>NC_072852.1:13722362-14347362 GCF_028858705.1 Grus americana | reverse complement strand
CACAAATCATAAATATTTCACACTCTATCTTGTATCTGAAGGGATTCCTGTCTGTTAGCAGAATTTTGTTTGTAATTAAGGTACAAATTACCACTGAACATTACTTTGCTCTTCATTGCTTTTTCAGTACGACTATGTTGTGCTGCTGAGTAATCAGGGTGAAGAGGAAGGATGGTTGCATGTTCCCCACCAAAACTATCCCACACACTAGACACATCTCAGCCACTTTCCCTCTTTTTTCGCCTCCTTTCCACTGGCAAGGAGCAGATCGAGGGCTCAGTTTCTCCCTTGGATTGAGATTGGGAGGGGATTTTTTTCGCATTTTTAAAGTACACATTCTAACAGAGGGCAAGTTTCTGCTTTTACAAACCTGGGGGTTACAGGTGAACATTTCATGTGCACATCTCCTCCACCATCCCAGCCACACAGAGGATATCATCCCGGGGGGCCTGGGGGCGAATATGGTCCATAGGGCTCCTCTTCTTTGGGGCACCCTCCCTCCCTCTCCTCTCCCTTCCCCACCCACACTCCGCTGCACCAACCACCCATGGGTGGAAACTTAGTAATGGCTGGGAAAACCAGTGCAGAGGGCGAGAGGCACGTCTTCTGCCTTCCCAAAACCAGGGCGAGGGGAAGGGGGCTCTGGGGCTCTTCCTTCTGACTCAGCCCCACAAGACAAGGGCTGCCAAACACACAATCCGCCTTGTGCTTACTGCTCGGGGAAACAAACCACCTAAACGAGGACTTGGGACTGGGGCCTGAGGTCTGGGTTAGCCTTGCTCTGGCCCTCGGTAGCCCCAAAATGCCCTCCCACCACTGCAAAGCCCTGTGAGGATGGCCAGAGCTTTTATCCCTGCATGCACAGCACTTTGCTGAGGGTTTGCACCTTGGGTGCATAGGTAGTGTCAGGCTCCATTACTGTGCTCATGCACCCAGCAAACTGTTCATAACAGCACCTCTCTCTCCTGTAAAACTTTCTGGGTGTGCTGGTATTTCTGCACATCTGTAGATGTTCTGCATCTGGCAAGCATGAGTATACAAGATCCCTGTGTTTTCCAAGATTTGGGGTGTTAGGAAATCTGCTGCAACAGTGAGACTTGTATTGGAGAAATGAAATGTATGCACCTGCTTGCTGAAATTGTATTGTACTTGAACTGAACATTTCTAACACTGATGAAAATTAATTTCAGTTTTATGGGAGGCATTTACATATGAACAGGCCTTAATGAGATACAAGCAGCTGTCAGTTGCTGACTTCATAAACAAATCAACACCTAATGACTGAATGAGAGTTTCAGGATAATTGGGTAAATGTAATTATGGTAACTCAGAAGGTAGCAATATGATTTTATCAGCTACAAATTTGCATTAGATCGTTAGGTTTTTTAATATCAGGAGAGAAGACAATAATTTTATTTTAAATCACATATCTGAAAAAATTTATAACAGAAAGAACATCATTTCGCTCGCAGTACATCTGGGACTCACCATGATTTCCTTGCGCTTATGTAAAATGCCACGCAGCAACAGTGACTTTTATTTAACATCAACCTGACTTAGATATAATGTCCTCAGAAAGCCAGATTGCCTTCCAGTAACATCAAAAAACCTAGGAAGAAATACGAGGAACTGGGGAGGTTTATTTTGCTTGTAATAAAATACTTTCATAACTCCTCGATACTGCACTTCCCATTTGAATAGGTGTCCAAATGGTGACTGTCCAGAAAGCCAGTGTTTTATCATTGAGAATGCAGCTGACAGTCAGCTCCTTATTCTCTTTTCTTAATTAACATGGCTTTTTAAAATTGTTGATTACCATTTTTAACAGCATAATCCTCTTAAGCTGTTGTTACCTTGAGGTGCAGAGCAGCCTTGGAAAGCTTTCAAAAACAGTGAGAAGGACTGGCTTTTCAGCAGCATTGCTTTTGCAATTGCAAATTCAGCCTAACATGCGTTTCCCCTCACCCGGAGAGGAATCTGAATCTGTGAGAGTTTTTGCTGCCAGCAGCCATGTGACAGTGGCCCCTCAGCCTCCTGCAACCTCCCTGCTGGGTGGGAAGGCGAGGGCAGCCCCTCACCCTGCTGCAGCTTGGGGGCTGTGGGATTCCCAAAGCTGTCCCCAGAGCAGAGCTCTCTTTGTCTATAGCTAAAAATAACCCTGCCTGGGTGTGGATGTGGCTCCCTGGGGACCGTTCCCAGCCGTCTGGCTGATGCACACACCTCCATTTCAGCCGCATGTTCATCTCCAGGCGGCAAAGCGACTCCTCCCTTCCTCCCCTCCCCTTAAATGAGAGAAACAAATCTCCTGCCATCACTGCATCCCTCTGGGGGGGCTTCTAAGTAACAAGCAGAGCTGAGCTCACCCTTAACGTGACGTGCAGCCAACATCCGAGACCTGAGGAGGAAGATGGAGCCGTCCCAGCAGCGTGTGGCTCTGTGCCCTGCAGCTTGCAGGGTGGCAGTCCCCTGTGGTGCGGGGCAGCTCCCTGCAGCAGGAGTGAGGCGATGAGCTTGTCCAAGGAAATGTTTTGCTCAGGTGAAACCCATGCGAGTCCCAGCACGGGCTGTCGGCCCTGCTGTCAGTTCCACACCTTGCAGTACAGGCCCAGCCCTGGGAACAGCCCCACGGCAGTGCTGCACAGGGGTCTTCTCAGCCGGGCTTCAGGTGCGGCTCTCCCCTGGGCGCAGAGGTGTACCTTGTCGTTACCGTGGGTTGGCTCTCCCCACTGTTTGTGTGGGGCGGGTGTGAGCCTGGTGCCCCAAAATCAGCTGTAATGCACACTACATTTTTTGGGGGACGTTTTCACCCAGGTGCGGCCGGCGAGTGACTGGGGAAAGGCCATGGACGCCACACCAAGCAGCACCAGGAACTGTGCTCAGGGGGCACCACCACTTGTTGGGCACCAAGAGACTTCCACAGGATGTCCAAATTGCCCCTTTATCACTGTAAATCCCCCCCACTTTGCTGTAAATACCCCTGGGGCTGCAGTCGCCCTCCCCATCTCTACCCAGCGGCCTTCACTAACGAAAACCGGAGCAGTCCAGCCACAATGCTCTCTTTCCTGTCACCCAGGCAAACAACATAACACAATTTTATTGTGCTGGGAGGTCACGGGGGTTTTTTTGCCTGCTATAAAACCTTTCTTTGGTTTCACTATTATTTTCCTCAGTGCTCATGAGAGTTAACACCAGTCATTACCATTTTTCTGAAGCACATGATCTCTGTCAGGGCTCTCTGCGGTGCTGTTGATGCTCTGTAGTGAACGGGACCACCACCGAGGTGCTGTGCTGGCTTCAGAGCACTCAGAAAATCAACAGTAAATAATTATGGTGAATATTGACTGTCCATTGTGCCTATGCAAGCTTAGGAAGTCCTTCGTGTGCAGAGTACTGGCATTGTGCACTTTTAATGGATAATTCATATCTCTTGTAATGTAACCCATCAATACATTATATCCTGAGGGAGTATTTAATCGGCAGATCTGCCCCCACAGATTAGCTCTGCATGCTGTAAAAATGCTTACAGTATTTTCAATATCAAGCAGGTACTTAAAACAGACATGGGTCATTTCAATTAAAAATCAAGCCCTTAGGCAGCTTTACTTGTTTTTTAAAAAATTAAAAATTGCTGTTCTAAAAATGTCTCCAAGCATGTACTAAAATAATCTATGTATGCTTGTAGTATGCAACTGGATGGTTAACTGCTCTGCTGTACTGTCCATTTTAGCTGCATAGGCCACTTCTATATATTTTTTCACTTCCATTCATGCAAGCAGGTGGCTCAGCCACCTTTACAATATTCATTTTAACAGGTCATTCTACATAATTAATTTTTTTGGCTGGGGGAGGGGTTTTTTTAATAAATTAAAGTAACAGCATTATATCCCATGCCATCATACTGTAGCCATATGGCTGAGAAACAAGCTAGGAAAGGAGATCCCACTTCTTATAGCAACCTCCTGTTTCTCATCGTCTGCCCACCCAGTCAGCCCTTGGCCAGGCACAGGTCTGTCGCAGTTTAATGTCCGATTTTTAATTCTCTGTGGTCAGCCTTGCTTTCCCTGTCCATCCTCTCCACAGCTCTGTGACCCAGCCTCAGCACCCATGTTGTCTCCACCACGCCTTTATTCCCAGGACCGTCATGCGGCCAGCACAGCCACCTTTTGCTCCAGCACGATGAATGATTTCCCATCTTTGTTTCACTTCATGTGCAATATTTTTTTCTTAATCTCATTCTGGCACAAGCATGGAGTGGAGGGTCCCTGTGCCCACCATCTGAGAGCTGCTGCTGGCCAATACCTGTAACCTGTTGGATGTGGACGGGTTGGTAGGGCAGCTTGGAAAGGCTCAGCGGTGACAAAAATTACTCTTCTCATGATTCAGTTTCTGCTCTGGGCTTGTTTTTTGTGGGTTGCGGATGTCAGGCTGGGTTTGGCTAGCAGGAGTCACTCAGCATGGAAAATGTCGATATCACATTGGACAATCCTAGAGGGCCAACATCAAGCACTTTTTTAAAAGATAATGTTACCTGACTCCACTATAATAAAGAAAAATAAAGCTGTTGAAGAGAAACTATTTAACTAGAAAGGAGAAACTACAGCAAGGTTTTCTGCTTGAAGAATATTACAAATATCCAGAGCTTATATATAGGCAAGTAATCAAATCCAATGATTCCCTACCACAAACCTTGGGTGTGATGGATTTTGTCTGAGTAGTTGGCCAAGAGCAAGCTATCTGCAATGTGGAAAAAAATAGGTGCTATGAAACAGGATCTTTGTCAAAAACTGGTGATTGTAGTGTCACCAGCCATATGTAAGGAAAATCTAGTTTAGAATCATCCTGACAAAAAGAAATTTCTGTATCCAATAAAAATCAGTCAGCTATTGTTGAACGGAAATAGCCAGTATTCAAAGGGGAGAAATGCTTACACTCAACTTTCATTTCAGAGATTTTTTTTGATAATAAATATCAGAAGAAAGCTTTTTACACAACTTATAGCATGTTAACTGTGACCAAAAATATAAATATCAGTCACACCCTAGATCCATCTTTCTAGTTTTGCATCCTGTCACCCTCACAGAATGGCACGCAATAAAAATCTGTTAATATTCATTGATAGGTTTATCGTACAATAATGCACAAAGTCCCTGTAACACCTCTGCAGCCTTCCTCAGAAATGTCATTAGTGACTGGAAAGTCCATTATATAGCTCTGTGAAGCAAGTGGCATCATCTAGAAAGTTCATTTACAAAAATCTGTCTTTAGTTGTGTCAATCTTTGCAGGCTGGCTGTGACTGTGATAGCAACTTACTTTATCTTTTATAGTTGAATTTTATCTTTTTTTCCTACAGTTCTCTAAAGAATTGCAAATTAAAGCGTTGTTATTGATTTTAAGGTCCAGTGCCACACGTTTCCGCTGGAGTCAGTGCTACTACACAGCTCAAGATGAATGGGCCTTAGACAACATCTACATCGGACAGCAGTGTCCCAACATGTGCAGCGGACACGGCTGGTGCGACCACGGCGTGTGCAGGTATAAAGCATTTGCCAGTTCTTATTAAAAATGCTCTCCTGATACTTCAGGCGTCCTATCATTTTGCATACTTTTTCCTTTTTTTTTTTTTTTGCTGTTGTTCTTATTTTTAAATTAAACATTAAAAATAAAAGCATTATGGGTGCTTAGACCATTCAAGCAGCAGGTTGCTCCACACCTCTCTGTCGGAGAATCCATACCCTTTGCAGATCCAGGCATCGGAATAGCTTTCAGTGGCACAGGGCTGCCCTGCTGCAGGTGTCCTGGTGGCCCCTCCAGCCCTTTGCAGAACCCCAGGGACCAGCTCTGTGCCAGAGCTGTTTCACTGGGTCAGAAAGACTCCGGGGACCAGCTCAGCACTGCTTGGCAGCCCCTGTCAGTTGGGTGCAATGCCAAGGGCACAGACTGCTGCCTGCCAGCTTCAAACTTTCTGGACAATACAGGGGTTTTATTAGAAATAAGATACAGCTTTTTTCCGTTATCCAATTATTCTAGTTTGTTTCCAGGACCCAAAATTCCAATCTCAGAATGATTTTTTATTTCACATGTAATTTTAAAAGGTTAATGTGCTGCCTTAAGTAATTGTCAGCATCAAATAAAGTCTTAAAAGCTTGTTACATTTATGCTTCCTTCCAGGTGTGACTCAGGGTTTCGGGGTACTGAATGTCAGCCTGAAAATCCCCTTCCTTCGACCATCATGTCTGATTTTGAGAACCCAGACAGCCTGAAGACAGAGTGGCAGGAAATTATTGGGGGAGAAATCGTCAAGCCTGAAGAAGGCTGTGGGGTCATCTCATCTGGCTCCTCGCTCTACTTCAACAAGGTACTAACAAGGGACGGGAGACTGAGAAAGGCATGTAATGTGGGTTTGAATGGAGCATGATGTGGTTATACGGCAAAGAAAAGGAAGGTGGCAGAAAGCAGCACGCAGTATGCGAAGTGCATTAAAAAGCACAGCTGTGCTCTGCAGGTAAAGAACAAAGCAATCAAAAGAGATAGGGAGGGACATGTGCATTATGTATCCAAGAAATACCAGCTATAATGGAAGGAAGTAAATCGCCAGTGTGCTGGGAAGCGTGTACATTCATACTGTCTTAGTTGTGCATTTTGTATTTTAAGACTTGATTCTTTCTCAGCATCCAGCAGCTCCCATTTGTTTGTTCTATACTGTTCTGGGTGAAGGATGAAGAAAGGTTGTCTTTCCAGGGGACAAGCATCTTAATTTGAGGTCACAGGCCCACAGCTAGTGAAAAAAAAAACCCTCCAGACTTTTAGGAAGTGGTTAGCCTATAGGAAGATAATCTTTGGTATAACTTGGATGCTTTGCAGACAAAAATAATAGAGCAGAAAAGAGATATAGGGAATTCCGCTAATTAATAGCAATTATAACTAAAATAAAAAGATATCTTTATGACCAGATATAAGATTATGGCTTGTAATCACAGATTTATTTTTTATTGTTGCTCCTCGGGTCTAGTACTGGGGTTTGTTTTGTTCTTAATTGAAAGGAAGAGTATAAATGCAGCTATGTGCTTCTCTTTTAAAGGTTTGATCAAACTGCCACTGCTGCCATGAGAGCCAGATTAGTCCCAGAAGAATAACCCAATATGCAATGCTGTGTAATTGTGTGTTGTTTACCTCATTACAAAAAATCTAACCCATCAAATAATTTTCAGCACTCCTACATAGTCTCCCATCCAGGTCCCCTGGAAATGCAGCTCTGTGCTGAAAATTTCATAATAGACTAATCAGTATAACCAGCTAATTGTGATAATTGGATTTTTTTATATAATTGTCTTCTCTGTTAGATGTTCTTCCTTCTGGCTCAATTCCTTATGCCAAGTTTCTCAAAGTAGTTTGCTAAATTAGAATTAACCTGCTATGATCTTTCTTCTGATTTCTGCTAAGGAGGAGTGAAAAACTCATTTAGAAATTCTTGGCTTCTTTCTATTGATCTCAAAGGGTTAGGTTATCATTCATTTCTTGAGTAGTAGCAGTCTGTGTGCCATCAACAGAAGGTGGTTTATTTAATTTCTGTTTAGATCTTTTTCAAGGCATCTAGTGGCCATGCTGGTAGATAATAAAAAATAATTTTTATAGTTGCCCAACATTTCTGTATGGTTTTGGGAGCTCATATTCACAGGCTCAATTTCTTTGCATTTGCTCAAATAGCCACTTATTATTTGAATGTCTAATGTTTACTGGCATAATCAATTACTGCTACCAGAGTTAATGTTGGCTTTGTTGTGCCGACCCTCTATCTTTGGGTTTACAACTCATTTTAATCAATTGTAGGTGTATTTGCAATACAGAGCTCTTTCAATTAGCCCCTGCAATTCCTCTGAGGTTTTATGTCACTCGTGCCATTTCTCAATTAACTGGGTTCTGTGGTTAACCCTTTGGCAGGCAGAGCTGCCGTAGGGTGTAGATATGGAAAACCTACCTGGAATAGTTTTACAGCCAGAGCTTGATCCACTGCGGGTCAGTATGTTGGGTATCCTCAGCCAGCTGGGACACACCTGCCCACAGGACAGCAAGGGTGTTTGCATCTTTATTATCCATTACTAGTTGGATGATAATTTCAAATTCCCGTGGGTCTCCAAAAGAAGCTATGAAAACAAACTCCCAAGATATTTTCAGGTCACCTTGCCCAGTATTAGCCATGTGGGGCTGCACCAGGAAGCTTGGGGCTGCACCCAAGACTGAGCCCATTTCACTCTCATGGCACCACCCAGGAGGTCTTTACTCAGCTGGGGATAAGCCAACAAATAAACCAAAACAGCAGGCATAACTCAGTATGGCTATATCCTAAGTGAGATTTTTGAGGGTCAAAGGATTCTTCACAGGTTTTAGTTGTCATTGGTGGTGTAAGCTAACTGAGTTTCAAAAACACAAGCATTCAGCTTCCAGAAATTAGTCTAGCAGTGTGATGTGGCCTGTTTGGTAGAGTCTAGAAATGAGCTCTGGACCCAGGCTGTAATGCCAGCAAAGCAGAGTGTTCTGAGAAGGAAAGCAATAGACATTTATCTGTGCTGAGTTTACTCTGAACTGGGTAGGAGGAGGAAAGAGGTGATGAGTGGAATAAGATTTAAATTAATCTATCATCTTATTTAAAAACATAGGTGATATTTTAAATCTCAGCTCATAATCTTGTTACTTACGTCCAGCTAGATCATGCCACTTACTTATCTCAAATTTGTCTGGAAATTTGTCAGGAAGATCATGGATGTACAAGTGCGAGACAGAGGAAATATTACTTAAAACATAAGCATGATTTTATAACTTAGCTCAGATTTTCCTTTTTGATACCTTTTTGTGGTTGGAGATGGACAGGAACCCATGAGATTTTACGGAATTAAAAACAGTAGGCATGTTGCCACTTCTGCTCCATTTTGGGGGACAGTGCCAGGTTGCATCTACTTTTAATGAATGCAAACGTATGATCCCTGCATCCTTCCTCCAGCTGCACATATTTGGCTTTGCCATACCTATAACAGCTTGTGGCAGCATGACGCTGTGCCAGGGCAGGGCTGTGTCAGGCAAGAGGCATGCGGGTCACCTCTGCGGGGACATTGCTCTCACTTCGTGTCCTGCCTAACCATGGGCAGCTTCATATCACATATCAGCATCTTTAGGCTTGTTGATGTGCAAGCCGACAAGCTGAGATTCAAGCAGCATGACACACAGGGAAGAGGGGAATGGGGTAATTCCAGTTACTATAGAAGGCTCCTAAACCTTAAAGCCTTTTTTAGTTGAATATGCTCTGCCTTCCTTTGCCAACATGCACAGAGTGACGATGTTGACCACAGTGTAGATGTCCAACAGTGTAGATGTCCAAGAGCTCTTTCCTGCTAGAACTCAAAAACATCCTTGGAAAAGCTGTTCACTAAATTTTATGAGGCTATGCTCAGGTAAACCTGAAAACAAATCCACAGATCTTAGTTGAGAAACTCCTGATTTACAACACTTACTAGGAAAAGAGCATAGTTTTGTGTAGGAACAAATCCTACTCAGGTGAGGCATGGAGATACTTGCACCTTGAAGGAATGAGACCAAATAGTTGTGTTGAAATTCTGTTGTGAAGTTGCATTGTGTGTTGAAAGGTAATAATAAAAATGCTTGTGGAATCACACCCACAGAGTGATTAAGACATAAAGGATGGCCAAGCACAATCATTGTCTGAAAGAAAAAGAAATGTCATGTTAACATAAAATTCAATGTCCTCCATGTTGTGAAGTTTTCTGTGTAATATTCATGTATGTTGGACTTTAAATATGTCCGTTCATAGTAAAGGTGTCATATTTAATACTATTTCCCCCACACACCTTGTTCTTTTTATTTTAGGCTGGAAAAAGACAGTTGGTAAGCTGGGATTTGGACACAACCTGGGTGGATTTTGTCCAGTTTTACATCCAGATAGGAGGAGACAGTTCTTCATGCAATAAACCAGACAGCAGAGAAGAAGGTGTGCTGCTGCAGTACAGCAATAACGGCGGTATCAACTGGCAGCTACTAGCAGAAATGTATTTCTCTGACTTTAGCAAACCCAGGTATAATTTTGGTCTAAATTAAATCCATACTGCATCAGTTCTTTTTAAAAAAGTATTTCTCAATTTATGAAAACATGAATAATAATTTCAAGTTGTAATGCTTAAATGCCATCATTATATGGAAAGTTTTCCAGGCTGCCACAGTAAATTCCTGTCACTAGGAAGGAAAATTCTAATGAAAGCGGGCCTTAAAAAAACTGAAGTAAAATACAAAGTTTCCAATCACTCACCTCCTATGTGAAACATGACTAAAATGCTAATATGTGCAAAACATTAGCAAGCAAATACAGAATTTGCCCAAAAGAGGTGTAGAAATCTGCCATTTGCTCTGACTCTGGTTTCAGATCTAATGAACACGTATTGCCACATACAACAAAAACTCCTTTAAAGAAATATTTAAGGAGGAGAAGAAATCATGTTCAGCATTTCAGATTTGCTGTAAGATAGCTTGTCAGTGAAAATTTAAATTGTATTTGTCGGCATAGGTGTTAACATGATTTCTATTACCTGTAATTCATGTATTTCGATATGTAAATAATTTTATCTTCCCATCTTGTCATTTTGCATTGCAATGAACAATGTTTTCAGAAGGACTTCTGTAACTCAGCAAATTGTCCTTTTCTAAAGGTGATCTACGCACTTGGAAGTATCAACCCATTAAACTTTGTTTAGCCTCTCCTTTGTCAAAATTACAGAATACATTCAACGAAGAAGCTACATACTGAAACTTTCATCACTGAATCCCCAATACGTTATTTTTACGCAAAACATTTGCCCCTCTGAGTGATCAAGAGTGATTGTCCTTACTGAATATAGCTATGCATATTTATTTTTCTGCTGTTTCAAATGTGGTCCAGATCTTATTTTCCAATTACTTATTTTCCAACACATAAATCTAGGAATCCTCTGGAAAAAGAGGGTTCCCTGTAGCCCTGAACAATTCCTCCACCTCTCTCTGCCTAACCAGCAAGTGAAGCAGGATCCGTGGTATAAAATAACATTTAGTATAAAGAAAGAGTACCAAAAGGAATATATGTATAAATGCATATATGTAAGGCTTCTGAAATAGGACTGTACGAGTAACTAATTATTGTGCTTTCAAACATAAGTATGATTAGGTTTGAAACTTTAACTTTTATTGAACATCATTTTTGTAAGGTGTTTCCTAAGTTGAACATAAAGCAAACTATCTGAGAAGACCTAAAGTTCTTTTATGAAGGTCCATATAGGAGGGCTGAAATATTTTTATCCAGAGCAGAAAACTCTGCTACATAATCTATTGCATTTTAATATAAGGATGCTTTTGTCTACAAATAGGACCAACCAGCAGAAAAGAATGATAAATTACTTTTGCCAGCATATTTCACTATTACTTGCTGGCACCAGAAGAACTTGCTGAACATAGATCAGCTGAACAGTTTAATTCAAAGCTGAAGAGTTCAAATCAGTTCCTTATTGTGCTAGGCAATATAGCAGTAGAGAGTAAAAAATAGCCATAGTCTTAAAGAGTTTACATTCTCCACAGACAAGAAGGACAAAGAAGGCTTCTTGATATGCAGTGTATAAATAGGTATCCAGATACATAGAGGATTTCTGAGGACTTCTACATGTAAGATAGATACTAGCTTTCCTGCCTCTTTTCCCTGTCCAGTGGCATTTCTCCCATTTCTCTACAAACTGCGTTCCCTAAGGTCCTTCTGAATTTCTGTTCTTCAGGTTTGTCTATCTGGAGCTGCCGGCTGCAGCCAAGACACCTTGCACCAGGTTTCGCTGGTGGCAGCCTGTGTTTTCAGGGGAAGGATATGATCAGTGGGCCATTGATGACATCATCATTTTGTCAGAAAAGCAGAAGCACGTTATTCCTGTTGTTAATCCCACTTTACCACAGGTAGGAGCGGGCTGTTCCCCACGAAACAGGAACCATCCTCTCTGTTAGTAGACTTTTCTCTGAATATAATTTTCTTTGAAAATATTGGATGTATTTAAAGAAACAGCTGTATTGTTTGCAGCTGTGTCTCTTTGTAACCTGGCTCTTATAAAACCATCAGACTCCTAATCTTTGCGATAGAGGATGCAATTATGTATGTCCTCAAAAAGTCAAGACAGAAATTTTAGAAATTACAATTTTTGGAAAATTAGAGACAATGCAAATGGCAACATTTGAAAATTTATCATTTGGAAATTATTGTGAAGTCACCCTACAAGGTAGTAGTACTTGTTGCTTTTCTTTTCATTTCTAACAGAACTTTTATGAAAAGCCAGCATTTGATTACCCTATGAACCAGCTGAGTGTATGGTTAATGTTGGCCAATGAAGGGATGACCAAAAATGAAAGTTTCTGCTCTGCCACCCCCTCAGCCATGCTCTTTGGTAAATCAGATGGAGACCGGTTTGCAGTGACTCGAGATTTAACTCTGAAGCCTGGATACGTCCTGCAGTTTAAGGTATTCCTTAAACATAATTCCCTGCAGAATATCAGTAAAACTGCCTTTAGTCAATACTTGCAAGGTGTCACGGGGGCCACAGTTCAAAACAAGGTGATAAATTATACCACCGCGTAAAAAGATGTGAAGAGCACAAGTACAAATTCATACAGCATAAAATATCATGCTGCTTTCTAAAAGCATAACCAAAACCTTGATGCAGGAGAGCTTTTTTACCCCTCTGGAGAAGTTTCAAAGCTTGTTATTCTTCAACATGTTTCAGAAGTGGGTTGAAGTGACTGTCATTATATTGGAGTCAGTACTAGGAAATGCTACTGCACTGTCAAGGGAAAAAGGATTTATCTCATCTGAGGCTCCATGACTACAAAAGCTCCAGTGTGGTTTGCGTACATTTTTTGTATTTTAAACTATTTAAGGACTTACAAGCTGCTCTGTACTTCAGTGTGGGTTTTTCATATAATTTACTTTTATTGTGTCAATGAATATAGGCTGCAATTAGCATTCTCTTCTTTAAAGTTCTTACAAAAATTTCAGTGGTCTGACAATACATCAGAATATGGGCTCCAAAGAAAGTGTATTTGCTTTGACAAGCTCTTGTTTCTGAACCCTAATCAAAATTTTATTGAGTTTATAATGAAATCCCATTGGTGAATTCTGGAGGTTGGTTGCAATGCAATTTTAATGAGCTCACCACAAATACATGGTCCTTACATAATTGGTGGATACAGACACTGAATAATTTACAAGTGGAATTATTAAAGAGATCAGATGTTTACAGGCAGCTTTTCAAATATAATTCCCACAGTTCTATAAATAAGAAAGTTAGTTAGAAATAATGGGATTTGTAAAATAATCTCATTTTATCTAAAAGTTATGCTGATGAAATGCTATACAAACTGAGGGATTGCAGTACAATTTCTGAGTGAGTATTGTGTGTAGTTTTAGACCTTAAATTGTCTAAACCCCCAAAATACTTCAATATATAAATACCATTTAGCCTGGAAAAGATGCTACTTGCCTCTTGACCACTTTCCTCCACTTGAGTGACTAAGTCTCCTTTCTGTAGGTTTGATGATCAACAGCAGTTCAAAAATGGTTTAGTCTAAAAAAACAATACTTAAAAATATTTCCTACACCTTCCATCTCTGAAACCCTTGGCAATGTAATGTAATATACAAAATGTAAACAACATGTATCAGAGAACAATGAGTTCTTCTTTATAAAGTCTACTATTTAAGGCCTGAATTTATACTCCTCTTTTCTTTGGAAAGCTTTTAAACTGCCCTGCACATAAATGTGTTAGGCCTATTTGCATGCTTTAATTTTAAACATATGGTTAAATGCTTTCCTGAGTTTGTGACATTTCCATTTTAAATAGCTGCCTGGAATAATTTTGCATTGATAAACTCAGAGATAGTAATTTGTCAAAATTGTTTCATTTTATATGAATGATTTTGTTTTACATTTTACATTCTACAGCTCAAGTAGAATTTCCACAATAAAATAATGAAAACTAATATTTCTCTGATAGCTTGAAAAATGAAGCTGAAAACTTCAAATCAGCAGTTGATTTTTGTGTTGGTTACATTCTCATTTCACATTTTAATAAGCATTTTTCCATTTCATCCAATTTTGCTCTATTCTGGGGGCCCAAACTGCAGCGCCATCTCCCAGACATCATTCCGGCAAGGACAATGACTAGGCTGTGGTCAAGGCTCACGGTTCAGAGCAGTGGGGACCTGGGAATCAGGCTGATCCTCTGGGCACATTGGGTGGACTGCAGATGGGATGGATCTCAGAGGATACAGCTCTTCCCAGTCCTTCACAGCATGAAGGTGCCTGGGCACAGTTTGCTGTTTGTGACCTGCTATGCACCAGGACCCTTGAAAAGTTCTTTGTACATTTTGGTGTGCTGCATCCATCAACCTTGATGAAGGGATAATGGGAATTTTTACTGAGTAATATCGTATACATGTAGGAAACAGTCTCCAAGCACCAGACACTGTTTGCCAGCAGGGTTCAAAGCAAGTGTTCAGAGCACTAAGCCTCCCAAACCAAAAAGTCAAAGGTGGTTTGCAGCCAATAAATACCAATAACAGTACAGGTTTCTTCAGCTCATATCTGTTGCTCTGCTTTTTTGCAGCTGAACATTGGTTGCACCAACCAGTACAGCAGCTCTGCTCCCGTTCTGCTTCAGTACTCACATGATGCTGGGCTTTTCTGGTCACTTGTGAAGGAAGGCTGCTACCCTGCATCTCCAGGCACAAAAGGATGCGAGGGAAGCTCCCGGGAGCTGAGCGAGCCAACCGTGTATCACACAGGAGACTTTGAGGACTGGACAAGAATTACTATTGTTATCCCCAGGTCACTTGCAGCCAGGTACTGTCGTTGTAAGCCAGGGATGCCACTGGTACCTGTGAAATTAGATGCCTCCTCTTTGATGTTATATTAAGAAAAAGTTGCAAGCTGTGAATAAAAACAGTATTAAAATGTGGTAGATCTAGGAAAAATATATTGCACTCTCCAAAATAGGGAGAAGCTTTCCATTTAGAAGTGTCAGAATAGTCTATAAAATTAAATTACAAACCAACAAAGAACCCAGATCATTTTAATTTGACATCAATCTCTTCATCATGGTTCTGTCTGTCTTTACACCTATCAGTTAGGTCAGAGGCATCAGCAAGAGAGTGATAAGTCACTTGAATCAAGTAAGCCATTTCAACAGGATTAATTTTACAAACAGTTATCACCAGGCAAAGAAACCTTAGAAGGGTATTTCAGCTGCTGCGTAATGTGCCTTGTCATTGAAGGTGGCCAGGACAGCTGAAGCCAAAGGAGGGAGGAATGACAGGTGTGCTTATCTGCGAGGGTGACCTCAGCATCAGGTTAATACAGATGAGAAAACATCAGACAGTGGGAGATGCAAATAAGCCTTGAAATCAGGAAGCTTTTTTCAATCTTACTTGGACTTCGCAGAAGTTTCTCACTCCCCCTGCTAGCTTTCTTACACTGTCAGTAAACCGCCCTGGTCTGATTTGCTGCCTGCACCAAGTGCTGCCAGCACAGCTGGCAGCCGGCAGCCGTCCCCCCGAGGCCCTTGCCATCCCCCCCGCTGCCTCCTGCCTCTCTGCCCCCAGGCAGCCGCTCTAGTGCTGCCTCTGGGTTTTGGCTCCATCCTCCTGCTCTGGGCCCCGCATCCTCCAGTCCCAGCACAGATTTTGAGTATGTGGCATATTGTGTAGCAGAGGAGCTGGTGCCTTTGCCGCAAGGAGCTGAAATAGCAGCGTGTAGTGTAACAAGTTTGTCTTTTCTTCAGTAATTAGCCAATAAAAGCAGGTGCCAAATTGCACAGATCTGACATCAGCTGATTTGATTTACCCAAAACAAGCAGTGCAGAATCAATAGCAGCAATCTGTTCGGCATTATGTTCAGTAATGTGATCAGGAATAAGAAGCTCATGCTAATACATTAAAAATGTAAGTATTGCGAGTACAATGATGGTCTCGGCCTTGTGGGTCACTTTGGAAATCATGGTTCATTGGTTATCTGGAGAGCATCCTGTTTCATCAGGTGGCACAAAGCACTAGCACCATGATCACCTACCTACCAAATACCAGTGCATAGCAGAAAAAAAGCAATAGGTTTATTACAAAGAGGATCTTAGTTAATCTGTTGGATGGACAATGAGATTTTAAATTGGTTCCCCCCCTCTGGAGCTCCTATAAAATGATTCAGCTCAAAGTTAAAAACCAAAATATTTTTTCATGCACAAATTTCTTATGCCATGGGTCAGCTGAAGTAACCTAGTGTAGGCTCACCAAAGTCCCCAGAGCAGTTTCAGTTATACAAGATAAGGATTAGATCACTGTTTTCCATGTTATCATCCAAGAATAAAAACTTTGTATTTCTGTCCACTTGTCCTGTAGGACACGTTATTTGCCGTTATTTTTATAAAGTGGATGATTTCTCTTCTATCCAATTTACTTGAAGGATTTTTGCTCAAAATTATATGATTCTGTAATAAACTCTGCATCACTGCCATTACTGCATTTTTTTCATTAAGTACCATAAGAAATGGAGTTCTGGGATTTTAAAATGTAATTAGCAATTCGTGTTGAACTGAGTAGTGAAAGACATCTTCAAAATCACACCTAATCATTCAATCTTGCTGTTAAAACCATGTATGTGTTCTTTGCGTCACACTGGGGGATATGTGTCAGACAAGTCAAAATACATTAAAAAAAAAAATCTGGAAAAAATATCCGTAAGTAAAGTTGCACAAAATGTAGGATGTCAGAAATATTTTCTAGGCATCCATTTGCATCTTATTTGCAAATGGCTAATTTAGGAGAAGCTCCTTTTTATCTTAAACAAAAAGCACATAAAATATGCAGTAGGTATTGAAGCTGGGAATAGTAATATTGTACCTTTCATCATTGTTTCTCTACAGTAAGACTCGATTCCGCTGGATCCAGGAGAGCAGCTCCCACAAGAGCGTGCCTCCTTTCGGCTTAGATGGCGTTTACATTTCTGAGCCTTGCCCCAACTACTGCAATGGTCACGGGGACTGTGTCTCAGGGGTCTGCTTCTGTGACCTGGGCTACACAGGTAAGACAACCCTTTTCAGGTGGGATTGCAGTAAGCACAGGCTGAATTAAAGCTGTAAATCTAGCATCTTGTTTTTCCTCTCCAATAATCTGGAAAAATATATGATAACATAAATTTTATGGGCTTCCAGAAAGAATCTTTGCATTTTGTTAAATAGAATTCAGCACAGGGAAAACAGAGCAGCTGAAGGCAGCGGACACCGGTGATGTTTCTGGCAACCACAATCTTTGAACATCACCATCTGTATGAATGGAAAGGGACTAGCAATAAAAGAGAAAACAAAATAAAATATTATAAACTGAAAAGTCTGCTTAAAAGCCTTTGGATCATCTTCAAAAGAATTGCTGTTGGTTTTTAGTCCCTTGGCCATCAGATGGCATGGGACCAGGAGGGAACATATGTTCTGACAGGCCCTTCTGTGGAAAATTCTGCTCACTTGTGGTTTCAGGGGCTTTTATGCTGAAATACAAAAAACAAAAAATATCCAAATCCAATTAAAAAAAAAAAATGATTGACACAACCAGTTGCACGTTGCACTCTCTCCAACCCTCTATACCAACAAAGCAATAAGCTAACATCTTTTGTTCAATTTGTTTAAATAAAAGGATAATATTTTTCTGTTTACATAAAATGTCTTATCAACATAAAGCAGGACTGGTTTTCACCTAGTGAAATAAGCCATCTTAGAACTTAGAGGAAGAAGGCTTATTCTGCCTACGAAAATTTATAAAGACGGTTTCAAAAGGTATAATCCTGTCATCAAGGCATTTTCTTAGAAAAGCCTGCTACTTCCTCAAACGGGATGCAACAAAACCATCTGCTAATGTACTGTATCTGACCTTTACTCTGTTCAGCACAGTTTCACCAAAGCATTTCCCTTTTTTTCTTTTTCCTTGAAGCATCACATGGAACCTGTGTGTCTAATGTGCCTAATCACAGTGAGATGTTCGACAGGTTTGAGAGGAAGCTAAGCCCTCTCTGGTACAAAATAACGGGAGGTCAGGTTGGGACAGGCTGTGGCGTGCTCAGCGATGGAAAATCTCTGTACTTCAATGGACCTGGCAAAAGGGAGGCGAGGACTGTTCCCCTGGACACCACAAATATCAGGTCAATTGTCAGCGCTGCTTCTCACAATTGTCTGTATTCGTGTTGTCTCCTCTCCACTGTTACAAGTGTAGATGTAAGAAGGTGTGAAATGTTTTTCTGGTAATCACAATTTGTGTAAGAAATCTTAAAGCCAGAGAAATTACTTTTTTGTTCATTCTGGTGTACTACTTCCTTTTCTTGAGAGGGAAAATTTGGGTTAGAAATGGAATGGAATAGCAGCATAGAAAATACAAGCTGTTTGTCCTTCTGAGAAGATGGTTTGCATTGTTTTCTAGAAGGACAGGCAGAAGATGTGGTCTTGAGACTGCACAAAAGCTAAGACTGCCCACAGCTGGATAGAAAAACTCCCTTTCCACTGACTGCATTGAACTGCAGGCACGCCAATGGCGTAGCAATGAGCTGTTGTTTGCTTGCCAGATGTTGTGAATTAGTCCACTTGTCAGAAGTGCATAAAAATGCAATGTGAATTGTTTCTGTGTAGTCAAGAGGCTAACAAGCCTTCACCTCTCTCCCTGTTACCGCTGAATCGTGCTCCACTGATAGCAATTACCCCTTTTCTCTCAAATTGTCTAATTGATTAATGTAATTAGGATAAACAAAGGGCTGTTAATTCTAACCATTATTTAGCCTGGAGTTTGTTGCTGCTTTGTCCAGTCTCATGAGAGATTATGCACCTGAAACCTTGACCTCACTACAATTATATCAGTTAGCTTAATAAAAGATATTTCTCCTGACAAATAGTGCTCCACGAGTAAGTAATGCCGTGATTTGCTGCATTATTTAATTTGTGGGATCATTCAGCAAAGATTGGCCACAAATTGCTGCTACTACCCTCCAGCTCAGACAAGCGGTGTTCCTTAGGGCAGTATGGGTGCTGCGGGTTTGGGGAGATCCTTAGCTGCTCCCCGGCACTGAGCAGCACAGCAACACCTGACTTTCCTCTGTCCCCTGTGAGTCTGTTAAATTCTCCTCTGACCAATATGCAAATTATTTATATAATTATGTAAATTACTTAATAATTAAATTAATTAACTGTTTGACAAATATGCTTTGGACAAGTACATATTTGCACTGGAACTCTGGGAAAATCTGAACACTTCTTTTCTGTTCCACCATCCTTTTAAATCTCGAGTTAGTAATCCTGTGAAGCATAATATTGGAAGTAACCGCAGCATCAAGAAGTGTATGTTCAAATGTGTTTTTCTGAGTTATTCCTTCTTTCCTAGAGAAATCTTTTTATAAAAGAAAAGGATTTTCTTTAAGATTACTGTGAAAGCACTTTTAATGCCAGATATTCATATTTATAGCTTTCCATTTTTATAGAGTTTGAACTATTTAAAAAAAAAAAGAAGTTTTAAAATACTGAGCAATGCTCTTTCTTAACTTTTTTAATCTATCACTATTTCCATTTTGTATAAGAACATGGTCATCTGATGTCTCAAAACTGCACCAAGAATGTAAATGGCCAGAGGGGCACCTGATAAGAGCAACGAAGATCCCTCTTCTGAGCATGTGCTCACTATCTGAGCTGCTCTCCTGCTGCAACTGATCATTTTGCCAAAATAAACCAGCATTGAATTTTTTATAAGTATCACAGTGAGAAGCTTAACTTTCTTGAAAAAGTCAAGCTTGATGCCACATCCTTGGGCTGTTTGCTAGACAGAACAAAAGCACCGGTCACCTCAAACACAAATGGGACTAGTATTGATTTTTCAGTTTCTTCAGCCACACGTGTCCTCAATGGTAGGATCCATCTCATGCAGCTTGAGCAGAACATGGACTCCTTAGGCTACAGCAATTACCCCAGGCTGCTTTTATGTTCAAAGGAAAGAAATATGTACTTCAAAAGAGTAATGCAACTCATCCTAAAATAGGGTTAGCTAAGTCCAGTGCTTTGTCTTCTAGAAGCATGTATTGTTGTCATTAGTCATAAGGGAATCTGGGTTGATCATGTAAGACTTAGGCATCCAGCCTTCAGACACCTTGCTTAGAACAGGTGCATCCCACTTTAATGTTTGAGACCATCTGTAACTTTAACAGGGTCTTTTTTCCTAGTAGCAAAGGCAGACAAATTTTGTGAGAGTGTGAAGGGTTAACTGAAAGACCCATACCCTAAAAAGAAAATAATTCCTCAGCCTATAAATTTTTTCCATTATTGGAGCTAAAATTAATGTCACTTGAAAGCAGAGATTAGAGGGAGGCACTTTTTCCTGTTTTGGTATTACTTTTTGCATTCAGTAACGCTTTGCATAGAATTCGGTTATCTTATTAGGGGTCATCTTAGCCCCTGCACAGTTATCTTTTCTTTGTGCGTGAGGTTTTTGGTTGGAGGGTTTTGGTGACTGAGTAAATAGCAGGAAAATATGCCTTTAAAGACATACAGTTAGATATATGGATTGAGGGTTGTGAATAGGAAGGCTGAAACTCCTTCAGTAGATTGTAAAGCTTCTTATTTTTCAGGTTAATAGTGTTTTCTCAGACCTTTTAAGATCTTGTTTCATTAAATCAGGCATGGAAGAGCAAAAAATTGAAAAATATTGCAAGACATTAAAGTTTTATTTTCATTCTGAATTCCCATAGATCTGCCTATGCATATTCCCTATCATCTTGCTTCAGTTACACCTTTTTATGTAAAGTGTAAATTTTATGTAAAGAATGTAAAGAATTTTTGTTCTTTTTTGTAAGAAGTACAAAGACCCTTTTCCTCTTCACCCTTCTCTTCCCAGAGGAGTGGGCTCCACTGGGGCTTGGTGCTCCCAGTTCACTCTGCTCCAAAGGGATTAAGATTTGCCAGCCTGAGGTGTATGGTGCTGCTCAGGGAGCAGCCCAACAGGGCACTGCCAAACTCAGGTTTCATGCTAAAAGCATTTAAAACTAAAGCTTGCTCCCTGAAGCCAATGATTGTAAACAAGCACTTGATGTTTAGCATATACATTAAGTGCTATCATATAATCTTAGCTTCATTTGTCCTATTATCTCCTTATTCTTTTATAGGATTGACCACACTTTTTTCACAGACGTTAGGAGAATGTCCCATAGCACTAAGAGAGCTGTAGGTGTCAAAATTCATTTCACCCAGACCATTTGTTGCCCTACACTTCAGAATCACAGAATCACAGCATGGTAGGGGTTGGAAGGGACCTCTGGAGATCATCTAGTCCAACCCTCCTGCTAGAGCAGGATCACCTAGAGCAGGTTGCACAGGATGGCATCCAGGCGGGTTTTGAATATCTCCAGAGAAGGAGACTCCACAACCTCTCTGGGCAGCCTGTCCCAGTGCTCGGTCACCCTCACAGTAAAACTGTTTTTCCTCATATGCAGATGGAGCTTCCTGTGTTCCAGTTTGTGCCCATTGCCCCTTGTCCTGTCACTGGGCACCACTGAAAAGAGTCTGGCCCCTTCCTCTTGACATCCCCCCTTTAGATATTTATAAGCATTGATGAGATCCCCTCTCAGTCTTCTCTTCTCCAGGCTAAACAGATCCAGCTCTCTCAGCCTTTCCTCATCAGAGAGATGCTCCAGTCCCCTCATCATCTTTGTAGCCTTCCGCTGGACTCTCTCCAGTAGTTCCCTGTCTGGGGAGCTGAGAACTGGACACAAAACCCCCCTGGAGTCTCTCCATCCCTTCACTTTTGCATGGCCCAATGCACGAAAGTCACAATTTCACCAGCACTATTTCCATCCTCCTGGCTGACTATACAATACCTGGATGCATTTTGCTTACTGATGAGCTACTGCCTCCCATTTGGATGGCCTGTCCCTTATGACAATCTTCACTATCTGTTCAGTGAGAGCATTTGCACACAGTGCCTACCTGGCAGCTAGATAAAAACCACAGAACATATATATTTTTTTCCAAGCGGTGACATCTGGCTTGTTAGCTG
This sequence comes from Grus americana, assembly GCF_028858705.1. Taxonomy (NCBI): domain Eukaryota; kingdom Metazoa; phylum Chordata; class Aves; order Gruiformes; family Gruidae; genus Grus; species Grus americana. The sequence goes on along the minus strand of NC_072852.1, from coordinate 14,325,236 downwards.
ACTTGGCTCTGGTCTGCATTCCAGACTCTGTTGCTAATGACTGTGCAACCATCCCAGAGAGCTGTTCTGGGTCAAACACTTACAGATCAGATGGGCTGATTCACCCTTCTGCAGAAAAGTGGGGGTTTTTGGTCTTTTGTTTCTGCTTTTTACATTTGGCAATCATAAAAGAGAATTTCATCATAGAATTGTAAATTCTTTCACCTCTGAGACCATTGTCTAGTGTTTTATTGCCTGAACACTGTCTCAGACAACAGAGCTGCAGCAAACAATAGGACCTACCTGGCTAAATAGTGTCATACTGTCATCCTGCCTGTTGTTGAGCTATCTATGGGGTTATATTATAGATGAGACAGATGAGTATATTCTGGCTTGTCTTAGTCCCTATGGATATACATAATATCTCACATAGGAGGTACCAATTTCAATAAGAGAACTGGAGTGCGGTTGGTTTTAGAATCAGAAGAGGATCATGACAAGGTGTATGTAGTGCTGGATGAGGGAAATTGGAGTCCTAGCCACATTATACTGTCTCTGGCTGTAGTCCTGTGGCTTGTCTGTGATTTTACTGATGTCACTACAAATTATGACCAAATCCCCTGAAGTGAAAAGAGTTATTCTTGTGGGGACTTATCTGAGTGGCAAATCAAGCCTTTTTTCTTCACACAGAGACCTTGAATTTTCACCTTGAAAATTAGTATTTAAAATAAAGAAGTTATCTATAAGCAGTAGAATTAATGAAGCCTGGTTTCCTTTAGATTTGTATTCTATTTTCCTCCAAAACCTCTGCTTGGCAATGACTCTGGCAATCTCTCCATATATGCTCTGTGAGGACACTCCCAGCACAAAGGACAAGCAGTTGCTTCCCAAAAACATCATATCAGCAAGTATTCCAATAGTCATAACACAACAGACAGGCATCATTCTAAGTCAAAAACTGGCTAGGAAACAAGGAGAATGGCATCACTGACTTTCGGCATGCAAAAGCTCGGCATGGGGACAAGTCCAGGTTCCCTGCTGTGTTCAGGCACTGTTTCAGGTGTGCAATGCAGAAAACCTGTGAAGAAAGCGTAAATGAGTGGGCAATGGCATTCTCAGTCACCTCAATGCACTTTGCATTAGTTACGACCAGGTAAGACTGAGACAAATGTTGAAGACATGCAGTGAAATTTGGTGAGTGAGCAGCAGGACATTAATTAAAACAAATTGCTGTTATATAGCACCATAGCACATATCTAAGAGGAAATATAAACTACTCTGATACCACAAAGTCACAATTTAAAATATCAGTTCAGCAAGGCTGCCAGGGGATCACTGTAGATTGGGGAAAAAAGTGACAACATTTTGGAGCACAAGGATAGGATAATTATTAAACATAGCTAGATAGAAATGTTCCAGGCTTAGCCAAAGTTCTGTCAATAAAGCCAGCAACACTGTCTCAAAGCGATGTTGCGGCTTTAGAAGGGTTGCAGAAAATGGTTATGGGAAAAATCAAGGACATGGAAAACCTTTCATTCAGAGAGACAGATGAAAAAGTTGCCATGGTTTACCGTGGAAAGGAGGAAGGGAAGGTAGGGAAGTGATAAAAGCACCAACTACAGGGAAGGTTGCAAGAAAGGCAGATCAAGAACATTTTTTTCCCCCTTCTCATGATGTGAGAACAAGAGGATGTTCAATGAAAACAAAATGCATAGGTTCAATATCAAAGGGTCTACTTCACAAAATGTCCCATGAGCTCTTTTCACTGAAAATTGTTTATATCAAGAATTTAAGGACAAAAAAGAGATTGGTGATTTAGTGAGGATATAATAATTTTACTAAAACTCTAATGTTGTATTTTAGAGCTTAAACCAATTTCCAGTTACAAGAGGTCAAGGTAAGATCTGATGTAAGGAGCACATTGGCCTGCTTTGGTGTTTTTGCATCTTTGTATGGAAGAAGGAACTGCTAAAATCTGCTACTCAGTCCAATGATAGATTTATTAGGCACAGGATCAATAAACCACATCACTTTCTTCTGTCTTGAGTCCTCCACTGTTTACTATGGCAATGCTTGATGTCACTGGGAACATTACCTAATCAATAAGCATGGAATAATGACCTAACTGAAAATGCCACATTAGTTAAAAGAGGAGAGTTATCCTGACTGATCTTGTGCTATCAGAAGATAATTACACTTCTCCTCTACCCTGATTTTTTTAACAGGTTAGTTCAATTTTATGTACAAATTGGAAGCAAGGCTATTGGTAACTCCTGCAACAGACCAAGAGCCAGGAATGAAGGTAAAGTCTCTTTTCCTTATAATAAGCTTTTTGTATTTTGAGTCTTCTAAAGTGGATTTGCCTTTTACTGCCTTTACAAAATCAAAAAGATTGTTTTATTTTTAACATAAATTGATTGCCTCTTCAGTTTTCATAAATGGTGCAGAAAACTATTTACTTTTATTATGCATTTGTATATATACTTATTTCCACTAAACCTAATGGTGATCCACCAATAGGAGTAAATTTGTTGTAGCTGTGATGGTTTAAGACAACATTTACAAGAGATGTAATAGCCTTTATTAGACTACTTGATAGTGTTGGAAAACAGGTAAATTTACAGCTACAGAGGACTTTCTTCACGTCTGAAATAAAAGGAATGGAATTCAAGTTCAGGATAAAGTGGGCAACCTCCACTTCTGACCTGAAGTAGAGTTGTGTGCCTGAAAACTTGTTCAGGTTCTCAACTGCACCAGTGGGTCTAACAAAAGATTGCCTTCCAACCCAAGCTCATGCATGATTTACCTGAAATGCAAAATTATAAAGTTGCAGCTGAAAATATATTTAGTCTAAAGAAATTCATCTCTCCCAGCTGTCTACTCTCTTATTTTACCCACATGCTTAGGGTTATTGGGGTGGGGGGATGATATTTGTGTTTGGGAAGGATCAGCAGAGTTTTGGGAGCAGATTCCCCATGTAAAGTTGTCTAGTTGCCTGAAGACAGATCAGACATCTAGTAGATAAGAAAACTTCATTTTTCTCTCAGTATAAGTCATTTAATATCAAGGGGCTGTTTCCTGATGTATGGCTTTTACATTGATACTGACACAGAACTGCCATCTTTCAGCACAGATTACACTGAGGGTTTGGTTCACTTCTCATTTGCACCAGTATAAGACACAGGAAAATCCATTCTCTTCGAACATACTCCAGTATAAAAGAGTTCTACAAGAAGAAATATACATAAGAAGTGCTTCTTTCTTTTATTATCCCTTGTGATGAGCTCATAAGTGACTTCACAATTCTGCTATGTCAGGGTATTTGACATACTATGTGTAAGATATAAAGACTATTTTAAATTATCTAAATATTACAATAATTAACTTCTAAGGATGCTGTGAGCTTGCATAGGCAGCATAAGCATTGTGAACTACCCATATCGGTAGCCCAGCTATCAGAATTACAACTTAGTGTCCCACACAAGTTGCAAGGATACCCAACATGAAATAAATACTGACTACATTAAGAAAGTCATGTTATTCCTATGGTTTCTGTGGTACAATCATTAGTTTCACTGAGGTTGCAAAAGATTTGATCCTTTGAGTTTGGTGAACATGAGCACTATAATGTGTGGCAGCTGGTGAGGCCACATCACCTTTGCAGTACGACTTTGTCCAGGAGATGCCAAAAGCAATGTGCACTGGACAGGGGTTGGCAACTCCTGAGTACAGACTGAAGACTTGCCCCACTTTGCTCTGTACAGTCAGACTAACTTCCTTCCTTAATTCTAAATACAGGGCTTGTCGTTCAATACACAAATGACAACGGGATCACCTGGCATTTGCTACGAGAACTGGACTTCATGTCATACCTGGAACCCCAGGTTGTTTCGATAGACTTACCTCGGGATGCCAAAACCCCCGCCACTGCTTTCCGCTGGTGGCAGCCACAACATGGTAAGCATCGCTGTCCTAAAAATTCATTAAGCAGCTTTACACAACCTACATGTCAATGCTTCTCAGCGTGACCATGTTCTGCAGGAACCGCAGCTTACCAAAAGTACACTATGGTCAACAGTTTGGGTGCTGCTAGAGCATATTTAGGCTTTTCTCTGTCACACTACAGACGTGATTTACTTTTATAGCACCAAGAAACATAGTGGGCTTAAGAGTAAAATTGCTTAAGAGCTAAGTTTAAACCAAAGATGCTGAGAGATAACAGAGAGGAGGGGAAAAAATATTACAGAGAAAAGCCTAAATAAGATTAGAGGATTTACCTTAGTATAGAGTGACCTGGAAAAATGTCTTACACATTTTATATAATTTTTTTCTCTGTTTTCAAAGAGAAGACATAACTTGGCCTGGAATCTGCCTACCAGGTGGCACCCATCTCACTATTTTAATATCTCCACACTCCAAAACAGGGCCTCTGACCCCTGTCATTTCTGGTGTCCCGGCACCCTGCTCCCCTGCCTTCTGCTGCACCTCCAAAGCTCACTCAGCCACTTCCCACATCCTCAGCTGAAAGTAAAACCCTGGTGCTGACTGATACCTACAGCTGCTGTGAGACCTCCCGCCTTGCACAGGGGCACATTACCACTATTAAAAGTGTCCTGATTGTTTCACCTTTGTGCAAGGCAGCAGCTCCTGGATCCCTTCAGGAAATATAAGGTGATATTCAGACATATAGCAAAGTATATTTTAACAGCAATTCCCTGGGGAGAAAAGCACACAGCTTACATTCAGGTAATTATGGTATGCAGCTTCTTGGATACCATTTATCATTTTGATGGCTGGTTTTTTTATTCGTACATTTTCTTACAATGTATGTGCTGGAGTTAATCGTCCTCACTAGGCAAGAGAGCAGGCAAGGCAAGAGGGATGTGATTTGGTTAGGAAACCAGTTCATTGGGGAAAAATTGTGAGCAGCAACTGGTGCACCACAGACCATCGTTCTGCCACAATCGTTTGCCCTGGTGAGTGGTGCAATGTCAGACCTGTTGCTCTCTACCTGTCTCCTGCTCATGGCTGCTGGCTCTGGGTGCACCTGGAGGACATCTGTCCCTGCCAAGAGCGGTTACTCTAAGACCACCCGATGGCAGTCCTGTGGCTCCTAGTATGAGGGAGAGTTTATGACTGGAGGTTGAAATACCATCTTCCATAGCAGCACCCATAGGTGACAACCACTTCTCATTACAGATATTAGCTCCTTAGTAGACTGTCCTCTGTCTGCCATAACTCAGTGCAGAGTGGCCCTATCAGCCATGACCCAGGTTCCTCATGGTGGCAAGACAAAAGTCCTGGCACATCACTGCGAGCTCCTGATTTATTGTCAAGACTTTCCTTCTTCTCCTGTGAGAATATGACAGTGATTGTACAGTAAGATGGCATTTCAACATGCCAATAGGAAGGTGAACTGAAATGAAGGACTGGAGAAGATGGTGAACTGAGATGCCTCTAGGCTGGCGAGCAAGAGAAGAGGTTTCCAGGAAGGACAGCACTTCAGTGAATCACATCTATATCAAGAGCCTTCAGCATTTTCCTTTGTGTGCTGTCCTCTTCCATACAAAATATACTTTGGGAACTAGACAGAGGCCTTTCTGATTTAGCTGTGGGGAGTGACAGGAAGGTTGTGACTCATAAAATGAAAATCTCCAATCTTGGGGCTCAGGGAGCATCTCATTCAAACACAGGGAGAGCGTATGATGATGAAGGCACTGAAGCCTGAGAAATGACGAGGGAAATACTTGTGTTTATCTGAAATGGAAACATACTCTAGAGTCCACGTTCATCCTTGAGCAATGTTTTAGTCTTGTTTAACAGTGCTCAATCTACGTGACTGAGCACTGCTCACTGGGTGAACACAGGATGTGGGCATGAAAAATAACTAACAGGGACCCCACTAACCTGCCCATTCTGCTTTTTATAGGGAAACATTCAGCTCAGTGGGCTTTGGATGATGTCCTTATAGGGATGAATGACAGCTCTCAGACTGGCTTCCAGGATAAATTTGATGGAACTGTTGATTTACAAGCAAGCTGGTACAGAATACAAGGAGGTCAAGTAGACATCGACTGCCTGTCTATGGATACAGCTCTGATGTTCAGTGAAGACATTGGTATGTGTCACCAAATATCGCTACATTTCTATCCACCTGTTTTATAAATGTATTTTATGTATGGGTCAAGTCTTTACAAGATGGGAGGTATACACAAATTCAAGTATATAGTAATCTGCAGGGAAGAGAAGGCTGAAAAAAAGGTGAAAATACAGATAACAAATTTGAATGACAGTACTGAAAGCTTATGCATAAGATATACTTTTTCTTTTTTGTGTGTGTGTTCTCTTTTCTTAGGAAAACCTCGTTATGCTGAGACTTGGGACTTCCATGTATCAGCCTCCACTTTCTTGCAATTTGAGCTGAGCATGGGTTGCAGCAAGCCATATAGTAATTCCCATAGCATTCACCTGCAGTATTCTTTAAACAACGGGAGAGACTGGCACCTGGTGAGAGAGGAGTGCGTCCCTCCAACCATCGGCTGTCAGCACTACACTGAGAGCTCCATCTACACTTCAGAAAGATTCCAAAACTGGAAGAGAGTTACGGTCTACCTCCCACCCTCAACCAAGTAAGCACTGCTCTTCTGGCTGTTTGGTATGATATAGATTTTGCTGATCTAATTTGAGCAAACATCCCCCAGCTTGGGAATTTTCTGCATGTCTTTTAAATTATTAAATGTGTGTTGTCACGCCATTGGAATTTTAAATTTCACTTCAAAATATTTCATCAGATATAATGTGAACTGCAGGAACTCAAGGAAGTGACAACTTTGGATGAGTGAATTCTTAAATCTTGCCTATATGTACAACAGCAAGAACAGGAACGCTAAACCAAGTTTTTCTAACACTTACCCAAGAAGAAGCAAGAACTAATGCACTGACCCATCCTTTCATATAAAAGTATTTTCTGTCATTGTATATAAGTTGTCATCCAACAATTTGGCATGTTAGTCATGGCATTCAGCAAGTCAAAACACATGTTACTGGATGTGCCACCTCCACCCTTTTGACTGGGAGGGGAGTTCTGCCTGCCTCCTAGTGATATCGCATGGTTGTAGATGGACGTGGCAGATATGCTGGCATCCGTCTCTCTGAATAAAGCCATGCTCTGGTTTAGAAATAACAGATGACGATAATATGGCTTGCCATCATTCTGAATAATTCTGTAATACTTCCAAGCACCCTACACATTATCTCTGTCAATTTCACCACCCAGAAAATACAGTGGTAAAAATGGTCACACAGTAAATTAACAGGGACTAGGGTTCATATCTTGGTTTCTAATGCCATAGTTCACTCCAGAAGACCACGCATCTTCTTCCAAAGAATCTTCTTCACACATATAATGATATTCTCATCTGTCAAAGTCAAAGAGCAATTCTCTGTGTGTTGTTCCCGGATCAGCTCCTCAGCACTTTTCCTGCCTGAACAAATGCAGAATGATCTAACCCATAACATCTTGATAGATTTTTTTTTTTCCAGAATACTTTGCTCAGCTGAGGATAACAAGCCAGTCAGCAATTACAGCAGTGTGTATGCATGTTTGTACATATATAGTCATGCATTGTTGCACATATGTATACAAACGTATGTAATTGTTGTTTTTTCTTTACATGATGCTTAGTATAAATGAACTTTCTTTATTTCTTAGTTTATTGAAGCAATTATATTGTTTTAACTCTGCTAGCAACATGTGGAGCTGTCAAATGCTAATGTAGCTAATAGTTTCTGCTTAACCACTTTGCTGACCAGTAAGAGTTGCAGCAATGCTGACTTTCTTGTTTTTCACTTTGGGCACCTTCCTTTAAAGTCTGCTGGAATTTTGCCTAAAAACTACCCTGAGAAATTGAAACTTCCTATCTCAACTGGAATATGAGTTTTTCCCCAAATACAGAATCATGCTTATTAATATGCTTTTGTTCTTCTGAAGTCTTTGGGATTTTCTTTATTATTTAGCAGTTTACAGAGCAGACACTTTGATGACCGAAATACATTCATTCTCTTTTTTCTAGCTCTCCCAGAACACGGTTCAGATGGATTCAGTACAACTATGCTTCTGGTGTTGATGCTTGGGCTATTGATAATGTGGTCCTGGCTACAGGTTGCCCCTGGATGTGCTCAGGCCATGGCGTCTGTGATGCAGGTCGTTGTGTGTAAGTAGCAACCTGCTTAACCTGCTTCATAGAAAGGATACTGTGTTTTATCTAGGCCAGATGGATAACACCTTTTCCTCCCAATTTGTTGCTAGGTGTGACAGAGGCTTTGGTGGTCCGTACTGTGTCCCTGTCATTCCTCTGCCGTCTGTCCTGAAGGATGATTTCAATGGTAACTTGCATCCAGACCTTTGGCCTGAGGTCTACGGTGCTGAGAGGGGAAACCTGAATGGTGACACCATCAAGTCTGGAACAGCTCTCATTTTTAAAGGGGTCAGAGATTACTTACATTGAAAAAAATAATAGAAACAGTAGAGTTAAAATCAGAAAGTAATTTTTTTGTTGTTTCTCCCCATATGTTTATGTCAAAGTCTTTAGGGTAGAATTTGACATCTTATTTTTCTTGTCTTTTCCTGCCCTAAATATGCACCATGTTTGTCACAGTTGGTTTTTATGAACAAATGGGTTTCATCTGTTTGTTGGCTATTACTTTCATTTGTGGTATAAATTCCTCCTTAACCACCAAAGGAAAAGAATTAAACTCTGCAGCTGAGATTCTTGAGGCCAAATGAGTGATTTGGAAATATGGTACACATTACAATCAATGGGGTTTGAGTGTTGAAATCTCCTGATCGGCTTTTGAGTATTTTCAATAGTACAAATTAGTCAGCACTGTAGTCTATGTAATCAGTCTTTAAGTAGTTAGCCTGTGTTTTACTTAATTCTATCATTTTGACGTTTTCTAGCTCTTTAAGTAATTTTTTGTAAATTACACATTTAAAAAGGCCAGGAAACATATTTTCTGAACTTCTCGATTCTTCAACAAAACACATGAATAGAAAGACTTTTGTTCACATAAGCACACAAATTTTAAGCTCACACCTGAATATTCTTTTGACACTGTGAATTCAGGTGCCCCAAAAAAGCAAAGTTTAATAACTTTGGGTGTAGAAATTAACTCTTTAGAAATAGTTCTTTGCAAAACCTTGACTCCAGTTTAGCCTCTTTAGATCATCTGAATTACAAACCACAGGATGTGAATTGTCTAAAACTTGAATTGGTTGTTCCTGCAGGTGGTTCCCCTGTGGAAAAGGGTCTGAGAAAGAGGGAAGCTCTGAGAGGTGGTTTGCCAGATCTCCACAGAACGGGGACCAGCTCTGGCCCCAAAATCCACAAAACATTGAGCTCATCTATAGAGATGGACCTTAGGGGTCACTATGAGTTTCCTGTCTGCTCCCTTTCCTTACTGCTCTAAGTCAAGAGGTTGCCCCAGAAGAGGATATTTGTACAAAATATTTTTTGAGGCACAGAAAAGAGCTCCTAGAGAGGAGTCTTCCTGCCTGGAAATTAGGGTTCTTGGCTACTATACAATTTGCCTCAAAAATGAGTATACTAGCTTGGCCTCAATGTCTGAGTAAGTCAGTGCTTGCAGATCAGATCCCATCCCAGTGGTTCAGAGCATGAACTGAATGAGCTGTACCTGATCATGTAGCTGTGCCTCTGGTGGTGACACACACCCTTATCCAGCCCTTTCATTACTATGGCTCACTTTGCCAAGGCTGTCACTGTCCCCTTTCTTTGCCTGGGAGACGGTGTGGGACAGAGAACTACCTCTCTCACTGCCACCGGCAGTCAGTGACAGACAACATCCAGACAATAGTAACCTGCAGAGCATCTTCGATAATGGAAACTAAGATTCACACTATATGTTCTGTATTTACAGGAAGGACTGAGAATGCTTGTTTCAAGAGATCTAGATTGCACTAATACCGTGTACATCCAGTTTTCATTTAAATTTATTGCCAAAGGTAAGATCACTGTTGATTTCCTACCACTTCTCTAGCTTTTTTCATACATAGTAGCATCACAGAAAAGAATATGGATTTACATTTTCATCTTCAGTGTGCACGATCATCAGTTTTGTTAGATAATACAGGAACTTGTTTGAGATTCTGCATTATTCCTACCTTGCTACCAGCCTACGTGGTAAAAGCGTGAACTGTGGTGGTATCAAAAACAGCAAAGCTAGTACAGTCTTTGAGCAAAAGAGAAACAAAATAGCTCAAGATTTTTAGAGATTTTGCACTATGTTGGAGAAAAATTAATTTGTCAGTTTTTGCAGTCATAAAATGGTGCCTATAGTAGGTTACTTAAGGGACAGATAAGGAACTACAGAGTTTTTCATTTTCAAGCTTCAGTCCACCGCATTAAAAGCTCTTACCGTTTTGCTTCCTAGTAGGTATCATAGAGATGACTAAAACCCCATAATTCTATTTAATTGTGTATGAAGAATAGTCAGACTTCGCAAGCCAAGTTTACAAGTTGGTGTAACAAGCTTGAGACAGTTTCTCTAGTACAAGCACGATGAAGCCAATGATTCAGTCTCACCCTGCTCCAAGCCCCTGCCATCTCTGGCCTTGCAAAATAATTTATCCCACTTAGGAGTGACATGGTGTAGAATCACTAACCTGATTGAGCATTTGAGTCACTCCCATGCAGTCTCAGAATTTTTTCCCAGCATTGTTTGTAGAACCAGCACTTCAAAGCTAAACTCTCAATATGCAAAAAAACCCTCTCCCTTTGATAGGGAGGATGTTCATAGCTTCTGCAGGAACCTCGGTACTGTGGGACCAGACCCTAACTGACATGCCATTTGCCAAAGAACAGTGTGAAAATAGTTTTGGACCACCTTTTTCTTCCTAAATAAATATCTTAGCCAAATCTCTGTATGGGCAAGTAAAAATGTAGCGCGCTCTGAATTAAGTTTGATTCCCTTCAATAGGCATTTAATCATATATATTTTGCTATTTATTACTATTGTATAAGTGCTTTATGGAAAAGGGAGCAGCCAAAAACATAATATGCCCCAAAACAATAACATGCCAAATACTTCATGTTTAAAAGCAAAGTCTTTGTGAAGACTTCTTTTACAAAACTATGCCTTGGAAATATTTCCACATATGATCCTTGCCAAAATATTAAAAACCATGATGAGTAAAAATATCATTCTGGAAGGCAGGAATAGCCAAAGGCTCAAGGCTGGATTTTGATACTTGACCCACAAGAGGTAAAGCAGTGCAACTCCAGGAGAAATCTTTTCTCATTAAATCTATATGGCTTGCTAGCCCTAGGCCTGGATTCAGGACTTAGTCACAAGAAGCTCCCTCATGTTGAATGCAAATTAATATAGCTGGGCACATCTCAGCTGTAAGCATTAAGAACGGTGTGTTGTTTGCTGTTAATTGCCACAGATAAGCTGAAATCAGCTCCTGACTGCAAATGTCTCCTGCTCTGTTCCACATGTGGCAGTTGAAGAGGGACTTTGCACTGGAGCAGAGTGGAGCAGGAGCGTGCACATCAGGCACTTTGGCTTCAGCAAATTTGGTTAATTTAAGAATAGAACATGGGAGAAACTTGCACAGGAACGCAGAGTGAGGCAGGGATGAAGAAACCATTTCTTAGTCCTTTTCTGCTGCCAGTTCCTGCCCTCAGATGGAGTTTTGGGGGATGTGCCATCACTGTGCCACACTATGAAGGGAGTAGAGAGTGTAAATTTGTCTGAGTGAGAACTCATCTCAGAGATAGCATCGCTCAGGCACTGATGGTGCTGGTCAGCAAGTCAGGCACGGGCCAAACATACTCTGGGGACTGAGCTTTTGCAGGGTAGCCAGCATCAAGTGCAAGTGCTGGGCTCTAAACAGCATATGTTAATACACAGTGCTGTATAGAGCCTTTATTGACTTTTTAAAGCCTTAAGTAAAAAAAGGAGGAGCTGGGAGTTGGAAAAAGTGAATTTTACTCTCAGTTCCAGCATTGATTTTTAGTCCCAGTTTAAAGCACAGAATATTGTGATGTTGTGGTTAATACAAGCTAATAAAGAGCCTCAGTACTTTACATCAATTGTATGATTTCTGGGCATGAATATGCTCGTATTGGTGTCTGCAGTCAGAGCCACGGACTAGAAGTTTGTGAGGATAAGGACTGTGTCTTTATCTGTGGGTGATGATAACGTCCGGTACCTGGGAACAGCAAGCAAATAAATACTGCATTACTGAAAAATGTCTGTGGTAGGAGGAGCTGGTTTGTTCTAATCTAAAAGAATTATAACACTGAGATATCATCTCATCTAAGTAAATTAACTGTGACTGTACATATAATGAACAGCAATGTAAATTTAGCCCCTAAATCATTGGCATTTTGCAGACAGACAAGCAAGGGAAAGCACAGGAAGATGTATATGCATAATACACATATAACCTCTCAACAGCTTAAGTTGTTGTTAAAGCAAGCCCATACTCTGTAATAGATGTCAAAGTAACCTAATTGTATTTACACTTAGTGCTTCTTAAAACCAGATTATAATGAATGTAAATGCATGTCCTCTCTGCTCCAGGCACCCCCGAGAGATCTCATTCCATCCTGCTGCAATATTCTGTCAACGGTGGCATCACTTGGCACCTGATAGATGAGTTTTACTTCACGCAGACTACAGATGTCCTCTTTATTAACGTTCCTCTGCCCTACGCAGCCCAAAGCAATGCGACACGGTTCAGGCTCTGGCAACCTTACAACAACGGTAAGGAAGAGACACCCATGGGACTCCAGGTCCAGACTTGTACAGCTCAGCATCAGTAAGAGGCTAGATTTTTTTAACTCAACAAGAATAGAGACTCTTAAATCTTGTTTCCTTAAATTTCAAGTTCTTCAATTAAAATTGTAACAGAATTATATTTACTGTTCTTATAAATCTGCTGTATGCTTTAAAGTGAAAGGATCTTAACCTAACAAATCTTGACTGTGTGCAGAAGACTATCATCAGCTTTGGTCCTGGAGGGACTGGGAGATCAAGCAACACTGATAAAGTTAACTTCGCTCAGGTTCTCCTCATTATTTTTAATGGACTTGATTCTAGTTTACACTGAGGCCCCATTACAATGCTCCAATTATACAAAAGTGTCCCAAGTGTAAATGGGAATTGGGCCTACCTTGCTCAGAATTAACTAGGCATTAAAAACCCATTTAGTAAGAGTATGTAGTGAGCAGTTAATCTTTTGATTAAATTGTAAAGGGCTGTAGAAAACCACAAGAGGAACACAGCTTATTCCTACTGATTACAGGAGATGTGCCAGCTGAAGAAAGCTTTCCTCTGCTCTCAGTTACTCTGAGCATATCTCTTAGCAGAAGCTGACATTAAGACCTCTAAAGAATTCCAGCAATCATTTAGACACAGTGATATAGCAACGATTTATTCCATGCAGGCAAATGCCTAGTGCACCTCTAACAAAAAATTTTAAAAAAATTAAAAAAAGAAAGAAAAAAGAAAATTCAAGTCTGCTCCTAAGAATAAAGTTCTAGTTCATTCTTCTGATGAGTCCTGCCTAAAACTTTTAACTAAACTTTTCTTGCAGACATTATACTTAAGTAGGAATTTCATTTAAAATAAGCCTTTTAACTTTCTCTGATCAACACAAAGGCTTTTAGATAGATGAAAAAAAGTTACACAAAAGATTGAATTCATAATCCTTTGGAGAGAAGGTCACTCGGGGTTTTCTTCTTTCTTGAAGAGCTCTTGCCCGGCAAACACAAGCTGCTGAGTGCAAGGAAAAAGGTGTAGAATTAAATCACCCTTTCAGGCTGTTTGGGCTCTACAGCAACTGCTCATTTATCTGATTCTTAATTAAAGAAGACATTGATGCTATAGTTTCAAAGTAAATATGTGATTTAAACAGAAGATACTTGTTCAACATGGGTTTTTCCCTCTTCAGTTTGCTGTGACTTCTATAAATTTTAGAGGAACAAAAGTTAATTCTGTAGGATCAGGCCACAGAGCTTTATGGGGACTATTTTCATGATAAATGAATTTTTTCCATCTTCCATTTCCATTTTCACCACGCTTTTATCACCCTTTTCTCCATGTAATCAAAGAATACTGGCTACTGTTCTGCTCTCTAAATAATAGTAGTATTAGGTCTTAATAGGAATGTTCCCTTTTGCTTTGTAGGCAAAAAAGAAGAAATCTGGATTATTGATGACTTCATTATTGATGGAAATAACCTAAAGAATCCCATGATCCTTTTGGATACATTTGACTTCGGTCCCAAAGAGGACAACTGGTTTTTTTATCCTGGTGGAAACATTGGACTTTATTGCCCATATTCATCTAAAGGAGCTCCGTAAGCATCTCTCAGCAATAAATTAGAAAGAAGTGCAGTGACTGTGAATTAAGCTGAATCTAAAGTACTTCTTTCCTTTTTTTTACAGGGAAGAAGATTCAGCTATGGTATTCGTTTCAAATGAAGTCGGAGAACACTCCATTACAACAAGGGACCTGAGTGTAAATGAGAACACTATAATCCAATTCGAGGTACTTGCCCTCAGAAAGTTATTTTGCCTTTTGCTTAGAGAGTTCTGTTCTTTCAGGTTCTGCTCTTTGGTGTATTTACCCAGCTGTTCTGATTGCCAAGTAGAGAAGCCTAATTTCCCCTGTAATTGCTTTGATATCACTTTCCCTCATGTGGGTGTATCATGAAGCTTGTAATACACAGATAAGGGCAATTTCTGCCTTGAAGTCTTCTATGTTCTTGCCTAAATTACTGCTTTGTCCATGCCTATATACTTGTACTGAGAGCATCAAAGTCCATGTCCTACAAGTAGAAGAGCCACCACTGGCGGACAATATGCTGAGCAAAATATAATGAGGGTCCAGATTGCCACTTCGCAACCTGCTCAGAATGAGTGTGCAGCTGGAGCAGTGTGCAGTATTTCCACAAGCTGACCCAGTGGAGAGCTGCAACTTCTTCTGTGACACTAGAAATTAGTTTTTCCTACCTGCTGGCTTAACTGTGCTGGTTGTACTTTCTCAGAGAGCCTTTTGCTCTCCTTTTGCTTTCCTTTTGCTTCTGTCCATACTTTCACAGAAGCTCTAGTGGAAGCTGTTCTTTGCCCATGACAGCCTGAATTCCTCCCATTTTAGGCAGTTATCTAAAGCTCATGAATAAGGAGCATATTTTTTGTGCTTCTCATATAGTCAGTGGAAACGGGCACCCCAATGACAGCACATAATCTAAACTAAACTGTGTTTCTGGTTTATCCTAAAATCTAAACTGTGCATTGGCTAGGGCAGCTACTGATAAAAGTAACCATTTAGTCTAGTATGTATTAGTTTAGAGAGGTCATTATATGGTCATTAAGAAATTGTAAAAGAATCTTTCATGTAAATTGCCATGCCACAATTACCAGGCTGCTTTTAACAAAGATATAGCGTGCTGTAACAGCTACATCATTAAACAGCAAATGATACCAGTTTATAAACAATTACTAAAGTGATACTAAGAATTTTCCAAGAAAACTAGGTTTAACTGTGTGCTCATGCACGCTTCAGTTTGTCATGCAACTAATTCATAAATTATTGAACGCAAACCATTTTCTGTTTTAAAATATAGATTACAGCCTGTAGAACAAAAATGTTTGAGGTCACTTTAAGATATTTATAAGTCTTCAGAGCATTAGCCTCATAAAATCTACATGCTTACTTCCATATGTGGTAAGAACATTGTTTTCAGCTCACATTTTTGAGGACATTAGTATAAATGAAGAAGTTATGTATAATGCAGTAGAGTTTCTCTCTGTGTCTCAAGAGTTAAAACCTATATTGGGCCAAGCATTTCTCCAAGCTTCCAGATGAGTAGACAACCCTTCTAGTCAAATGTAGGTTGATGGGACTCATGTGCACTGAAGAGTAATGAAGGAAATTTGATGTAGGATGCATTTTCAACATTCATATACAGTTCTGAATATTACTGGGGTTTAGAAATAAATAGATTTTCATTACAGAAAAGCATGTTAAAAAGATATTTATTTTCCTCTACAAAGATCTGTAAAAACCCCAAAATGTTTCATAATTTTAGTACAGGCCTTGTATTTCATCGGCAATGGGGTTTTATTTATTGCATGGTAAGTATAGTACATCTTATTTTATATGACAGAGTCATCCTATAAGGGGACTAATTCTTCCTCTTTTATATAAGCAATTTGAAACTAAAAGAACATCTTATTATCAGTGTGAAAGAAAAGCAGACTAATTTGCACTGGGGGCATGCAGAAAATATGTCTTAAGAAGTCTCAGTTTCTGTACATGTCTTTTTTTTTTTTTAGTAGTAGAACTGTTGTTTATGTAGGTTTTCTGCCTTTTCTACTGTTCTCTACGTCATGAATCTTGTAAGAACACCCTGAGAAGTTTGACATTGCCAAACTATGTTTTGGTGTGACACTGAATCTAAATCCAGTCCAGCTATGATACTCTCTTAACGCTGTCTCCTAGGGCTTTGCCACTATGCGTGAGCAAAAAAGTACTGAGTATGAAAGCTGAAGAATATATTGATGTGATACAGCACACACCCTGAAGGGTCCTATGGCATAAGCTTTTTTTTTTTTTTTTTGAAAGTGTAACAAAAGAGGAGCATAGTGCAGCTCAACAATTAAAAAAAAGTTTACGTTTGCACATTTTGTTTTAATATTTCTGGTTTTAAAAATGCATATTTTTTTGCTGCTGGGACTACTTCAGTATCTGACAGAGGACTGCAAGAACTGATATGTTTGCTCCAGCCACATTAGCAGCTGTCCTTTGGGATTTTGTCTAATTAACTTTATGGTTTTCTCTTAGTAGAAGTAGTTGAGGATTTCATATTACACTCGTTATATGATAAGCCGAAGTGTGATATGCTTGTGGACAGGTAGGGCAATGTGCAAGAGCTGATGTTCATGTGCATGTCCTAGTTGTTAAATGTGTTCCCAAATCACCATTTTCCTGGGCTAAATAAATACCATACCAAATGAGGGAGGCTGATGAAGATGAAGAGTGATTAGGAGTCCCACAGCCTGCCCTATGTCATCTTCTGCATTTCGTGTCTTGGCCCCCAGATCAATATCGGCTGCACCACTGATAGCTCCTCTGCTGACCCAGTAAAGCTGGAGTTCTCACGAGATCTGGGGGCAACTTGGCACCTGCTGCTCCCCTTGTGCTACAGCAGCAGCAGCCACCTCAGCTCCCTGTGCTCCACCGAGCATCACCCAAGTAGCACTTACTACGCAGGCACCACTCAGGGCTGGAGAAGGGAGGTCATTCACTTTGGAAAACTGCATCTCTGTGGGTAAGTGTCCAGCTCCTATTGGTAAATGTCCAGCTGCTTGTTGGTTTGGTTTTATTTCTGTTGTCCACCCAAAATGTCCTCCCAGCACAAGAGTGGTCCATAAGAACTGCAGCACTAGAGCAGATAAAGTGACCAGTTTTTCTCTGCTTTTTATCCTAAATGTCAGTTAGTGTTCAGGTGATTCCCAAAAATATGTTGTGCCTAATGCTAATGTAGAATAACCACTGATAATTTGCTATTTATCCATATATCTAATCAGTGATGTTTTTATGGAAGTTGGTTGCATAGTAAAATGAACACAAAACTGACTATCTTTAAAGTTCCTTCAATGCTCTCTACCGCAGTGCATTAGCCATTTAAATTCATGAAGGATATTCTTGCATGAAGTTTGAGATCGATAGAAAATGCAGTAAAACGTGAGCTAGCATAAACTTGATTCTATCTCAGTGTAAGGAAATGGACTGATCTAAGTACTCGAGGTCTCTTGTAGCTTCAAAGTTCTCTGATTCTAAGAAATTAACTGCAGCAGTCACTCAGAAACTTAAAGTTTGTGGAACGAACCAGGTTGGATGATAACAGATATATAGCATAGAAAAACACCATATGCTAGCAGGCATAACAACATGTAACTTTTCAAAGTATAAAACAGTACTGTTTACTTTTTCAGGGAAAACTGTCTTCTAGCATCAACTCAGTTTGTGTAAAAGATCACATTATTAAGGATTAAACTGTAGCACATTTGAATGAAAATGAGCTATGCAACTATGAGACCAAGTATTTATGAAACTACTGCATGCAATGGGCCCTCCCCTAAATAAGTGGCCCCATATGTGCCTCTGAAAGTATGAAAAGACCTGTATAAGAGATAAGAACCAAGTTTGGAAAGCCTGGATGTTTAATAATTTAAGAAAATTTTTACATTTTAAACTTGAATTTCCTGGTTTATAACAGTTAACTTTTAAAGCATGGAATAGATAACCATCTCGTGCAGCAGCTCATTTTTCTTCTGTTTTTGCCCAAAAGAATTATTTGACCTTTTACCCAACTACCAATGCATCCCTCCAAATGAAATTTTTTACTATGCAGTTTCCTAATTCATTTAAACCTTCCAGATATTTTGATTTCATCCTCTGTTCCTGAGTGTTTCTGTCCTGTTTGCCTGCCTTCCTTCCTATTCCTTCCCCAACACGAGGCCCGAAGCCAATTGCTGATGGCAGGCAAACCCAGCAGTGCAGAGCAGCTTCCATGGAGCATTCGGTGCCATGACATCCTTGGGCCAGAGGGCTGAAGTGGGATTTTCTCTACCAGAATCCACTGGAATAACAAGAAAAAAAACCTCCAAACCTGATTCCTTGTGTAATGCTAAAAAAAAAAACCCCAGCCTTTTCATCCCCAAAGTGTCAAGTGATTATATTTAAATGAAGATGAAGACATTTTCAGTTATTTCCACTACATATGTTATTTTGGAAATCAGTGTATATTCTCAGCAGACAGCTGTAACTAAGAATTAGTATTCCAGTTATGTCCTGAAGGAAAAGCCCAGGGCCTGTTGAGCCAGGAAGAAACCCCAACCAACTTCAGCAAGACTGGTATTTCACTCCCTGCTTCAGACATGAGTCACTCTCACCCTGCTTCACCCTCGCCAGGAGGGATCCTGAGAGTAGGAGCTCATGTGCCTTAGGGGTGGAATGAATCCAGCCCGCGGGGCAGAGATGTCCTCTGCAGAGGAGCTTAAAACACCTCCAGCCTCACACTTGTGTGCTTCACCACACTAAAATCAATGTTTTTGACTTCCAGTAGGACCCTGGTTCTTGGGTATCTTTCTTGAAACTGTTAGTAGACGTCCCCACTGCTCAGCTATCCCTTATCACCTGAATCCCCTCATAAAAATTCCTTTTTAGAAAATCAAGACAGAAAATATTATCAGCTACCTGTGCTATTGATTCACCTGATGCATTTAGATATCTCTAACAGACACATTAAACATGCAATGCAATTAAGTGCTTTCCCCTTCTCACTCTTCTGGTTTCCTTCCTCCTTTAAAACATTTTCTCTTTTGGGAATAAAATTAGTCTCTCAAGTGTTTTTCCCCAGCTCAGTTTGTTTTCCCTCCTTCCCCAGTTGGTTCCTCTTTACATGCAGCATTGATGCGAGTAACACTAAGGAGGCGAATTAAAAATGACAGGACAGCACCCAAAGGAGAATATAGTTTAAATTAACAACTTGCAGTATCAGTCTGGGTTAGATTAAGCTGCCTGAAAGCAAGCTAAATACCTGGTGACATGGCAGATCATGTTCTCTTTCTGTGTAACTGAGGGTGAGATCCTACCACCCCAGCTCCACAGGTGATCTCCCTGGGAGCAGGGTGGCAGCACGAAGTAGGATTTCACTCTCCAGGAGAGGGTGGAAGTGGCCCAGTCTGACCCAAACACTGTATGCCAAAGCGGAAGGAGGTCTATAAGACCACGGCCATTCATCCTCCCCAAAAACAATGGAGAGAAGAGTGGTTAGATTTCAATTCCCATTTTCAAGTCCGTCATTCAGTTTTGGTATCACAACTAATGAATAATGTTGGGGTTTTTTTCTGTCAGTACTTGGGTTGAATGTCAGCATAAAGACGCATGAGATACTGAAGGAATTAAATATAGCAGTCAGTTTCTAGAATTAAGCTATTTATTAAGCCAATTCCAACAAAAAGAGTACTATATATATGCATAGATGGTATATATATGGAATACAAAAAAGATGGAACTATTATTTAAAGTTTGCACACTTTACACCTTTGTCAGGTTGGCAAGGTTCAGATGGTACCAAGGATTTTACCCTGCTGGATCCCAGCCAGTCACTTGGGCCATTGACAATGTGTACGTTGGCCCGCAGTGCGAGGAGATGTGCAATGGGCACGGCAGCTGTATCAATGGCACAAAGTGCATCTGCGACCCCGGGTACTCTGGACCAACCTGCAAAATCAGTACCAAGAATGCTGACTTCCTTAAGGATGATTTTGAAGGTATCATCTCATCTCTTTTTTTGGTCTGAATTCTGCCTGTCTGTCTTAGTGGAACCCAGGGCTCGAGGGATGAATCAGCAAAGTCTTCCTTACCTGTACACCTTCTAATGTGATTCATGCTGTGGGACTATTCCCATGAACCAAGTCATTTAGATGCCATTCTCAAGCATGGGCTGTGAATGTCTGATGGCTATCAGTTGGCTGCTTTGGACTGTCTGACGTTGTGAAGTTGTTAATGCTGGAATACAAAATCTTCACCAAAATAGAATTTCCTGAAACTGCATGTAGCAAATAATGTTAGAAGAAAATGATGGTTTGATGGTAGCTTGACTTTAGCACAGACAGAACACATGTGAGTGAGGCAAAAAACAGAGGGCTTTCAGGTTGTGTCATTTCTCACTACAAGGGAAATCTAAGTGGCCTTAATACAGCAAATATCATTTCAGAGCAGACCATGTGCCTCAGTGGTGAGGGCCACCGCTCGGCAGGCACAGCAGACTCCCGTGAGCAATGCCAGGCGGGAACTCAAAGTCTCATGCATGGCTGGGCACACACAGCATCCTTGCATACAACTCTAAAAGCACCTCGAGGTTTCCTCTGCTAGCAAGCATGGCAAGAGCACACTTTGAATAAAGCAGCATCCGTGAACCAAAGTCATCCCTTCATAGGTGCTGCTGTTCATTTTAAATTTTGCCAGCCCTGGCTTGCATGCTACCACATGGTACCCAAAGTTTCTTTATAGGCCTGGGTACTTTGTTGTTATCTTAAGAAAAATGAAGAAAAGTGGAAAATCTTGTGAATAACTGGAGACTATGATCCCAGATTTCATACTTATGGGTTTCTTTTATTTATTTTATTTTGATTCATAGCAGTTTTCTAGAATACATTGCATCAGAGACATTGAATATTTCTTCACTCTGCATGTGGTATTTAATTTAGCTCTCTTCCTCTGGAAATAGTACTCTTGTAGTAGGAGCACTTTGGAGTAAATCATAAATATGTATTTACTGTGTATTCAGGTCAGCTGGAATCAGATAGATTCCTGCTTGTGAGTGGTGGAAAGCCGTCAAGGAAATGTGGTATCATGTCTGGAGGAAACAACCTTTTCTTTAATGAAGAAGGCTTACGTATGCTGATGACTCGAGACCTAGATTTGTCACAAGCCAGGTAACACAATTTCAAAGTTCTTTCAGGATTTCACTGAAGAAATAATATACTGAAGTATAATATATATGTGATACTTCTGTGGTAAAGGCAAGCTGATATTTATTTACTCTAGTAAATATTCCACTATTACCATTTTAAATTAAATTTAACTTCAACTTTAATGGGATTAACCATTTAAATGTTACTTTTTTCCTTGAATAAGAACTCCAGGATCTGATGCCATGTGTTCAGTAGTTTATGCAAGTTTTTTCTTGAATGCATAACATGAGAAATAGATTGCATATCACACACTCTCCTTGTATTAGAGTTTAGTGTATTACGAGCCGTTGCTGAAACAGGAGTTACTGCTACCAGTGTAACTATTACATTCGTCATCTCATAATTCTTTCATTTCTGAAGCTTACTTTCTTGTTATTGCGCACATTTGTTTCCAATAATTCACTGAGAAATTCCCATCAAGCTGTCACCAGCTACACTGAGCACAGCAATTGAAAAACAAATATTTTGAATGTATTTAGAGATTATATTGTATCATTACAGCCTACAGTGGAGATATTTGATGAGTGGGATATGCTAAGTAAGCCACATTAACAAGTTTACACTAATATAAATTAAACCACATCCTAATTGCATGCATACCAATAGGCATTGTTTTCTAATTTATTCCGTATCTTAGCTTATATCCTTATATTATTACTTTGGAGAGACTGCATTTTCTCTGAGACTTTTTTCCACTGATTTCTTGTAAACACCCTACTCCTCGCTAATGTTCTGTGGGAAACACTTTAACAGGCATTGTCTCTCTTTTTGACTTGTCTTCATTAGCATTGAAGCTTTAAATAATGGTTTAATTGCAGAGCCTCATGGCCAATAAAGATGCCTAATTTCTAACCATTACATTTTTTAGGTCAGCAATTAGCTAACCCACAGTGAGGTGTAATATTTACCATCCTCTACTGAATTTTTAAGATTCCTCACAGCAACCTTTTTTCAGAACTTTGTAAACACAAACATCAATTCTCCGCACTAATTTGATTTCCTAGACCATTCTGAAATCAAAAGATTGTTTAACAAAAGATACAAGGATCTTGTAAGTTGCTCCATTAGACTAAATGACATGTTTTCCTTATTGCTCATGTTCAAAGAACCGTCATTTATCTCTTCTCAGTGATAGTCTGTAGCTGGATTTGCATATATTGACCTCAAGGTGTTATATGGAGATAAATGACTTGTGTCTTAGTAAAAGGAAAACAAAGCAGTAAGTTTAATTTCTTGTATATGCTTATGAAAAATAACGGTTATCAACAAATAACTGTATGTTCTCTTTTGAACAGCAAGGCAGACTGCAACAGCGTTGCTGGGGGGTTGCTCTTTAGCAACCTAAAGTAATTACAGTGGGATTTTCTGAGTTTCCAGGCTGACTCTATCGGCCACCTGCAAAGCACAACAGATCTGGCTGGGACACAGACATGCCGAGTTCTGCACAGGACTTGAGGAGAGGTTTCAGTTTATGCCAGGAATGACAAGAACCAGCATTTCTAATTAATAGATATTTTTAAGGGTACTGGACTTAATAGTCACATTAAAACTTCCCCTTTTCTTATGAGGAGATCCCCTGAAGTACACAGGCGAGCAGTGGTGTCTGTCAGTGCTGCAAGCCACGCTCAGCACCTGGGGATTGAAATCAAGTGGACTCTCCAATCCACTATCCACTGCCATCACATCTATATTTTAAAGAATTTAACACAGGCCACAGTATATCACCATCATGGTGATACCAGTAGCTGAAACTGCACAGCATGAAATATCAATAGGGACAGAATATTTTAGATATCACAACTGATCAAATCCCTTTCAATTCTGAATTACTAGAAGAATATTCATACATTTTAGAGTTACAGATCTACAAGAAAACTTTGCTTTTCCATTTCAAAATAGACAGAGCCTTTGCAAAATATCTGTGGGATGAGAAGAGAAATATTTAAAATTACCTTTTTATCTGCTAGACATTATGTTACCTATATTTGAGCAGGTTATTACTATATTAGTAAAAATTCAGATAAAAGAATAGCAATCCACAGAGAGCAGATTCAACAGAGACAAGGTCACCTGGGTTTATTTCCTTTGAAATATGTGGTGAATGTCAGAGTAAATCTGAGGAGGCACAAAGACTTGCTGGCAGTGAATCCAATCCATTACGGTTGATATGTTGATCCATGAGGGTCCCCAGTGCTCCTTTACAGCACAAGCAATATGTTATGTCTGGGATGTGGAGGTGGATATAATCTATAGCGAAAGAAGTTATATATAGTAGCAAGAGAAACCGTGAGTCGCAGCAAGCACTAGAATTAATTGACTTGCAGGTCTGGTGTTTTATTGAAGCTTTGTCTGCCCAGCACCTCTGCGGCCCCCACTCCCAGCAAATCTACCTGCAGATCAAACCAGAGCAAGACTTCTGATACAAAACTTCTTTGGCGCCGTTTCATTTAACCATGAGCCAGGCAGCGCTAATGCAATAATAATTAGAACAGATACAACGCTCTAAAGCTGTGCAAAGGCTGTGCAAACATGAATTAATACTTGTAATATCCCTGCGAGTCCGATAGGTAAATATCATTACAGCAGCAGTTCCCTCCGCTACAAGTGCATAGTAGAGCTATTTATGAGCATCAGCTAACGGGAAGAATTTCGCAGTTTGATACAACTCTATTGTGCTGCTTTGGAGAAGCCAATTAAATAGGGGATGAAAGCGCTGGTGTCCCTGGGTGGCTTGGGCTGGCTTCAGGGAACCCGGCACATTTAAGTGGTATGATTTAGACAAATTTCCCAGGCTGACTAAATGGACAAAATGATCCCTGAAAGTGAAATGTGCTTTGTTCTCCTGTCCAGATTTTCTCTAGTTTATTCCAATGGAAAACCAGGATGCTTATTTTGAATTTAAGCATTTCAGCAAATTCATAGCAATTATGATCTGTTTAGGGCACCGTTGCTTTTCTGCCACTAAAATCTGTACTCATAGGCTACAGGGATAAAAATTTCACCCAGGATTATGTTTCTGATATTTGCAACACCATCTGCTATGCAGACAAAAGCTCAAAACATAAATGACCAGCTTTGTTCAGCCTCTTCTGCTTGGCAAAGTACCACATGGGCAAAATGAATTTTTGTCATCCTGCCTGTCTGTCTACTTACATTCTGGAGGCTTTGAAAAGGAAATCATAACATCTCCTAAAGCTGACTCTTAGAGCAAATCACAGGGCATGTCAATAGACAAACTCCAAGTCTCTCTAGTTGGTTATCTAGGAAGTTGCAGAAAAGAGATCCTTCCAGTAATTGCTCCCCCTATTAGATTTGTGCAGTTCTTTATGAGACTGGGATGTGGCAAGGGGGTGCCAGACCCCAGGAGCCAGCCTGTGCTGCTGCAGTATTCGCTCAATGGGGGCCTCACATGGAGCCTTCTCCAGGAGTTCCTCTTCAGTAACTCCAGCAACGTGGGACGATACATTGCCCTGGAAATTCCCTTGAAGGCCCGTTCCAGCTCTACTCGGCTTCGCTGGTGGCAACCATCCGAGAACGGGCATTTCTACAGTCCCTGGGTAATCGACCAGGTAAGGGATCCTCTGGGGGTTTTTTTTGTAATACAACTTTAGACTGTTGTCAGTCTTAATGTTTCCCTTTCATTGGCATATGTCATTTCACTGGGTCGAGCAAAAATGCTTTGTATGGATATTCCAGAATTATAATGATCTAGCAAAATAACAGAGCACAATTACTGTTTGTTGATCTTGTGTTTTTAATGCAGTTTCCAAGTGAGGTACTGAATGCCCATTTTGGAGCTAGGAAAGTCTTTTATACATGGGTAAAGCCTTGGGTTCAAGTTGGGTTCGAGGCCTTACCATGCAACATGCAAGTCTGAGTTCAAACTTAAAAAACCATCATTTAAAATCTATCCAAATATGTAATTGGCTTGGTTGAATGTAATAGAAAAAAATATAGAAAAATACATACATCTTCTAATGGGAAAACAGATACTATTTCCCCAGTTCTATCAGCAGATGCAATCTCATAGTAGTGCACCAGATTATAGTAGAGCTGAACACTCAGTAGGAAAAATGATAGTATAATCACTTTGTTCCTACCAACATTTATTTCTATGAGCAGTTTTACTTCATCCAGGATGGAGTTCACCTCCCTGAACTTTAAATTTGTATAGATGAGCCGCTCTCTTTAGCACCCCTTTATAGGAAAAATATATTCCCCTTCCTCATAAGGAAGGGGAATACTCTACAAAGTAAATTTGCCCATTTTGGACGAGCAGAATATATATGCATAGATTGGTAAATCTCTTCCTCCTCCAGGATGCGATGTCACATGCATGTTTGTGAAGACTTCTAGACATTTTTTCTTTTCAATAACAATTCCTTTCCTAATGTTTCAGATTCTTATTGGAGGAAACATCTCTGGCAATACAGTACTAGAAGATGATTTCACCACACTGGATAGTAGAAAGTGGCTGCTCCATCCTGGTGGAACAAAGATGCCAGTCTGTGGCTCTACTGGGGACGCCCTAGTGTTCATTGAGAAAGCTAGCACCCGCTATGTTGTCACCACTGACATCGTTGTCAACGAAGACTCTTTCTTGCAATTAGATTTTGCAGCATCCTGCTCTGTCACAGACTCCTGTTATGGTAATGACTTAGTAATTCCTGCCCTTTCTCTTCCTCTCCTGTACAGGAAAGATCACTTGTTTTCTGGTTCCATTATTAATTGTAATGAGAACTGAGAAACAAAATCAAGCTGCATGTTTCTGTTAGGAATTGTTATATCAGCTTTTTTATTCTACGTGTCTGAAGCCTAAGATAAACCAAAGTATATTATTCCCTCTGAGCACTTAAGTTGCAGTTTAATACATTTAAGAAAAAGACTGACAGCTGTCTTACTCAAATCCATTTACCAGTATATGGTATCCACTGCGTGGGGTGATCTTGTGGTTCTAATAATAAGCAGCTGGGTGTTTGCAGCATGTTCCTTGCTTTGTGGTTTTGCATTTTCAGTAAAGTCAATCTCATTTCAGATGTCACTTGCACCTGTATAAATAAGAAATCATTTATATCAGCATACATCTGACACATGCTAAGTCAGTATCAACTGCAAAAATTTGTATCATCCAAATGAAATAATAAGCATGTATATATGTATGTCCGCATGTATGAATGTGTGCATATATAATGATGCAATTTTTAATTACCTACTTCCTTTTTTCCATATGATGTGTTTTCAGTGCAGAGCATGCTTTTATATGTGCATATATATACACATATAAGTAAAAACATTCTGCACTCAATACACATCACATGGAAATTAAAAATTAGTTCATTATATGAATTTTAACATGCACGGGAAATAGGTCTTCCTAGGTTTTGAATGCTTGTTTGTACATCTTAAATTACACTCTTTTAGTGTAGGGTTTTGGGGTATAGATTGTTTTTATGAGGAGGAAAATACAATATGTTGCAGCAAGTAGCATGTGTTAATTCATTGGATTGATGAATATTCCTCTAGAATTCTGCATAAAAATGGAAAAAGATTTTACATGAAGTCCCAGAAATGGCTTTTCAGATTTTGCTATTCTGAAGCCGATGGAAGTAACTGAGATATTTTGCTCACATGCTTAAAAATATTATTTTTCTTTTGGTATTAAAAAGACTGTGGCATCCTAAGACCATCTCTGCTAAGTTTAAAAGTGTTTTGGCAGCTTAGCTATATACTGGCACAGAAACAGTTCCTTCTTTTTTGTTTCTTTGTATACTACACTTAACATTATCTTAACTTAGTATTAAATTAGGCAGGACACTACCTAATCATGCTTCCAGTCATGACAAGCAAAGCATTTCAGAGATTTAACACTTAAAACTCACTTACCTTTGTTTGTATCCACTTGTCCTTGTATTTCCATAGCACTGTCTTCTGTGTTTAAACATCAAGTAGGACTGATTGGGTGATTAAGGGTCATTTTCTGTGCATGAGGGTAGAAGAAATGGGTCTGTAGTAATCAAAAAAGATCGCAGATTTATCACCCCTGTCACTGCAACCACGCTCCATGTTTTACACAGCCAGAATGCCTGGCAGCTGGAACATTTACTTCAAGTTACATTTCTGTGCCCATTATTATTTACTTTTTAATGGTTGCATAAAAGTTTAACTTGGAAGTATTTAGTGAGCTTGACTAACCATTATTTTTCATAATAAAAGTTCATAAGCCATAGACATCAAAACAATGAAATTGCTGATTTTTGCTGAGAAATGAATACATTAGGTTAATGTGGCTAGACTGCGTTTGAATGAAAACAAGCTTAATAACAAATGCAATTTAAAATTGTTTATACTGGATAATGAAATGAGCTGGTCTGGAGGGGGTTGGAAGAGTGACTAAGCCATCTTGTGACAGAGCCAAAAGTCTGAATTTGAGTGTTGCTCTGCCTTACACAATGATTACATCCAGCTGAATCTCATCCTTCAGCCTGAAAAACAAAAGAATGTTGCTGGTCATGATGCTGTCACATCACTTTCTTGCATGTTGCAGCTACAGAAATTGGCTTGACATAATGCTGGTGACTTGACAGATGACTTTGTCTTTGCACCTGTGGTCCCTTGAGTTAGGTGGCGGATGTGGAGGTGTACTGCAGCCTTCTCCTGAGCTATACCTGCTCAGCACCATGTAACATATCCTCCAGCACTGCCACCAAAGGGGGTAGCTTTGTACTTCTGACACAAGGGTTTCAAAAGTTTTGAGTGGTTATTTTGTCAGTGAAGACTTGTGACTAACACTCTTTGAGGTTACCACTTTATTGTAGACCTATGGATGTAAGTCTCTAAATTGAGTAACTAACCATCTTTCCACCCTTAGCTATTGAACTGGAATATTCAGTGGACCTTGGGCTGACGTGGCACCCGATTTTGAGAGATTGTCTTCCCACTAACGTGGAATGCAACAAGTACCATCTCCAGAGGATTCTCATTTCGGATACTTTTAACAAGTGGACCCGGGTTACTTTGCCTCTGCCTCCCTATACTAGGTATCTCCCTCTGGTTTTCTGCAGAATAAATCTAAATGCATAACTATGTACTGAAGCATGATACATTATATTGTGTAAAATAATTGTACCTTGCTATTTTTGTTTGGTCCATGTATATAGCAACAAATAAGTGTAAGGAAATGAAGCTCCATCCTGCTTTGCACAAAAATTGCAAAGCTACTATGTGTGTTTACTTTTCTTAGTTATTTAAAGTTAGGAAATTCTTGCCCATCTTGTCCTGGGGAGAGACAGAGGGAACTTTTTAAAGAAGCTCATGTTATCGTCAGCCTCACTCAATTCTGGTTGTTTTGGTGGCTGACTGGACTGGATGAATCCCCACTGCACCCTGTGCTTGATGTGGCTGGCTATGAGCTGGTGTTTTAAATGTAGCATTTTCAGGCTCTTGTTTTTCTGTGCATACCTTGTGTCCTTTGTGTCTCTCTCAGCTTTGATGCTCTGTCGTTGTTTTTACACATGCCTCATTTTCACCTCCTCTTCCTTTTCCTATATTCTTTTGTCTTTGAGGGAAGAAAAATCGTGGGATTTGTTGGGAGGTTGCAGTGAAAGAAGCATTTTGGGACTGACTGTGCTATTGAGAGTGCTGCCATATAGTTCGCTACAATGCCCTGCAAACTGCTGGATTTTTGTTTTGTTTGTCAAAAAGATCCATCTAGGGACAACTGGGTAGTTCAACCTCCCGGTTTGCATCCTTCCATCCTTCTTGATGTGCTGTTTTGCAGTGACAGCTTTGACTGTCCCCCGTGCAGTCATACCTGGTAAAGCTGGTGTAGAACTAGCCCAAAGTAAAGCCCTGCACACACAGGTAGCGTGGACATCAGGCTCTAAGCCAACTTGACTCTACAGCTTTGCTCCTATTGCTGAGCCCAATCTCCTCACGTAGGCATAGGCTGAGCTAATGGCAGGCATGGAAGTACCACAGCGCAGGCAGAGCCTATGCCTGTTTGAGAAGGTTGTTAGGAAAGATGCCAGCTAATGCACATACAAGTTTGGAAACAGAGAGCTTTGTTTTTTAGCAATTGTACTGAGAGCACCTATACAGTTGCTACACATTTTGAAACTAGTAGTGGAAAATTATTACTAGTCATTTGGGGCATCTAAACTCTTCCCTATCTTTGGTGTAGTGCTTCATGCCAAGCAATAGTACTTTTTTAGGATTTGTTCCCAGCATTGATCTCCTCTGCTTCCTCTTTTGTACTGCTTCACTACCTATTGTCTGTAAAATCCATTACCCCAACAGTTCTTGTATAAAGTCTGTACATTTGTGTTCAGGAGGGGCTTTCTGGGTCTGAATAGGAGAAATCAGGACTGCAGTTGATGTTCCAAGCCAAGTGAATTTGAACCTGAAAGGAACCTGCCACCCAAGATAAACTAAGATTTATAAATAACTGTGATTTTAAGACTGAAAAGTTTTTTGAGCAGTATATGTCAAAAGAAGTTGTCTGATGCCCTACTGAGGCAAAGATTGCTCTTCTCTCCAATCCAGTAACTATATTTGTTGGCTCAAGTAATACTATTTCCCAAAGATATTAAGATAGGGATTGCATGAGAGAGGTTATTACAACCTTAGCTGACAAGCAAGGGAGACATTAAGTTTTAGAATAAGGAATAGGGCAGCTAATAGGCCCTTTAGTCTAGATGCGATAGAATTTTTATGCTGCTTTATTATTTCAAGCTGCGTAATAGCAGGTGTGTGCCTCCAATTGTTTGTGCCTGTATGTTTTAGGGACATGCAGGCTACATGGTCAATAGCTTGGCTTGTTGCACATCACCCGTACTTACGTAGCCTTTAAGGGCTTGTGTGCCCCAGAGTGCTATCTAACCTCTGGTCTGTAGAAGGTAATGAACACTTAGTTGTAACTTAGACTCAGAGCTGATTTTAAAATGCAAATGCAAATACAAAGCTTCTCCCAGGAGCATCAGCAGTATAAATTGTTAGTGAAGCATCAAACCTAAAGCAGGCAGGGCAAGATATAGGTGCTTGTCTTTATTCCTAAAGGACTTCCTCACAATTCATGCATTTCTTTTAAAAACGGTATTTGGTGAGCAGCTGGAAAGCACAGCAATAGATTTCTCTTCGGATAAACCTGTTAATCATTCACCTCATGTGA
Organism: Grus americana; assembly: GCF_028858705.1. Taxonomy (NCBI): domain Eukaryota; kingdom Metazoa; phylum Chordata; class Aves; order Gruiformes; family Gruidae; genus Grus; species Grus americana. Next base: position 14,294,513 of record NC_072852.1, on the reverse strand, counting down.
CATGTTTATAAAGAAATAATTCATAGGATAACATTGACCTTACCATAAAAGGTCTATTTTTACACTGAATAAATTTTGGGGATTTTGCTGTGTATTTGGTTTGGTGTTTACAATAGTGATTTCTCTGAGTTTCAGAAGAAAACAGACTACACAAAGTTCAATGCTGCCATCTAGTGCTGTACAGCAAAACACTGACTAGCTTGAATTTAAAATGCTATTTTTGACATGTTACAGAAAGTCATCTACTTGCAGCTATTCAAATACAGGTGTCTACTGCTGCATGAGCTGAATAGCTGTTTTGGCTAGGTTTTCATCATCTGTCTTGGGAGCTGAGACACTTAATTCACATATAGCTACACCACAGCAAGGTTTGCATAGAGAGCTAAGCCCCCCTTTAGTCGACTAAATTAAAATGATTTACTGAAAGGAGCCAGAATCACACCATAGATCATTTCTTAACATTTCCAGCCAAGCCCTGGATGGAGGGGAGGAAGGAAACCGCAAAACCAGGGTCACACCACAAGCCCTGCATGGGCGGTCTCACCTGTCCCCTGCAGATTCCTAAATGGCAATATCTTGCCTTGGAGCCAACCCACTCCCTAGAGCTGCTCTTACCTAAGTGTAGTTGGGAGAATTCATAGAGAAAATGTCAGGTTAGTTTGTTGACTTGGACTGAAGCAATAAAACTCAGGCTTAGGGTGAAACTTGGAGGATTTGGGTGATTCTGCCTTGATCCAGCTCCCCGCTGTCCTTCAAGTTTGGATTTGTGCTGGGATGTGGTTATGACTGGTCTGAGCTTCCCTTTGGGCACGCCAACTTCTTCCCGCCCTCTTCTCTACTGCACCAACCACAGCCCACTTGCTTTGCTCTCACCAGCAATCCCTTTCCCACCTCCCACACTCGCGGCATGCTGCCGAGCACCCATGCTTTGTCCTGCTCTCTAAATGTGGGCACTCTGTTCTTGGTTTTCAGGGAGCTTGTTGGTGTTAGGAATCAGCCCTGGGTTGTGCTGATATCAAACAAATCTTCCAGGAGCAGTCTTGCCTTAAGAGTGGCATTTCCTTTCAGTCAAAATAAAGATTAGCTTAGCTAGAAATATTATTTTTCTGTTTTTCTTTATCTCCCAAAGGTCTCAAGCAACTCGTTTCCGCTGGCACCAGCCTGCTCCTTTTGATAAGCAGCAAACATGGGCAATCGACAATGTCTACATTGGGGATGGCTGCATAGACATGTGCAGTGGCCATGGGAAGTGCGCACAGGACAACTGTGTGTAAGTGCCATTTGGTCCCTGTCCCACCCAGCGCTGTAGCATTTCACTCCTCCTCTGTCATTTTAACAAACTTGCAGGAAAGACTTTGATAGAATTTTTAAAAGGAAGGTGGATTTTGCTGTTAAAACAGAGCAGGGCACCAGGACCACTTGGGAACAGAAATAGCAAGAGGAAGGGTAAGTGCAGAGGATGGCTCTGCCAGACCTCTGCCTGTTTGCACGTTATGGGCGATGCTGCTGGTCCTTTCCTCAATGGCAATGCATTGCCTCTCCTGTTGCCTGTGCTGCATCTTGGCTTCCCTCCCACCAGGTGTGGAGAAGGGACTTCTTGAGTTTGCAAACCTCTCTAGGGACGTACAGTCCTGGAGCATCCCAGAAGGTGTCATCCTTATTCCCAAGAGGTTTCACACTGTGTCCCTGTGCCCTTGTCCTGGCACTGGGTGCAGAGGGCCTGGGCTGGAGGTGGGACACGTCCACTAAGCAGAAGGATATACACCAGTTCTTCACAAGGCCAGGTTTTGCCTTGGGAGCGGTGCTGGCTTGATGGCTTGATGGCCTCGGCTCCATGGTAGGGTTTGCCAGTGGAGGCAGACTGGCTTGATCCTCAAACTGTCTGTATAACAGCCCACGTAGAGCCCTGCAAAGCTAACAAACAACAACCAGATCTCCCCAGATTTGTCTGTCTGGCAACAGAGAAATACCTTCCAGATGGACGTATTGCTTTTTTCCAGCCACAAATGGCAACAGAAATAGGAGAATGGTTATATAATTGCGCTGTGACTATGTTTGTTACAAATGTATTCCGCTGCAGAACAGATATATTATCGTGTTGTCCTCTATCCTGATAGCACTGAAGTACCAAGGCGTGATCGCCCTGGTGAAATCTGCATCGTAGCAGAACACATTTCCATGCTGTTATCCAATCTTTGACACATTATAAGAAGGTTTTTCAGAGGAGAAAAAAAAAGGGGGGGCTATATAAAGAAATAACAGGAAAGTACCCATCCACTAAAATTTTACAGAAACCTACTTAAAATTTAACATTAGCAGGACATTCTTAGGCTGGCACATTCTTTTGGGTTTATCTATCCAAGTACAATGTATTTTACTGACTTTACTCTGTGCTGGAGTGCACTCTGTATCAGCAGCTTGAATGATACATAATACCAGCCTTCCTAAAGCCATTTTTGTTTCATATTAACTACAAAAAGTGGCAGATGTTTGAAACCCCCACATACCAGTTGTGCACTAGTAAATGATGCAGACAGCCTCTATGCGGAATGAGATGGCACCTTAATGTGGAATAACATGGCACTGATTAAAGCTCCGGGCGGAGCCTTTGCCAGCTGAATTTTGCATTTCTTTTCCTCTGCAGCTGCGATGAGCACTGGGGTGGGCTCTACTGTGACGAGCCAGAGACCCCCCTTCCGACTCAACTGAAAGATAACTTCAATCGCTCGCCGTCGAACCAGAACTGGCTGATGGTGAACGGGGGCAAACTGAGCACGGTCTGCGGGGCGGTAGCCTCTGGGATGGCTCTTCACTTCAGCGGGGTGTGTGTTCAGCACAGGGGCCAACTCACTCCATTTGACAGTATAAACGGGACTGATTTAAAAAGTTAAATGAATAGCAGGGTGTTAAAAAATATCAGCATAACATATTAAACTATTATTAATATTAATATTAAAAAAACTTATATCCTTTGCCTAGCTGAAGGTCAGACAGGTCCTACAGACTAGGGCCAGCCAGAAACACTCCAGGAAAGCAGATACCATGTTCGTGGCTATGCTGCAGCCAGGAAAATGAGATAGTGTGTGTGCCTCCTCAAAGGAGCCGTGGCAGGGCCTTTGTCAGTGGAGCTGGCAGATCAAAGCACAGTCCAAGTATGTAGACATTCAATTCCACTCACTCATAATAACCTCCTCATAGCACTTAGAACTTCCAGAGACCAGAGTTTGGTGCAGCTTCTAATCAGACCACAGAGGTAAATTAATAACTAGGCATTTGCATGTGTATAACTTGCATTTGGTCCTTGACAATACATCCACATGTAGCCGCATCCTTCAGATATTTCATTGTTAGGTTTTTTCACAGTAAGCTCAGAGTAAAATTTCCTGTGTTTTAGCTACATACGTAGGTATATAACCCAGGCTGCTGCTGAATTACAGTTTGCTTATAGATAACTGCGGGATTATAAAAATGACAAAGTAGTATTTTAGAAATATGTAAAACTTGCGCTTGTAGATCTCTTCCATGCAGATTTATAACGATTCAAACTGATGCGAGTTTTCTAAAATAACTGAAACAGAAGCGTTACATTTCCAGTTCCTTGCAGTAGGGATAAGTAGGCACCACTAACTAGGCAATGTGGAATATATAAGGAATTATGGGAAAACACACATATTAAAATTGCTGTGCCATTTGATAATTTGCATGAATAGAACAATAAGCACATAATCAGTGATTCATTAATTCTGCCTGGAAAACCTTGTGTTTTACACTGGAGGCATGGATTTTTGTAATTCTTGTATTCAGAAGAAAAATTAATACAATTCTTGATACTGAATGTTGTAAAGCTGTAGGTACAAGTAGTAACATGTATGAGTACACAACAGGAATTTTTAAGATGGAACATAATTGAAATGATTTCCTTAGGGAAGATCATTCATTGTTCTGTTGCAGCTTTTACCTTTATTATAATTAGTATAATTCTGTACAATTTTGAAGATTTTACAAGATGAAGTTATATTAATAGTGACTGCATAGACTAACACTTCCTACGTTCATAAGTTTTGCCAGCCAACACCAGCCAACATATTTTTTCATTGCTTTTAAGGGCTGCAGCCGTATGTTAGTTACAGTGGACTTGAACCTCACCAGTGCAGAATTCATCCAGTTTTATTTCATGTATGGATGTCTGATAACGCCTAATAACCGCAACCAAGGAGTGCTGCTGGAGTATTCTGTGAATGGTGGAATCACCTGGAGCCTCTTAATGGAAATTTTCTATGATCAGTTCAGCAAGCCCGGGTTTGTAGATACCTTCTTCTGCCTATATAATTGCTTGTTCTGAAGTCATGTGATCTTGAACGTTTCATAAGAACCTGACAGATATATTACTGCTGTGGTTTGGATGTCAGACCTTTAAGAGTTCAGCCTGTCCATTCCTGCAAGCATTTATGAATGGCTTTAGCATATGTGCTTGAGCATCAGCATTTGTGCAGCTGCTAGGGCAGAAATACAAGGGTAGTAAGGAATCTGTAGCAGTCTGGTAGATTTGTAAATGGTTGCAGGAAGATAAATTAATAGCCACTGTAATGATGTCCATCCTGTTCCTGAAGATACTTTCATCTGCAGTCTAGTTTCTTACTGACAAGAGCAGAAAGTCATTGCTTGAACTAGATAGAAAATGGTGTGGAGAGGAAAAACTGACTTCTTGCAGATCCATCAAAAGGATGAATAAACTCAAGCCCTGTTTTCAGACACTTGTGAGATTCAAACATGCATAGGTATGGGTGGGCCTTTTCCTCACTGATTAATTTAGGACTTATAGAAAATGGGACTAGGATGGACCCATTATTTGTTATTTCATTTGAATGCACCAAGAAATCACTAGCACTTTAATTGGACAAGAGTTTTAAGTCATCTATTGTAATGGAAATAAGAAAATTGAACTGGAACATTGCTATCTGCTGAAAGGCTCCAGGTTGAAAATTGTGATTTTAATTTTACTTCAATATTGCCCTTCTTAACATTACCCTTAAACAGGACCTTAGGGTCATACCCTGCTAGTCTAGGCCATTGCATTTTGTCCCATAAGCACAGCTGGAACACATGAGGTTGCTCAAACCATTCCACAGCCTGACTGCTGGCCCTTCCCACCTCACTCTGAGCCCCTGTGCCAGGGATGACACTGGGAGTGATCAGGAAGGTTTTTGTTTCAGCAAGCTCTCATACGAGAAGATAGGCAGTCTTTCCCTGCTTTCCCAACTTTCATGTAGTCCAGGAAACAACAGGAATGGACCTGGTCAAAAGAAGTGTCCTCCTCCTGTGGCTTTCTGATAACTAATTTTCAGTTTGTATTTCAGCTTTGTGAACATCCTCCTTCCCTACGATGCCAAAACCATTGGGACACGCTTCCGCTGGTGGCAGCCTAAACACGATGGCCTGGACCAGAACGACTGGGCTATTGACAACGTGTTGATCTCCGGCTCAGCTGACCAGAGGACGGTGATGCTCGACACCTTCAGCAGCGCTCCCCTGCCACAGCATGAGCGCTCCCCTGCCGACGCAGGGCCCACCGGGAGAATCGCCTTTGACATGTTCATGGAAGACAAAACTACAGGTAAAGGTTTTAGGTGGATCTGTATTAAAGAGTAAGAAGTCAGTGCAGTGATTTCCAAATCTTGCTGAGCACCCAAATCTTTGTCTCACTGTGACAGATGGCACAAACAATCTCGTCACTGTAGGGGTCTTGTCTTTTGTTTTTAATTCACAAACTGCAAAATAAAAAGATGTTATGTAACTTTTCCTTTTTTACTGTGTGAATTTTCTTAGAAGATTAATTTCTCTTCAAAGAAAGAAAAAAGGATGAAAAAATGCCAGATTATTCTAAGCAGATTTCTTAACCTGAGTATTTGTTTCCATTTCCTAACTTTTTTAAACATTCTTTAGTGAAGTTAAGTTACATTTTGCAACTAAATTTTGTAGAGGAAGTATATCTGGATGTTTACAAGGCTTAACAGCTAACAGTGCTGGGGTACCCTTTGTGCATACGTGTAGGCAACATCCATTAAAAAGTTCTCCCGTAACATCCAGTGCAACAGAAGTTTATGTTCTGAGTAAGTCACAAATCCTTACTTCTTGAACATTAAAAACTAATGCTATAATGCTTATGTAAGAGAGTAGTAAGAGGTGCTTTGAGCAATGAATGTGATAAATGTCATAAATATGTACATGGGAAAGATGGGGTACTGACATTCTCAGGAGCAATACTAAATAATTTTAATGTAGGCTGCAAAATAAAGCCATGAATCACTTTTAGTGGTTAACACTACTCCCTGCTTTCTTTAATTTATGTTGTCATTGTATGTTACTGACATTCCCATTTATTTTCAAGTGAATGAACACTGGTTATTCCATGATGATTGCTCAATTGAGAGGTTTTGTGATTCTCCTGATGGTGTCATGATCTGCGGGAGTCATGATGGCAGAGAGGTCTACGCAGTCACCCATGACCTGACTCCTACAGAAGGGTGGATTATGCAGTTCAAGGTAGAATCTCTGTCTGAAACATAAATATTCAAAACCACATTTTGCTCCAAGTCTAAGCAGATTTTTCAGGAGGTAGGATGATGTATAGGCCTACGCATGAGCCATTCCCTAAGGGAAAAGTTTTATCAGTAGACCATCCTCATTTTTCTCACTTACTCCATGTTGGTCAGCTTTAATATCGCGAGCTGTTCTCAGAACTGACACTCTTCTCTTCCAGCATAGCAGTTGTATGGACATCATGTAATAAAGATATTACACGTATACAAGATGCCTATGTTGTTACAACTGCTTGGTGAGCAAAAAGCAGCTCAAAAGTGTCCACACTGCTCCTATGCTGGCATGCATTCACATCAAACCTGCACCAAACCACTCTGCATACACCCCTTTACCTAAATTGAAGAAATAATCCAGCAATACATGGAAGTTATAAGAGCCATTTGCACATCTCTCCCACAAAGAAGGTCCGCCTGATATATTCAAATCTTAGGTTATGTAGGCGGGGAGATTAACTTTGTTAGTTATAGGGTACTGGGGTAAAAGGCACAAGTGTCAAACCTGGAAATCCAGAAATGTGAGCTAACCAGAAGAAAATTAAACTCTGAATATGGTGCCTGTTCTTAGTCTGGGGAATATTGATGAGAACTGCAGATAACTGGTACCATACAAGCACTGTTACTGCCACCATTCCAGTAAAATTTTGCAGTCAGTTTTCAGATTCAAACATTTTTTTAAACTCTAACCACCACCACAATTAATTCTAATTCACTTATGCTCTCTCCTGTATTAGGTTTCTGTTGGATGTAAAACTTCAGAAAAACTTGCACAAAATCAGGTCCATGTGCAGTATTCCACTGACTTTGGCGTTAGCTGGAGTTACTTGGTACCTCAATGTTTACCAGCTGATCCAAAATGTTCTGGGAGTGTTTCGCAGCCATCTGTCTTCTTTCCCACAAAAGGGTGGAAAAGAGTAACTTACTCACTGCCTGAAAACCTTGTGGGCAAGTAAGTATGAATTCACTACTCATTTTGTCTTGGATTCAGTACCTTCTGAAAAACACAACAGGGGACACATCTGCCTATTTGTTTTCTTTCAAGGAAAGTGCAGACTAGCAGTGTTCACGTTCATCATGTATGCCACATAATTTTATTTCTTCAGCATTCACATTCATCATGTATGCTGCATAATTTTATTTCTTATCAATCAAGATTGATGATGACTGGTGGTCTGAACAAGCAGCAAAGTTATCCTTCTCTGCAGTCTGCTCTGGTACAGCATGTTCTGCTCTGTTCAGACAGCCGTGGTCAATTAGAGAGTAGATTTATGACCTTACTGAGTGGGAAAAGTTACCCTTATTGTCTGCAGTCGTCTGCACATATGCAAACTATTTGTCTTTTTCTGCAAAATTAAAATCTCTTCTATTCTTTGAGTAATCTGCTCAGGAAGTATAACCAAAATTGAAATTCTCTTGCAAGAAGCCAGAATAACTTTTTCCAGCTTCAGGAGCCTCTGGAATCTGTCCATATGTAGTAGGTAGTACATGAGTAAAGAAGAAGATGTGGATATGTATAAAATTGGTTTCAACAGACACTGCCAGATATTACTTGTGGAAGCTTGGAGGATACTACAGTCATACGTATATTGCGTTTCGCCCACCTTTTTTCAATTGAGCAAAGCTGTTTTATACATGTCTCTTTTTCTTCATTCCTTTATATATAGTCCTGTGAGGTTTCGGTTCTACCAGAAATACTCAGATATGCAGTGGGCCATCGACAATTTCTATCTGGGCCCTGGTTGTCTGGAAAACTGTAGAGGTCATGGAGACTGCCTGAATGAGCAATGCATCTGTGATCCTGGATATTCGGGACCAAACTGCTATCTGACCCAAACACTGAAGGTAATTTTACTGCATGTTATAAAGAGTGAATTTTGCCATCTGTTTGTCTGAGAAAGTGAGAGAGAGAAGGAGATAGATCCCACTGGAAATTTAGCTTTGATTCCTGTCAACCTGAACACACTCAAATCCATTTTCAGGTCTTTTATCTTTTTTTTAACAAAATTATTACTGCAGTATCCAAGAACTGGTTCGTTCGTTTGCAAATAACACTGCTCAATAAAGCTGTGATGAAGTTCACTGTTCATTCTTAGATCATTATTAGACAGCAATCACCCTTGCAGATATGATTATATTCAATCAAGACCTGTACAAAGATTGTCTTTATCATGAAAGAGTTTACTGAAGTAGGGAATACAAGAAAATGACATAAAATTACATAAAATTAATTAACCTAGCTGTTATTAGTGTTACCCTGTACAAGTGAGTGAAATCTAGTTAGATATTGCTAATTTAAAATAAAAATATTTTAAAAACTTAACATGTAAGGAATATGTAAGAATATGTAAGGAGCCCCAAATTAGTTTAAAATGCAGTGTTTACCATCTCATTTTTTCTACATCAGATAAGAACAGAATAGGTACGTGCTCCATAGAAACAACAGGTTAAGCAGCATTCTGTCTAAAAAGAATATAACTATTTAACTTTTCAGTTATTATGTTATTTGAATTATTATAAACTTCTGGTTTTCATCTGAAATACTAATTACATGAACAAATATAATTATTTTTTTGCAATTTTTAATTAGTAATGTGTTCTTCACATTAAAGACATTTGGGATAAAAACCTGGCAGTTTTAGGGGAGTTTTACTACTATCTCCTTAAGGCCAGGATTTCACTCATGGCATTGCTTTTACTGCACACCTGGAGGTAAGTGGAAATCAGAGATATATTCTAGATGGTTTTCAGTGCGAATATTTGTGCAGATAATTGCAATAGATGCGTATTCACTACAATAACCCTAACATTTCATTGCAGTACTGGTTTTGCTGGGGAAAAAATACAGAATAGTAATTTCTCCCATACATACTAGATATGTATTGGAGTAGTGTTACATAGTCTTAAATAACCACAGTTATGAATTAGACCCACTGTGGTGGGTTGACCCAGGCGGGAGGCCAAGTGCCCCCCAAAGCAGCTCCATCACTGCCCTCCTCAGCTGGACAGGGGAGAGAAAATATAACAAAAGGCTCCTGGGTCGAGATAAGGACAGAGAGAGATCACTCACCAATTACTGTCACGGGCAAAACAGACTCGACTTGGGGAAAATACTTTAAATTATTACCAGTCAAAATCAGAGTAGGACAATGAGAAATAAAACCAAATCTTAAAACACCTCCCCCCACCCCTCCCTTCTTCCTGAGCTCAACCTCACTCCCCATTTCTCTCCCTTCTCCCTGCCAGCAGCACAGGGGGACGGGGAATGGGGGTTGTGGTCAGTTCATCACACCTTGTCTCTGCTGCTCCTTCCTCCTCAGGGGGAGGACTCCTCACACTCTTTCCCTGCTCCAGCCTGGGGTCCCTCCCATGGGAGACAGTCCTCCACCAACTTCTCCAATGGGCTGCAGTCCTTTCCACGGGGTCACAAGTCCTGCCAGCAAACCTGCTCCAGCATGGGCTTCCGACAGGGTCACAGCCTCCTTTGGGCATCTACCTGCTCCGGCGTGGGGTCCTCCATGGGCTGCAGGCGCTCTGGCGCCTGGAGAATCTCCTCCCCCTCCTTCTTCACTGACCTTGATGTCTGCAGAGTTGTTTCTCTCACATATTCTCACTCCTCTCTCTGGCTACAATTGCTGCTGGGTTCTTTTTCCCCCTTCTTAATTCTGTTATCCTAGAGGTGCTACCACCGTTGCTGATGGGCTCAGCCTCGGCCAGCGGTGGGTCCATCTTGGAGCCAGCTGGCATTGGCTTTATCAGACACAGAGGAAGCTTCTAGCAGCTTCTTATAGAAGCCACCTCTGTAGTACCCCCGCTACCAAGACCTTGCCACAAAAGCCCAATACACCCATTCATTTGCACATGCAAATTTTAGCGTGCTGGATTACCTTCCAAGTATGTTAAAATCAAGCCCTAACATATTTTCCCATTTAGCCAATTCAGTTCAAGTGGCTAAATGTTCACTCAAAAGTGATTATGTTCAGTCACCCTGAAAAAAAAATATTACAGTGTTCATGAGCCCTAAACATGTTTAGGTCAGTTCCAGCTGTGATCATCAGAAAGACGTAAGATTATAATTACCTGTGCTTTATGTTAAACACCTTACAGACTTTCCTGAAAGAGCGCTTTGACAATGAAGAAATCAAACCAGACTTATGGATGTCCTTAGAAGGTGGAAATACCTGTACTGAGTGTGGGATTCTCGCAGAAGACACAACTCTGTATTTTGGAGGTGCAACTGTGAGGCAGGCTGTCACTCAAGATTTGGACCTGCGGGGTGCAAAGTAGGTCATATTTCCAGGTCATTTTAATGGGGAATTCTGTTAAATGCTGACAAAGCAGCAGGCGACATAGCTTGTAGCTCAGGGAATTCCTAGGCCACCACAAACATAGTGTTATCTCAAGTAGACACTAATGAGATTATGATTTTCAAGGCATTGATGCTTTCAGATGAGTCACAGAGACCAAGGCTCACCCTAGCACAGGGGAAAGGGTCTGCCATGCCCAGGTGAAGCAGCAGGTCCCCTTCCCCAGGAATGTCCTGGAGTCAGCAATGCCTGTCCTGCAAAGAGGCAAGATACTGCAGTTTCCTGGGCATCTCTGTCTCTACTCCTGCAGGCACTAGCTGTGTTTCCCACTAAGTTCAGAACATAACCTCTGCAGGCTGTCCTCTCTTGGATGCCCATACAAGACTCAATTCACATGCTGTAGAAAAGGATGACTTCACTGGAGAGCAATGGAATTATGTCAGTTTAGACAAGCTAAGGACATGACATAGAAGACAACTTCAGCATCATTTCCCCTGACTGTATGGCTTTAATGAAGCCACACACTCTCACTTCTTTAATTCAGCAAGAATTCACTGAATCACACAACCTTTCAGGAAGGAAGGGGCCTTGGGGAGTCTGTAGTCCAACCTCATGCTCAAAGTGAGGTCAACACTTAATTCAGACCAGGTTGCTCAGGACTTTGTCCATTGGGTCTTGAAAAACATCCAAGGACAGAGATCCCACAGTCTCTCTGGACAGTTTGTCCCAGTGTTGAGTTACCCTCACAGTGATTTTTTCCCCCCTGTTACATGCAGTCAGAACTTCCCTTTTTTTGATGCATTACCACTGTCTCCCAGTCCCTGCTATATTCTCCAGGCTGAACCAGCTCTGGTCCCTCAGCCCATCCTCACAGGGCACATGCTCCAGCCCCACCATTTCAGTGGCCTCCACTGACCTTGCCTCAGCTTATCAACTTCTTTTATGTCCTTCATTGATATAAGGGCACCTTGTTAACCCATGTTGAACTTCCTTACCACCAGCACTCCCAGGGAACTGTTAGCAAAGCAGCTCCCAGCCAGTCAGTCCCCAGCCAGTACCAATGCAAGGACTTAGTCCCTCCCAGGGGCAGGACTTTGCTGAATTTCATGAGGTTCCCCTGAGAATTACTAGGCAATGTTTTTGGAAACCTTTGTTCTACTTGTAAATTGATGGCACTTGCTTAAAAATGCTGGCATTTTAAACATTTTCAGCACGTCTGCTAACAGAAAGCAAACTTCTCAATTTGTGCAGATCTTTAACAGAAATAAACTTACACATTTACTCTTAGGTTTCTACAGTACTGGGGGAGAATTGGGAGTGAAAACAACATGACAACATGCCACAGACCAACTTGCAGAAAGGAGGGAGTGCTGCTAGACTATTCCATTGATGGAGGCAAGTACATCGTGTAGTTTCAGCTAAGCTACAGCTTTGTTCTATATTTGAGCACCATGAACATCTGAGAAGTTGTCACAGAAGTCCAAAATAATAAGATAATTTTTAATTGTAAAGTTATTGTCATCCCTGTAGAATTTTTTCCCCATCTAAAATTTCCATCTATTGCTCAGGAGTTTTTCATAATCCTCCTGCCTGATTTCAGTAATCAGTGGCTTCCAGCCAATTCGATTCCTTTATACGATTACAAGACTACTCTTGCAATGACTAACAGTTGCCAACTAACCTTAAAAGTTAAGATTTGTCTATCAGAAGACCATAGCTATTAATTTTTATTTTCTATTATCTTTCTTCAAGCTTGTAGAATATTCTACCATATACTTGTTTTAATTAATAAACCTGCATCTTTTCATTCAAGGGATATCCTGGACTTTGCTTCATGAGATGGATTACCAAAAATACATTTCAGTCAGGCACGACTACATCCTCCTCCCCGAACACGCTCTGACCAATACAACCCGCTTGCGCTGGTGGCAGCCTTTTACCATCAGCAATGGGATCGTGGTTTCAGGCCCCGACCGGGCACAGTGGGCACTGGATAACATCCTGATCGGAGGAGCAGAGATCAATCCCAGCCAGCTGGTAGATACATTTGACGATGGTAAGACAGGCTGTGACAGCTAATCTGTTGGCTGGCATTATCTTATCTAAGATAAGCCCTGTGAGCTTGCAAGCACACTTTTTCTTTTTTTTTAACTCTGCACATTTTTCATTTTGTAGACTAATGCTATTTATATGCTATTCTTCATTCATAATAGGAGTGTGTAAATATATATACATGTATATTCAGATATGTATGTGTGTATATATAGATATGTATATACCTATAAGAAAGGAAAAAAAAATTATTTCAGTCCAACTCATTTCATTTAAATTCCCAGTAGTAAAGTTTTATTTAATCATATTTTTTAAAAGTGCTATTATTTAAACATTTTAATTACCTCCCTGGAGCTGATGTTTTTATTATGTCTGTTAGTAGCTTGCTTACTGTATGTCATGATAGATAGCAAAAATTTAGTGTTTATATCACTAAAGTACTGTATCTAGTGATTCTGTGGATTCATTACTAAGCCTTGATGTTTACTGAGACAATGCAGTAATTGTCTTTAACTTATGTTAATAGAAGGCACCTCTCATGAAGAAAACTGGAGTTTTTACCCTAATGCAGTCAGGACTGCAGGGTTCTGTGGAAATCCATCATTCCATCTCTACTGGCCAAATAAGAAAAAGGACAAAACACACAACATCCTGTCCTCCAGGGAGCTCATTATACAGCCAGGATACATGATGCAGTTTAAAGTAAGAAATGTTCTCTATCTCCACAGTAAAGTATGCAATGAAAAATCATCTAATGTGTCTCCAGAAATTCTTCTTCTTCCAACTAGGATGCCCAATTGGATGAATAGTTAATAATGATTTTTATAAGAATTTAAAGGAAATTCTGAAGTGTAGGTAATGGGAACCAGCTAGGTTATGTGAATACTAAATATCAAATTATTCTGTCTGTATGCTTTGGGGGTTATTGAGAGGGACTGGGAGTCTAATCCCTTTCTCCTGAAATCACTGGATCATCAGCTACAATAGGAATTATTTTCTAAGGTGAGAATACACAGCATGCAGAATATGCCATTATTTTTCCCCTAACTAATGATTAAGCAGAAAAGGCAAGGTAGAGGCAAGCTGGAGAAGAGTTGCATATGGAAAATGCAAAAGTGCTCAAGTAGAAGTAACCCTTCTACTTACTTGTGTCATGGCAAATGACCTCAATAATCAGAGAATAATTTCTGAATATTTTACTTTGTTTTAGGTAGAATTCTGCACAGGGCCAAAGGCAACATGTAGTTGTTATCCAGAAATGTTCTAAGCCCTTCCCCAAGCACCATGTCTTAAATAAGCCAGGACCTAATATCAAAATTAGGGGTTATCAAAACAGTCATCCATTTTCTTGTTATGTTTTTTCTTGCTCTTCTGTTTGACAAGACAGTTCCAGAATTTTCCATCTTCCACTAATCAATATTTTCACCTTTTCTCAACATCATTGCCTAATTTATATTGACTGTCTAATATAACCCCTAAAGCACTGCTTCCCCCACTCACACAGCATGCCACCTTCAAAGAAATTATATAAAAGAGGAGTCTGACATGGTTTTTACTACTGAATGCCAAGAGCCCCCCCGAAGCTGCTTATTTTACCCAGCCTATCATCCTTTTCCTCTATTTTAAGGCCAAAATTATGATAACCCATCAGCATTTAATAGTTCATATTACTAAACTGACATTGCAAAGTTTTTCTCTCCTGACTCTCTCCTCCTCTTTCTTCATTAGTCACAGCAAAAATTTTATTTCTGAACTAAGAACTCAGCTCTAGTGCATGGCTGCCATTTGGTTTTGAAGCTCGTAAAATTTAGCTTTTTATTATCTATTTATTATCTATTCAGTACTGTACATTTGGTACTGTAGTCTTTCCACTCTAATATCACACAAATATGTTTATTATTTAAAATATTTGGAATAATTCTGTTCTTAAATTGGATTGACTTGAAGTTTATATCCACATGTTTATGATTACAAATTATAAATTTCAAAGGTAGTTAATACATAGTTAGGTACTTCACTTTCTGAAATACCAAGGAGCTACTACATCTTTGTGTTTCAGAAACAATGTTTGTTTAGATATTTAATTTGAACTTTAGGAACATAGTGTTAGGATTCTGCTTGAAAATAACAGTGGCGATGAAGTAAAATTCATTAAGTAAAAGCAGTATCTGAAGTACTGTGTCTTTTGTTTTCCATCCACTTTTGATTGATTTTGTCCAAGATCTAAGTTGGCAATCTCTTTTATACACCCTGTCAAGAAAAACAGGAGAACAAGACTTCATTATATATCACATTGAATGTCTTCCTGACTTGTTATAGCAGCCAATTTTATTTGTGCTATAGATTGTGGTTGGCTGTGAGGCAACTTCTTGTGGGGACCTCCACTCTGTGATGCTGGAGTATACAAAGGATGCCAGGTAAATGACAGCAGAATACATAGACCTAAAAAAAATTAATTATGATATTAAAAACCCAGAGAGCTTTTATTTATTAAAGCAATTACTTTGCTATTCGTCTTGTAACAGGATCTGAACAAAACCCATTTGCAAGCACTGGGATTTGTCTACATAACTCCCATAAATTCTCTTTATAATTTATCCCAGATGTTGACAGATTGATGGCACTGAGCTTGCAGTTATGGTCATGAACATGCTCTGTTAAAAATGTGCTTGCAGAAAACCATGTTCGCAGAAAACTGTTGTCTTAGTATGATACAGGACTATATATTAAGGACCAAGTTGTAATGAAGTGGAGGTTACTTAATTCCAATTTGGTCTTTAACTAGCAAACAATAACACTGTCTCCCCCTGTGCTGCAGTACAGTAATAGTAGTGCATTATAACTTGTAAAAGTGAATGAATTGTCTGTGCTCAGATGACTGTGGGTGAACATGGAGCAAATTCTGTTGGACACTTTTCTGAACACTGTAAGAAAGAGACTAAGGAGCCAGCTCCTATATAAATCCTTCTGTCATGCCAGCCCAGAGGAACTCTGGGTTGGTCTCTGCTGTGTGTACCACCACCAAGGGTTTCACAGCACTCAAACCTGGTGCTGGAAAGTCCCTCCCTGGCTGTACTGGGGTTTCAGCCTCTCACCTTTTGTCCATCTATGGCTACAGAGCATGGAAACCATTGTTGACAATCTCTTGGGTTTGTTTAGTAAGACAGGCAATGCCACGACCGTTAGAAATTACCTGTTTCCCTGCCATTATTCTTTCAGTTGTTCTAAAACTTTTGTTTGTTTGTTTCCTACAGAACAGATTCATGGCAGCTCGTCCAGACACACTGTCTTCCTTCCTCATCTAATACCATTGGCTGCTCCCCATTTCAATTCCACGAAGCCACCATCTATAACTCTGTCAACAGCTCCATGTGGAGAAGAATAACTATTCAGCTGCCTGATCATGTCTCATCCAGGTAGGTTACTGAAAGGTCAGCTCACTGTGGGCCTATAAAATGTCAGCTGTCTTGCTGGCACTGTTTGCTTGGAACAACTGGTGAATTAAAAATGCTTCTTTATTGCTGGATTTAGATCTGATACATAATTAATGTTTTTCAGGAAGCTTTTTGTTAATAGAAGTTGCTACTGCCAATGACATAGCAGCCACCTATTCAGGGTGGGTCTTCCCAGTTACTGAAGTCACAACCCCTTCACACCAAATCTTTCATTACATCTGCTGCTGGCATATTTGAACATCGCTGTACAGATGAGTTTAATTGCTAGATGTCATAATACGGTGTTTGGATTTTGATATTTGCAGTGCAACTCAGTTCAGGTGGATTCAGAAGGGAGAAGAACTAGAGAAGCAAAGCTGGGCAATCGACCACGTGTACATTGGGGAAGCGTGCCCTAAGCTCTGCAGCGGCCACGGATATTGCACAACTGGAGCCATCTGCATTTGTGACGAAGGATACCAAGGTTTCATTTCTTCGATTTCTTTCTTATACATCTGCTGCAGATGTATAATCTAGCTAATCTAGCTCAAAATTAAACAAAAAGATAAAGACAGAGTGATGTAACATGTCTACATTAATCACTGGAATGCTTGAGTAACAGCTTATAAATTAATAATAGCTGCAAATAACAGCTCTTCCCTCCCTTTACTCTTTCTGGATTGAGTCAGTAGTCCCTCCTGTCAGACACCGCATGTAAAGCCCATTCAGCCATCATCGAAGGCAGAACATGGCTACCTGCTTACCCAGAAATGGCTTCCACCCCTGTGCTCCTTCCCAGAGGATGTGTACAGGGGATGCAAATGTTGGTGACTGGCCCCTGTACAGGACTCACCTCCATGCCCCGTCAGGACAGAGTGCTCTGCTCTAATCCCGCAATGCAGCTGAGCACATGCCTAATGGTACCTGAGTGCCCTCCTTAAATCAGAAGTGCTTTGTGGGACTGGAGCCAGTGTCTAATGTCTTCCAGGACAGAGTCTCATAACTTTATAAAATGGGATCCCTTCCCTGTTTTAGATGCATTTCCCTTCAACTGGCAATTTGAGGTTTCTTATATTGGCATGAATGCAAAATAGAAGAAACCCTATTGCAGTTCTTGAAGTAATACTGCTGTAAAGAATAAGACTCGTAGCCTCAATTTTCTAAAAATGAATGTTGTACAGCAATGTGCACATTCTTAATAGATCTGCTGAAATATATTCAGCCTGTAGTCACACTGTAGTCACACACACACAAACTTGAATGGAATTACATGAACTGTAACTCAATTTTCTCAATGCTTTTGATTTTTGTGTGGTTTATAACTTCACTGTGTCATTTTTAGGTGATGACTGCTCTGTTTTTAGCCATGACCTCCCCAGTTATATTAAAGATAATTTTGAATCTGAAAGAGTCACTGAAATAAACTGGGAAACCATTCAGGGGGGAGTGATAGGGAATGGATGCGGACAGCTGGCACCCTACGCCCACGGAGATTCGCTCTATTTTAATGGATGTCAAATACGACAAGCTGTGACTAAGCCTCTGGATCTCACCCGAGCAAGGTAATACTTTGAGCCTAAAATGGTCTTTTAGCAGCTCATGAGAAAGGAAACTCTTTATATGTAAGTGCAGTCATGTGAGCCAGTACTGGTAAGGGTGGACTGACGTGGCTCTACTATGCAGTCAGATGTGGCTGGCAGATAAACATTACGGTTGGCAAAACGCTTTGTGACTTCCATTTGGGAGATGGAGAGTGAGGAGGGAGCGATGTCAGATGAAAAGGTCAGATGTTTTTGTCATGCCCAACAGAGCACTGTCTAGTAAGTCAGCGCTGGCCATGAAGCCGTTGGCAAAGACTGGACACCAGACTGTCTGGACCAGTGCCTGATCTGATAAGACAAATCCCATGTTTGTATGTGCATCCATAACGGTGATGACTAAAGATGCTGTTAGTAATTACAGACTCATTTTCCCGTTTCAGTTGTCAGATAGAATTATATTCACCTGGCAATGAACAGGAGTATCTTTTTCATCTGTTGAGCCTCTTTGGCCGTGGAAAAACAAACACAACCAGCCTGTGCTGGCTCTTAACAGAGTGACAGCTTTTTGGACTGGTTTGTATTTTGTTGTCTAAAGCCAGATTAGAAACACGATGGATTGGCAAATGGGCCAGATATAAATCAGGCTCTTCCTTTCCTATTTGAACGCCCAGGTAAGAAGATGAGAAATCTTTTAGGCACTTTATTATATTCAACCTTTATTTGCCCTTCTTAGCTTTTCATACACTCATTTGCATGTTTATACTGTTTCTGTATCTCAGTTATGTGCAGATACATTGTAAAATTGAATCTGTTGCCTCCAAATATATGGCAATATCTCATATGCAATAAACTATTACTTTGAAAGGGGAGCTGTGTTTTAGAGATGTGAGAACAGTTTATTTTGCAGGTTAAAAGTAATGATTCTTGTGGATGCTCAAAGTTTTAATAAGGTAACTGCAATAAACCTGGAAATGCTATTGTTCCTGTTTGAATACTTTTTGCATATTGAAAATAATTTCTCTCTCTGTGTTTTACAGCAAAATCATGTTTGTTTTGCAAATTGGAAGCATTTCACAAACAGACAGTTGCAATACCAATCTGAGTGATCCCAACACTGTAGACAAGGCAGTGCTCCTCCAATACAGTGTAAATAATGGAATTACATGGCAAGTAATTGCACAGCATCAGCCAAAGGACTTTATACAAGCCCAAAGAGTGTCTTATAATGTTCCCCTGTGAGTACCCAGTCACATTTCATTACTTCTAAGTGCACAAGATATATTTCTGTTAAGAAAGAATCTATATTTGCATCACTGTGCAAGACAAAAGGTTGATGAGAGGGTAAACAAAGAAGAAAACTTAAAGGGAAAGCTGATTAAGAAATTCCAGCCTAGTGTTTATCAATATACTTGAAAGAAAAACACAATACTTGTTTTAAAGATATGAAGGGGAGAAAATAATCCTCCTTATCTGTGTGCATTTTCACCATTAAATGTTTTGCACATAAAGTGTGTTGATGTTCAGGGATGTAGAAATAACACTCTGACTTTGCTCTCAGTTTCTGTTGGGGGATAGATAGGGATGTGCAAACCACTGACAGTCTGGAGCTCTCACAGGCTCTTACATTTGTGACGACAGGGAGGCACGAATGAAAGGAGTCTTACTGCGCTGGTGGCAGCCCCGTCACAATGGAACAGGTCATGATCAGTGGGCTTTGGACCACGTAGAAGTCGTCCTGTGAGTATCAGCTTCACCTCATCCCACCCCATCTCAGAAAGCACTGAAATTCCTCCAGCATGGCACAAGTGTTAAGCTCAGTAAGAACCATTGTGGCCCAGGGAAACCTTTAAGAACCAGTCTTTGCTAATGCTCTGCCCTGACTGCAACCATCAGCGGTTGAGATGGTCATGAACTCAGTGGCATAGCAGGAGTATGTGTTGTGCATCGTGGAAAAATGCAGGAGGGAAAGCGGGGCTTTATCGCCACCGAGTATCGGTGCGTTCCTGTAATGCAGCAATGACTGCGAAATAATATTGTGCTGGGACATAAGAAAGGGTATTTCTGTTGAACACTGTGCTGCCATCTAAGGCTAATTTATATTCTTTCGATGATACAAAAGACTCTGCTGTATTGCTCTTTGCACAAAGTAATGTTGTTGTGCCTCTGAAAATTTTGCGTTAGCAACTAATGCCTTATTCATTTCCTTTTTTTAGTAAGAAGGATACTGTTCAGAAACAGGGTTCACTATATCAGGTTCCTATGGTCCGAGCTCTATATTCATCCCCTTGTCAAGATTTTACCAAGTAAAGTGTCTGCACCCTTCTGATTCTCCCATTCTTGAGATGGGTTTCGCTGGCAGCTAACCCATTTTTCCTGTGTTACATCACGAAGAGATGACCTGCTTTTTCTCTAACAATTTAGTTCCAGTAGAAGTGAAATGCTAGTGGCTTCACGGGCGGGAACTCATCGCTGACAGTGGTTGGCAGAGAGAGGCGTGCCTGCTCCATAGATAGGTTCAAACGTTCCTTTCATTGAACAATTTAAAAAACAGTAATGAAGAAATTAGGTTTGGATAACCTCCAGACTGTGTAATTATAACCATGAGGTTTCTGAATTAGCAGAGACACTGCAAGTAATGTTTTGTAACAGTAGCAAAGTGAATGATCTGATTGCTAGTTAGCCCTGTTCTTCTGTCCACCAAGAAGCACCAGCTTGCATGGCACTCATATCAACCCCAAACATATCTGGTCCCAACACTGAGTAACTGTACATGCTCCGCTGCTTTTACACACCCTGCTGGGCTCTGCTTCCATAACATTAAGCTTAAAGCTTGAAGGAACAGAGGAACAGATGTGATACCTGACTTAGTTAATCAATGGCTGTACGACGTTGCATCAGAAAAGATGAAAGAGTATGAACCTGCAGGAGGTTCACAGTATATGGGAAAACATGGAAAAGGGAACTGGTAGTTCTGAAATATTCCCATGTCTTTCTGCCTTGCAACTAAAAAAAAAATAACAAGTGGGAAAAAAATAAAAGCGTAATACTATCCTTCAATCCGAGGGAGGATTAGGGAGTATAAGGAGGAATAGGACAGATCTTTTAAAAGTGATTCTTAGGCTGAATTCTGGAGAACTGCCTTGACAATGAGATCTGCCAGGTTTTAGACTAGACACACAAGTTGAGTGGTGACAAGTCAGTTGTATGGGATATGTTATACTAGAATGGAGACAGCAATAGAAATGCTATAGCAAGTAATCACACCTTGCCTAGAGAAGGAACCAGATGGGCAGGCAGTGCTCTCTGCCTTCTCTTTTTCTCCTGTTACAGAGCTTTTAAGGCTCTTCTGAATAATGGCCAAAATATCAGGCTAAGAGACAGTTTCCATCCTGTCCAAGTGACACCTGGTACAACCCACAGAGGAAGACAGATTTCTCCTTTACCAAGTACTGAAACGCAGTGCCACGGCAGTGTATTTCCCAAAGGCCAGGTGTGGAGTTCCAGCCCCTGCTAACTACAACACGTGAGACGCGCTGCTCAGGAAAGACAGAATTACATGCTGTGGCGCATCTGGTTCATATGCCGGCATGTGCTTGGACGTGACAGGTGGCTTTGAGCCCTCTGTTTTGCTTAAGTTCTACCTGCACCTTCCAATTCATCAAAATATTCTGCAGGCCTCTTAAATTTTATTTGCAACTAACCCATAAAGGGTTCAAGAATGCCTTTGGAAGGCTTTCTGAAGGGAAACACACTGTTCCTTGTCAACAGATACTCCCACATGGGTTTTCATTTAGCTCTGCCTCCTCACACTGGTCCCTTTGCCCCCAGCACTTCAGTTTCTTCACCTGTAAAATGATGAAGACACTTGGTCATCTCCACGGAGTGCTTCCAGGCATACAGAGGGAGCCTGGATCAGTGTCTGTCAGCACTTAACCCTGGATGATCCTGCACACACCAGGGCTACCAGGATTCATGCCATGAATACTAGGGATAGGACTTAGCTTTAATTCTTATAATTCCTTCAGTTTCCAATGAAGGGCACAGAAACCCTGCCTGCCCCTGCGGAGAGCAAGCCACCTCCCCTAGGCAGCTCTCCAGCAGGAGGCGAGGAGGCAGTGTCCCTCGGGCGCTCTGCCCTCCCACCGAGATCACCAGAGGAGAGCTCTGTGGATGATAGCCACCCCAGGGCTCTCTGGCATGGTCTGAACTAAAGCCATTTCACTGGGTGCTGTCAGTACCTCTTCCCATTAATTCTATAGCGAGTCATTTGAGAGTCAGTAGGCTTCTGCCTGGCTTACTCATCCCAAAGCTGGGATACCTTAAGAAATATCTGTGCCTCCCAAATTGGAAGTAATTCCTGCTGGCACTGTGACCTTCTTCCACAAAGCCATGAACATCCCTGGCTACAGGATCTGTTGATGGTCCGTGTCTAACGCAGTCTGTGCTCAGTCCTCTCACAGCCCTGCACTGCATCACCCACCTGAACAAGACTCCATACAGCTCTCTGGGCACCATTAAAATCATCCTCACTGGCCCTGGTTTAAGTCCTAGATGTTCATGGTATTTTGCAATCTGTGTACCCATGTTGCCGCAGCAGGCAAGCCTCTCACCTGTGAGGAGTTACAAGAAGCTGACCTATACTAGGAGGTGTGTTTTGGGACATACAGAAATTCCTGGCTTTCCACACATCTCATCCTGTGTTTCCTCCACTACCTTGTGGGCTGACAAAGAGACCTGATTTTCCCAAATGCCCAAGGTGTTGGCTCTGCTGCCTGCACCCCCAGGCACACACTGTGCCGGCTTTTCCTCAGCCCATGGGCAATTGAGCCACGTTCTCCTTGAGCAGACTTAGGGCTGGAGTAAGGGGGCAAGCAGGGCAAGCACCTGCCAGCAGGGAGAGCTGGTCTGTAGGGATGTAGCACAACCAAGGACTCTCTTGATTTTATTTCCCATCCAGCTTAAGGGATGTCCCTGCTCCTCCGTACAGTGCTCACCCCAGGGACAAATCTGTGAATACCTGCTGAATACTTGCTTTCATGGCTCAACTCTTCTCAGCAATCCAAAGATTTCAAATTAATTCTATTGCAGGCCCAGCTGCCAGTTTGTAGTGCAGACACAGCTTACAGCTGATGCACAGCCAGGGTAGTGACACTCCGTTCAGTCCATTTGATTTCTGAGTCAAGGGCCATCATCCTCCCACAAGCAAACACATTTTCAGGGTACAATTTCTTTGTTTCCTTTTTGCTCCCAAGATAGTTTGCAGGGGGGAAAAATTAACCTACAGATTATATGTGCATGCAAAATACCTGGCAGTGATAAGAAAGGCCAAAGGTGGATGCTTTTGTATGTTACTTAAAATCATTCCACTTTCAAATTAATTATTTGAATCACTCATTAAAAAGCAGTATCATTAAGACTGTGATGCAGCTGCAAATGGTGCTCAAATTGAGCACCTCTTCCAAACAGGTGACACACACCACCTGCTTCGACTATGTTATACATTAAATTGATCTTGCCAACTTATTTTAACAACGGTTGATGTCTGTCCTGTAGTGGGGAGAGGATACTAGTTGTCAAGTTGTCCAGTCTCTTTAAAGCTAGTACCAATTACTCCTTGTTAGTGCAGCATTTTTCTCTCCATTTGTAAAGAAAGCTTTGGGCACAACTCTCATATTTCCACGTGGCTCTTCTTAGGATAAAGAAGTCTTTTACCCCAGACTTAAGAAAGAGTGTTTTTCTGTGCCCCTATACTTCTGCCCTAAGAAGAGCCCGTGTCCAGCCCTGCATTTCATTTGCACATTGTTTTTCTCTGGAAGCACAGCTCTTGGCCTGTCTGCTGCACAGACACCTTGCACTTTTTTGCATGTGCCTTTGGAACTGCCGTTTCTTTGTGTATGGGGCAGGCCCTTATAGACCTCTTATAAACTCAATTCTGCTCAAAGGTATTGAGAACTAAAGGGCAATGATAAGCCGAATGCTAAGGGTCTGATGTTGCTTTCTTTGCACCCAAAAACTCATGATGTGATCCAAGGGAATTTGAGTTGTGCAAGGATTGCAAGAAATATTATCTCCACCAACTATTTTATGGTTAACTGTTGGTTAACAGAATGAATCCTTCCATAGCCATCACTCCATGCTCTTCATTGTCAAGATATTCTCACGTTTTTGGCACAAATGATTTAGTGAGAACTTATGTTGCATTTGGTGCAAAGAATGTTTATCCTTATTTTGTAACATTAAGATACAAATTATATATCGCAGCTCTAACAAAGAGTGGTCACATGGAAAAGCATTTACATTCATATTTTTAAGTAAAAAGCAATGATTTGAAAAATGCACTTAAATTCAAGTATCAACATTTATAAGAAAGAACAGAAATAGTTCAAACATTAGATAATTACCTGAATATTCACAACATTTATGCCAAATTTAATATGATGCAGTCTGTGCTTTTATGACATTTTTATTATGTTTCTTAAAAGTGCATGCTGAATTTCATAGAATATAAAGATATGAACATTGATTTAAAATACCAGGAAATAATTTGTTCAATTTTTATTTTCAAAAGAGATGAAAAGTCCTATATTGCCTCTAAACCTCATCAGGGTTTTATGACTAATCACAGTGCTGCATGCATTGAAAGGCATTTTCTAACTTGTGTTGTATTTCATTGTTTGCTGTCATTGGTTTTACACTAGAATAAGGTAAGTACTTTCCCTGGATCAATATCAAATGTATGTTGCTGTTACAGCTACAGTTCTTGCACAGCTTTGTCAATGGTGGGTCAGTGGAAAATCGTTTGTACACTCTTCAGATGTGCCATGTAGCTCCTGAGGGCCCTGATCCTGCAGCTCTTCCCCAGGGAGCACTGGGGGACGTTAAACTTAGTGGAAGGTGTTCAGGACCTCACCCCATACCGCAGTGGGAATTTCACTGAGGCTGCGCTGAGAAGGGCTTCTCCTTCTGCGGTGCAACGAGACCTGCCAATGGAGGGTACCCAGCGTGTGGCATGGGCGACCTCTCAGCTCCAAGGGGGAATTCCCACTTTTTTCTGTAATTAATGACCACAGAGCTGAAGCCACAGCCAGGTAGCATATGTCAGTGAATCTGCATGGTGGCACAGCCACGCCGTGCCCCTTAGACACACAGCATCTCCCAGGTAGTTCTTTTGTTTCTTGTAGCTCTGCTGCTCTGTGCTGTCGCAGTTAATAGATACCACTAAGCAACATAGTTACTGAGCTCTGGGTTCAAATCTTGACCTCACCGGAGCCAAAGACCTTTGTCATTGATCATGAGCTGTCAGGACTTCAGTCAGAGCACATCACTTTTCTCATTATAGTACCCTCCTAACAAAGCATTTGTAATTCAGCCTCAAAATTTACCCCAAGCCTAGTCCTGAGAGGGATGCCTTTCCTGCTTTCTAAGGCTTTGTTCATGTTTCATTTTGTTATCCAAAAATTTTTGTTTCTATTTGGTTCCTATTGTGCCCTGCCAATTATAAATAAAAACACAGAAATAATTAATGATGTTAGTATATACTGGGGTTTTTTTACACACATATTTTTCATTCCATTTGGCTATGTTCTCTTTTCATAAATTTTAAATTGCAGACCTGTAGCTCAAACTGTGCTTTAGGAAACATGCAATAGCCACAATGCCCTATGAAAGTGTAAAGACCCAGAGCAACTGCTTCTCATAAATTGCTTTATTGTAGGTATTTATTGAACATGCCCTAGACAGAATTTTTCTTCTATATTGGCTGCATATTGTGTTCATCTAACTAGTATAACTGCCATGACTTCACCGGAAAGTTATTTAGAGTTTCCTACATAAATTGGAGCAGTATTATCTTATATTTATTTTTTTAATAATGCACTCAAAACTGTCAAACAGATTATGCAGCAGTTGCTCCTATTAATTGCTTCTTTTGCTGTTTGCTCCATCAGCAATACACAGGTAACTATTTTGGATCTGTACTTTTCTGATTCCCTGATGGTTCTGTGAACACACAGAAAAGGCAGGAGGCTCAGCATATGCTGACCAGTCCATTACACACTTGCAAAGCAGCCTTCAAGTTGCCACTGCTGTCCCCAGAAAGTTCCCTCCACACCCTCCCTTATGGAAGGAGGAGTCTATTCCTAATATAGCTTCATGCTGCCCAGCACATTTTGGGTGCTCCAAACAAGAAAACAACAGCAGAAGTATGGTAAAGCTTTTTATCAGTCTGTGAAAATACAAATTAAGTTTGTTATTAATAGTATTGAAAGCATTCTGAAATCCACCAAATGCAAGAAATGCGTATGTACTCCTGCAAAATATATAATTCTTACTGTGAACTTATAAAGCACTATTGATCTCTCTTATACAGTGCTTACCTCCTACCAATATATAAAATTAATTCAGAAGAATAAATATAGACTTACTCTGATTTTGTGGATACCAGACTATACACAGTATATGATATGATAATATAATACATAGGGTATACATATTTACCTATAGCAAGAGTGAAAATCATGCCATTTTCTATAGCAGGAATGAAGTTTTTATGTGGCATCCAACCAGTAGTTGGAAAGTCTGTCTCAGACATCAGTGAGGACAAGTTTGAACCATGTCAGTGCAAGTAAAAAAAATAAGCATTTAATTCTTGAGAATTTAGATTTCTCTTATTTTTCACATACTACACTGCTCTAGTGTTCAGTGTAAGACATAAATATATGCTTCTTTGTAACTTCTTGATAATCTTATAAAATAACAAAACAGAATGATACACATAAAAAAATTGTAAATCTCTCAAGTTATTAGGTAACCCTTTCTTTGTTCCTTTTTTCAATTCTTTCTTTTCTTTTTTTTTTTTTTTCTTTATTCATTGGTTAAACATCTTCATCATAACTTTAAGGCCAGACACAAAATGGTTAGGTATTTGAAGTGAAATAGAGGCCAGGGGCACCTGGCAGTGTCCAAAACAAGTCCTGAAAATCTCTGCTGAGCTGCTGCTCAGTGTGAGCAGACCAAAGGCAGGAGGGAGATGGGGGAAGGCAAAGGCCCCTGGGCCAAGGACTGTAGCTCAGCATGTGCCTCAGCTGTCCAAGTCTTGCCCAAGCTGAGGATCTCACAGCCAAGCTCAGTCCTAAATTTAAGCAGGTCCAGAAACAGCAATTTTTTCAGCCAAACCAATTGACAGGCTCTGTTTGGTCCCACGTACCTAAAGCGAGGCCACTCAAAGTTGGGCTGTGCTTTCTCCCAGACCCCTGTCTCCTGTATTTTGGCTGCAGAGCAGCCTTCTCCCAACAGATAGGTGCTCCATCCTCACTTCATGGTTAGGATACTCTTCTGAGAGGTGGGATGTCACCTTGAAGGCCCTGTGTCTAAGGAATCACCCACTTCCCAGGCAATGGGAATTAAAAGGAAGGCAAAATTAAGATCTCCTTCAAGCCTCATGACCAATGGCAGCCACGTTCAGGAGCAGGTTTGGGGTTGTGGTTTCCCTCCTGCCTGTGCCTCTGTGAGGCTCTCAGCATTGGAGTGAGGGTGATGTTCCACTGAGATGACTACAGGACCAAAACAAAGACTGATCTTCAATGCTTCTTTGCACTTGAGCTACCAAGTGGCATTAAAACTATATAAACTCACCACTGTCACTCTCTCACACAAACCTCTTAAAAATCAGCACAGACCTTTCCTTTTCACTTGTAGAAGTCAGGTGAAAATCAGGACAATCTCAAACATTAACCCCTCTCTCAATTGCCAAATGCTCTAGAGCTCTGCCTTACTGTGGGAGTGCCAAAAGTGATGCTGAGTGTGGATCTATTTGCTTTCATTGTCACCAGGAGCTGGACTTTGTTTCACTCTTGTATGCACATTCCAGTGGCAAAAAAAAAAAAAATAATTTGGAAAACTAGTTGGGAAGCGACTTGGATTTGCGTAGGGGTTTATAACCTAGATTTTTACACAAGTGCTTTTATTCAGTTTAGTCAATCGTGTTCTAGATTAGCTGTTGAAAAGGGTATAATAGTTATACAGATTTTTTTTGATGAAATTAGCATACTACAGCAAAAGCTGTCTTTGCCTCTGGAGGATCATACGTCATTTGCAAAGCATGCAATGATACGTTTTTCCTAAGGGCCACATTCACTGAAAATAAGCTTATGCACTAGAGAGCAAAGTATGACTGATTACAGTATGAGTATTTACTTCTTACTCACAGAGCAAACACAAGTGAAAACCTGCCTTGCACCCACAAATGGGAGATTTGTTGACTGTAATGTCTACTGCAGGCCTTTACTTCACCTTTAAAATCTGATGGACTTCTTGGTTTGGAGGGTCCTGGTAACATCCTGTCCCTTGGAGCAGAGATGCTTAGGCCAGGCATCCTTTTCCCACTGCAAGATGAAGCTAGAAAGCACAAGGCCTAACTAGGCAGGGAGGATTAGGAGAGGGAGGCAGAAATTAGCCTGAGACTGCACAGATTCCCTACAACTTTGCAGCTCCTTTCCCCTGGAAACCAAAACAAAATTTGGCCACACAGTCACCAGCAGTTCCTCCTGTGTGAAGCTCCTTACACATGCTGGAGTTGTCCTTGGGGTCTGCATGATTAACGCTGTGCTCCGATCTCCTAAAGAAACTGCATCCTCTGACTGCATCTATGGGAGTATCTTGTATGCCATTTTTCCATGTGGAGGAAGGGGGTCAGGTGGCTCTAAAAACTAGAGTCTGGCAGTAGTATGTGATACTATTTTTAGAAGTAGTTCTCTGATCAAAAGTTCTTTCCCATACCATGGGACTCTATAGTGCAGAGTGCAAGAGTCACTGTCTCTCTTACAGCAACATCTCAGCTGCTTTATACATCTGGCCAAGCTCACTGCAGGTTGTAGGTCTGAAAGGAGACATCCTGTATCAGAACTGCAGAATACACAAACCTTTTCATTCTCATGTAATTCTGAATGCACTTTGGCTGTAGATCTATTTAGACCTCTATTTGTGTGCATGCACTAGGGATTGGATATGTATGTAAATGGACCAAGAACAGGCACAGCCAGATGAAACTCTGTGGCTGTTCTGCAGTCCCCTGCCACAGTAGAGGCAGTAGGATGTAGAGGGTCTGTGGTGCTGCACATACTGTTCTCTCCAATGTATATGCAAGTCTGTGTAGCCCATAAGTAGACTCACAAGGATGCACCACAGATGTTACAGCTCCATTTCCAAAGCTGCTGAAATTTGGAAACTGAAGGCAGGAATCCAGCCCTTAGGAGTTAGATGGGTTTCAGGTACTGAAGTCCCAGACAGTGTCTTGTCCACTGCTGCCCTCTCATCGTTCTTTCTTCCCTCAATGGGAGAAGTAGAAACCTATGCTAGGTGGGATGGGTCTTGTCCTCCAGGTAGGTT
The DNA here is from genome assembly GCF_028858705.1 of Grus americana. Taxonomy (NCBI): domain Eukaryota; kingdom Metazoa; phylum Chordata; class Aves; order Gruiformes; family Gruidae; genus Grus; species Grus americana. The sequence goes on along the minus strand of NC_072852.1, from coordinate 14,265,201 downwards.
TTCCAAACAAGTGTCCCTTCTTCAATTAGGCTGCAGTCAGGCTGTCTCTTGCCTGGTCTCCTTCCAGACATGATGATGCTTATTTTCCAGATCTTCCTTTCATTTTGGATGGGAGTGTATAGGGGAGGGAAACATTAAGTCTGCATAAAAGTGTTGTACTTTACTTCCTATATGGTAAAGATAATGAAAGGTGGACTAAAGAGGAAGATAATGGAGTAAAGGTCGTCTTCTGTTCTCAAGATAAAGCATAAAGATTGAAGACAGGATAACTGGAGTATAAAACCACTGTAGAGAGACGCCCTGTATTGAGAGGGCATGAAGTGCATACAGCTTTAGTGAATCTGGCCCTGGGCAGCACAAGGTTTCATTAGCTGAAAGCTCTTAACCTTTCCCTAAGATAATGAATTGCAAATAAAAGCAAAGTGGGACAGATTCTCGATTGCCTTGTACCTTGCTGCTGTACAAAGGGTGCACTTCACACCACTTTACACAGGCTTGAAAGGTCATGCAAGGACAAAGAAGAATCTGTGCCACTAGCTCACTGCTCCAAAAGAATTTAAAGTATGTATAAAAGAAACTAACACTCTTCTCTTCCTCCGCCCTTTGATTTTAACAGCACTCGCAAACAAAATTACATGATGAATTTTTCACGGCAACATGGGCTCAGGCATTTCTACAACAGAAGACGAAGGTCACTTAGACGATATCCATGAAGAAATGAGAAATTTATTTTTTTTCCTCCCAACATGTGATGTGTTGCTTTCCATTCTTTAAATTTAGCACTGCGTCTGGTATCAGGACTTTTCTGCAACTGGCTTGATGAATAACTGAAAGCCTTTCTCAAGACAGAGTGTACACCACTTTTTCACACTGTGAACTAATGAGAAGTGACTTATTTTCTCATAGGTAAATGTTTTAATGTTGATGTGTCTGTGAAAATTGTGATCTGTTGTAATATCAGTTACAGTGGCAGTATTGGAAGTAAGCAACTAATTCTGTTTAACAGGAAAAAAAGTTTAAGCACAAAGACTTTTCAGATTTTATGTTTAAAAAAACCTACATACTAAGTACAGAATTTAACATTCTTTGTCACATAGGTATTTAAGTGCACTGTATTTCAGCTCTGTGTCATTTTATATGATTAAGTTATCACTGTTTGTCCTTTTTGTATTCTCTTCTACAACATGACACATTGGCACTGTATTTACATGTTTTGTTGTTGTAATATTTTTGCTGCTGATTTTTGGGCTATTTACCTTCTGACAAAATGTATTAAAAAAAAATCAAAGTACCTAATCAAAAAGATAATTGCAAAAGTAGTTGTAAAGGCGGTGATATCCTTCGGTCTTATTCTTTGATATGTCTGTTGGTTAGCATTGTTTTGTGGATAAAAAAAAGAATGCTTGACATTAAACCTTTTTCTACTAAGGAGTTGTGGATGAAGCCCCAAACAGAAGTTCCCAGTTCCCTGTCGTCTAAATGTAGTCAGTTCTCTGCAACTGATTTACTTACAGTAACTGCCATTTGGTGTCTGTAGTAATGAAGTGATTTGTAAACAGTGAACGTTTCATCGTGTTCTCTTTGGTGTTTGTTTCTATTGCGGGTCATGTTTGTATCTTCTGATAAAGTTGTATCTACACCAGCAACGTTATAATGCCCCCATAGCCCTAAACTGTCTATTATCATAAATAAAATGCTTCACTTTATGGTGAACCAAGCTAAAGATCCATGCTTCAATAAAAATGTCAACAATTCTGATGTTAGACTTCTCAAGCCATGCGGGCTTTACATGAAATCATAAACCAAATTCTTTTACTAAACACCTAGATTCTAATGCAAGCATCGATGGTATTTTTTAATATTTAGTACATCACACTTAACAGCACTTTGCAAATAACACAAACCAAGAGATCTTCCCAGTCCCACCTGTGGGCATAACATGGTCCATGGAACAGGTCCTGGTGCAAGGAATGAAACAATGAAACGGGACCACAGAACAATACACAACAATATACACTCTCAATCTTTTTTACCTGCAAACCCAATGTGCAATGCGCGATTTGGCATGTCCAAGCTCTAAGGACTACAGTACAGCACATAAGGAATCTGGTTCCAAACAGAGGAAGTTGCTAATTCTTAGAATCATAGAACCATAGAATCATTTAGGTGGGAAAAGACCAATAAGATCATCAAGTCCAACCGTTAACAAGGCCAAGTCCACCACTAAACTATGTCCCTAAGCACCACATCTATAATACCTCCAGGGATGGTGACTCAACCACCTCCCTGGGCAGCCTGTTCCAGTGATTGACAACTCTTTCTGTGAAGAAATTTTTCATGATATCCAATCTAAACCTCTCCTGGCACAACTTGAGGCCATTTCCTCTTGTCCTATCACTTGTTACTTGGGAGAAGAGACCAACACCCACCTGGCTACAACCTCCTTTCAGGTAGTTGTAGAGAGCGATCAGGTCTCCCCTCAGCCTCCTTTTCTCCAGGCTAAACAACCCCGGTTCCCTCAGCTGCTTCTCATCAGAGAGAAGTATCATATATACCTGCTGCACTCTTACATCATATGCATCTGCTTCTGGCTCCATACTGGTCAGAACCAGAACGGTGTTTGTTACACATCCATGCTTAGCCACCTAAAATGTGTTTCAGTTTTAAGAGGTTTTTGATCAAAGGTACCCGAGCAGTGCAGGAAAAAAGGAGGTCATTCAGTGATCAACTAGTCAAAACCTTGGCTTGGTCAAAATTATGCAACAGACCTTTGAGAGACCTGGAAGCTTACTGCAACAGCCCAGCCTCCTGCAGCTGCACACTCGCCTGTACTGTTCCAGAATATGGGGTGTGTGTTTCCAGTCCTTGAAACAAGATAAAGGATCTGTTCAGAGAAAGACCAGGAAGAAAAAAAAAAAAAGAGGTTATTAAAGAAAATAATAGCTTAATGTTTGTGCAGGAGATTTTAAAATATTGCAATAAAAGTTTCGCCCATTGAACAAACAAAAATGCAAGATATACACTCCTATTTTTAAAGATAATTTTATTTGCCCTAATATGTCAACAGATGGGTGATATTTTATCTAAAATGCGTGTGCAGCTAGTGTGTTGCTAGGCAATTAATTTATTTTAAAGACTTTAGATACAATGAGGCACTTAATCTGACTTCTCTTTCCAGGTAAGAGACCAGCATAATCAGAGAAGCTGCTTTTCACAAATGTATTTATTTCCTTTGAATACTGTATGTAATTATGACTGTTGAGGAATCCCCCGAGCATTTCACCAGAACAAACTACAAACTGGGCACAATCTTTTCTCAAGAAAATCATCCCCGCTGGTGACGTTGTCATTTGCCCTTTCCAGGAAGTTCTTCCTTACATTTTTTCCATTCCTACAGCACACAAGGTAGCGTGAATATACAGCATGCTCAGTGTATGTACTATTTTTCCTCCCATATGACTGAAAACAATGAGTCATCTGACATTAAATAGTTGTTAAAATAGCAAGGGTGACACAGCACATAATCATAGAATCATAGAATGGTTAGGGTTGGAAGGGACCTTACAGATCATCTTGTTCCAACCCTCCTGCTGCAGGCAGGGACACCCTCCACTAGAAGTCAACTAATCAACGGCAATAAACCAGTGACAGTGCTATAAAATGTACTAATAAGCTTATCTACTGGTATAAAACTTTGGCAGGCATAACTATGAAAAATGATGCTTTTAGTATACCTTATAGCCTTCCTTATTTCTCCTATCAGTTCACTAACCCATGTTCCGGTAGATTAAGGAGAACATAAGAGAAATGAAATAAAAATACAGGAAGATGAAGCTCTGACCTGCTGGAGTTCCTGGAACAACTAAAACCTGAAATTCTCATAATTCTTCCTGAATGTTCTTCTTTTGACCTTGCTTCATCCACAGGTGATAACATTAACCTACTGAGAGGAAATGAGTGTAGCACAAGTATTTTGAAGGACCGAATTAGGCTTTGCATGAACTTGACCATTTAGAGAAATGGGTAGAAATGAAATAACCCGGCAAATACACTCAAGGACAAGACATTGTCAAAGAGCAAGGTACCACCACAAAAAGCGGGTAAATATCTGGCTAGGCAGCAAAACTGTAAGAAGAGAATCAACAGCATACAGCAGTTTTAAAAAAAATGCCATTTTGCATTATATCCATAGAAGTGTTTATGGAAAACTGCTGGTAAAGTAGACAGCAGTTGTCAGCTGTTGAGCCCTTCACTTAAATACAGATGTAAACAAGTTGGAGAGATTGCAGAGTACAGCAGCAAAAACAAGACCCTTGAAACCATGAGCTTCCAAGTAGAGAGAGTTGGTTTGTTTAGTCTAGAAAGGAAAACATTTGGAAAGAGACATGACAACAGCCATAAACATGGATCTATGTTTTATTTACTTGCTAACCCTTCAGGGCAAATGCCAGTGGGTGGAAATGCATCATTTATCCATCAGTGGGGAATGGCATTTGGTTATTATCCAAGCAGAAAGCTGGTGTGAGGCTCTGTAAGCCCTGCTGATGGACACACAGAGGGCTATATGCAAGCAGCAAGGTACAACAGATAAACCCCACTCAACTCAGTTTTGCAGTAAGGCTTAACTAAACATGACTCAACACTGGAATAACAGGAATGAGCTAGTGGTAGAGGGGAACTACCTTAATCCTGAGCTGATGAGGGAGCCTCAAAACCAAATGAGATCAGCGAAAGGACTTGCCTACCTTAAGCATGGCCCTAAAGAGCTCTTCAAGGGCTGCTAGCAATCTGGAGCAGCTGAGACCACACGACCACTTAGAGCACGTCTCCTGTGAAAGAGCAGATGGAGAACCTACCACCCACAGGTGATGGATCTGCTCCTGGAAGAAACAACAACGTGATATAAGGCTGCAAAAAGAAGAACATTGAGGTGCTGGAGTGTGTCCAAAGAAGGGCAATGAAGCTGGTGAAGGGTTTGGAGCACAAGTCTTATGAGGAGTGGCTGAGTGAACTGTCGTTGTTTAGCCTGGAGAAAAGGAGGCTGAGGGGAGACCTTAATTGTTCTCTACAACTACCTGAAAGGAGGCTGTAGCCAGGTGGGGGTTGGTCTCTTCTCCCAAGTGACAGGACAAGAAGAAATGGCCTCAAGTTGTGCCAGGGGAGGTTTAGATTGGATGTTAGGAAAAATTTCTTCACCGGAAGGGCTGTCGGTCATTGGAACAGGCTGCCCAGGGAGGTGGTTGAGTCGCCATCCCTGGAGGTATTTAAAAGGCACGTAGATGTGGTGCTTAGGGACATGGTTTAGTGGTGGACTTGGCAGTGCTAGGTTAACTAGCACTCAGGTTGGACTTGATGATCTTAAAGCTCTTTTCCAACCTAAATAATTCTATGATTCTATAGAAGTCATATGGGTGACACATGGATGAACTGCCTAGTGTTCTCCTGTGTTACTGATGTTTTATGACTGTGGCTTTGTTCTTCCCCATGTCTTCTCGATTCAGCTGAAGGGACAGACCTAGCAGCAAGCCTAAGGACTTAGGCTTGTGCATGGCTAATTACCACAGAGCCTGATAAGGAGAGTTTGAGCCAGCACCCAGCAAGGAGGGGCCCAGTAACAGCACTATTCCAGGGATGGAGGAGTACTGTGCTGGAGGGCACTGATAAATGCTGGGTTTATAGTTTGAATCTGTATTTCTTTTGAAAGAAAACAAGTTTGTTAAGTTTCTTTAGGGGGGAAAAAAAAAAAGAGGGTGTGGTTGTGCTTTTGAGCTGTGCTGCTCAGGGGAGATCTGTGAAATAGTGGCAAAGAAGCTGTTTCAGGGGGCTCGGCTGTTTTCCCGATTGCCTCTGGGCCAAAGGTGGGACAGTGGGAAGCACTGGGCAGCCACAGGTTTCAGGGCCACATCTGCGTTAGGATGCTACTGCTGATACCACAAGAGCTGGCTGATAGCCCCAGGTCCCTCCTTCCCTGCACACTGACTGCATGCACACACACCAGCCTTCTGCTGATACCGTATTGCTCCAGGTGTGCTAGAAACAGCACGTGCAAAGCCACTCAACTGGTTTACATTCATGAGTGGACACCCAACATAGTTCATTTAAAATCACAGCCTTCTCAAGGCACATTTTAAAGGATTTGAGTTCAACCCCTTTTAAGGAACTTCTCATGATAAAAACGAAAATGTCCTGGTGTTTGGGCCTCTGCTAGAATAATTGTGCTATTACGGGCAGTAATAAAGCTTGACATGATTAATGCATCTGTATAGGATGTAGGTGGTAAATAATTAACAGGAGCAATTTAAGAACCAAGCCAACTCCCACTGAGATCAGTGGGAAAATCCCTGTAAATCCAAACGCATTTCACTTCAATCTGCAAACGTCCATCTCAACTTCACTAACTCAGCTGGTTTGACCTGTCCTAGACTCACAGCTTTCCTTATGCTGCTGGAGAGCAGTGGTTCCCGCGGCTCTGTCCCCTGTGAGCCAGACAAGCCCTCAAAGCTCACACTGGGCTCTCTGTCATCACACAGCTCCAGTGGTGTCTGTGCCATTAACTAATTTCCCTCAATTATCCTCCACAGAAGTTTTTTTAGTCTCTCCAATTATCCATATTGTTTATTCTGTATTAACTTCCCCTCCCTTTTTTTGTTTTGACCAAAAATCTTTTTATCTTGTTCCTACTGAGTTCAGCACTATATTAATCCCTGCCCTTCTCTCAGAGCTGAAGAACTGAGCCATCTTTTACTATTTTAGACAATGCTGGAAAGAAGCAATAAAAAGAACTATTAACCTTCCCAATGGGTCACGCTAAAATGCGCACAAGAAATTAAAACCAGCTTGTATTTAAATGCAACCATTGACACAATTAGTGTAACATAATCTGCAGCGTGGATTACTCTAGCATTCAAAATGATTTATACCTTTGTAGATTTTTCTAGCAGGAAATTTGCTATTCCCGTGTTTGTTTCGGGCTTTCTCCTTTCCTTCCTCTTTGCGCAGGGTATATAAGCACAGGTCTGCCTGTGGTATGTTAGTGCAGTATATGCTTTACTGGTAATAAAGCATTTCAGAATTTCAGTACATCTACGGTGACGCCACACCTCCATAAGGTAATTAAACCTGCATTCTAACACAAGCTACAGATGCCCAAGTTCAGGAAAAAATAGATTTTGGATAAATAAATATGAATTAAAAAATATGTCTTTCGCAATTTACCCAGTTCTGTATAACAATGGCATCCAGCACCATTCCACATGAAGTCCGAGGTATGTGGCGTATCTAATAAAGCACTCTGAAACTGTTCAGCAGAATGCCTTTTTGTTACAGCCTATTTTGGACAAAACCAGTTATAACAAACCTCTTATTTAAAATGCAACTTTTGAAATGTTTTGACCTTGAAATTTCTCAGTTTGACAATACTGAAATTTAAAGTACTTCAGCTTGAACTAATTTAAATTTTAAGTTACTTTTAAATTCTAACAACGGCTAACGTGTCGAGGAATTGTTTTAAGGTTTTCAAAATAATACATTCCTGTAGACACCAGGTTTAAAATTTTGTTCATGATCTCAGTGCATAAGAATTTTGAAATGGTTTTTTCCTACCAGTTCTATATACAAACTCAAATCTCTGAGAATCTGAGACGTGTGAAAACATTTTCTCCTGGGCAAGAGAGAGTGTGCTATCATTAAGTTGGAAAACATTTATAAATCAAGGACTGAAAGATGAGATCTGGGAAGATATTTCACTACTAATTTCTGCATATTCACAAGCAAATTGAAACCTGCGTATCCTCTGCATCCCAAAAAACTACATCCAGTCATTTGTGAGACTGACCACTCTGAAGCCCAGGCTGACAGCGTGCTTCTCAGACAGCAGAGCTCGCAAAAACATGCTCCTTATTAAAAAAGAAGAAAAATAATTGTATGTCAGTCTCTTGAGGCATTCAGTCAACATCAAGTCCCTCAGAAATTTGCATTTTTACATTCATTTACATGACTGGCGTGTGTCTGTCAGACGCCTGGTGAAGATGTCTGCTTTTTCAAATTAACTCTAGACAATCAATCCTGAGGTTTCTTCACTGGAATTTTGGGACATCCTAACTGAGGTTTATTGAACCAACACCACAGCGTCCCCCATCACCGCGCACACGAGTGCAACAAAACCAACCAGGCCGTGTCCTGGGTATCGTGCCACTGCCAACCAGTGCCTGCCCCACGCTCCCCAGGTATATTTCTTAAATTCTAAATAAATTCTATTTATTTCGTGTGTGTGTATATATATAGACATCCGAGAGGGACGGCGGGGGTGACACCCAGCTACACGAGGGGCAGGGCACAGTCCGGTCGCAGCTGCCACCCCGGCCGCGGGCGCGGTCGCTGGGCACCGCTGAGGTAACGGCCGCAACAGCGCCGCCGGGCGGGGACGCGCACCGGCTCCGCGCTCACGCGCGCCGCACGCGCGGTCCCGCGGCATTCTGGGACTTGTAGGCAGCAGCGGGTGCGCGCCTGGCTGGGCCTGCAGGGGGGACTACGAGTCCCAGCCGCGCCCGCGCTCGCCCGCGGCCGGCAGAGGAGGAGGCGGGGGGTGGCGGCCTGCCACCGCCCGCCCCGCACCCCTTGCGCTCACCTTGGGCGCGGAGAGGTGGCGGTGTGCGGCCGTCGTCGCGGCTGACTCGCCACCGGGCTGGAAGAAGGCAGCGCCTTGAGGTGAGCGGAGCGCGGCGTGTGGGGCCGGCCGCGGAGGGGTCCTTCCTGAGGGGGTCCCTCCTGAGGGGGGGAGCCTCGCCGTGAGGAGCGCCGGGTCGGGGTCGCGCTCTCCCGGTGCCTCCGGTTCCAGCTCGGTCATCCCGGACCGGGGGCTGGCCGGGGGGGGGGGGGGGGGGATGTCTCGCAGGGTGCTCCCGCCTCTCACCGTGCCTTCCCTGCTCCCTTCGCCCCTTCTCCCCGCCGGCCCCTGCCTCCTCACATCGCGCTCTCCCTGCCGGCCCCCGGCGGAGCTGCCCGAGCTTCGTGGGCGACAGGAGCGGTTTGAAAGGCACTTGTCGTGAACGCCTTGTCCTGGCAGCCGGGCTGGTCTGCGCCTCCTGCTTAATGCCCTCCTTAAAGCTCAGGGGCTGCCCGGGCAGCAGGCAGCACCCACGCAGCTAGTAACTGTAAGGTACACACAAAACACTTGCAAAAGAAAAATGAAAGGGGAAACTAGAGGAAGGCTGAGAGATCAGTCATTTCCTCGTCTAGTGACTGCAACCCTCTGACTTTAAGCTACGGGCTGTCTGTTTAGGTCAGAACGACTGTCCAAGAAGTCTTGTAATAAAAAGAAATAACCGCTTTGCGCTTTGCTACTATCTTCGACCCAAAAGTCTTCCAACCCTTTCCAAAAACTTGATTGAACTATTCCCCCCCCACACACAAATGTTCTGGCAAAGAATAAGATTGTGGCTTTCCCTGTGTCGGTATTTTTTAACTTCTGGTCTGCGAACTGTGAGAACGTTTTGAACTCCTTAGAAGGGGATCAGTGAAAGCAACCAGGAAAAGCCAGCCAGAAGAGTAAGTAGACTTAAATTTGCTGTGCTGGTGCCCATACTGCAACTGCAAAACTTTTAATTGTCTGAACATTGAAATACGTTTGAAGGCTGTTTTCAGGATGCTTCAAAATTTCAGATAACCCAAATGGCTGTTGCAGCAGGCATTTAGAGATAGTCCAGGAGTAAGAAAAAGAAAAAAACAATTAAAAATTACTGCCGTTATTTCTGGTGATGATTCAGCAGAATGTGCATTCATAATTCTTCATATCTATCACAGTAACACAGTTGCACAGCATTGGTTTGGATGGGGATGACTGACAGTCTTAACAAGGATCTGGCCACTGGAATTTTTTTGGCTGAAGTTTTCACAAAGGAAGACTAAAATTTTCAGGTAGACTTTTAAAGTGTCTTCTACTAAATGTGCAATGGAATGTATTCTGGGTCAACAGGTGTCTTGATTTAACGGTTGGACTTGATGATCTTAGAGGTCTTTTCCAACCTTATGATTCTATGATTGATTTATATTACAGAATTTTCAGAAGAAAGATGCTACTTTGCTAGCTGCTGTAGAAATGGAAAAACTAACTGTACAGTTTAAGAAGGAAGCACATGCAGGAGGATCAACTCTCGCACTGGCCTTCCTCAAGTGGTAGTAATCACACTTTGAAATATCTGATTTATGGCAATTCCAAGTCTTCTCAGGACACACAATAGGTGTTCCAGCTCTTCATTTAGCAGTATTCCTGAACTGAAGTATTTTCTTAATTGTGTTGCAATGTATTGTGAAACATCTCTGAAAAGGAATGGGGAAAGGTTATAGGGAAAGAATGGAGTTTCACCCATGCAAAGCTGCTGTTAGTAGCTGTTAAAGCATATTCATTTGAGATATCATTTACCCCCTTGTATAGACTTGAGGGCCTTAAACTTGGCAGTCTCGTGCTAAAAGCTTCACTATGCTTAAAGGTACATTTGAGGGGGGTGGAGCTGGGGCAATAGTGGGTTATAACCAGAACAAAATTTCAGTGAAGGAAAGCTTGAACTCCAATAAGAAAAAAAAAAACCTGCTGAAGATGGCTGAGCATAATCCTGGGGGAAAGGGCCTAGGAAATGGTGAAGTCTTTAGCCTCTGCCACAAACTGTGCCCAGATTTCTGAGCTGAGTGCTTGCTGAAGTGCTCTGTTGGTTCAGCCATCAGATCTTAAGACTTGGAGCATTAAACAGCCATCGAGTATTGCCTTTTCTTTGGAGTTTGTAGTCCATTACTGTGGTTTTCAGATCATATCTTTAGCACACATTTTTTCATATAGTAGTCTGTCCCCAAGGATGCGATGTTTTTAGAACTTAAATATTTAAAAAACACATGGGAAGTTGTGTATTGTTTAACATGACACTAAAATCATGCAATACTGAGGCATGAGATCTAGCAGATGGCTGCAATACCATTGTTCTTTTACTAGTAACTTGAGAAAGAAGAACTGAGCATGTGTTTATCTGCTTTGACTATTATTATAGTATAGATAGACCATTATTGTCTTAAACAACTATATATTTGGACTGTAGGCTCTGTAAGTGTGACCAAGACTTTTGTGCAGCCCATGAATTGCCTAGAGAAGCACAGAGTCCTTTGAGCTCCTCTTCCCTTCTTGGTTTGGCTGATCATCTGCTAAAGTCAACCCTTTTGAGGAGGTATAAAGGAATTTGTGACTCTGGAGCCTGCTGCTTTTTTTGTGTCTGGAGGAAGTTTTCCCCTGGAGAAGACAAGCCTCCACTCTACATTTTGGTGGGGGTTTTTTGTTCCATGTTTTCTCTGCATTAGCCCTTCCCTGCACAGGCTGTCCTAGCCATGCTGGTTTGCTCAGCTTTAATTTTGGTTATGCCAGTTGTTACCAAGCTAGAGGTCAGTGTGGTAGTAGCGGCTACGAGTCATGTTGTAAACTTGACAGGATTAGGCTGCAACCCAAAATAATTAGGCCCAAACTATGTCTGATCTAATAGGCAGCTATTAAGGCTTAATATATCATTGTCCCAGAGTTCCCAGTTTGAATGCACAGTGACTGAATTATTTACATTATGGTAACTTTCCCAGCGACTTCTTAAAGGTATCTAGACATGGTAGCGTCAGACCTTTAGCTGAATAATGGAAGTGGATCTCAAAGAATAATGAAATTAAGATGACACGGTATCTGTGCGTGTACATTAGATGTCAATTTGATGATTAATTCAGAGTATGCAAAATTCCTGGGAAGAGCTTGTGTTACTTCAGCCATCCATTCTTCCCGTGCTAACATTAGCACACAGGGAGAATGCCAGAAAGTCTTTTATTCTTGTCTACTAATTATGCCATCTTCTCTCCAACAGTGAAACAGGTTTCTTTAATTCACAACTCAAGGTTCAGTAGCTTTCATGGGTTCCCTCATTTGTTCATCCTAGTCGCTTTTTTCTGAATAGCTTTACACAAGGGTATTTTGGCATATCTCATGATCCAGCATTTATTTCCTTCTTAATCTGATGAAAATGAACTGCTGACTGCTATTTTTTCTTCTATGTCATTGTTGATATAATTTTTCCATAAGAACTGGTTTTCTAAAGCATGTGTTTTTCTGTCTGTAACTTTTGGCACAAGAAGCCCATGCTGAAACTAAAATTCTCAAGCTCAAATTAGCCCTATTGATTTCCCAGTTAAGTTTAATGAATTAAACACCTTCCTTATCCTGATGTGTTCCTTCTCTAGATCTGTTAGCCAGCAGAATGTTGACCCGCTAGATAGTATTTCTTGGTAGTCCTTCTTGAAAGTGTTTATATGGCTACAAAACCTGCCATTACTATTATTTTATAGCTAGTTATCTATAGCTTTTTGCTCTTCAGAAGTATAAACAGCAGCAAAGTCCAAATTTTGTAGTTATTTTCCATGTGCCCAGGTAATGAGAAAGCTGTAGACAAACAGACAATGTCAAGTATTTCCATGGGTATGAAGATACAGCTGTAAGTTTGTGCAGGCAGTTGAATGGGTTTTGCCAGTCAGTTGCATTGATGAGATTTAGATTTTATTAATGATCATGAGAGTGCGTGTATGAATAACTGGCCTATGCAGGAAGTTGGACTATTATTCTCAAAGACTTCCATTAACTGTTTCTCTTGTTTTGTGCAGTAGCAAGTTGGGAAGACCTTCCATGTTACAATTGTGTGATTGCCTCCTTGAGAGTTTTTTTGACAATGAATCTGTATTTTCACTGCCTGGGTGGAGTCTCTCTTTCTCCAGCCTTCACTGAAGAATTCTTACCAGCTTTGCACAGGCAGTGGATCAAGTTTTACTGCTCTGCTTTGACTGTTGCCTACCATTTTGTATGTCCAATTTTGTTTGCGTTCTTGTGGTGTTGTGGGTTTTTTTAACTAATTAATAGAATTTAATCTATTAATTGAAAACCTGAGATTCTGACACCTAGACTGGGCTAGAGTGAAGGTCAAATTGTTCATTTTCATTTCTTTTTTGAAATCAGGTTCTGAGGCAGGGCTGGGATTTTTGAGAACTCAGAAAATCTCTCATAGCTAAAGCATGGACAGAATTTTCCAATCCAAATCAAAAATTGCGGTGTCTGTCATTTGAAGCATCCTTGTTGGAGTTCAGTCTAGTTGGGCCGGATCAAATTAAGGATCGGGCTGATTTAGCATTGCAAAATTTCAATTTTGGCCACCTGGTTTTCATGGAGCAGAATTCAAAACTCCATATACCATCCAGGAGAAAACTTGGATTGCTACTCTGAGGTGCCCACAGGGAACTGCCCGTTCCTGTTCTCATGGAGTTCTGCTAAGCTCAGGCATGTCTGAAGAAGTCTGTCTTGAAGAGTCATGTCAGGAACAAAACCACAGATCTTTCATAGATACAGGCTTCTATCACGTCTTCTCTAAATACTGAAGTTTTGCTGCTGCTGTTGTAACTTTATGGCATAATATGGTTAAAGTCCTTTCCCAGACCTGAGTTCAATTACCACTTCAGCATGCTGGAATGAGGTTCTTGCAAGAAAAGTCACCAGAAAATTACTCGATGAACCTTTCTTCATATCATTTAATGATCCTCAGCCCAGACATCCTCGTTGCTCTTCAAGTTCCTTCATTCTGGCACCGTTTTAGTGTTAGCTGTTGCAGGAATCCATTAATGCTGGGTTGTTCTGCCAACACAGTCACTTGGAGCACTCTTTGCCACTACAGACCTGTTTGAACTAAACTCAGTGTCTGACATCTTTACAAATCTGGTATAGATGATGTTTTGGTAGGTAGATTCTTAGCTTTACTGCATGCTTGGATGCTGAACACAGCTACTCGTAGAGCTCTTCACAGAATATACATATCTTCAGTTCTACCTAATAAATGCCATTGATTTATGAAGACCTGACCAACACATCTGAAAGTCCTGCGTTTCAATAGCCTAGTAAAATTAAAGCGTAACTGCAAGGTCGTAAGCCTGGTAGGTTGTTTTATCATTCCTGTACTCCGTAGCATAGAACCTTCAACATCTGAACATGTTCAGTGCCACTGGTAACTAGTGTCAGTTCAAAGCAATCTCTGTATGTTGTCCATCTTATGTGATTGTTCTGACTGGGATTGTCGAGGCATTTCTTTACCTGTATGAAGGTTAGCCTTTTTACTTGTGTAGTTAAGAACAGACATGGAGCAGTCTTACATTAAAATGTGAGCTCTATCACCAGCTACAGAAGACAGGTGGAGCCATAAAATGAGTCTGCAAATAAAAGAGGGGGTTGCTGTAAAATACTTATCAGAGAAACTTCTTTACATGTTCATTTTGCTTACTATGAATTTTAAATCTTTCAAGGAAAAGCAGTATTGGCCTGTGTTTGCTGCACTCCCATGGCCTTTATGTGTAACCTCAGCATCAAGATGTTGAGGAACGTCATTCCCACTGGCTGGCAGTCACCTTCAGAACATGAGGCAACATCCTTAAGTACATAGACAGGAAAATGCTATTGCTTGGATAATATAATCTTAACCAAGCAGCAGTCGCATAAAAGGGGACAGCATCTGTCAAAAGTCATGTCCTACTCGCTGCTTATGAAGGATTTGGTTTGATTTTGGTGCACAAAAGATATACCCAGAAAATGCATGTTATACAGTTGCTGCCAAGAATGTAATGTTTCTTCCAAATACAGATCCTAACATGGATAGGGAAGTTGAACTTCTCACTCAAAACTAGCAGAAGGAGAGTTGCAGCTTAGATGATTAGTTATTGTTACTACTTTCCCAGAGAGTGTCTGCCCTGTGCTGAAGTTTTGTTGGCTTTGTCAGAAGGAACAGTTCTTCAGGAATTTCTTCAGGCACTGCAATGGCTGTAGCCTGTTCTGCAGAGGGGCAAATCCTTTTAGAAAGTGTTAGGAGGAGAGCCTCATACAGGATTTTTGGAGACATTTCAAAACTTAATGTTAGTTAAGTAAGGTAGTTACTTCATGCTTTGTTTTCAGCAGTGAAACTGCAATATATATTTATCCTAAACTCCCTCTTCTTCCCTCCCACCACTCCAGTCATTTCTTCCTGTGACCACACTGTGGTTTACTATCCTTCAGCTTCCCTCGTGACTTGAGAGGTTTGCACTGTAAACATGATGACTGAAATGACCCTGGTTATAAATAACAACCTTCTGCTTTTCTGTTGTTTTATTTATTTTTAGCTTGATGCAGCACTTGAGAGACTAGTGATATGTGTAAACAGGGTTGATGAAGGAAATACAGAGGGAACACTCTTTTGGTGGCTTCTCTGCCAAAGGAAATGTATCATGTAACTTCTCCGTTGTGCACAGACGCTTGTTTGATGTCTGCTTGTTCCACTTTGCCAGAAAAGGTGAACCAGCTGCTGGTGGTCACTGATGCACTGAGGTCACGTGAACTATAGAAATTATTCTGAGTTTGCTTGGTGTGTATGCATGATCTTGATTTATGTTCTCTCCTCTGATCATCAACAGGAGCTTTACAATAAAGACTGCTCCAACAAAGTTTTTGGCAGTGGATTGCCTCTGGAAAAATGAAGCTAGCTAATGATTACCTGTTTCTGAGGGGGTGTACATCCTTATCAGTGGGCTTAAGCATGACAAAAGGGTCATCAGCCATGGTACCACTTTGATTAACTTATCTGATTCCACTATCACTAGCTACTGCTTTTGGATTTCAAAAGGGGTGAGGATGGCAGATTCAGACCCAAGGTCACTAAAGCCACAAAAAGCAGGAATAAGAATGATCATATTTCCATGGGTTCTCATGGTCATCAACACGTTTGCACTGGAAACAGAAGCCATCTCTTATCTATATCTGAGAGGGAAGGAGACCAGTGTTCTGCTGCTCAAAGTGCTCGAGGTGTTTGTCTAATGTGGAACTGATTAAGCAGCTCAATCATCCAGGTTCCCAGGACATTCTCTTGTTGAAAACAAACATAAGATTGCTGGTTGATAAGAGATACCATTAAGATACTAATGAATTCATTAGTCTATGGAGTAAATCTTTAGAGACTAAAGTATTTTTGGCAAGGAACATGAAATATAGAATAACCCTTATCAGTTATATAATCTTTTTTTATATAGGTCTGATTTGTTACCATTTTCTGAGACAAGGATCTCTGTGTCTCACATGCTGTTATTATGCTCTTTGCAGTGGGTAAGATCAGTTTATTAGAGGAAAATGTATCATACTGAATCCAACAGCCTGAGGAAGGCAAGGCGGCTGCTGCTCTATATCCCTAGGTATCAAGGCTGAAGATGTATTCCCAGCAGGCATATGCACACAGAACATGTATATACACAACATAGTTACATATATCCATGGCAAGTCACACAGATTAGACAGGCAACACCAACAGGTTCATCCTCCTCCACTCTCTGGCTAAGCAGGATGGAGGTTCAATAGTGAGAATATATATACGTGTATACAGATACACACACACGTATGTATGTACGAGGTGGATCCCTCCAGCAACTGGGCTCAGACACTGAGACTGCCCAGTAGCTAGCTCCTGCATCGCAATCTCCCCACTTGCAGGCAGCTGGGCGTGTGAGCCCCCGAGGCCCTACCCCACTCCAGTTGCTGGTGCAGACCATCACATGCGCACACATATGGCTGGCCAGGACTTCCCAGGTCCCAATAGCTGCCTCCCCCGTGCTCTTACTCTCAGAGATACACAGATGCTTTCACGCCCAGAGCTGGCAGGGACACCTGTGGTCCCATAGCTGACCCTCCTGTGCTGCTCTGGACTGGTGGAGATGAGCCTTTGATGGGCTGATGTCTCCTGTGATGGACCTGCAAGTAGCCCAGCAGGGTATTATCCAGGCTCTCCATCCTGCTATTGTCCTTCTGAGTAACTCTGTGGGTGTGCGGAGGAGCTTTTATCACACAACCCAACACAGTTTACGTAGCCATCTCGCCTTTCTATGTAGAGTAGAGTGGAAATTTTGCCTGTCTAAAAGCTGTATAGGAATTAAAGATCCTGATTTTAATTTTTTTTTTTCTCCAGAGGTTTACTCCTGGAATGCATTTCTTAGCTTAGGACCCACACAAGGAAAAGCAAACGAGCAACAGCAGGTACTGTCATTTTCATGCAGACAAAGCTTACGGCTATGATTTCTGAAAACTCCCAGACCTTTATCCAAAGGAAGATAATCTGTTAGTGGATTTAGTGGGAGTGGTGGAGGAGGAATGAGGATGATAAGCACAGTCCAAGAAAACTAGGAGAACGCATTCCTTATGACCCCACCCAGCCATTTTACACCTTTGTGCTTGTTTTTAAAAAAGCCTTCTATTCTGGCTTGGTCTACTTTTATATGTATCACTCAAGGTGATAAGTGGAAAGGCATAGGGCACTGGGGAATAAGGCCAGAGAGGAAAGAAATATATGAGAGAACATGTGATTCCTAAAACTGCCTCAGTTTTCATGTCTAACCTCTTCAGGCAGTAAGACCAGACTTGGCAATAACTCTGCTTTTCAGTGTATGTTTGGGAGAACATATTTTACAGTATTTCCACTAGCGCTTCGGCTGATGGCAGTCATCTGTATTTGTAAGCTTAAAGATACAGAATACTTAACAGACTTTGCAGTTCATAATCAAATTTGGAATTCCCCAGCACAGATGCATTTTTCTACTATACCGCTGTACTACTACTGTCCACCTGTGCCTTTCCACTGTTTAAAGCAACTCTGTGCTTAGCTACCAGAGGAAAGGTTTTCTGCTCTTTTGAAATAGGCAAGTCAATGGATCTGCCACTGACTCCCCCCTGTTGCATTAGGTAGTTCAGATAAATTCAGGTTAGATACGCACAGTTAGAGCAAAAGTGCCCCATTTTGAAATTATAAGTCTATTAAAGCTGCAATACTCACACGGTACACTATTCCTCATGTCTCCAGCTTCTTTTCTTTTTCCTCCCCATAGTCATATTTTGAATCTAAGGAACAGCAGCCAAATCATGGTCCTTATAAATTTTATGGCCGCATTCTAATTCATGTGGACTGGATCAAAAAATTAGTGTCCTCTACAAGAACCAGTGTAGATAGCTTTATAGCCCTCCTTTATGGTCTACGGTTGGGAAGAGAAAGTACTTAATTATTAGTGATAGTGTTATAAATTGATGTTTGCTTCACTTTTTTTTTCTTTTTCTTTAACACCTTCAATTTGATAATAGCAGTAAAGGCACAAGACAGACCTTTATCAGTCAGATAAAGAATTGCAAACTCTTAAGTCTTTTGCATACAGCTTTTAACTACTTCAGCTCAACTCGTATCTGGCTGATAAGATTAATGGCAGCTTTTCTTACGGCTTTTAACGTGAAGTTCAAAGGTTGTCTGAGAGCAGTATTATGCTATTAATTAAGACTCAAATGCCCAGAGATTGCCTTTCTCTTCTTTTGGGTAAACATCTGGGAGTCTTCTGAAATCGTAGCAGTAAGCTTTGTCTTCATGAAAATTACAGTACCTGCTTTTGCTCTTCCTCAAGCATGCTGGGAGTGAAGGGCAAGACTGAATTTCCAAGCCTTGGATATCTCTGTTAGCAGTTTGTTATACTGTTATTCAGAAAACACTTGGAGAGACACTTCAGCCAGTCATGAAATGCTGCTATGTTGCTACTCAATGGACAATGTGTATCATCTGTTGTAAACACAAGCCTCTCAATCCTTTCTCTGTGTGTGCTTTTGCAAAAGAGATGGATGATATTAAAGACTTCCATCTTTATTGTATTTTCTATGGCTTAGTATTCAAAATGATCGTCAGAGAAGATGGTTATGTAAGATGAAGTTGATGAAGTGACATGGAATACAGAAAATGATGCATCCAGCTATAGTTTTGGGGTAGATTTAGGACCTCTTTTAATAGCATGTGATTTGTTCTCTGTGTTCTGGTATCTGCTGTGAACCATAGCTAAACACAAGATCCTACCATAGCCTCCCTCAGGTTTACTTTTGTATTAGATGGTTCTCAGGATTCAGTGCCATATAACTTTTTTGTTCAAACAGAATCAGAAATGCTCAATCTACAGTTTAAAAACATTCATACTGAGTGATAGTGAAACTTGGGTTGTGACCTCTGGTGGTATTTCACACTAACACTTGCCATCATCTGGATAACTGATTTAGAGTTGAGCCCTGTTCAGTTAGTCAAATACATCTGTGTCATTTATTTCACCATGATAAACAGAGGCAGGACTGTACTCCTGTTGTTCTGTATATGCTCATAGTACCTGGAAGAGTCTGGGCATGTGTACAGAAATGAGAAAGGAACTGGAGATCTTAAGACCTCTCTACTTCTAGGTTTACATTACAAACTTGTGTGGCTCTTCCAAAGATAAACCAATCTACTAGAAGCTTAACAAACCTGAATGTGGAAAATATGTATCCCAATCAGGAGCTGAATTGTTTGGGGTTAGCAGAGCGCTGTTTTGTGTTGCTGTGTCTTTTGGAACAGGAAGAAGGGCTGCATGTTTTTAAAAACTTGGATATAAATGTTTTGTTATTATATTCTCATTTTATTGGAACAGTTTGGCCAAACCCAAGCCTGTGAACTGATTTGGTGTGTGTCTTTTGCATGCAGCTGTATTTTTTGTTTGTTCTGATTTGTTTGAGTGGATTTCCTGTTTAAGACTGATTGAAATTGCTTCTTAATTTGTAAATGAGACCGATGTTGCCAGAACACACCAATTAATTACTAGAAAAGATACATTCTGTGTGAATAATGACATAAAGGACCATTATGGAATCACAGAATAGTTGAGGCAACTCTAGTTGAGTCCAGAAGGGACCTCTGGAGATCATAGAGTACAACTCCCCTGTTCAAGCAGGGTCACCTAGACCAGGTTGCCCAAAACCATGTCCAGTCAGGTTATGAGTATCTCCAAGGATGGAAACTGCACAACCTCTGTGAGCAACCTGTTCCATAGTTTGATCATGCTTGCAGTAATTTTTTTTTTCCTTATGTTTAAACAGAATTTTTTGTATTTCAGTTTGTGCCCATTGCCTATTTACTTGCTGCGACATCAGGTGTTTAAATCCATTGATATGATTTCCCCACCCCCTCCTCCCCTCTCCAGGCTGAACAACCCCAGCTTTCTCAGCCACTCCTCATATGTCAGGTGCTCCAATTTCTTAATCACCTTTGTGGCCCTTTGCTAGATCCTCTCCAGGATGTCCATGTCTGTCTCGTACTGGGGAGCCCAGAAATGAACCCAGCACTCCACATGTACCTCACTAGTGCTGAGGAGAGGGGATGAATCACCTCCCTCAACCTACTGGCTATGCTCTGAATAATTCAGCCTAGCCTTTGCCAGAAGGACACGTTGCTGGCTTATGTTCAAATGTTTTTGTCCACCAGGACCCACAGGTGTTTCTGCACAACTGCTTTCCAGATGATTGAATCCCCAGCATTGATGGTTGCATGAGGCTATTTCTCCCATGTGCAGGACTTTGTGCTTCCCTGTGTTGAACTTCATGAGGTTCCTGTCTGTTCATATCTCCAGCCTGTCAAGGTGCTGCTGAATGATAGCATAACCATTTGGTGCATCAACCACTCTCTTCAGTTTTGTATCATATGCAAGCTTGCTGAAGCTGCACTCTGCCCTGTCATTGAGGTCATTAATTAATATATTAAATTATATTGGCCCAAGGTATCAACATCTAGGGTACTCCAGTAATGACTGACCTCCAGCTGGACTTCATGCTGCTAATCACAACCCTTTGAGCCTGGCAGTTCAGCCAGTTTTCTGTCCACCTCACTGTCTCTTTAGTGAACTCATACTTCATCAACTTGTCTTTAAGGATGGTATGGGTGACAAAGCCTTACAAAGCCTTGAAAAATAAAAGATAAAGAATATCACTGATGTTCCCTTTTCCACCACACCAGTCATCTTATCATAAAAGGCTATCAAATTGTTGAGGCACAATTTTTTCCTTCATGAATCCACGCTGACTACTCTGAGTTACCTTCTTGTCCTTAACATGTTTGAAAATGATTTCCAGGGTTACTTGTTCCGTCACCTTCCCAGACATCAAGGTGAGACTGACCAGCCTGTAGTTCCCTAAGTCCTTCTTACCCATCTTGAAAGTCAGAGTGACATTGGCTTTCTTCCAGTTCTTAGGAACCTCCCCAGTTGTCATGGCTTTTCAAAGATAATCAAGAGTGGCCTCATAATGACACTGGCCAGCTCCCTCAGCCCTCATGGCTGTGTCCTATCAGGTTTCATGGACTTGTGTATGTCCAGTCTGTTTAAATGTTCCCTTATCTGATCCTTTTCCATTGATTTAAGTTTCCCTTGCTCCAGACTGTCCCACTGGTCTCAGGGGCTGGGATTGCTGAAGGCTGATCTTACCAGTAAAGACTGAGGCAAAGCTCATCTTTCACCATGTCGTTTGTCAGCTTTTCAGTAGAGGGCCCACATTTTCTAAAGTCTTCCTCTTGCTGCTGATATATCTGTTGAAGTCCTTCTTGTCACCATTCATGTCCTTCTCCAGATTTAGCTCCGGGTGGATTGTGGCTTCCCTGTCCCTGCATGCTCAAATCATAGAATGGTTTGGGTCAGAAGGGACCTTAAATATCATCTAGTTCCAACCCCCCTGCCATGGGCAGGGACACCCTCACTAGACCAGGTTGTCCAAAGCCCCATCCAACCTGGCCTTGAACACTTCCAGGGAGGGGGCATCCACAGCTTCTCTGGGCAACCTGTTCCAGTGCCTCACCACTCTAACAGGAAAGAGTTTCTTTCTAACACCTAATCTAAATCGACCCTCCTTCAGCTTAAACCCATTGCCCCTTGTCCTGTCACTACACTCCCTGATAAACAGTCCCTCTCCAGCTTTCCTGTAGGCCCCTTTGGGTCCTGGAAGGCTGCTATAAGATCTTCCTGGAGCTGAACAACCCCAGCTCTCTTCTTTTGATGCAGCCCAGCATATGGTTGGCTTTCTGGGCTGCGAGCGCACATTGCCAGCTCATTTTGAGCTTCTCGTCCACCAACACCCCAATCCTTCTCCTCAGGGCTGCTCTCAATCCATTCTCCACCCATCCTGTAGTTGTGCTTGGGATTGCCCTGACCCATGTGCAGGACCTTGCACTTGGCCTTGTTGAATTTCATGAGGTTCACATAGGCCCACATCTCCAACCTGTTAAGGTCTCTCTGGATGGTATCCCTTCCCTCCAGCATGTCGACCATACCACATGGCTTGGTGTCATCAGCAAACTTGCTGAGGGTGCACTCGATCCCATTGTCCATGTCGCTGACAAAGATGTTGAACAGTGCCGGTCCCAGTACCGACCTCTGAGGGACACCATTCGTCACCGTTCTCTGCTTGGACATTGAGCCGTTGACCACAACTCCTCGAGTGCAACCATCCAGCTAATTCCTTATCCACCGAGTGGTCCATCCATCGAATCCATGTCTCTCCAATTTAGAGACAAGGATGTCATGCGGGACAGTGTCCTTTTGTGAGTGACTATGCAGGGAAAACATTGCTTACAAAATAATGAGAACTGAAGAGATGCTAGGCTGTGTCTGTCCTAGGAGACAGGTGAGTGCTGAGTGGAAAATTCCAGCACCTTCATCAGACTGAAGGCTTAGGTAGCAATATTGGTATTTTGCTGCTGGGCAGTCTGTATTTGCTGAGTCAGAACGTTGGACCAATTGTGGTTAGCTTTGTCTGAGTGTTTAGCAATTTGTTTAATTTCTGCGTGGTAACCCTTTTCTAGGAAAATATTGATGTACAGCTAAAAACTAAACACCTCTAGGTTAGCTCCCTTGGTTGAAGGTAAACACATGCTTAAGTGACTTGCTGGACTTGAGCCCAAGGGCCTTGTTCATGATGATGGCTCTTTCCCATTGCACTCATGTTCTGTCATCAAATGTAGCACTAGCCAGCATCTCTGCTTAACGATATATCAGTCCTGTCATTTTGCTCATCATTTGGAGTTATGTTTCTTGCCTCATACTTCTAGAAGCAGCCAACACGGGGCAAAGGAATTAACAGAGCATCTCCTAAACATGTTAAGATGTTTGTGGTGCTGAATCAGACCAACAAATAGATGTTTATAAAGCTTCTGGCTAGTTTTAAAATTGTGTACATCTCCTGACTCCTGCTTTAGTGGGTGCAGGACTGAGGATAGCAGTGAGTGGCACATCCATTGAACAAGTAACTTTTTGAAAGTAGTGAATTGTGCATCCTTGAGATGCTGTCTGGAAAAAGAAGCCTCTGAAACAGGAGAAAACAGGTGGATGTATGCAGGAAGCAACTGGCGATATGGAGGAAAGAAGTGTCTTTCTCAGTGTTGAAATTGGAGTTCTGTCTTTTGGAGACAGACATGACAGTTTGTGAGTAAGCAGGAAGTAACTCAGCAATAAAGTAATCTCCTTTAGATACTGACATTTCCTTTAAAAACTGAGGAGGGAAAATCCAGATAAGCATGAATATAACCTTCCAATTTTGTTTCTGCAGTTATTTACAGAGTAATTAATGCAAAAGGTTTCTTTACCTAAGAAAAGCATAAATTAATGGTTTCCAGATAGTAAAGATTGTGAGTGTAGTTTATTTACTGCTGTTACAGACCATCTAATTAGTGCTTTTAAACTGCATTCACAGTTCTTGTCTCTAGCTTATCAAAATACATTCTTTGAAAGGAAATGCCAAATCTGAGGTTAAAAAAGTAACCAAACTTATTTTGTCTGCAACCAGGTTTTTCAGCAGAGGCTGTGGAACTGTTCTTCCTTGGCTCCTGCTACATGAGGTCAGCTATGGAACATGCTCGGGAAAATGAAACATGTCTTGAGCAAACCCAGAGGTATTGTGTGGAGAGACCAGTATATAACCAAGAGCTCTTACAAGGACAGCTGCACAGACGAGAAAGAACACCTCAGACTTTAAGGCAAAAGATTGCACATTCTTGTCGGTAGGGGTTTTTGTCTTACCTTTATTTTATTGGTTAGAAATGTTCTAATTCTTAATTGATTCATGCATATAGCTGGTAATCTCTTCAAAGACACCTAAAAGATAAAAGCACTAGTTCTACTTTAATTATTCAGCAAGACTGTGATGAAGTTGTATATGTGTTTTTATACGTTAAAATATAACTATATTACAAAATGTTGGATAAATTAGTTGAATTGCCTTCATCAAAGTGCAAAGGAAAAACATGCAGCATAGGAATGTGAAGTATTAATCAAATCACATGATGTGAATTCATAAGACCCAGAAATTAAATTTGTGCTTCACATGATCCTTTCACAGAAGAATAGTGGAGATGTATGACAGCTGTGTAGAAATCTAAATTATTAGTCTAATAAGGACTTAATAGAGGCATTCTGTAACTTTTAACTAACTGCCTTGGAATCTAAGTATCATCTGGTTAGACAGGAAATGCAACTCATGATCTGTGGTACCAGAGGATAGTGAAGAGAAACTTACTCTAGTTAAGTTCTCATTAGCTTTACATTTTTCCATGCTTCAGTTGCAAAATTGATTCAATTTCTTGCTAGAACCTTGTTCTGCAAGACAACAAATGATTTCTGCCTGGCTACTTGTCTGTAAAATATTCCTGTTCACATGATTTGACATTTGGAGATTTGTTTTGGTTAATGGAATTACCATTCTAATGGTAAGGGCACCTAATTCCCCCTCAAAAACCTTATCTGTCCTGAATAAAAAGTATGTGGATCAAAATCTTCCTGAGCTGTGACTTTGTGGGATTCAGTCTGCTTAAACATGGAGAAGTGTGGATGACTCTAGCTCCTTTCTCACTTGTAGCAATAAGCTGCTTCACTATGCATTTTTGCCCCATGAGAATTCAGAAATGTTAACAAGTCTCTGCAGTTCTCTTGCAGTTTCCTTACACAGAAAAGCATTTATATGATCCCAGTGTTATATTTTTACCCAAGGTTAAACTTTCTTACCACAGTACAATCAAAGTATGATGCATGGCAGTACTGGATAGAGATACTCATTTCCTGGCTCTATTCATTTGTCATGAATCAGGGTTTCAAAAGGTCAATAACTCTGCTAAGAGACACAAGGATCAGTGTTGCTGGCTTCAGTGCCTTTCCTTTCAGGGTAAAGAAGAGTTATGTTCTCAAATAACCTTAAAGTTAGCCTATCAGTAGCAGTGATAGTAACGAGCACTAGTAAAAGAATAGTTCTTTTAAAAAGTGTAATACTATAAATTGTTATAATCAAAAAGTATAAAGCATGCAAATAGTAAATAAATATAGGAAAAAGCATTCCAAAGTACTCTGAGTGGAAATTACTATTAGAAAGCAAGTTATCCTCGGGGGATTGTTACTAGCAATGATCTCAGCAAAAAGCGTTGTGTGGCTGACTGCTCAATCCTGCACAGACTTGAACAGTTTCACTTCCCACTGACCTCCAGCCTCACAAGACCGTGATGCTCTTCAGTTCCATAAAGTTTGTGAACAGCAACCAACATGTGATAAAGGGCTAAATTAACTGGAGTCACAGTTGTTTGTGCTTAAGCTTTGTCCAGAAATTACTGTCATCAGGGATCTGAGCCTGCCTTTAATGGAGCTGTTTCCCTTCATAGGGATGAAATACAGTTTTTTTGACCCGTTTGTCCCTTGCTAGCATCTTAACTTTTTCTTTCTGCTTTGTATTTTCAGTTGTTCTTCTAAGAAAGCCAAGTCTCATCTTTACAGTTTCTTACCAATCTTAAAATGGCTTCCCCGTTACCCAGTGAAGGAGTACTTATTAGGAGACATTATCTCAGGTATAAGCACTGGGGTTATGCAGCTTCCTCAGGGTGAGTATCTCTCTGGATTTATTTATGCTCTTCTTTGCTTTCTCTATGTGTGCTTTTACAGTAGTGCTTGGCTTCCTGAACAGGTGCTCTTGAGAATAAGATGTTCATTTCAGGTGTGTGTGTGGAGATCAGTACAGCGTTCTGCAGATCAGCCCATAATGATGATTCCCTTAAAACTGCAAGTCAGTGATATGCAGCAGACTCTGAAAGAAGTTCAGCTCTTGATGACAGAACAACTTTTCACAGTTCAAGTGCGTGTCTAAAGCTTTGCCGAATGCACCCAGTTATTTTCTGATTTCCATCATCCTGAAGTTGTAGCAAATTCCCAACAGAGGGTAGGAGTATCTAATTGACATAATGTATCAGGAGAGCAACTGTTGCAAAGTAACCAAACTAAATTCAACCAGAGAAGAAGGTACAAAAAATCAGAAATGGATCCCTCTTTTTCTCTTAGGGCTAGAAGTCACCAGTTTAAGCTGGAAACATAGTAATGGGCAGTGATTTACATGGTGGAAATAAATCAAAAGTATCTTCTATAACAAGACTGCAAATCTGTGGAATTTCTATTAAATTACTTGGAAGTTTCACCCCAAGTGTAGCCTGTCCCTGAAGCAGGAGCAGGCGCTGTGGAAGACGAAGAGAAAGCCAGTGTTTACTGTTCTGTTCAGCTCTTGCTGACTAGACCAGCGGAATCTTTCGTTCAGCCTGACACCTTACTGTCAGCAGTGTCAGAACTGCTACAGGGTTAGCAAGTGACAGCATTTTTACAGCAGTATCATTATGGGGTGCCATCAGTGCTCTGGGAAAGGCAGCTTCATGACAGCTGCCGCAGTCCCAGTAGATTTCTCCAGGAGGTCTTGGAGTAGAGGGAATTCATGAATTTGTGCAGTGCCCAGTCCAGAGGAGTCCTCATGCTAAGTGTAATGTAATTAAGCCTATATAAGTTTACTTGCGTTTTGGCTTATTTCCTATTTCCGCCTCACTCGTTCCACTTTAGACTGAGGCAGGTCTGAAGAATTAATCTGTAAATCCAAGAAGCCTAGATTTTAACAGGTAGTAACCCATTAAAGCAATGGAATATCTTAACTTAGTCTATGCAATTGACTTCTTTATTTCTGTAGCTTCCCGGTTTTGTGCAATTTTTTATAATTAAGGATTTTTTTCTTACACAAATATAAACATCAACTTATCTTAAACTGATAAGTAATGTGGTTAACTGTCAGGCAAATCTGTCATATACTAGACACAAACATTACTGGTTGTATACTGAAACACAGTTTATGTGATGAGCAGATAAGGACACTGAAATTTTAGTGGTCAGCAGTGAACTTTATACTTAGTTTTGTGACTCTGTTTTAAACTAAACATTATTCTTCCCTTTGGTGACTACAGACATGCCCTTAAACTGCCTCTAATCTTTCCCTTTCTAAAAAGACAAAAGTCAAATTTTTATTTTTCTGGAATGGGAGTAATTATAGCAAGCATGAGTTCAAAGAAACCTGGGAATCATTCCAGGCAGGACTACAATGACCAGGGTGTTTAAGCCATGAACTCCTGTCATATCAATATCTCTTTATTTGCTTGGCACCGACAGCCTTTAAAAATGCCAGTACAAATGAAAAGGAGGAAAAGGGTATTCAGATCAGGAACTTCACATTAGACCCACCCTCCTGGTTTTGAAACCACCGGTTTTCAGTTCTGGTCACTTGTACTGTTAAGTTCGTCGCTGTATTAAAGGACAGGCTGTTATAGTACAGGATATTCTGCTGATACCCTTGGCACAGGGCAGAGAATATATGTGGGATGAGTTTCAGAAGTAATTAATGAGAAGCTTATTTCTGCAAGAGAATAAATTATATCGTCAGTTCAGTTCTGATAGGAACATGAATTCTTGGCTAGGACTCGGACAGTGGTTAGGGCATGAGCAAGGCCATGTGAGCTATTACACTGCACTAGAGTGCTTGAATGACACAGAAGATCTCTTCCTGGTTTTGTTCTTTTGTTGTAACCTGATGCTTTGTCTCTCAATTTAAAAATAAATTAATAGGGAGAGGTGTTTTCAAGTATCACTAGCTCTCCATGGTGGGGGAACCATTGCTTCCTTTTGTAATTTGCACTGGACTGTTGAGCTTTTCCATCCTAACTTGGCCCAGTCTGCCCAAGTGTGGTAAGAACACACAGCTTCCTCAGGTGTCATGAGTCTGCACTTACAGAATCATAGAATGGTTTCGGTTGGAAGTGACCTCAAAGTTCATATAGTTCCAACCCCCTGCCATGGGCAGGGACACCCTCACTAGACCAGGTTGTCCAAAGCCCCATCCAACCTGGCCTTGAACACTTCCAGGGAGGGGGCATCCACAGCTTCTCTGGGCAACCTGTTCCAGTGCCTCACCACTCTAACAGGAAAGAATTTCTAACATCTAATCTAAATCTACCCTCTTTTAGTTTAAACCCATTACCCCTTGTCCTGTCACTATACTCCCTGATGAACACTTGTGAAGGTGAACTGGAGAACCAAGCCAAGAAACAGGGTTTTCTTCTTGAGGCTCATTTGGTCAGTTCCGATGTCTAATTCTCATTAACGCAAGCCATATAAAACTATTGATTTTGCTGGAACTGATCGGAACAGTTATGCTCCATATCATGTGGTGCACACGGTTTACTTGTGAGCCTGGTCCCATGATAAGCACACAGTCACGCAGGGACAGAGCACCATGGGAGGTGTCCCTCCCCAGCATCCCTTAAAGCTGTTCCCCCACAGCTCTGTTGTGGTGCTTGCCAGCCCCTCCTACAAACAGGAATGGTGTGGATCGCATTTCCCCTGCGAGGAACTGAACAGAGCTTAATAACAAAAAGGACTTCATTTTTGGGAAGAATACCAGACTGTATAAGGTCTATGACCTTACAGATTGTAAGCAATGATTCTCTGCTTATTTTACATTTTGGAGCATGTTTTGTGGAAACATAAACTGTTATGTCATCCCACTTGTTCTGGGCTGAGGGAGGAGGGAAGTGTTTAATCAGTCATAGATTACCATGAAGATCATGTCTGATGAAAAAAGGAGGACAAAAATCAAATGTGTCCCACTGGTTTTGGGTGTTTCTAATGACATTCTTTGACAGATGAAAACAAAAGCAACAAAAAGTGTTTGTTGGCTATTAAGAAGTACTTTCAGCCACGAAGATAAAACAAGGAGTGCACAGATGTACACATAAACGCACACACCTGCAGTGCCTGTAATTAGACTTCTGGTTTCCTGACTCAAACTGTCAGGTTTCTAGGCACTGCCCTACAGTATTATAATATCAAAGAGTATTCCCTGCAAGACTTCCTGTTTTTTAAACCTGTGATATGTCACTAGATTTCCTGTTATGTGAGTTCAGTTTTAGTAGGCTTAAGTCCTTTTGCTTCAGATGGTTTCTTTCTGTTGTTTGCCTAACATATATGTTTGTGTCTGTTTTCTAGGTTTAGCCTATGCTTTGCTGGCAGCTGTTCCCCCAGTATTTGGCCTATATTCTTCATTTTATCCTGTCTTTCTATATACTTTTTTTGGAACCTCCAAGCACATATCAATAGGTATATCTGTATGGATAACTGAAAGTCTGTGTGTGTGGGCATGTGTTTAATAAAGTTGTAAAAAAAATAATAATTGGAGAAATAGAAAGTGTAGCTGTTTTCCATAAATTCAAATTTAAGTGAATAGGAGAAACACAAATATGTCAAACATTATCAGTAATTTTTATTGTTAGTTTATCATACTAAAGAAGGAATAGAAGAGCATCTTTTATCAGATTAGATCTAGAAATGTGCGCTGTGAACTCCTGAACTATAATTTTATCGTTGCAATCAACTGTCTGTGTGGCCAGGATGAATCTTTAATTTGCATAATAGAAAATGAAGTAGAAAAAAATGATGTTTACTTACCCTAGAAGGGTATGTTCACCATCTAACTGGCTTTAATGGTGCTGAATATTGGAGCAGATTTTGGGACTAAAAAAATATATTATTTAGGTAGAAAACTCTATTATAGTTTAATTCCACGTATCTCTTAATAAGAACCACTCTAAAAAAAGAAAAAAAAACACCTGCCAGGATTTTAACCAATTAATTTCCTCTCCCTTTTATTTCAGGCACCTTTGCTGTGATTAGTATGATGGTTGGCGGTGTTGTTGTGCGACAAGTACCTGATGAAATGATTTCTGTAGGCTATAATTCTACTAATGTTACAGATTCCCTTGAATACACCAAGAGGGTGCAGGTAGCTGTGACTCTCGCCTTTCTTTCAGGAATTATCCAGGTATGGGCTTGCAGTTTGCTGTAAGGGCAAGTTCAGATGCTGCTGCTAGACTTGCGGTTGCAAGGGGTGCTGGGTGATGGCAGATCCCTTGTCAGTAGGCTTGTGCTTCAGCACTGCTCCGTGTAGAATGCAGGCTGCTTCGTGGCAGCCACGTAACAGAAGTGGGATACATTGGAGGCAAGTCTTTGCCTGGCACCCTGGCTTGACTGGGAAAAATGGGACCTCCCCCCTTTCATTTTTTCCTATGGCATCAGAGAAACTCAACCTGATGTTTTCTAATCTGTTCATAAATGCATACAAACACATGTGTTTACCCATATCCCACATCGCACCTGCCAGTGGCATGGAAGATTTGGTGCTTACTGAACTGTGGCTTTAGAAAGGCCAAGTTCAGGTTTGCCTGATCTGGCTTGGGCATCGAGGTAAAAAGAGGTGTCCTGTGGCCCATCTGCTATGCTGTGCTATTGTTCAGGCTGCAGTGGGAGTCATGCGGTTAATATTTCTCTTCTTTATTAGTTGTGTTTAGGTCTCCTTCGATTTGGATTTGTAGCCATCTATCTAACGGAGCCTCTGGTGCGAGGATTTACTACTGCTGCTGCGGTTCATGTCTTTACTTCTCAATTAAAGTATCTCCTTGGCATTAAAACTAACCGATACAGTGGACCCCTCTCAGTTGTATATGTGAGTAACTACATTTGTTAAACAAGCAAATTCTGCATTGTCTGGATCTAGTACTTAAACCTTTTCCTGTATTTTTTTTAATTATTTTGGCACTAAGTAGAATAATGCTTCAGTATTCGAAACTGGGTATGAGGTCTTTAAGTGCCATAGCAATATATGAGCATCTTAAAGTAGTTTTGCAATATGAACAGATAACGTTCATTGAAGCAAGTCTCTTGTACATGGTGGGAAAATGTGCTACTAAAATGCTTCACTGTAGACGAGACGTGTTTTGCAAAGGTAGGAAATGGTATTCTCAGAACCTTGCCCAGTCTGTGTTCTTTAATTTCACACACAATTCCTGATGGCAATATTGTTCATTTCCCGTTTGTAAGATGTTTTGTAGTGTGGTTGGACGCAAAGTGCTGAGTCATCGTGAATGTACCTGTTCTTTAGAGTAGTGCGAAAAACTATTTTGAAATAAGGACATTATGTAAAATGCTATTTATCAAAGACCCTAAGTGTTAAAACTGATTGTTCGGAGCGTGTAGGGATCCAGTATTTCACATAGCTCATAGCCTCATCTTCCACTCACCTTCTGTCTAATACATAGTGATGTGAGAGGACAGAAGAAAAACCATGCGGTGTAAAGCTACAATTTCGTTAGTATGACTTAAGTAAAACCAAAAGCTCTTGTTCACTTGAATTTAAAATAGACAATTGTGCTCTGAAAAAAATGTAATGGATCCCATGCAGCAAATTATTTGTTAAAGGGACATTTCGAATTGAAATCACAACCAAAGTTTTTAAGTTTACATGAGCATTGCTTTTCTTGCTCTTATGAACAAGCAGAGTTGAAATGCATCTGAATCTGATTAGCCTGCCAGTCTAGGAAACCCCAAGTTGTTATCACAAAATCAATACTCTGATTTTCCTGAGTGGAAGAATAGGGAAGATCTCAGACCCAAGCTTTTGAGCAGATTGATGGCTCAGCAATAACAAAGCTTCAGTATTTCAACTACATGGAGACTATAGAAAATACTTTGTGGGGATCTTTCTTGTATATTTGTGCAGATATAATAAACCCTTTGGAAACAAGGCTGCACTAATGATTAATTCCTAAATTTGCTGTTTAGTTCACTAATCCAGAAACCAGACATGCTAACTGCTGAAGAAGTAAGAGGGAATGTATACATTAGAGATGTACTACCAGGACATCTTGAATGTATAATATCTTGATAGTTGCTGTAATTTTCCTTCTGTCTAAAGAAGGGTATGCACATCTTCTTTCAAAGACCTGTCCAGAGGTCATTTATTTATTTTTTGTTTTTTTAAGTGCAGTGAAAGAAGGAGGAGTAGTTGGTAGGAGAATCATTTACCCTCTAGCAACATGTGCATTCCAGCAAGCTTTCTTTCCTAACACCCTTTTAATAGTATTTTCAACTAAAAGATATTTGGAATAATGGCCAGTTCAGCAGTGTTGCAAGATCACTTTTATTTAATCATATTGCTATGGTAACCTCAATGGTTGTGTCAACAGCTTTATCGTTTTAGAATGGTTTATGCGGCTCTAAGTAAATGTGACTTGCCAAAGAATATTTGAAGGTATTAGAAGGAGTTTGCATTTATTGCTTTCAGGTAGCTGCCAGTATGAAATATGTTTGAAAATGTTGAGGATAAGAGATGTGGTTTCATTTAGACTTTTCCTCCCATGATATTTTTTTTTCTCCAAATTTTTGCCCTATTTAAGGAAGACTGATATTGTAAATGATTGCACGTGAATCTCCCTCATTGAGATACTCTGAATTTCCGGTTTTTGTGGGAACGATGAGGATTTTGGTGAGGCACTGATTCACTGTGGTTATAAATGCAGAATTAAAACACAGCTGAACAGCAGTGTATAATTTGCTTTTTTGTGGCAAATCTCCATGAAGATTATATTTTCTTAGGAATAATTATGATACTTCTGTTGTGTTACAGAGCATAGCTGCTGTGCTTTCAAAAATAACAACGACCAATATTGCTGCATTGATTGTTGGATTGACATGCATTGTTCTATTGTTGATTGGCAAGGAAATCAATCTCCGTTGTAAGAAGAAGCTCCCAGTTCCTATTCCTATGGAGATCATTGTGGTAAGTCAGTTGTAAAATTCTGTAGCTAAATTATATAACTATTCTAAAGCTGTAGAACTCTCATTTTCTATCAAGTCTTACTGAGCTTTAGAGTAACTTCTGTTGGACATAATTCATTTGAGGCTTGATCCAGTTGAAGGTTTGGATACTCATAAGGTTAGGGACTGGCATGCCCAAGTTTTAGATGTAAAGTCCCAAAGAAGAATTGAAAACCCAGTTAAACATGCACAGTCCCCTATGGCAATGGGTAGGTGGAGATTTGTTGTAAAACCCACTCTATCCTGGAGTTTTGGCACCTGAGTGATTCTCTGCGAGACATGTCTCTGAGTGGCATTTCCGATTTGGAGTCCAAGAGCTCAGAACCCCCTCCTGAAGGAGGGTACTTACAGATGCCTGTTTCGGAGGTTCTGCAGGGCTTGCTTACATTTTAAAATGCGGTAGTAGAAAGAAGAGCAGGAACCAGTGGGACCTGCTACTAAACCTTCCTTTCTCTGTTTCTGAGACTGATAACTGACTGCAGTGTTGATTCTGTTTCAAATGACTACTCTAAAATACATGGATAAAGCAGGCTATCTTAATACACACACAAAGCCTACATCTCAGATAACCTTTCACCTTTCAAAGTTGTTGGATTTAAGAATGAGTTCTTGGATAACTAGAGCTCTCAAACAACCTGCACAAAATCAGAGCCAAGAAAGGGAATAACTGAAAGTATGGGTACAATCTAGATAGAAGGAACAAAGAAAAGGGATGCTGTTGAGAGATGGTGGAGATGGTGTAATAGGGTATTGTTTGATGGTAAGGCAATAGCAAAGCGATCTTTGACCTGTTCCTTTCACTGCTGCTGCACCAGTTCTGTTTACAGATAGCGTGCAGGTTATGCACATGAAAATATGGCAGTGCAGATGTCCTTGGCTTGTCCTTGCATTTAATTTCCTAATGCACTATTCTGCCTGAGCTTGGCTCAGGCAAAGGGAATTCAAGTGATTCAGATCATACCATAGCATGTTCCATTTAACTATTTCCAAAAAACCTTCATAAAATCAGTGGGGGTTGAACATGATGGAAGGAAAATTGTGATACTTCCTCCTTTTTATCTGCTTCTTTATACCCTAACTCTTAGAAAACTGCTTGACAAATAAATGTAATCCCTTGTGTGTAGTTTTCATAATTAGCTGTTATTAGTTCTTCAGGTTGCTTTATCTCTTTCTAGCTGATGTTTACAAATGTGTTTGTGGATTTTTAGGTAATTATTGGCACAGGAGTTTCAGCTGGAATGGATCTGAATGAGTCCTACAGAGTGGATGTTGTTGGGAATATTCCTCAAGGGTAGGAATGATATATTCTTATTCATACTATACCTTTTCATATGGCATGCAGCTTTTATTGTAGTAATTTGTAAATATTTATTTAATCTCCAAGGTTACGTGCGCCAGCAGTTCCTGACATTCAGCTCATCCCAGCAATATTTGTGGATGCAATAGCAATAGCAATAGTTGGATTTTCAATGGCTGTATCAATGGCCAAGATCTTTGCCCTTAAACATGGTTACACCATTGATGGGAATCAGGTAAACGTATTGGGGTTGCTTTGTTGAAAATCCTCAGTAGCATCTTTGTTATATCATTAAAGTAGAATGGGATATTGGACAAAAATTAGTTTTTCTTTCATAGTGGAACCGGGTCAGGTTTTTGACAGCCTACACATTTAAATGCCAGGAATTATTTCTGGCTGTGTTTCAATAACCAGTTTCACTTTTGACTTCATTTTGGGAAACTCACTTCTGTTAGACTTGGACATATGCATGAATATTAATTGTTGGGACAGACACTACTTAGCCTACTGTCCTGATGGGCAGCTACTGTATCTCTGCTTTCTCTAACAGAGTGAAGCATAGAGTTCCCATGTGATAAATAGCGATGCCTTATGTGTCAAAGAACTATTATTTAAGGTTTAGAAATTCCAATTATGTTTTATAGTTTCTTTTTATTCCCACCCATTGCAAGTAGGCAGCTCATCATTTTCTGGGGCAGCAATTGGCGCTGTCCGTAGTTAGCATTCTCATCATAATTTGAGTGATAAAGACTGTGGGTAGGGACTCTCTAAAACTAAACTGATATGTCATCCTCACCTACTCTGTCCTTTCTGTGCAGTCTAGAATCAATATTGCAATTGCATTATTGGTTGAGATCGTTGTGGTGTCAAGGGAGACAGAGAGTTCACATGCTGTAACTCGTTTCGTAGAGCAAGCGTCTGACACAGCACAGATCAGCTGTTCCCCCTTCTCAAAACGGCTGTCTTCCTCTGAGAGTAAATGGAGTTTAAATGACTTTTACCTACAGAGTTTTACATCTGGTCAGATGAATCTCATCCTTCATATCATTGTTTTCTGTTACCCAAAGAGAGAAGGGGACAAATCTGTAGCTGCACGAATGGAATCAGCGCTATTTACGTTAAAGTAATCATCACTGACCTGAGTTAAGCATCTAGATCTTTTTCCTCAGGAGGTGCCAGGTGCTACTTCACCTGGATGTTAAACTATAGAACTCCTTGTCACCTGATGCAGTGCATGCTGAGTGTTTAAATGAATCAGAAAAGGATTGTACGAATGCAAAGAGAAAATCTCATTGAGAACTATTGAAAACGTGTAACGCAATCACCTCAGTTACAAATAGTGTGCTGCAGAGCAATCTGTGGAGGCCTCATTACAAGCAAATACTTTCTTAGGTGTCAGAAATACAGTACTGAGGTAGATGCAGCTCTGATCTCACTCATGGTAACAGTTCTCGCGTGGGATTTTTACACATTGATGAAGCAGTAGACCTGCATTGGTTTTTTCATGTACAGCAGTGGATTACCACCCATGGCAACACAGCCAAGGCTGCTCTTGGTTCTGACAGTACTAAACAGATAGTTTAAAGTGGGAAGCAAAGAACAATGTTTGTATGAGAAACCGTTTTCCATGTGTATTCACAGTTTTGAAATTCAAGTTATCCCCAAGTTGAAGAAATCCTCAAAACAAGCAATGATGTCATTCATTTTAGTTTTCAGTGTGACTCATTACAGTGACATTTAAGGATGGGAAATATCTTGAACATTTCATCAGATACCTTATTTAACAGATGATTTAACAGGCATCAACTTGCGCATGTGTGAGAACCACAACAAGATTGCTTATTCTCTACAATAAGGTTGCTAGAAAGCACTGTAAACAGATGTGGTTATTAATACGTATGGATAGCTCTAGCTTCGTACACTTGCTAGGTATAACTGCCTTTTGTTTTGCCCTGTTGTTTAATGCAGGAACTTATTGCCTTGGGAATATGCAACTCTGTGGGATCATTTTTCCAAAGCTTTTCAGTCACTTGCTCAATGTCTCGGAGTCTCGTTCAGGAAAGCACTGGTGGGAAAACTCAGGTATGTAAACCTAAATTTTGAGCCAAAGTATACTTTTTTGAGCTCCAAAGCTAAAGTCTGAAGCTTCACTAGATTGCCAGATTTCTCCGCCTAGGCCAGGAGGAATAACTGGAGTTTCCCATGTTCAAATCCAGGATAGCAGATTGCACGACAGTCAAAATGGATGAACTGAGTGGGAGGGAGCAAAAGCCACTTAAACACTCAGCCTTGTGAAAAGCATGAGAGGGGTTAGCTAATCAGTAATACACTTCTTAAAACTCTGACATAATTTCTTGCTTATTTTGTTCAGATTGCAGGTGCACTCTCTTCAATTATGGTTCTGTTGGTAATTGTGGCTATTGGATACCTCTTTGAACCACTTCCACAGGTAAGAGGCCAGCAAATACTGCTTAAGATAGAGATTGTGGGATCATTAGTAAGCAAACATAGTTAGGTCTTGATCCTGAAACCTTTAAATTTTGTATGCATTTTTGCTGTAAGTTAGACTAGAAATTAGTAATATTTTGAAGGATCCGGCATGATTTTTGTTTGTTTTTAATATTGGACATTCTGGACTCTGTCTTTAGAACATTAAAATGATCCTTTCAAACAATTCCCTTTGCAGCATAGGAATTTTGGGAAGAGGTTAAAAAGTTACTTTATTTTAAAGTAACAGCTCAGCTGGGAAAGGGTTGGGGCTAGGTGATGGCTTTGCATAATGAGTTGGTTTTGATATATTCTCACTTAAAAAGAAAAAAAAAGCTTGGTTCTGGGGCATGTATAGGATGATGTGCAATTTCTGGGGTTTTTTAATAGGAGATTTACCTTGGGTTACACCTCTATGACACCTGCAGGAAATGTTTCAGTATACTGTAGAGAAACTTGAATTTGAGATTATAGCCTAGCTGCTTCAAGCACTAGAATTGCACAGAGCTCAAGAATATGTGATTTCTCTTGCCAGGAAAGAGTAAATCAAACTGTACTGCCTCTGGCTTGCCATTTCTGCAGCTCCAGTAAAAGCATATCTCCACTCAACTACTTGAAAAGTTGTTTGTTTTTTTTAATGGCACATCTATTCAGTAGACTTACATCAGTTGTACAAAGCACAGAAATATGGTTATTTGTGATGCTTTGAAGTTTTTATTTAGTATTGGGTTTATTTTGCTTCTGAAAAGTGTATTTGTGTAATATTCCTAGACAGTGCTAGCTGCAATTGTAATGGTGAACCTGAAAGGAATGTTTAAACAGTTTGGAGACATCGCGCACTTCTGGAGAACCAGTAAGATTGAACTGGTGAGCAATACACAACTCAGTGCATATATTTACTGCATTAAGTTTGTTGTTCCTCTTCTTCCTAACCCCCAAAACAGGGTAGAAATTTACCAAGGAGTTATTGATGTTGCATTGCAGATGAACATAAGACATGGAGCTGTAAGTACCCTAGGAGAGTGATCTGTTGCAGAGAAGAATGTTTTTGTTGTTGTTCAATAACCTTTAACTCAGGTCAGAAGTAGTTTAGATGCAGTAAAAGCAAAGCTTTTGCAGTGTTGCTATAGGAACTGCACTGAAGGCTGTGGGAACATTTGAGAAGAATTTGAAATACAGAGTAACAAAGAAAACTACTTGAAGGTAGTTGCCATCTTTCAAGACAAACAAAAAACCTGGCCAGAACTAAGAGTGTGTCCAAGGAACAATTTGGTGGCATTTTTCTCCTGGATTAACTGGGTAATTAACTGGGTAATTGAAGTAAGTGCGAGCTGCTTGCAGACCTGCCATATTTTACGGGTTTTTTTAATCCCAAAGTATTTAGAGTCTGATGGTAACACAGGATTCCTTGGAGAAGAGGACTTAAGGCATTAATTAATATGTGACGGTTTGTCAGACGTTATGATAGTGTGCCTTGAGCTTTTATGCCTTTCTGAAAGGTTAAGGCAATTACAGTCTGCTATCGTGATGGAGTACATTATAGCCTATTGCTGAACAGAAGTGATACACAGGTTTTGAGGTTGGATTATGCTATTGTTTTTGCTGTTAACAGAAGAGGATGCATAATAATTCAGACCTTTTCTTTGTTTTAGGCCATCTGGGTGGTAGCTTTTGTGGCTTCTCTTTTCCTGGGACTAGACTATGGTTTGCTTACTGCAGTAGCATTTGCAATG
This sequence comes from Grus americana, assembly GCF_028858705.1. Lineage (NCBI taxonomy): Eukaryota > Metazoa > Chordata > Aves > Gruiformes > Gruidae > Grus > Grus americana. The sequence goes on along the minus strand of NC_072852.1, from coordinate 14,226,765 downwards.
ATAACCGTTATTTACAGAACACAAAGGTCAGATTTCTTCTTTATCAAAATTAGTGTTTGCTGATCTTCTGTGTAGTTTTGTTTAAGTGGTGCAAATAAGCAGAAGACCTTTCCACCCTCTTCAACTGCATGCAGTATAGAATCTGCTTCATAATGTAGGTCATGCCCTGTGGCTCTATTCCACGGTTCACATTTTATTTTTCTGAGAACAAATTTTCTAGAGGGCATGAACTTGCAATTTCAATAATAAACAGGAGATTTTTGATTTCTTATATTGGTTAATCTTCTTGTTTACTTTTTTTAATGTCTAGAGTTTAGAACTTCAAATCTACTTGATGCCAATTTCAGTAAATTATTACATTCATGTACACTAATTGTCACAGTCAAGCAGAAGTTGTGGCAGGTTATCACTAGATGAACGTTTAGGTATTTATAAGTTCTAATTCATCAAAAAATTGTGCCTGGCCTTCTAGTTTTTCAAATCACTTCTCTCTCCCCATTCAAAGTTACAAAGCTTTTACTGTGAAGCTTTCCAATGATTTCTTGCATGTGTGGATAGGGCTGTCACATGAGGCTTCCAGGCTCAAGCTCTGGGACATCTAGGTGGAAGATGCATAAATGTCTTGGTTTCAGTCTGCATTGGAATGAAACCAAATTTTGAGATTTCCGCTCTGCATAAATAAGAGTATTTTTCTGCCATCTCCATATGGTTTTGTTCTTGCAAACAGAACAGTGATGTATTTTGCTGTCACGCTGCTTGTGAGTTGGGAATATTCATCTGCGCTGGTGTCGTCCTGGGAGCAGAGTGGCTCTTTGACATTGCAGCATGTTTTCTGCCAGGATGAGTTTCCTTATTTGCAAGATAGTCAACGGAGTTGCACCAGTTCATGCCGAAGAGAATTTGCCCTGTACCTTTACATGTCATTCAGAAAATGACAATGTTACAGTGCTAAGTTTATAAATTGTTTTCGCATTGACAGAAGCAAACTTGTCTGGTCACCAAATGGCCCCTTTCTTGTGTTCCTGCCATAACCTGCCCACTGCATTTGAGCACATTTAGATAAGCCTGTACCAGACAGGCACTGCAGAATGACCATTTAAAATAAGTTTCAATCTGTATTAAACAATTACTGTTCTACTTTATACATGGTAATACTGAAACATTTGCTTCCATTTCTCTCTAGCCCTCAATACAGAATCCTTGGTCACATTCCTGACACTGACATCTACTGCAATGTGGAAGAATATGAAGAGGTAGGAGTGTTTTTTTCTGCACTGAAGAGTTTTATGTAGTGGAGCAAAGACGACTGTGGTAATTTGCTGCTTAGCCCTACCATACTGCACGTATAGTGCTGTCTGCCTGTGTTGAAGGGAAAGAAAATAAATTTGATTTTAGTAGTAAAAGCTATTTTGTTCAAAACGCTAGCTTTTTGTACTGCCTGTACATTTGACCAGGAAGTGATCAAAAGTAACCTTTATACTAGTTCCATTGTACTAGCTTGTACAAAATGTAAGGTTTATTGGAATAGCACTGCTAAGCCTGCCATGTACACAAGTGCATACAAGGCCACCTTCTTTACTCGTGTGGCAGTATTGCATGAAATCCATGGGACCCAGGATCCAAACTGATACGTTCTTCAGAATTGCACAAACTGTTCAAAACAGCATCTCCTTGCCTCCACCCATCCCCTGCTCATTAAATATATGTGATGAATGGCACAACTGCTTGCCATGCACTTGGCTTCTTATAAATGACATTTTGTTGAACCAAAAGTTGGTGGAAACACTACATTTTGTCAATATGATGGATATAAACATGCTATATTGATTCATAAAGAGCAACTACAGAAAACCGTGCTCTCTGCCGTGTTCTCGGAGATGCTGCTATGCCAGTACCTTTTGTCAGTATAATGGATATAAACATGCTATATTGATTCAGAAAGAGCAACTACAGAAAACTGTGCTCTCTGCCATGTTCTCGGAGATGCTGCTATGAAGGCTATATCCCCCTTTACCAAGGAACCAGTCTGTAAAAACCTATGTGAAAAGATGATGCTGTAATCTGAAAACGTTCTCTCAGCAGCAGTTTTGTTTTGCATATGATACAAAGCAAAAGTATACATGGGCATGTTTATAGCTGTATGCAAACAAGAGGAGACTCTGGTTTCATTATACTGAATGCAGTTAGCATTTCCTCCTCCTGTATAAAGAGGGGGTTGGCAGCATATGGCAGGCTGGATTTCTGCTGCTGGCCAGGTCATTTGCATGTACAATGTCAGAGTGCAGCCTGTTCAGAGAGAACTTCAATTAAAGTAGAGGAAAGAAGTGATATCAAGACTTACCTGAAGGTCTGTTTAGAACCAAAGATTTTTTTTGGTACCTGAGGAGACAAGAAAGAAAAAGAGAGAGAGAAAGAGAGAAATAAGTCATTGTGCCTGTAGAAAGGGAGGCTAAAAGGCAGCATTCCTAGATCTGCATGATTTCCTCATGGTAATACCAGCTGCAGATAGCAACATCAGAGAACTGCAAATATTTAATTCCTTTTTATGGCTGTACATTTTGTTGTTATAAAGAAGGAGAAATGTTACATGGCATTAACTGTGTGCAGTATTACACCAGGAAAGGGGGGGTTCTGATCGGCTTTGCTTACAACAGTGCCAGCCTTCTTTATTTAACACATGCTGACAGCCGTTCAGGGTTGGCTGTTGGGCTGCTGCATGTTCAGGTGTCTTCTGTTCACACGGGTGCTTTTCTTCTCATGCAGGCAATACTTAACTGTGCACACCCAATATTCTTTTCCTTAGGTTAAAGAATATCCTGGAATAAAAATATTTCAAGCTAATGCGTCACTTTATTTTGCCAATAGCGAGGCATATGCAAATACACTGAAGAAAAAGGTGAGTAAAGCAAATGCCTTAATATCTGTGTCTTGAAAATTCAAACTGGCTTCTGAAACATGCTGATCTTTCAGCTTCTTTAGTGTAGCTCCTAGTACAGTGTTTCTCAGCCTGTTGCCCCTGGTGATCAGCAAATATGAGAAGGTGACCCTCCAGCCAACTGCAAATCATCTTAGGGAGCAACAACGTGGTGGGAGGGAAGTGTAGCTTAATACTAACTGTTTGTGAATGGACAGTCTGGTGGTTGCAGAGCACAAACTGGTCAAACACATTTTTTTTTCAGAAGGAAGTAAGTAGTTGCTGAACTGAAAACAAAATGTCTGGGAGTACAAGCTTCCTTCCTGGGTGACAAACTTTACTGGAGTGTAAGACCATGGAATACTGTGGGCATTTCATGCCTCTCATGAGCAACAAATCACTGCATACAGAGTACGCCTCACCTCCTGTCTAACCAGTGTTTGACCGGGTGGGAATGGCAATAACAGAACCAGCTAAGGGCAGAACTGCCTGACCCAGTACCAGCTGCACCCTTACTAACTTCTGAAAAATTTTCCTGTAGCTCCCATGATGGGTCCTATACAGAACCGGTGGGTGGTACTTCTCACAAAGCAAGAGGTGTTAGCGATTTATGCCCAAATGTACTTCTCTCCCCTTTGCTCTCTGCACTCGAATCAGCGTTCGGTTGAAACATGGCACACTGATTTCAAGAAAACAATGTGATGCATCTCTTCCTCATCTTGTTAACACAGTGCTTGCCAAGATTATTCCTTTTTACTTTATACCGTTCTCACCCCCACCAAGAGAAGCTGAACAACACAGGCTTGTGTTTTAAATTTTTTGGTAGTGATGAACTCAGTGCTAATTGATACTGCAATGTCATCCTAACAAGCTGAATCTCCTCTGATTGTGCTTTCTTTCCATGACAGACTGGAGTGGACCCTTGTGCCATATTAGCAGCAAGGAGAAAAGCCCAGAAGAGGCATGCCAGGGAAATAAAGGCGGCAGATGAACTCAGAAAAAAAGCTGTATTGAAACTAGTGAGTTCTTCGGTAAATATTTACCTCTGCTTTATCAGCTAACATGCTGCTTTCCGGTGTTACCATTCTTGTTTATACAAGGTGCAGAATGCTACTCAGGTAGGAAGGCTATGGGAGCAAGCACTGCGCAGCGTGACCAGGCTACTGAGGGAACAGCATAAGGGTCAGAGGCTCGTGGCTGGGTTGCATAATTGTGTTGAACCTTGGTTACATTCAGGTAGCACATAGCGGAGCAGAGCCTTTCCACGCTGTCATAGCGTCTCAGCAGTGGTGTTGGCAGAAATTGGAGGGACCCTACCTCTGCCCCTCCACACACACTTGGAATAATCATGCAGAAATAGGATATAATAAAATTAATTCAAATTAGCAGCCCTGTAATAAGAAAAAGCCCTCCGCACCACTGATCCTGGCCTGGTTAAGTGCGGCAGGTACCTTGAGAAGGGTTGTCTGAAACTTGCTTGTGCTTTTGAGCATGTTTAAATCCACCCCTGTGGTGGGAGCTGGTGTGTGCTTTTTACCATGGGAAACCAACCGAACACCTAACCAAAGAGCCCAGTTGCTGTTGCGTCTTTTGAATATGTAGGCCTTGACAGGATCAGCAGGGATAAGGCAAGGAAATGGAGTAAACACATATGAACAGGTGTCAGTGTTTGAGGAAGTGGGTAATTAACTCCTAAGATAACAGCTTGAAGCTGCTAGCATGTGACTGTAGAAAGGCTGGGCATAAGAGAATAAACTTTGACATACGTCAGATAAGTATGTGTGCATGTAAAGCCAGTTTCTGTAATGGTCAGGGGCTGTACACCTTTTAAAGGCTGAAAGAACAGATGAATATGGGGAGGAAGGGGATCTAGGCTGGAAAAGCACTGGCTGTCATTAAGCTTTATTTATCTTCTCTCCCAGACTAACGACGTGGAAGCAAGTGTAAAACATGAGATAGCAAATGATGAGTTACCTGTAAATGGCAAATTTGCACCTGCAGATGCAAGTGTCCAGGACATGTCTCCTGATGAGCATGAACACTTTGTGGAGCCCAAAACAAACATCCACTCTTTAATTCTGGATTTCACCCCGGTGAACTTTGTGGATTCAGTCGGAGCAAAAACATTAAAATCAGTAAGTAGGGCTTTTTCCCCCCACCTGTGAGGTACCTAATAGGGAACCTGTCAGCACAAGACACAAATGCCAGCTCAAATGCAATCCCGTATCTCACCTAATCATGGTTTTAATTCTGTAACTCTAGTTTTAGCTGAATACTGGGGAACGTGGACTGTGCAGCTTTCGCTGTAATTGGCTTACATCTTCCAGAACCGCGACATGTAGAGTGATATACCCGTGTTTAACTTCAGTTTAACTCTGTTGCAGATTATAAAAGAATACAAAGAAGTTGGTGTCTGTGTCTGTATTGCCAGCTGTAGCGGTGAGTTGAGATTTATTTATTTTGTTGTGAGCTTTAGGGGAGAGACTCTGTTCTCTTTCCTTCTTGCCCTGAACTTTCTGCTGCCAGGTGCCTCAGTAGTATCAGCACTTACTTTACATAAAATTGGATTAAAATTGGATTTGAGGAAAAACAAGCCCATATGCATTAGAACCTTCCCTTCAGTGAAAGTAGAGCACTGACATAATGAGTTCTGTGAGGACCAGGTCCTGTTCCCATTTATTCCAGCTGGCAAATTGTAAATGCCACACTGAACTTTGTATCTTGAAATTGTTGTAATAATGTAATAAGGAGAAAAGCCTGCAATGTTCCAAGTTTCTGATATTTGGAATTGTAGCGTCTTCTGCCAAGAACAGGCCTCTGTGTATGTCTGGATAAGAGCATTACCCATTTAGAGTAGAAGCAGTGTGTGATCCACGTGGCTATTTTAAATGTTTTAAGTAATAACAAGTAAGAGAACAAGTTGTCGTCTTCTTGCTGAGATACCTTTGTCTTCCATCTTTGTAATTCCATTTATGCACTGATGCCATGTTTGGTTTTATTTTGTAGGCCCTGTTATGAATGAGCTGACAAGACTGAATTTTTTTGATAACACAGTAACAAGAGAGTTGCTGTTTCACAGTATCCACGACGCTGTCCTTGCCTGCCAAGTGAGGGACAGGTCTGCTTCATGGACTGACTTTCACCTCTGAAGGATGGCATCGTGCGGAACGGAAGCCAGATTTATGCTGATAGAGACTCTTTCCGAATACTTAATTTGCACAGTTTAAAGAGAGCCTGAGGCTGTTTGGATCTACGGGTACGGGGTGGTGCTTATTTTCTGTAGGAAGAGTGGATAACGAATTGGAAGCCTTCGTGCTCTTGAATTTTTTTCCTTCAATCAGGGTATAGCCTTCCAACAACATACAAACTCAAAATTATGCAAGACAAGAAAATCCAGTGTGTTCTGCTGCAATCGGAATCTGACAGACAAGGTGACATTCCTATTCCTGTTGAGAAAATGGGCACTTTAACTCACCATGAGGTGGGATCTTGCAGGAAATAACTGCTCTGCAATCACAATGCACTGTACCAGTGTCTTTAAAGAACTTTCCTTGATGACTTTTAAAGCCTGATATCAACATCTGCGTACAACAGATTCATATAAATTATAATAATCTGCCAGCTGGATTAATGAATTCACACTGGTGGCATTTAGCTGCTACTCTGTTTAAACCTGGATGGTACAGTTATTTTTTTAAAATATCTACCCTGTCTCAACTCTTCATTGCCTGGACATTTTCACTCTACGTGAACTTCAAATTAGAAACTCATTTTTTAATTATTACATTATCAATATGGTACTTTCACTGCCAAAATGTAGTTCTGCTTTCTAGAAAAGAATACAGATGATTTGAAGCTAAAATTAGTTTAGCTTCAAAGTTTGAGGACAAAGCTGGTTTAAGGCAGGAGTGCAGCCTATTAACTTAAATCAAAACTGATGCCCTATATACAATCTCTTAAGCTGGAATAAAAATGTAGGTCTGAAGTCTCAGTGGTCCAAAAAAAAAAAAAGAGAAGTACTTTTCTGTTTTCCTGAGAGATCTTCCTACCAGCAGTGCTGCTTCTGCCTCAGCTTTTAAGCGCTTTGAGAAATAGATTTCAGTAGAATTCAAAAATGTTACATTTGGGTTTTTTAAAAGAAACGGTAGCATGGGGTTTTTTTCTATTGTCTCCACACCCTGGCTGCAGTGGTACTGCTTAACTTTAGGTGTGACAGGAAAAACATGGAAACGTAATTCAAGCAAAAGACAGAAATCTTCAATGCCTCTATTTCCCAAAAAACAATCACCATGAACCTGAGCAGAGGTAGGAACCTGCAAGTGTTTCTCTGTAGGTTATTTCAACAGCACGGGGAAGTGGCGGGTCAGTGGCATTTCATTTAGCACCTGAAATCAAAGCTCCTGTGCGTAAGGGAATTCAAACGACTTCCTCTCTTTTGAATGCAGAACTTCATACTTTTATTTTGCTTCAAGCTCTGTTGCGATTAGGGATTGCTTCAAGTAAACCAAGTTTCCCAAGAACCGGGGGCCGTCGGGAAAGATGTTTCATTTCCTCAGACTCCCCTGCCCGTAGGGATAGGAAGCTTTCTGCATCAGAAATGACTGCTTAGCTGGAGTTCAAAGGATGAGTTGAATGCATTTTAACACATTGTGCATGTTTATTTAAACAACTTTTGGTACATTTTATAACGTTAAACAGCCTTTGTATCTACATACAGTATATTTTTCTACTTTCAGCTTGTCGCAGCTTTGGTTTTTAACTATGTAGTCTCTTCAGTTCATGTCAAAATCCCGTCGACTTCTAAAATAAAGTGATGATCATGACTTGTCAAACTTTCCTGCTTTGTTGTGGTGAGACTCTGTTTGGGACAAGCCAAGGCCCTGTTGCTAAGGGGTGGGGGGGCTGGGAAGGGTTACCACCTCCACAATTAATTAATGCTGCATTTCCCATCCTGGCAGCAAGAGCTGGACTAAAAGCCTTTGCCCAAGGAAGTCCTCAGTGCCAGCCTGTGCTGCACTGGTACGCTGCAGCCCGCTCCTGCATACTGCTAGCATTGCTGGTAACTCATCCTGTAACACAAATCTGGCAGCTTTGGACAAGTCTCTTCCTGTGCTTTGCTGCCACCAGCCGAAGGACTGCTTCACCAACGTGAACTATCTACTGAAAAGTAAACTGACTTCCTCTTTCCTGTACTGATTAACAGACTGCTAAAAACTTTAGGCTTGTCAGTGTGGGATTAAACAAGCCCACATCCTTTAACCTCGTAGCAGGGCACATCTCTTTACCCCCTCCAGTGTGTCTACACTGGGAGGGTAGCGCCTCTGCCCAGCTGCTGCTGAAGCCCTGCCACAGCAAAGGTCGCCGGTGGCCTAAGTCCAGTTTGATACATCTTAATAATCAGAATAATATTCCTCTCCCCATCCTTTTTTGCAAGAGTACTGATGATAATTCAGGATAAGATCCAAACTCTTTTTACATACTTCAGTTATGCTTCTTAAGTAAACTTAATTCCAAGTACTGCTCTTGGTAAATAGCTACTTCTCAGTGCTGCTTTCTGAATCACTTTCCTCTCAGGCTCCAAGTGGAAAAAAAAATTCTGTCCCACCAATAAACTCACATTCCCTCCCCAAAATGTTCTTGCCAAAGTAACACATAATTGTTGAGATCAGTTTTTCAAGCAGGGATGGGCAAAATCACAGGTTTGCCCCACTTTGCTTAGCAAGATAGCAGCACTGGCCAAAATCCTAACAAAGTCAATGCACTGCATTTGCACTTCCCTATTGTACACACTTCCTCTTTCAAAAAAAACCCTGAAGTCACTTCACAATCTCAGCCTGATAAATTGATGTCAGTTGCACTGAAATGAGACCTGATAAAACTTCTCTCACTTTCAAGACAAAGCAGTTCCCAAAAGTATTTTTTCCCCCCAGGGATTTCCTCAAGTTCTTCCGCTCCCTCCCCCCCCCACCAAAAAAAAAAAAAAAAAAAAAAACAAACCCACACCTTTAATGCAACACCTGAAAAAAAAAAAAAAAAAGATGAAAGGCTGTTGCTTTTCATTGACCAAACCATCCAGCTCTACAGGAACATGCTCCACGAATAAAGATCAACCTTTTCATGTCACCTACTGCCAACAACCATCAGCTATCACCCAGCTACCAGAGCATCAGGATCGTATCATCGGGGCCATTCTCTGCGCATAGCTGCATCTTAGAGAAATAATATGATGTATTAAAGTGCTCACTAGTAGACTGATGTCAAACTTTTTTTTTTAGAGCAAGAACAGGAAAAAGGAAACTGCCTTAGCACTAAGAAATTACGCTTACTTCCTCCTTCTTGACCCACTCACTATTTTGTAAGAAACAAAGAATCTCAGCAAAAGGGATGAAGAAAATCACTGAAGAAAAAAAACACATTATGACTGTACCAGAGCGTTCACCCAGGGTGAGAAAAAAAATATCCCTTCACATCTTCCCTAAGCTGGGCAACAGCTCAGTCGCCCAAGCACCTGAGCTGAGCTGTGTGCGCCTTCTCCTCAGCTCCTTTCCTGTGCCGCTCCCCAGAGCTGCCTCGGGACACACCTACCCCTGGGTGCCTGATGATACACCCAGAAACGCCACGGTCACTTAGGGAGCTCTCAGCACCTCTGCTGCTTAGGGGGTAAGTTTTGGGGTGTAGGTGGTGAGTAGGGAGCTAACTCTGGAGTTCTAACAGTGCCCAGGCATTGGATGTAGACACCTCTCACAGGTTTAGGCTGTGTCATTAGGTTCTCACTGAGATGTTTTTCCTACAGCAGCAGTGCAGAACACACTCATCATGAGCTCACACCAAGTGTTTGGAATACTCCGTTTATTTCCAGCTTCCAAGAACAAGACATGAATTGTTACACTCGGATTTTTGTTTCACAGAAAGTTTAACAACAGGAACAGGAAAAACATTCCAAGATATTAGTTGTAGGTCATGTAGCGGGGGGTAGCACTGAATTTCGCGTACGATTTAATGACTTTGTTCACTGCTTCTAAGAAGTCTTTCTCCGTTGCGATTTTTCGACGTGCTCGGATTGCAAACATGCCTGCCTCTGTGCAGACACTGCGAATCTCGGCGCCTTTGAAAGAAAGGGATAAACGAATTCAACAGTGACCACCAGCAGAGATGACGCATATGCTAAATTGTTAAAAAATAAAAATTCAGCTTACCTGTGCTATTAGGACACAGTCGAGCCAACAGCTCAAATCTTATGTCTCTTTCAACACTCATCGAACGAGCGTGTATCTTGAAGATGTGAGTTCGCCCCTGCAAAAAGAGTGGAGGATAGAAGTGTTCACAGTAGGAAAGAGGTGATGACTCAGTGTGCAGCTGTCCACATCCAGAGCGAGGGCAGATGGGAAAGAAATCTTTTATTCGCTGCCCAACTGTAGTTTCCTATGTCTGGGCTAGCATGTGTAAGCGTCCATGATAGTAAATTAATAACTTTATAAAGAGCTTTAATGGTAGAAGTACCTCAAGAAATCTCTCTCAAAAGAGCCAAACAAAACACGTTCCAACTTAAGAACTACATGATGGACCTGGTTAAAGGATTCTTTCTCTGCCGAGTCAGGAATATGCAGTGAATACTGCTATTTACCATGGCTTCTCAGCCAGGGATGGATCTCTGCAGTGTGGAAAAACCTTTCTGGCACATCTTTAATCCCCCAGATTTCCATGCAGTTCCAGGTTAAGTAAAGAGTGCTGCTTTTGTTAATTCTCCTGAACTGCTTCCAGACAACAATGCCCTAACTGAAGAAACACTCCCATATCAGAATATACTTCGCTGTGAGACAAAGCGCCCTCACCTCAAGGTCAGGCAAGCTAAACTCTATCTTCCTATCCAACCTGCCAGGCCTCATCAGGGCTGGATCCAGAGTATCGGGTCTGTTTGTAGCCATCAGCACTTTGATGTTGCCTCGCGGGTCAAAACCATCCAACTGGTTGATCAGCTCCAGCATGGTGCGCTGCACTTCGTTGTCACCCCCGGCCCCATCATCAAAACGAGCACCTGGAGAGAGGAGACACACATGTTTCACAAAATACCAGAGGGACCTTTGGAGCATGGAGGAGGTGTCACAGCTGCTACATAGAAGACACCTGGAAAAATAATGTTAAATTACATGCAAATGTTTGTGACAAGTTTAAAAAAAGGTGCGAGGGGGTTATTTGAAAATGATACATCTCAAACAAAGAGTGGTGTTACCTGTCCGTGCTAATAGGCGCTGTACGGAAAGGCACATCTCCCTGCCTAATAACTGGCCATGCTGCTGAAATTTATACATGTAGTTTGTTTGTTTTGCCTCCCCTCAACCAAAATCCTCCCTGCTTTTGTCTGTGTAAAAATTGTTCTACTTTCAAAGGACCTAAGTAATTCCTTTGGGAGAAAAAAAAAAACCAACAAACATTTAATTTTCAGGCAGCAATAAAGATTTAGTATGTAGCCCAGAAGCTGAAGGGGATTTAAGTCAACAGTAGTTTTTGCAAAGACAATGTTTAAACCTCAGTGAAGAATCTCTGTAATCTGGGTGTTCCAAACATGCAAAAATGACTTCTCATCTGGGATAAGTATGTTCAAACTGTGTGAACCACTTCTTGATAGCTTCCTGGACATGGGACATGCCAGTAGTAGTTTTGCTAAGTAGGTATTTACAAGTACATTTCTTGAAATGCAGCAATACAGACAAAGAATTACAACGTGAAAAGGAAACCTCAAAGTTCTTGTACGAGATTAGAGCTATGTGTACTACAAACATACCTCCAATGGCATCAATTTCATCGAAGAATATAAGACAAGCTTTTTTAGTTCTGGCCATTTCAAAGAGTTCACGAACCATTCGAGCTCCCTGAAAGCAAAAATCAGGATTTTTTTTAAAGATTCAAGGCACATTAAAGGAAAACCATGAAAATGAAAGTTTTCATGCTTTCAAGCACTTCAAAGTTTCCAATGATAAAACTGTTTTATTTGCACACATATACATAACAGAACATTCATAAATCTTCAGGCAATTTATAAAGGAGAGAGAAATTACTACTCTCAAATTCAGAAGTACAGATGAAGTCATTTACCTCAGGGACAAGTGAAAAGTAAGCAGCAGAGTTGGGAACAAAATCCTAACCCTAGTGTCCTCCCAAACTGCACATTAAACTCTGCACTGCAAAATCCATTTCATCGATGACACCATACGTCAGGTCTCATAACCCATTGCCTGATCTGCAGAGATTTGTTTCACAGTCCCTCCCCTCTCCTTGTATCTCCAACGTGCAAGTGCGTTCATCCATCACATACATCCTCTACGGCATCTGGTCCCTATGACTGGAAATCTGCAAAGGACTCCACACTCCATCATGTATTTGCTCTTACCTCTCCCACATACTTCTGCACCAACTCAGATCCAATCACTCTGATGAAGCAGGCATCAGTCCGGTTAGCAACAGCACGGGCACAAAGTGTTTTGCCTGTACCAGGTGGCCCAAACAAAAGTACTCCTTTGGGAGGCTCAATTCCAAGGTTAACGAATCTTTCAGGCTATAATGGTGGGAAACGGAAGGCAAGGTTATGTGCAAATGAAAGACTGTGTGCATCAAAGAGTATATTAAGCAAATTAAGAAAATCATCAATGAAGAGCAATATAACCAGGCTAGGCTGGATTTCACTTGTTAAAACTAAACCTCCTTTCACTTCAGTGTTTACGTTCAGCTACATTATCTTTTTTTTGCTCTTTCAAATGCTAACAGATGACCAGAATACTTTCAAAATAACAGAAGTTTCCATCTGGAAGTTACGTACATGAAGCAGAGGGGTTTCAACCACCTCTCTCAGCTTCTCAATCTGCTCCTTACAACCTCCAACATCGCTGTAAGTGACGTCTGGTTTTTCTTCTACCTGCACAACAAAAAGGTAAGTGAGTGGCTAACAGCCTGATGCTGCATATCTCTCTGGGCTTTCAAGAGCCCAGAACAAAATCCAGCCACTCTAAACAAAATTACAAAACAAAGCAATGTCATAATAAGTAAAGGCAGTTCTCACCTGCATCATGGTGACTGTGGGATCAATCTTTGGAGGCAAGGGGATATGGATTTGATACTTGTTTCTGTCCACCCTGGTGAGAAAGCATAAAGACTATTATTTTAACACTGGTTAATTCAGCTGTCATGTAGAAATGACTCTGTAAACTAGAAGCTGAATTCTTAAACTGTTCTTTTCTCTGATATCAAGACAACCCAGCCCTGAAAGCTAATAGTCAGATGGGCTAGAAACTGGAATTCCTTCTGCAGAGAAGTTTAAGGTTTCCAAAAATATTAATGCTGAAGTATTTTGAAAACTAAACTTCGAAATATCCCACAGAGCAAGGTGGCAAAATATTGATTCTAAAAGTAACTGTCTTTACCTCCTCGGGGAACCTTTCCTGTAGCTACCCTGTGTGTAACTGCACAAACTGCCAAAGAGGAAGCAGACTACGCAGGCTACCTGAAAGCTGGGACGAATCAGACTCAAACTGAAAGGTTTTGGTCCATGACACACGGTTCTCATCAGAATGACAACAAAATCAGAAGATTCCAGCACAGCATGCAGGTGAGTTACTGTCTTCCAACAGAAAGACATTAGTGTTACAATTTCAACTACTGCAAAACCATGAACTGACAGTTGTTGACCTGTCAAACTAATGGATCAGATGAGAAAGCTTCGGTCTCCAGGAACTTGTAAGAACATAAAGATTATGCCTACCCAACTCTCATGCCTTCTTCTATGTCAGTAGGTGCCACCTGGTCACTGAGGTCCACCACGAATTTGGCAAACTGCTTGACATTGATGATGTACTTGGGATCCTCGGAGTCTGCATTGATTATCTTTGTACACCTAATACAGAACAATTAATGCCAGCAGACAAACTGACTTGCTATTTGTAGAGCAAATTCTCCAAATACACTGAAACAGCTATTGTACTTGTAATAATAATTCTAATATTATAGCATCACCCAATAATTACAAGAGTAAGTACAAGTATGAAGTATGTAATATATCATCAAACCTAACACAGTTCCTTTTTGACACAATGGTAAAAAGCACTTTCAATATGCACAACACGTGAAACTTATTTCTTAAAAAAGCCTACGCATAAGTTATAAATCACAATGTTAACACTATGCAGCTCCACCGCTCCAAAGAGGAAAGAGCGCACTCACCTAGCAACTTGCAATGGTTGCTCACTTTGGAGAGTTTGCTTATCTGCAGCGAGATCCCAAAGGGCAGGAGGAGCCAGGCCAGTGTCGGATTCCTTGATTCCTACGTACAACACAGACCAGCTGAGAAGGAAGCAGCTAACAGGTATGTCAGCAATCCTTCCCACACCAAGAACCTTAGACAGAAGGCTGCAGGAAGCTTTTTGAGATCTCCGAAACACACACGCACACACATCTTTGACGGGCTTCCTAAAAAAACAAGTTTCCTGAAGAAATGAGGCCTACGTGACTGTGGCAGCCAAACGTGCAAATACCAGCCTAGCCATCCTCCAATACAATTTTGCAATCTGTGGATGATTACAATGAAGCTCGATAAAGATAACAGAGATCAGCATATTTCTAAAAGCTTCAGAAATGGGGTGAAACCCTGCAAGTGTTTTCACCAAGGAAAAGCTTAGGGCAAGATATCAGAAGCTAAGGGATTCACACAGATGTAAAACCTAATAAATCTTCCAAAACATGGATATAAAAAGTACCACCTCTGTGATATATTTGAAAGAAGGATTTTACTGGAAAATAGAAATTGCAGTCTTCCTGGCAGTACTGAGGGCCACTAGGAGATTAGTAACAGGGCAACAAATATACATCAGTGAAAGGAACAAAGCAAAATTAGGGAACAAATTAATTTTTCTTGTTAACTGCCATAACTGACCAGCTGATTTTAAATGCTCACTGCTCTGATACACATTTCTTTGTTACACAAGGACTGGTACTGCACCACTACTTAGTAACAATATGTTGGGTTTTTGCAGTCTATGGAAGTTCACTCACTATTCAAAGGCAGCTTGACAGAAATCACAACAAATTGTCTAGTGACAGAAAGGGGCAGCATTTGTTTCAGGCTACCATAATACAAAAAAATGACAATTGTGAATAAAAATGTGTTAAACTACAAAATTACATAATCATATGTGCAGGTTAGCCCTGCCCAATCAAAAAGACCATCACCCACAAAGCAAAAATTTCACGTTACCAAATAACAAAATGTGTCCTTCTGAGAAGAAAAACAATAATAAACCAATGCAGAAATTGTTTAAAACCAGCTTCTTAAAACACTCATTTCGGTATATGTGGCTCTTGTAATGAAAGTTACTTTAAGAAAGAAAGATACCGGTGAGCTCATTGATTTTCTTAAGTAGTTGCTGAATATCATCTTCTACTTGCTTGATCTGCCTTGAGTATGTGCTCTGGCCCTGGGAAAGAAATACCGTATAGATTTGGTAACTCAAATTATTTTACGTTTAGGAAAAATACCAATAGCTGCTGAGCGTCAAGACGTTCAGTAGACTGTCTTGGTATAACAGCCAACTATTGATCACAGCCAAAAAAGACAGTATTAAGTTCCAGTTACAATATTTCTGTTTGCAAAAACAGAGTGCACCTACACAGAATTGACCAATTGCGCAAGTGGAAATTTTTTACATTTGTAAACTTCACATATTTGGTTTTCCCTTTAAACCCGTTCAGCCTTATTTTTGCAAACTATTTTTTTCTCTAAAGCTTAAAAAAACTTAGTAAAAATGATTTTTAGACAGAATTCTGTAAACATTACCTGAAAATTATCTGTACAAGTGCTTTAACTACCTTACCCAACCTTTCTATCATCCACAGAAGACAGCAGAAAGATCATGGGGCAACTCAGAAGCTAGATTCTTGCTTGTGATAAAACTCTACTATTTTGCCCTGCCTAACGCAGGCAGATCCGGATCTGGATTCCCTTTAGAAGATCTCCTTCGTATCAACTTGGCAACAAAAAGGGTGCATATGAGCCGTATTTCAGAACCCCTCCCTGGTTCCACAGCTTTGTAAAGGAGTCTGTATCAACAAAATTCAGACTTCTGGCAAATGTATCCAAATCCAGACATACGCTAAGCTGCAAGTTTCGTTTTTCAAGAGTTCTTTCACAAACCCGCTCTGCCTTCTGGTAGAGAGGGGAGATTTGCATTTTAAGCCTTACTGTCTTTAGAAAAACACCTCCCGAGATTACATTCTCTTTGACAAGGTCCGTGTATCCCTCACTAATAATTTTTTAACATGATGGCTAAAAGCAAGTAAATTTGATGTGAGAAGCAGTCTTAAAGATATTGTTCTTTATGAAGCAAGAAAATTGGTTAGGGAAAGAGCCCCAGTAAAGCCTTTGATGTCAGACCTCTATGATTGTCACCTACAAGATCCAAAGAAAAAATAGAAAAAGGTTTCATTAGTTCCAGGCTACTGGGTTATTTTAGGGTTGTGGATTGGTTTTGGGGCTTTCTCATTGGAAGGGAAAAGGAAGAAAAGATTTCGGCAGGAAAGAAAAGCAGTAAGAGAAGCAGATTTACCAACCACTCACTAACCACACATCCCTCCGCTCCTGCACTCAATTCCTAATAGAACTTTATTTTTTCTTCAACAATCTTGTATACGTATGTTACTTACATAGGTTTTCAGCAAGGCAATATCTCCTTCATCCAGAGCTGAAACAAGACAGGAAAGACTTAGCTTCCAATTTTAAAAGCAAAACCAGCAGAATCAATTCTGCTTCTAAAAGATGAAAACATACTTCTTTTGAGCTTCTACTTTTTCACTAAACCAAAGTATCAGACATTCAAGAAAAACAAAATAGGGTCTCCAGCTACTCTCTTCAGTCCAAAGATCTGTACTACCCAGAGCTCACAGCAAGCAAGCTACTTAAACTTCACCTCGCTCAGAGTAGCTTACTGACCTATGACTGCACAGAGAAGGAGCTGAAGATATCAAAACTTCATCTTTTAAACTTTTTGTTTCTCAATGAAAAACTGTCACCGCTTTCCACCAGTGATGTCTCTTCCAAAATGCCCAGTGTGAGCAGGAAACAGCAACCAAATTTAAGCTGGTCTTGGTCACAAAACACTACTGTAAGCTACTAAAGCAGCTTGGAATCGATAACTAATACCATGCTGAGTTTTAATGTTGTAAAATGGAAAACATGGGAACGATCATACTAGATGAGATAAACAGTCCGGTCCAATATCCCTTCTCCAACAGGAAGGTCTACAAACATTGCAAATACGTTGTGAGCTCCCACTGCCAGTCACACGTCGTTATTAACAGCACTTACAAAATTTTCCTTATGTGAATATTTCTATTAAGTTTTTTGAACCCCCGCAAACTTTCAGCAGAATACGCAGGAAGAACCCCCCGGGTTAAATCAGCACTGTGCTTCCTTTTACTGGACTTAAACTTGGAATCTGAAAATTGTACTTGAGCCTCAGAATTCCCGCATCAGAACAAGCAGCATCAGCCATTAAATGCATAAGCTTTTGCACAATGCTGCAGGTTTCTCCAGTGAACTCTATCAATTAACTAAGAAAAATATAACTCTCTGTTACTGTCACCCCCTATTTACTTCCATATCATTTGTCATTTAACAGACCTTTAACATTTCCCCAAAAGCGATCTCTTTTCCCAACCAAATGACAGCCTTCACCTTAAGTATCCCTGGCCCTCTGGTCTTCTCTCTTTTCTAATTCCACTGTATCTTTTTATGACCAAGGGAGCCCAAACCACATAGTATTGAAGAACAGGGCACAGTGTGTATTGCACAGTATTTTGAGAGGATGATGATTTTTCTGGTGTTGATCCTTATTTCTTTCCTGATTATTTGTACTAACCCATTGATTTTGATAAGAAATAAACACTGCTGTTACAGTTCAAAAATCTTTCTTGAGTGGGTTCAAAGTCTATCACTAGTAACATACAATATTAATTTTGTCTCCAGATGTGTTATTTAATATTTACTAGCATGAAATAAAAAGGCAAATGAAATTCAAACGCAAGAAGCAACCGACAATTTTCACATGATGCCGGTATCAGCAGTAAAATTTGGCACTTCGCTCTCTCCTGCTTCCACTGACGTACCGAGGATGGTGGAAGCAGGCTGGGTCTGACAGCCACCTCCGCAGGCCTCCACCGATGAAGAAAAATAAATTATCATGTTTTATCAGGCTGATCTTTAATCATTAAACGGCAAAAGGCCTTCTGCCTTACGAAGAGCAAATCTGGCTTTTTAGGAGCCTTTTGCCAAAGCACCTCGGAGAGCCTTGCGAGGAGCGGCGCCGGGCTGCACCGCGAGGATGGGGCTGCAGGCGGGCAGCGGCTCCCCCTCCCCCGCTGCGGTGTGTGGCCGCTCGGGGAACGGCGACGGCAGCGCCAGACACGGCCTGAGAGGGGTTTAGGCCTTTTTTTCCTCCAGCCGCGGCCCGTCAACCCCGCCAGTCCTGGCACCGAAATGGCTGCCGGCAGCGCCGCCCCCGCCCCGGTGCCCCGGCGTTGCTGGGGGAGTTTCCCCGCCACGAACACGGGGACACGGCCGGGGGGGGGGGGGGGGGTGCGGGAAGGGGGAGAGGGGCGCTGCCCGTTCCACCGCCCGTTGCCGTGGCAACGGCTAGTGGGCCCAGGGGAGGCGGCAGGGCCAGGCCCCCGCCCGCCGCCCCGCATCGCCTCTCACCGCGGATGGGTTTATCCTCCTTCTCCTCCTCCTTGGTCTTCCTCTGGTCGGCGCCCAGGTAGTCCGGCATCCTGGCAGCCCCGTCCCGCGGCCGCCCTGCCCCGGATGCGTTACGCAGCACCGCGGGGACTTCCGGCCGGGCTGGGCCGCGCCGGGGGGACACTAAAAGAGGGTGCACCAGCCCGTGCGCGCCGCGGGCCCCGTGCCACTGGCTTCTCCTTCCCCCTCGACACCGCTGCCGCCGCCGGAGAGTTCCGCCCCCCACAGCCGCCGGCGGAGCGGTAAGCGCCGCGCCGGTTAAACTCGCACTGCCCCGAGCCGCCGGGCCTGGGCTCGAGCTGCCGCCGGGCCCGGCTGGGCCTCGCCGCGGATGCCGGTCCCGTTGCGGAAAGGCGGCGTGGAGCAGGCGGGGGGAGCAGGGGGTCGGCGGGGGGGCCGGGCCCCGCCGGGCCGCTTATCCCGCCGCACGCCGCCACCGCCCCGGAAGCGGTCGCCGGGCGCCTCCATGCGCCGGCTCCTGGCAACCGGCGAGGCGAGGCGAGCGGGGCCCGGTGCTCAGGCCCGAGGGTCGCTCCGGCCCGCCGCCCGCCGCCATCGCCATGCTGCGGGGGGCGCAGGAGGGGCAGGTCACGGCCGTCACCAGGGCGCTGTCGGCCGGTAGGTACCGCCGGCCCCTCAGGCGGGGGGGCGGGAGCGGCCCGGCCGTGGGGCTGCAGTCGGTGCCGAGCCGGGGCCGGCGGCGCGTCGAGGGGGACGCCGGGGTGTCGTTGCCGGGATCTCCCGCTGCCGCCCGTCCCGCCGGGGCGCAGGGCATCCCTCTGCCGCTGCTGTCAGCACCGGGGCTCCCCTGGTTCGAGCGAGTGCGTGATCCGGGGGAGCAGCCCCAGCCCGCGGGCACCTGCTCGGGCGCTGGAGTTGCAAACCCCTCCGCTCCTGCGGAACCTTCCTGTTCGCGTGGCTTTAATGCTGCCCTCTCCACGTGTTGCGTCTGCCTCCGTGCTCGTTTCGAGCCAGCGAGCGAGCAACAAGTCTGGTGTCGCTGCCAGGGGGCGTGAGCGGCCTGTGGCGGGGAGCGGGAACCCGCGGGAGATCCGTCCGAATTTAATGGTGCCGCCGCGGTTCTCTGTTACCAAAGCAGGGAGGATATTAAACGTCATTGATCGTGTGCGTTCCTTTAACTTGAAGTCACCTTTCAACACTTGAAAGGCGCCGTCTCATAGGGGTGTGTGCAATCTTTGAAGCTGTCCGCTGGTTTTAGAGCGAGCTAGGAGATTTGGCAATCTGTAGCCTTGTGTGATGCAGTTCTTTCATGGGCTTTGATGGGGTTTAGTGTAAAAAAGGAGGGAAAAGAAAAGTAAACCACAGAAGGTGAAGTTGCTTTTATGTTTTTGCTTATAGCATCAGTACTCTGTCAAGTGGAACCTGTGGGAAGATGGTTTGAAGCATTTATTAAGAGGAGAAACATAAATGTTTCTGCCTCTTTCCAGGAGCTAGAAGATGAGAAGGAACTTTCTGAAGAATCAGGGGATGAAGAATTGCAGCTTGAAGAATTTCCTATGTTAAAAACCCTTGATCCAAAGGACTGGAAGGTATTCAGTTGATACAGATTAGTGTATTCTTGCCAGAAATGTCCTGTCAAAGTTATCTGCCATTCCCAGTTGCTAAAGATCCTCTTCCTCCTCCCCTCCCACATCCATCTGAATTGGTTTGTGTCCCTCAGCATTATAGCTGGGTTTGTATGTTCTACGCATAACCAGTTGATGAGGGCAAACTCACACACGCATCAGGATAAGATCTTACTCTTGGACTGTTGTTTTACTGCTTGTAACCAGTGAAAGTGTCTCTTCTCCATGTTACCGCCTCCCTTATTCTGGAACTCTGTTAGCACTCTTAATGTTAAAGACAGCAGTTCAATTTTCTAATAATTGAACTTTCTAGGATCCAGTGCTTTAATCTAATTTAGATTAAGCTACTTGAATTTCTGTAACAGCAGCTTACTTTATTGATATTTGGTTATTCAATAATTATGACTTTTACGACAAGTGTTTCTATAGTCTTTTTCTAATATTTATTGAGAGAGGGAAGAATTCTGCCTCTTGCTTTTAAAAGACTGGAAGGAGAACTGGTTTTCTGCATATTTTGTGTTGTGGCTCTTTCAGTCAGATTTATCAGTGTTTATTTTTTCCTCAGAATCAAGACCATTATGCAGTTCTTGGGCTAGGAAATATACGATACAGGGCTACTCAGAAACAAATCAAAGCAGCTCGTAAGTACCTTTCCTTCATAAGCACACCTGAAGAAGATGTACACAACTGTTGCCCACATGAAAACGCATACGTGTCATGAACAAGCCTTTTACTGTTTCACAGACCTAAAAATGCGCGCTCTTTGATTTGTGTTGTTTACCAGCCTTCTAAATTCACATCACGGCTTTGAAATCCCCAGGCCTAAAGCTAGGGAATTCAAAAATTTCACCGACTTCACATCGCAGCTTTCTTGCTGGTGTTTTTGTCAACCACCTTGAGACTATAACTGTATTTTCTGCATTTTTGAGTCTGCAGCCAGGCTCAGTGAAAGGCAGAGAAACACAACTAGTCCCTGCCTGCGTATTTCACTAGGTTGGTACCTTGAAGCCCCCTTACAGTGGTTAGCTGCCGCGTTAATGCTGGTGAATGTTTAAGTACACTGCTGTTATCGTTCTGGTTAGGCTGAGCATTACATGGGAACGGAGCAGTAGCTTTTGAATTTTCAAGTAACTAAAAGTTACTTGGGCCACTGGAAAAACTCAGTTTTGTTCTTTGGTCATTTTACCATGTGAAAACTGTACAATTCCTGTCACTGGATCTCTGTGACTCTTTTTAATTAAGCTGTTAAAAATGTAGTGTTAGGAGGTTAAGTTTCCTTAACGCTTTGGGTGCGTAAACAACAGAACTTGAAAGTGCCACTGTGCAGCTTAATGATATATTATGGGCCTGTGTCTTAAATCCTGACACAATTCAGAGGTGTGTGCAGGTGATTGGGGGTGTTTTATGGTACTTGCATATGAAGGAACAACATGCTGGGCTTCAGAACTCTTTTTTCTAGAAAGCAATGCGACCAAGAGTTGACTTTGCAAGAAGGATGAAAGTATTTAGTGGAGGAAGATTTAAAAGCACTCTGAAGATTGTTCAATAGCCCTTATGAAATAAGCTGATGGGTTTGAGTTGATCTTGCGAACAGTTGCCTGTATAACTGTCCTGGTGTGAGCGGAATCACTGTCCCCAGTGCAACCACAGATGTTCCCAAATGAAAATGGGTGAAAATTAGCAAATTAACAACTTGTACAGGAAATTACATTGCCTCAGGTACGTGTTTTCAGCAGTGCTGCTGTGGAGCCTGTGCTAATATAGCATAGAGCAACACCTATTCTGGTGATGATTAGCGCTCTTACTAACCCTGCCGAGCAAGAACTGGGGCATCTCTCTCTTCAGGATCCTAACAGCACTCAATTATTACCTGGTGGTATAGAGATGGGAGTCTCTCTCACCAGTATATACAGTCCTTTTCCTGGTTTTAACAGGGATTTGATTTGTTTCTCAAAGGGCAGGTTGCTGTACCTACTTGCATGATATCTTCTCTCTGGTGTTTTATAGTGAGCCAAGAAGGTACATTTTATGTTCCATGATAATGTGGCTAGACCTTCTGGCAAATAAGTCAGTTTAAAAATGGGTTTTACTGTTTAAACACCAAGACAACCTTTAGTAGATACTCTGTATGCATTAGTTATATCTACCTAGGCCTACGTAGAGAGAGAACTTGATCACTAAGTCTTGTGTGTGTGCTTAATGTTATCCACGGGTAAGTGCAGCCATCTTCACAGGCCATTTCATTTCATGCTAAACTTCATCTTGCACTGTGTTCAGAACTTGCATAAAGGAATAGAATACAGTTTTTATCTGAAAGACTTTGCTTTTCATTAGAAATAACAACTAAAATTACATTAATTATTTTTTATTTTTTCAGTATGATTGCACAGAGAATTGTACAATCTTGCACAATTAAAGTCCTGAAACTGCATTGTTTTTTGAAGCTAACTATACGCTTGCAGTTACTGAAGCACTTTGCTATGCATAATATTAGAATAAGTCCCAGAAAAATCAGTACTTCTTTAGCTGATGAAAGTGGAAGAGTGTTTCTGAGTTGTGGTTATTTTGTGTCCCAGCAAAGATTAAATAATTTTAGTTCTGACAATAGTGTTAAATCAAAGAAAAATCATTAACTCATATCTGGTTTCTTCCTGATGTTTTTGGGGGTGGTGTTTTATTTTTTTAAATTTCTTTTTTTAAGTATCTAATTAGAGAAATGTCAATTGGAATTAATGTATCACTTTGTAGCTTGTGAGAAGTAAACTGTTGATGATGAAACGTTTCTAATGTAATGCATCTGTTTGGTAGATAAATCCATGGTTTTGAAACATCATCCAGACAAGCGAAAAGCTGCAGGGGAGCAGATAGGAGAAGGTGATAATGATTATTTTACGTGCATAACTAAAGGTAAGCAATTAATCTCTTTTATCAGATACTCTCTCAATCTACTCAATCTGAAACATATTTGTAGTGCTTTATTAGGCTTTTAAAGAATTGTCAGTTACTAAAAAGCCAGAGAAGTTCTTTTCCATTTTAGAAAACTGCCTCAATAAATGGAGATCACAGTGATATAACTTCCCTCTGGGTAGAAGCAGTCTGGGGATGCGGCTGATGGACGTTTGTCTGCCATGCCACTTGGTGACAGAGCGTCACCACTTGTAGCAGCATATGGGACGACAAACCACTAGAGGTAGCCACGTACCTGGGATAAACTGGTGTGCTATCAACTGTTACCCCTAGGACACCACCAGTAGTGGGAACACCCGAATTCTAACGTGCTCGCTCTGCCAACAGAGTGTCTGTTCAGTTGATGGAGGGTATCAGTTGCTCCAGCTGCTTTTTTTGCCCACAGACAACCAAGTGAACTGAACTGAATGACGTTTCCCTTCTTGCCTGTGGTGACCTAGAGCACCACTGCTGGCCGATTCCAAAGCCATAGGGAGTGTTCTAGGTGTGTGACTTACGCCGCTAGAAATGCTTTGCAGTTTGGCTTTTTTGTTTATTTTAAACAATTATTTTTTTTACACAGTATGGTCAGGGCAGGGGGAAATCTTGGAATTTGTGTGTTCTAAACTGTCTTCTTCTGAGTGTCTTCTTCCAGTACTAGTTAAAGCGTTAGATGATATGTTAGACAAGTTAATGATTTTTTCAGTCTTCTTTAGAGTTGTACTAAAACGTCTCAAAAGTAAACAAACACAACAGTTTGTTGAAACCAGATTTCTTTGAGATCTCATTCACAGTATCACGGGAATTGTGACTTTCTTTCGATTTGAAACAGAAAAAAAATCCTAACATCTGAAAATTGGTGGGGAAACCTGTTTCCTATCTGTTCTAATAATTTACTAACCTTTATGAGAGCATTGGGAAAGCCATCTTCAAAGGGAAATTAAGGTCTTCAAGCAACGTAGAATTGCAGGCAAATGAAGTTCTGCTGCTGCCTAGTTAGCCAAAGGAAAATTTTTTTCCATAGTTTCAGTCCTGTCAGAAACTGGCAGATATTTATAATATGAACACCTGAGTTCAGGAATATGCTCTGTGTTCTACATGCAAGGGGCAAAGTATATTTCCCCTTCTTAACTGCCTACAGTCTAAGTTCAAGAATAAACAGAAAGGAAAGCACAAAGCGGCATGGAAGAGGAGTAATCCTTCCAAGCAGTAGGGAAGGGGAATCTGGAGTAGGAGCAAGTGGCAATGGGATGGAGAGAAGAAACTTGGGAAGGCAGGTGTGTGTAGGTGGGATTCAGAGCTGGGTCTGACCAAGGAATGAGTAGGAGATACAGTGCCCACGGAACTCAGGGATTGCTTTTACTCCGTGCCTGTCTTAGCAGACTGTTTTGTCAATTCATCTGCAAGGAACTGGTGTAGGGTAAAAACCTGAAGATGTCATGCCTGAACTCCCAGTGCCTGAACCAAATTTACATTTTAAATGTAATCAGGTTTGTTACATCGTAATGGTTAAATGCGCTGTTTTTCATCAACTTTTTCCTCCTACTTAAAGAGGAATTGACAGCAATGCTATTTGGTGTCACTAAAATAATTAAATATCAAACTGTACAGAATGATAGATCCAACACAGATCTGAGAACATATTTTTAAACATTAGAACTTTTTCTGTAATATTCCCACCTTGCGGGGAAGACTCACTTTAGTCTCATGTTTTATGTCTGGTAACTTTTTTTCAGCTTATGAAATACTATCCGATCCTGTGAAACGACGAGCATTTAACAGCATAGATCCTACTTTTGATAACTCTGTACCTTCCAAAAGTGAAGCAAAAGAAAACTTCTTTGAAGTTTTTTCACCAGTTTTTGAAAGAAACGCCAGGTAAGCTATGTCAGACTGCCTCTGCTGTTGCTGGAGAATCAGCATTTGCAAACTCTTCTGGCATTGTGTTTGTAACAGTTGTGATTTTAAGGGATGCTGGGACATGCATTAATTTGCTAAAAATGTAATACAAGTAAAATAGTGCAGTCTCTATTATTTCATTTTTAAAATAATCTGAGCTGTCACACTGGTGGCATTGAGTTTGACCCATGAGATTTAAAAAGTCTGTTCTCAGTTCCATATTATTTACTGTCCTTTTTGTACAACACATTGTTTCACCTTAAAATTATTTACTATACCAAGTGTGTGTATGCTACTGACTAAAAATTCCTTTTTTTATGATTTTCTTATGAGGGTGAGACATTAAGAGAAGACAATAGTTATGTTCACAATTTAGCTGGTTAAAAGAGAAGATAAATGTAACTATCAATATTTGGTGGTTCTCTCTTAAGGTGTGTGACTTTTTTCTCATTTGATTCATGCTTGCCAATTAATTTTGTATTAAGGCTGTCACAACAGAAGTCTATTTCACCTTCTACCTGTATGAAAAAAAAGTGGTTTATTGTGTGAGGCACTTTATAATGCATTCTGAACAGTCCGTTGATTATTTAAAGTAGATTTATTGAATCTTTTATCAAGTATTCCAGAGATGCAGACCTGGATCTGTGGTTGTCAGATGGGTTGTTCCCTTCTCTGCTTGGAAATGGATGCTGTGTCATGGAGTAACAAATTCTAGAGCCTACAGAAGATTCCCCTCTTTGTAGGGAAAAAACAGCATGGAGGCAGAGCATGCATTATTCTGTCGTATTCCATTAGAGTACATGGGAAACTTCCCGTAGCCTACCACAGAGCCGAGTTATTCACAGAGCACCTTTTGTCCACTTTCTGTAAGCTTCTCTACCAGGAGATTGTGCGTGGAGAATCAAATATCTACAAAGATAGCTTGTGCTGCATCAGGTCTCCTTGTAGGCACACCAAGCTCAGGCAGGAGGATTTTGCTTTTCTGGGGGAGCTCCCCAACAAAGGCCCAATCTGGAGGATGTTTAGAAGGAACTCTTCTGTTCTTTTCCTCTGTCGTGGTGCCCCTCTGTGTTGGTGGGAGGGAGCCTCTGATCTGGTATTTTGATTCTGTACTTAACATGTGCCATGTTATGAAGTAAGATTATATATACTATTTCATTAATATATCCATTTATTTTCAGGTGGTCAAATAAGAAAAATGTTCCTAAACTTGGGGACATGAACTCATCGTTTGAAGAGGTAGATGCATTCTATTCATTTTGGTAAGTTAGCTGATACCTCAGTTTCTAGTCATAGTATTCAAGACGTGCAATATAAAGGGCTCGCAGACCCTTTCCTATGTAGGTTGTTGGCTGTGGTCTGTTCTGACCTAGTGATGTCACCAAATTACCCCACAGCTGTTTGGCGCATTCCACAAACTGAGCTGGCTTTCTCCCAGCTAATGCATCCGCGTTGTAAATTCACAGTTACAGCGGGAGCTTCTGGCAGTTCTCTGACCACAATGGCTGTGAACCAAGTTGCCCCACAGACTAGAAGTAGGGTTCATCTCGCCTAACTTCTGTTTTCAGTGGAGGTGTCTACTAGGTATTTAGGCTCCCCTAGTTAGGGGAGGTCTGTCTAGGCCAATAAAGTCAGTAGAGTTTATGGCTTGACTCATCTGCTACATATGGATGCTTATATAAAGACTAAATTAATTTCTTTTTGAACTCTCCAGACTGTACTATATCTCCACAGCCTATAATGGTAGCTTAGACAACTGCACTGTAGACATTTAGAGCCGGTGAGACTGATCCCATCCTAAAATATGCTCTGACCTACACTACAGATAGATGTCAATCATTGCTTTCAATAGCATCTTGCATTTTGACTTAACACTGTGGAATCATTGTAGGTGCAGTATAATTGTACATTATATATTATAAATTGTAAATAGCAGTATAATTGCCTACAAAAACCTAATAGTAAAAGAAGTAGATTATTTGTAATAGTTCTGCTGTTTGTTGGGGGGTTTTATTCATTCTTGTTTGGTTTTACTTATTTATTTACTTTAGGTATAATTTTGATTCCTGGAGAGAGTTTTCCTATTTAGATGAAGAGGAAAAAGAAAAAGCAGAATGGTATGTAAGTAAAAAGAAATTTGACAGGCGACTGAGAGATTGGTACAGCAAAATTTTCCAACTTTCTATTAGACTGTAAGTAGTAGGAAGAACGGTAGCCAAACTACAACTGAATTCCACTCTCCCAGCTTAGTAGTCAGGCACAGACTTGAACCAGACTGACTGTGGGCTTCTCTTTGTCTTATTTGTGTAATTGAAATAGTTCTTGCTTGCATCACAGAAGTGTTTCTAAGGTGCTTTGAAATGTGTGTTCATTTAAGTTCAGACTTGCAGTTCCAGCAAGTCCCAAACACAGATTGAACCTGGAGCCAGAACAGAGGATGAGTAAGCAGGTATCATTTCTCTCTCCAACTATTCATTAAACTGTGCTGAGACAAGTGATACTTTCTAGAATTTGGAGAGATTAGTTCTGATGGCTTGATGTTAATAAAAATTCTGTATTTGTTGATGTAGTGATAGTTGCTGAATTACTCAGACCATGTTGCCGTTGGAAAATACATTCTATTTTTATCCTTTCTACAGTTATAAACACGGAACGTTCAAGTTAGAGCACTGAATCATTTAGTCTAACACATATTTCACAGGACACAACCTTTCACTTAGTTATCCTTGTATAACCATAACTTGCATTGTAGGAACCTCTTCCTCCGCATTTGAATAGAAATCAGTTTTGTAGTTAGATTCAGTGGTTAGCTTCCTTTGTGGCTAAAAATGGCACTATATTTAGGCTGTAGCTAGGCATTCATTCCTCTTCTCTTATGCCTTTCCTGCTATTGCATTTTTTGAGCCTTTCTGGACCCAATGTTCTCTCTCCTGTGAAGGTTCTGTGAAGGCAGTGTAATCAATTCCATACCACTTGTATTTTTGATAAATTACATGGATTAATCTCTAGGCTTCACATTGGAGGAAGGCTCTTGAATTATTTGCATAGCTCTTTTTTTGTGTTTGTTCCTGTCATTAGTGTCCTTTTTTAAAAATGTTGAGACAAATGGTACATAGTATGCTGTACTTAAGAGAGAGAACTACATTCCAGCTTCTGTTCAGATGATCGTGTTTCTTGTTATCCCTTGCCAATGGTGCTGTTGCTCCTGTTTTAAACCTTCAGCCTACTCCTAGTAGTCTCCTGCTGTTATGGGGATAATTTTATTTGTTCTGAGGTGTATTGTTCTGTATTTGATTGTGTGGGTGAGGATATAGACTCCCACTAAAAATTTGCCTCTTTCTTGACAGCACTAACAAATATTTTCAGATTAGTCAGGCAATTTTTAATCTGTTTCACCTGAGCTGTATTTTAGGGGAGTGAATCCAGCATGATTTTACCAGAGTGTTACGGTACTTCATAGAAAGTGTTCTTTCTGTGCATATGGGTTTACTTGACATGACCTATATTCTGTAAAATAGAGATAATTGACGTTTATTATATTGCTGCCCAGCAATTTCAGTTGTTTTGCTTGGGCTTAATGTTAGGTCAACAAGTGGATTTCATTTTGAAAATAAAGTCCATGATCTCATTCCCTGCAATGACAGATAAGCAGCTTGTTTTGTCAGGTGTTTTGAAGGTTTATGTAATTGTGTAAATGCTTAGCATTTTTGACATGAGCTTGGGGCCTGGAACTTCACTTTCTGAAGTCTATTTTTGAATTTTCCAGAGAAGAGCATCTGTGTGGGGAAACTTTAAAAAAGTTTCTTGTTGAATTTCTAACAGACTGACGCTGTAGAGTATTAGCACTGAACTATGCTTTCCCTTTTCAGTCGAGACGAAAGGAGGTGGATTGAAAAACAGAACAGAGCTGCCAGAGCATTGAGAAAAAAAGAAGAAATGAACAGAATTAGGACACTAGTTGGTGAGCATACAAGCTGCTCTTTTTTTTTAAAGACAGATTTGTTAACTAACAGTGGAAATCTCCTGTTCGTCTTTTGTACATGATGCATGCTTTCTTCTGCCAGACAATGCATACAGCTGCGATCCCAGGATAAAGAAATTTAAGGAGGAAGAAAAGGCAAAGAAAGAAGCAGAGAAGAAAGCAAAGGTAGAAGCAAAACGAAAAGAACAAGAGGCAAAAGAAAAAGTAAGTTAACTACTTTATTTGGGTTGAAAAACCCTGGTTCATTCACACCTGCTTCAGCTTCTAGATGTGTCAGAAAGCTACTGTTAGAATTCTGTTGGGGTTTAAAGCTGTGTCGGTTTTGATGCCTGTGCAACAGGCAGTGCAAGACTGACAGCCTTTTGAGAATGAGATGGAAACAAGGAGCACAGATGTGAAACAAAAAAACTGCTATAGCTGAGTTTTGTTATTGCATATGCTTCTTCTGGTTTAGAGGCAGTCGAGTTCTGTGGCCTGCTTTCCTTTTTCATAAAATGGATACAGCCGCTTGCCTTGTGCGTGTGGTCTGTGAATGGCTGATTGGTATGAAACACGTTGAGGTAGTATAACATGTTTGATTAATATTAACAGTTTGGAAAAGATGGCTCTGAAAACAGTACTGGGAATCACAGGGAACTGTAAGCTGCTAAAAAATTACTTAAAAGACAGTACTGGAGCACTGCAAGATTTCTCCTACATCACTATTAACGTAAAATGTTTGATCACTGTGTTTTTCCAAGCTATACTCTTGGGGCTGGCATAGGAAATCTCATACGCTTTTATATCTTCATTGTAAAAGAAGTCAGGATTTATAAACTGGGGGTCCTCTTAGCAAGTATTGGAATTAAAGGCAACTGGTACATGCTTCATCATCTCCCTCAAAATTCTTGGAAAACAAAATATTAATGTATTTAAAAAAAAAACCCCACACAAACAGCACATTTTAATACTGAATGACCCTGTAACAGTGTGACTTTGAGGTTTTTTGTTTGTTTGTTCTTTTGATTGCAGCAAAGACAAGCAGAATTAGAAGCAGCACGGTTAGCAAAAGAAAAGGAGGAAGAAGAAGTTAGGCAACAAGCATTAGTGGCAAAAAAGGAAAAAGAGATACAGAAAAAAGCAATCAAGAAAGAAAGGCAAAAACTGAGAACAACATGCAAGGTATTTAAATGTTATTATAGTGAAATACAGGTTACATCAGTGGAATTGCTATGTTTGCTTAGATCAGACCCTATCACATGCTTGCTTGTTCTTATGGCTGGAGATGGGTACGGGAAATGGGTTTACTAAAGAGCAAAATACTAAACCACATACTTATCTCATGGTTTTGAGTTATGAGTGAAGCTGGCCAAATAGGTCAAAACACAGCAGTGGCTGAAGAATGCTGTGTGTTAAGCCTTTGTCTGGAGGAACAGGACAATAAAGTTCAAGAACTTTGTAGAACATGTATTTCTGCTTCCAGAACTGGAATTACTTTTCTGATAATGAGGCAGATTGTGTTAAAATGATGGAGGAGGTGGAAAAGCTTTGTGATCGTCTTGAGCTAGCAAGGTAAGTTTTCCTGCTACTCATTTATGCTCGTTTTGATACCCATCTTTCTACTAGCTATCCGTTGTAACTTAATAATTTATTTTTAGTCTGCAATGCTTGAATGAAGCACTTACATCCACAACAAGGGAAGGAGGAAAGGCGGCTGTAGTAAAACAGGTAATTATGCTGAGTGTCAAATCAGAATAACAGAATAATTTGATTTGTGACATCTACATGACTGAATCAAAGTAAGCTGCTGTGGAATCCTGCCTGTTAAACATGACCTGAGTTTCCCCAGGCACACTGGATCTCTGCCCCATTTTACATAGTGCAGTTCACAGCTGGTGAAATAACCACGGCCAACTGAGAAAAAAATACATATTTTTAATTAATAAAGGACACAAAACCTGCCATTTGTACAGTATACAGAAACAGCAGAGGAATTTAATTTTGCCCAACAACAGGTAGCAGTTACCTAGAGGGGAAGGAGGGCAGTCTTAACCTATTCTGTTATACAAGAAACATCCTGGTCTAGCATCTGTGACCTGGGGCTAGGTCCACAAAAGGAATTAAGTGCTGCAGGCTGTAGGCACTGAAAGGGCCAGTGGGTTGGATACCAAAGTATGGGAAAAGCGAGACACTTGTGATCAAGATTTATAAAACTCAGGAAGGATCTGCCTAAATTTGCCAGCAGGGAAAAGCCATCTGGACTAATAAGGCTGAACCCACATCCTGCAGAAAGAATAAGGTGCACTCTCTCATCCACTTTGGATTCACAGCTGTGCACTTTCTTTCCTGGTGGGGAAGGTGATCTGTCCCCATCCCAGGGTCAGGTTTACTCATCAGACAAGACTCAAATTGCTCCTGTTCTACATGGGACTGAATCCAATCTCCTAGTCTCCAGGAGAACGTTCCAAACACAGGACAGTCACCTTTCTGTTAAAACTGTTCCACTTTTGCATTAATAAAAAAATCAGATCATTTTCCTTTTGCCAGGAAGATCTTATTATGACACAGAGAGAAACCTATTTTGGGCATCCTGCCAACAGTTGCAGGTGCATAGCTTTTTTAATATTGCTAAGACTGGACTGGGCATACCGAGAAGCAGATACATGAACGATATGTCACACTAAAGTCTCAAGATGTGATTACAGTTCGCAAAGATGTGCGATGGATAACTTAAGTCCTGCTGAACTGCTTACTAACAAACTACCCATGGCCATCAAACCCTGGCTAAGCACTTAATAACTAAAATCTGGGTTGTTGCAGTTAATCTGAACTTAGTACAACCATAGTAACTGAGAATTTCTGGCATAACCAGGCTTAGGTAGCAGTCAGGTTGGAAGACTTGGAAATCAGTGTATTCAACATGGATGTTTAACTGTCCTCACTAGTTACTTTAGGTTCTTAATACTTTTGTGGATCTGTCCCCGTAAGTCACGTGTTAGCCTGGATATTCACACTAGATTCAGAAGCATTCCTTAGTTCTAAGAGTGTTCATTTAATTTCCTATTGAACTTGTAAGGGATTCCTGCTGTAGCTCATAATCTGGGATGGCCAAATTTATGCATGGGATGGAGGGAAATAAAACTGGAGCAGATAAGCTCCTCCATTTCCTTATGTATAATGTGCAGAACAGAAACTAAGCAAAGCTCAAGGCTCAAAGCAATTCCAGAGAGAGGGAGTTTTTGTCACTGCAAAACGTAAAAATAAATAAACAATGCTTGTTTACAATCCTTCAGATAGAAGAAATAAATGAACAAATAAGGCGAGAGAAAGAAGAGGCAGAAGCTCGTATGCGCCAAGCAACAAAGAGTTCAGAAAAGTCAACCACTGGTGGTGGAGGGGGAAGCAAAAATTGGCCAGAAGATGATTTGCAGTTGTTAATTAAAGCTGTGAACCTCTTCCCAGCAGGGACTAACTCAAGGTACTTCTTGGGTTTGGTGTTAAAAGCCCTATTAACACTTTGTAATTAAATAACCAGAATACAACTTATTTTCAGACCATCCTAAGTATGATGTCAGTAGAAGGACTCCCTAAACTTCCTCCTTTTCCTTGACTGTTGAGTAGGCTGTGGTTTGTCTTCTCTTAGTACCACGCTCTGTGTGTCACTGGAGTTAGCTCTGGCCCTGTACCTTGTTTCCCCCCAAACTTGGGCCTCAGTCCATCAGCAAGATTGTGCTGAGGCACGTTTTTGCAAAGGGCTTACTACAGGATAGGCTCCAGTCATTAAAGCAGGGAACAAAACCGGAACAGCGACCATGGTGCAGCTGGGTAGGAATAGGAGTGTGTAAGCTACTTCCAGTAGTTCCACAATGAATGTGAGGCTGGTTTCTCCCCTACGCAGAGGAGGAAAACAGTTGGCGATGCGAGTTAAGTGCCCCAGTTCTCTTCAGGGAAGAGCCAGGAAGAAGGAAAGGCTGGGACTCACAGAAGGCAGCACTGGCAATCAGCTTACTAATAAGCATTGAGAACAGGCACATGCCTTAACTCCTGTTCTTTCCCAGGAGCGAAATGCCTTCTTCCACTTAGGATTCACAGATTTGAAGTCTGCATTACCAGATTTGGATGACTGCTTTAAAAAAACAAAACAAAAAAACCCCAAGCTGTCATAGTCTATGGAGATGACACGAGTACCCGTTTCTGCACTGCAGCTCAGCAGTCAGGAGTACTCACTGAGAACACAGGCCTAGATACGATCCTACTGTCTGACCAGGTGCAAATATTCCCTTCCATTTTCTAAGAATGCACCAGGAATAATTTTGGGGCTAAGGCTGTTTCAGCTCTCTCCTGTTGACACCCCTTTATCTGATGTTTAGGTATTCTTCTGGGGGACAGTGGACAAAGGGTTAGTAACTTAGCCCTTTCAGTGCAGCCTGCAGTATTTATCTCTGAGGTGTTCAGGGAATTCAGGAAAGCAACAGCTGAGCAGAGTTTTGAGGATTAGAGGTTTGTACTTCCACACCTATATTCTACCTCATCCGTTTTCTGTATCGGAAGCCAAGAAGTTCACCCAAGCTGACTGAATTCTTAAGGAAAACATTTGCATTTAGTGACTGAAAGCTTTGCACACCATGAGAGTTTATATGTATTTAGGTATGATTGAACTTGTTTAGGAGTTGATAGAAATGTGAACCGGAGCTTGTATGAAGATAAGCTATTACATAATATGCTGGTTTACTCTTTCTACTCTTGTTTTAGGTGGGAAGTTATTGCCAATTACATGAACTTGCACTCTACTACTGGAATAAAACGAACTGCAAAAGATGTCATCAATAAAGCAAAGAGCCTCCAAAAGCTTGGTATCAGTATTACCTTATTTTTATAAGATGGTCTGCATGCTTCTGTATAGCTTGATTTTCTTTGAATGGCATTGTGTTTCTATTATGAGAAAATCCTCTGTATGTCCCCCAAAAGAAACGTAGTTCAGATTGGAGATAGAGGAACACTTATGTGTTTCAGTATTTTCACCCTAACAGCTGTTGTTTAAGTCACCACCTCATGAGTGACTCTCAGCAATTCTCTTCATCTAACTTGATGCACAGATGTGTTGGCCTCCTGCATTGCCTAGGCTCCTCTACACCAAGAGAGACAAATGGGCCTCTGAGGAAGCTCTCTACAAAGGCAGGCATCTAGAATAAATGGAATTGATGAAGCTATAGAGATACTTTAAAAAGATGGATGGGATTTAGCACCTGAGTAAGACACCTACATTAATGTGGCTCATCTCCTCTTGTAAATGGAGCCTAGAGAGCTCTGCAGTAAGTTCTCAAGGAAAACCAAAACATTCCGCTACAGAAGAAAAAACAAAAACAAAACAACAAAAAACCCCAAAGTTTTCAGGAGGTTTCTCCATTCCAAACCACACACCTGAACCAAACTTCCCCAGTGTTCCTGTTGTGCCACAGCCCTTACTTAAGAGAATAATTCTTCTTGATTTCACTGAAGCTGCAGATTGAGGCTTAAGCTTATATGGAGGAAGTATTCATTTGAGCAGTATAAACCAGGATAGGGGTTGGAGAGCCTGACACTTTGAGCAAAGATGTGGGGTTTTTTAACTACCAACCTCTTTACCATCATTTTAAAGGAAGCAGGAATTAGGGTTTTTTTAATAATCTGCTACACAATGTTTTTATTATTACATCTGGCTTTAATTGTGTTGCAATAATTATTCTATCAATGTCTGTTGCCTGTAGACCCTCATCAAAAAGATGATATAAACAAGAAAGCGTTTGACAAATTTAAAAAAGAACACGGTGTGGTGCCTCAGATGGACAGTGCTGCCCCCTCGGAACGATTTGAAGGTAAAGGTGAAAAGGGACCCCTTCTTGCAGAGTTGTCTCCCCTGTGCATCTTAGTAAGAAAGTAATCCAGAACTTAAGACTTGCTTAAGAACAAACTTAGTAACTTACAAACTTACGTAGCAAGAAACAAAGTGATCCAGGCTCTGTTACTGGCTATGATGGTTTCTGGTACATGCAGTATAAACCACAGTTAACTAAACAGTGACAGTCTGAAATGCTTCCTGGTGAGGCAACAGGTTGTCTGAGATCTGTTCCTCAGAGGGTGCTACATTTTCAGGTAAGAGTAGGCCTGAGGGAATGCACCTGAGATACAGGATCACCCTACAGCTAAGCTTTGGTCTGCTGTTAAATCCCAAACACCTCCCATCAAGTTTCCTGGACACTTGCAGGCAGCCAGGTGTTCCTTACTGAAACACAAAAGGAAAAGCTACGTTGCTGCCCTAAGGATGTGGTTTCACAGGGCAGCTACTGTGATCTAACACCCAGCTGACAACAAAAGATGCTGCCTTCTAACTTCTCCGTGCTTTAAAGATCCCAAGGACCACTTGTCCAGTCACTTTCAGGGTTGCTTTTTTTTCTTTCAGGTTTTTAGTACCAGGTAGCCCTTAGGTCAGACTAGTTGTATCACAAAACCACAAGGATTTTAAATCAACTGTTTTTTTACAGCTATCACGTAGACTAATTTTTTTTCCTTACTGTCATTTTTGCATTTAAAAACAGGTTCACCTTTAGATTCATCCCCTTGGACTACAGAAGAACAAAAGCTTTTAGAACAAGCATTGAAGACTTATCCAGTAAATACTCCTGAAAGATGGGAGAAAATAGCAGCAGCTGTTCCAGGCCGGTCAAAAAAAGACTGCATGAAGCGATATAAGGTAGGGTACCTCACCTCCTTCTATGGTTGTAATTAGCCCAGGTCTTGTTAGAATCCTTTGCTTTTGCTACTGCTTTCCCTACCAGAGACACTACCTGACAACACCAAACTAGCACAAGAGGGAGTCTAATGGGAAACTTTTTTGTGGCTCAACTGCAAAATACCAGAAAGGACTAAGTTTTCCTCAGAGAAAATAGTGGCTCTGGAAGCTGGGAAGGGAAGCCTGTCTTGTGAAATCTGGCTGTCTTATAATTTGACAGCAAGCTCTTGTAGATGGTAAAGTCCTATCCCTAGCCTCTTGTAGATAAAGTTCCTGCTACAGAGGAAGTTGATGAGCATTGACCTTCCATTAATTTATTTGTTTCTAAGAGAAATTGTTTTAAGGTATTAAACTGTCTAGATGTTGAAAGCTAGAGTGTTTCAGGCTGAATATATGTAGTGTTCAAAACCACAGCATTGTATACAAGTTCCACATTTAGATGAGTATTTTCTTTTTTTTTTTTCCAACTCTCCAGGAACTCGTTGAAATGGTCAAGGCGAAGAAAGCTGCTCAAGAACAAGTGATGAATGCTACTAAAGTCAAGAAATGACTCTTACTGACAATCTTTTGTTTTATAATAAAAATGCAAATACTGTACATGTTTTCCTTCCTTAATTATACAGATACACAGGACTAGCCGGTTCTTGAGTTTTTGTCTTCTCAAATGCATGTCTCCAACTCTAAAGCTTTAAACAGGGGTGGAGCTGGTTTTCCTTTGTTTTTTTTCTCAAAAGCTCAAACATACTGAAAGTTCTTGTTATTCACTACTCACGAAGCCAATACATGCCACTGCAGATTCTATTATACTCTGGAAGTTGTTCAATTGGACCTGGAAGTTAAAGAAAGTTGGCCATGACACATGCTAAACTGAAACAAATGGGTATGGAGGGGGTATGGGAGGGTAGGGAAACTTATACAACATACCCACAGCTGCAACTGCAGGATGCTTATTGTAGATGTACTTTGTGCAAACTTCTCTGATAGTCTGGGCATCAATAGCCTAAAAGGGGTAGAGACATCTTTGTTACCAATCTCATCTAAAAAAGTATTCAGAGCCAGGATCTTAATTTTGTATAAGCCAGGGGAAAAGGCAACAAAACAGTTGAAAGTTTTCTCAGTTGGAACCAGTCTAACTTCCGTATTGTTACTTCCTGTAGCAATTACATTTCTTAAGGGCTTAATTTAAAAGTTGCAACATGAGTGCTGCTTACTTCAATTCTTGCCTCAAGTTCTGGAATTGGGATTCGGCGCTTATAACACAGCATTTGTCTTCCAATGTCTTCACAGATTGGCGTGGACCCTAAAATAGGGGAAAACATACTTCAGTCATCAGCATACAACTCCACTAAGAATATAAAGCTCTTGTTAAGTCTCACCATCAAGTTGCAGCAACATATTTGTCTTTAGAAGATTTTTCGCTCGAGCTACTTCATTTTCTGTAACACTTGTGCAAAGTCTTATCCTGAAAAATAGTTTAAATCCAAAGGCATTACAGAACGGTAACTTGCAGCACACAAGATTGCCTGTGATAGAGAGGTACATACACATTAGTACACCTACAAGGCACGTCTTTTCTATAGACTGAGCCAGTAAGAGAATTTGGTATGGAAACAAGCCATACAGGATGCAAAGCAGCAGCCTAAGTTTTTTGGAAGCATATCAATATACCCAAGAGCAAATTTTTCCCCTTAGAAGAGTTGTATTTCATTTTATTAAATTAGTATTTTGAGCCAAGTGTAGTCCATACTTCCTGTCTTGAGAATAGCTGTTGCTAAGATAGTAGGAGCCAAACAATTACAGATAATTAGCCCAGAAGGCAATCCAGTAGTCTTGACTCTTGGTGAGATAATGGTTCACCACACTGCATACGGAACATTTCACTAGGACAGGGGGGCACACTAGATAACACATCCTTGTCACAGGAATGGTTCGTATCCTCCCTGCAGCAAACAAACAGCTAAAATGATGCCATTTTTCTCCACAAGTTTTTTTTACAAAGATCTCATGGAATAATGGTACATGAGAAGTGATCTGCATGATTAAAGAAACTAATTTTTAAGTTCTCTTTCAACTTGTGTTTCAACTTCACCCAGTTTAAATCAGTGCTCTTAAATAACATACGTCTGTTTCGAATCACATCTGCAGTTCAAGCATTACAGTTGCACCTATGGACGTCTTTTCAATTTAGATTTAAGCCTTATATGAATGAATATTATGCAGAATCCCAGGTTTCAAAATTCCATATATAACAGCTCACCTACCTTGTATCATTTAATTTCCCTATGTACTCACTAGAGAGAGCTCTATGTAACACCACCACCTGGTACGGCATGTGGGATAGAAACTGCAGAAGGGGTAACCACTAATGGTGTTTGTAGGTAATTGCACATTCATTATTCTCGTTCATGAATATTTAACTCTTTCAGTTGACAAACATGCAGTTCACGGGCACCGTATACTGACTTAGTGGTATTCCAAAAGATCTGACACATTTTCATAACTCCTGTCACTTGCAAATAAAAAAAAAAAAATCACTGCCACATTTTCTTGTACAAGGAATGCTATTATATTAACTACAGTTACTATTTATTCTTCCAGGATAGAAAAAGAAAACCAAACCTAAACCTTAAGCTGTTTACTCCAAGTAAGGCTGCCAGAAACTGGCATTTGGGACTCTGCACCAAGTGTCAAAGTTTAGAACTTGATGCATTTGTTTTTTTCCAGGCAAGCCTAAGCAGAGAAACAAAAATATTCTCTTTAAATGACTGGTTTGGGTTTTTTTTTAATTGTATTTCTCCACTGAAAACAATCTTTTTAGAGAAAGAGCTGTTAGCTTACCATTCTCTCTGAACAAAGTGCACCATGTCCTGTATAGTGGATGGCTCACAGACCATATAGAGTCCCCACAGCCCTGTATCCGTGTAGCAGGTGTTGAAGGACTGGAAACTGTGACAGAGGTTACCATGGCAGGCAATCTGAGCAAGTTTACTGGATAAATTCTGCTGAGGCAAAAGAAAAATATATTATTTTATTAAGTATTTTGAATGCCTACTAAGTCACCTCCATGGTCTCCTGTTTTCATTTCAATGATGACAGAACATGCAGTAGTATCACAGGCTCCAGCAGAAGCTATGATGTTAATTATCAGCTCTTCATCTCAACAGTTTCTTTCCTTGCACGTAATCTCATGTTTCCAAGTAACAGCCCAGATTTAAGTCAAAATCATGAAGCTACTTAGGCTCAAGAAAGGGACAGTTACTGATACCCACAGGTTCTGATGACATACAGGCATGAAACATTCTACTTTCCGTGAGGGCTGGCAGATCTCAAGTCACCTCTATCTTGGTGGTTTAGAACCACTTCCTAAGATTTTCCTAAATATTGGGCAACAAATTCCCTCAGACTCACAACTGGATCCCCTTCTCCTACTCCAATGAAGGACCTTCAGAAATAGCTATAAAGCAGCAGTAACACCATCAGATAGGTTTGAATGGGTCTGTATTGGCAGTACCCAAGTCAGAGATCTCCTCAGCCCACCAGCCATTAAAAGCAGGAAGGTGTTTGCAGGTTCACTCACCACGCCTCCTCCAAAGGAACGATCCCAGTTACCTATCAGGGTATTGGCAACCATAAGTGGGATTGTATCTGGGTGCGACCAGCCAGCTGCTTCAACAGCTATCGCAATGTGCGCCAAGGGCATCTTGTCATCTCTTATACGAATCTAGGGGAACATATGAAAGTAGCTGCAGTACAACCTGTACACGGTAACGTATATGGGAAGGTAAATATGAGACAGGCATTTCCATCACATCTGGATTAAAAAGCATGCACATAAAGAACCAAAAATTAAAGCATATGAAGCTTTAACATCAGCCTTAACTAGCCTTAGTTATGAGAAATTTAGCTAGTTTTTAATTTTAAGTTTAACAAAGTTAACTAGTGTGTCATTTTATGACAAATAGCAACAAGGAAAGCTGGTGACTTTTCAAAATCTGAAGAGCTGGGAATAGAACACAAATGCCTCGGTTCTCTGCCATATCCTTTAAATTAGTAATTCCCAACAAGCGGAAATGCTCCAACACCACATGCAAGGGGATAAAAGGGAAGTAGCAGCAGGGTAAGGGAGGTATTCCTCCAGGAACTGATGAAGCAGAAAAAATGGCGGCAGTGAGGCTTGTCCAAGAACAGCTGGGAAATGCTGCTTTGGAAAGCAGCTACTCCAGTGCTCACTGGGGGCAAGAAACCTTTTCATCTGCTGAGTCTGTGGCTGAGAAGCTCTCTCTCCTCAGCAGAGAGCGATGTCTCAGTTGTGCTCACAGGGGATAAGGGCCAGCTCAAAAAGCCATCTAACAGCTTACCTCACTCCCTGTGAAGTTACAAGGTGGCAGGGGTGGCAGTCCTCCTTCTGGAGCAGATGGCAAGTTACCAAAGTGGCACTTTGCTAGGTCAAGCAGCTCATCATGAGAGACCCCTGAACAAAGATATTTCCCATACTTCGTAACGTTACTCTGTAGACAGTTAATTTCAATTGCTGTGCAGTTTAAAGACTCAACACAAGCGGTAATTTATTGTTCCCCCTTTTAATGCCACACTTCCAGATTCTTCACACCTCCCTGTTATAAACTAAGATCATCATTATCACCCTCCTTAATTCTCTTCGGTAGCCTTCTATAAATATTATACCAAATCAAGCTGTTTGCTCTCAATTTCAAGCCTTGATGTTACTTCTCTTTCTCTGCTTTCCTTGCTACTCCCCTTTTCACATCAAACCCCTTCTAGGCCCCTCTTTTCCTTCCCACATGGAAGAATAACCTTGGCCTCCAAGTCACTTCTAGTTCCTGGTTTAAGAATGCTTCTGGAATATTACTGAGGGGAAAGGGAACAAAAGTTCAAAAGGTACGAAGGCACAAAACATGTAGGGCTAACAATGAACGTCCAGGACTTACTGAACAATGGGTAATTCATCATGTTCTTCCCAGAAACTTAAAAGACCATGGTTTTAAGCATAGTTTCACGTGATTCAGGGTGAATATCTTGTACTAACCTCCAGCAGCAGCCAGGACCATTCGGGGTCCTTTGTAATGTGTTGTTATGTACTCTACCAAGTCATTACGGTTTATGGATCTAGAAACAATCAAGGAAACATCACTACTGAGTCAGTAAAGTTTATTAGAGTAAGAAGAGCTGAACATATAGAACAATACAAAATCAAAATAATTGTAAGTTCTGCTAATGCACAGAGCTGTGCATAGAGGCAGAAAGCTAAAATAAGGGTGAATTCCTAAAAAAGGAAATAAGAACTTGATACATTTTGCCTTCCCAAGCTCTTCAAGCTTCCTGAGAAGGAATGAGAATTACAACTCGGGCGGAGGCAGGATCCACTAATGATTTCATGCCAATCTGAAAACAGCACATTTAGCAGTCTCCTGGTCTGCACTGGTATAAATGAACACTGAAAGAGCAGTGCAAACACAATTGTATTTACAATAATGTCTAACACCTGACCGATGGGAAAAAGGAGCATTTCCAATTTTGTGCCAGATGCATTTTTAACAAATGGGAGAAAAATATAGCAAATAATGAAGACATGCAGTAGACAAGTTCACATACCCTTTGATGCCTGCATACAGGGGAATTAAGGCAATAGCGGAATTCTTCTTACCATTATATTCAGTGCAATTTCAGCTCCCTTCCAGGTAAAATGAAAACTGACGCTGTTCCCTACATTTTTAGATGAGTCTTTTCAATATATAAAAGTTAACGCGCAATTAAAGATGGCCACAAATTTAGACATACTTGATGTTTTCAGTGGGTCCCAAAATTGTCCGTCCTAGGGCTGTCTTCTGATAGGCTGTAGCATGAAGGTAATCAAAGACAACTTCTTGTAAATTGGTTTCAACCTCTTGCATCTCTCGAAGTATAACTCCTCGCTCGCGCTCAATCTCTGCTTCTCCCAATGTACTGTTCTGAATTATGTCAGCAAGAATTTCCACAGCTAATTGAAAATAGAGATGGTAACAGAAAGCATATTTTCAGACTACCAGAAAAATCTGTTTCCAAAAGTAAAACCCACCCCAAAGACCAAGTGGCCCAAGACTTGCTAATAAGATTTGCAAGGGGACAAAAGACTTGCTCTGCAGGAAGGCAGAAGCCCAAAAGGTATTTTCTTTTGGGAATCTAAAGACAAAAATGTGTCAAATATCAACTTCCCTGCTGACATTTTCCAAAGCTCTCACACTCCTGTGAAGCTCAAGAAAGGACTTTTCACCCAGGAAGGAAGGGACTGTTATGCTGCAAAAGCATCATTCTGTGTTGTCTCCTTGGGAGCTGGATAAGCATTTTGTTCTTT
The DNA here is from genome assembly GCF_028858705.1 of Grus americana. NCBI lineage: Eukaryota > Metazoa > Chordata > Aves > Gruiformes > Gruidae > Grus > Grus americana. The sequence continues at coordinate 14,184,566 of NC_072852.1, read as the reverse complement.
GCTGCTTTTCTGATGAATGAAAGCGGTTACCTCTTGGTAAGTCTTTCGAAAAAGCCTTTGCATAATACACGGTTTGTTCCCTGGATGTATACGCATTCAGATGAGCTCCCATGTTCTCAATCTCTAGTTCAAGGTCTAACTGAGATCTCTTTTTTGTTCCCTGAAATAAAACAATAAGAAAAATCAAACCAGACCCTTTAATTCACCTACTCATCATTACTACTTCTTGTCTGGAAAAGTCAAGGCCAAGAGACAGAGTAAGTCTTCTGGAAAGAAAACTGGCATACTAATCTCTCAAAGATTGAAAGTCAGATATAAATCCTACTATGCTCCCAAATGAAAATAAAAAGCTGGCAAAAGGTGGACTATGAGTCTTCTAAGAATAATACAAGAAGTTAAAACTGCGTTAAAATTAGACCTGTGTTACTAATCTATAGTTGTGTATCAGCTACACAGAACTAGGACTTTAGCTTCATTTTCTAACAGAAACCAATGTCTAAGTTGTCCACTTTTTTTTTTTTCCCTCCTCGATTTGGAAAATTTATGTGTATGATTCTGACAACGTTCTCATCATTGATCTATAAAGATAAATAACTTAGAAATCCATTGCAAACTTCTACATCAATACTCATACTCACCTTGAATGCCATGTGCTCAAGGAAGTGAGCAGTTCCATTGTTCTTCTCATTCTCATACCTGCTTCCAGCATCAATCCAAAGTCCAACCTCATTGAGTGAAAAAAAAAAAAAAAGTAATTTTACCAGATAACAATGCAGCTTTGCTGTTTTTGTGTATGAACTACACTTAGATCTTCAAGACCTATTTTTAAATGGCTTTTTCCTTAAATGAAGCAGGTTTTCAATAAAAACAAAGTTCTGATCTTCACAAAAAAATCTAATCACAAATCATTTACAAAAGCCTTTAGACTTCTATCTCCTAGCTTAAGTTTTAAGAACAACTGTTAATAAACATCAACAGAATGCAATTTAGTTCCACAAGGAAACAAACACACACGAACAGTTACAAAAAAATCTTCCCTTTACAAGTTACCTACTGTGCATGTTGAGAGTCCAGAGTCTTCAGAAGCTACCTGCAAGCCGTTTTCCAGAGGACTCACTCTAGTTTCAGGAACGTTTAAGATTACTTCTGTTGCTGCTTTGGAAGCTCTAAGCTTGCCTGTTCCAACATGCACACACTGTAAGGAAAAAGCATCAGTCACACTCAGATTGTTAAGTTATATCCTAGGATGATCTTCTGAAAAAATATATTCCTGAACTTAAACATTAAGTTTGTGGATCTTCTATAAAGCATGCATTTCAAAAGAAAAAATCAGCACTGATTTATTTGCCATTACTTCACATCAGGGATGCATTAACCTGACTCAGAAGAAAAACATGAAGATAACCAAAACAGTAGACTGCATCTGCTTCTCTCTGATCAAATGATCTGACAGGAAAGCATGTTACTAACATCAGCCAGCCACCCCGAGAGCCACTCTTGTTTCCCAGTTCTGCCAGAAAGAGCCTGCAGGGCCTTGAACATATCCCTTAACATCTGGAATTTTTTTGGGTACCTGCTTTCTAAAGTGAAGTGAGGTATCGTCCAAGGGCCTATGGCCAGGACTGCAGATCACAGTCACCCACTTTTCAGAACAGGGACAGATATTGGAATTGCCACCTTTTATACAACCCTCTGGCAGTTAAAGCACATTAAATCAGAATGGGGTAGAAAAGAAGGGAAGATGAAGGTTAAAAAAGAAAAAGGTTTATTGCACTTTTTCAACATCAAGAAATTTAAGTATATATCCCAAATGCATACTTTAAGCAATAAGCTATTTAAAAAAAAATTAAATCTATCAAATAAACAAAGATTTCCTTCACCATGTGACTGCCCTAAACATGGAAGTACAAAATCCAGCTCTCACCCACTCATCCTGGAATACCAATAGGCTTGATCTCTCAAAACTCATGTATTTTAGGATTATAGCACAATTCAAGTTTGAAGAGACCACAGGAGGTCTCTAGTCCAACCAGTTTGCTCGGGGCTTTTTGCAGCTGGGTATTGAAAATCTCCTGGGATGGTGAGAAACTGCACAGCCTCTCTGGGCAGTCTGTTCTGCTGCTTCACTGCCTCATGGGAAAAAATGGATTTCATACATCCAGTTTTGCCTCTCCTGCTTCAACTTATGCCCACTGCCTCTTATTCTGCCACCATGCCCCACTGTGAAAAGCCTAGTTGTGTCTTCCATAGGTACTGGCAGGCTGCTGTTAGGTCCAACCAAAGCTGTGTCTTCTCCAGGATGAAGCCCTGGATTCTCAGCCTCTCCTCACAGCACACATGCTCCAGCCCGCAACCATCTTGCTGCCCCTCCAGTTCACTATGTCCTCCTTACACTGAGGAGCCTAAAGCTAGCTGCCACATTCTAACCACTTGACAAGTGCAAACTAATAATTTCCTTTGATTTACTGGCCATGTCCCTGTTTGTTCAGCCCAGGCTGCTTGCCTACATGCAGCCTGCTGTCCTCCTGTATCCCCAGGCTTCTTCCACAGAGCTGCTCCCCTGCCAGTCAGTTCCCAGCCCAGGCTGTTGCAAGGGATCATTTTCACAGCTAGCCTGCATTACAGTGAAGGAAAAACTGATGTTTGAAAACAAAATCTCCCTTTCCTGCTTTTAGAAAGAAAAGCTTAAGTTTCAAACTGGGAGGATGGGAAAAAATGACAGAAGGGGAGAGCTCTGGGATCAGGGCCTCCAGGCAGCCTCCATCTAACCACTGAGGAGAAGGAGGGATTAAGCTTTCTCTGAGCAACCCTGCGGTGAGCAGGGAGGCCCCGTGCCGGGGTGGAGGCTGCTGCTGTCCCTCTCCAAGGCATCACGCCCCAGTCGCCGCACGGCACCACTCCGGCTCCCAGCCGCAGCGCCAGCCCCGACGCCAACACCGCGGGGGACGATATGGGGTTCCAACGGCTCCAGGGAGCAGGTAGCAAACCCTGGGGGCTGCCGCGCCTGGGCTTATCCCCCAGAGCGCAGTGTCCCGCCGAGGGGAGATCGCCGCGGCCTACCACCTCAGGCGGGACGAGACTACAATTCCCGCCATGCACCGCGGCAGGGCGCCCGCCCAACACCACCCCCTCCGCCGCCGCGACTACAAATCCCAGCGTGCACCACACCTCCTGGCCTCCAATCCTCCCCACCCCTGTTGCGGCAGCCAGAGCACCAGCGTCGGGAGCTACCAGAGCGCTTGGGCTCTCGGCGACTCTCTTCCCTTCCCCGCTCCGCCGCCTACCCGGTCCCCTGAGCCGGACGCTCGCGCAAGGCGAGAAGACCAAGGCAGGAAAAGCCGCCGAGCCCCTAAGCGACCGGTAGACGCAGCCATCTTGGCGAACGAGTAGGCGGGGCGGTAGTGGACTTCCGGTAGGTGCTGCGCAGGCGCAGAGGCGGCTCTGAGTCTGCCCCCCCCGGCTGGGTCCTTCCCTCAGGGTGCGCGTTCGCCTCGGCTGCGCTGCGGCTTGGCGACACTCGGAGGCATCGGAGCCCTCGCAGCCCTGGTTAAAACTGTCTCCTCACCGTTACCTGCCCTTTTCCTAACCAGCCGCCACGGCAATGCCGTAATCTCCCCTCTCCTCAGAGCCCCTTACAGCGCTGCCACTGCCCGTGGCCCCGGGAGGGGGTTGACCACTTCCTGAGGAAACCCCAACACTGGGGCCTCGAGCAAGCCGCGGCGGTGTGGGCCCAGCAACAAGACTGAGATCCAGCACCTGGTCCGAGCGATGGAAAGTCTGTATTGTGCCCTTGTGGCCAAGAAGGCCAATGGCATCCTGGGGTGCATTAGGAAGAGTGTGGTCAGCAGGTCGAGGGAGGCTATCCTCCCCCTCTAGTCTGCCCTGGTGAGGCCACATCTGGAGTACTGTGTCCAAGTCTGGGCTCCCCAGTTCAAGAGAGGGAATTAATGGAGGGAGTCCAGTGGAGGGCTACAAAGATGACGAGGGGACTGGGGCATCTCTCTGATGAGGAAAGGCTGAGAGAGCTGGGTCTGTTTAGCCTGGAGAAGAGAAGACTGAGAGGGGATCTTATAAACATCTAAAGGGCAAATGTCAAGAGGATGGGGCCAGACTCTTTTCAGTGGTGCCCAGTGACAGGACAAGGGGCAATGGGCACAAACTGGAACACAGGAAGTTCCATCTCAATATGAGGAAAGACTTCTTCATTCTGAGGGTGACTGAGCACTGGAACACGCTGCCCAGAGAGGCAGCAGAGTCCCCTTCTCTGGAGATACTCAAAACCTGCCTGGACACGATCCTGTGCAACCTGCTCTAGGTGAACCTGCTTTAGCAGGGGGGTTGGACCTCTAGAGGTCCCTGCCAACCCTTACCGTTCTGTGATTCTGTGTGATTCTCTGGGATTCTGTATTCCTCACAAAAGTACTCCTTCCCCTGTAATTCATATTTTCAGTGGGATGCTCCAACAAACCACTGTCAAACTGAACTATTCCAGAGCTGGCTAATTACAAACTGCAAAACAAGCCTAGGTTTTAATTGCCCTGCTCTCCTAACTCTGCTCCACAGAACAGTGCAATTCAGGAAAGCCAGTTTTCCTCTCAATAAATCATTATTGCTAGTTTAAGTAACCACAAAGTCCTGCATTTCTTCAGTTAGCTTGTGAACGTCTGTGGGCAGAACTTATTGCCTGCTAAGTTTCCTTTGTCCACGTGTTTCCACACAGCATTGAAATAGGCTATTTCAGTATTGCTAATTGAGGGTGCTCTGTTTCCTGTGAGACAGAGCCACCCTAACTGGGGAAATCCAGAGACTGAAACAATAAAATAATCTAAAGTCTTGTTGTCAGCAGCATTCTGAATGTATGCAGCATATCTAAGAGACTGAACTGTTAGGGGTAGGAAGGCTTCATCGATGCTAGTAAATGCAATGCTTTACCCATGCCAACGCTGGTGAACTCCTCAGCTCCCAGCGCGGCACAGCCCTGTGCAAACTGTCTGCTGGGAACGGCCCCTCCCAGCTGCGGGGGGCTGGGAAAGGCTGCTGGGAGTGGTGCTTGACAAGAGCCAAGTTTGGGCTGGGAAAAGTTCTAGCAATGTACCAGTGGAGGCAACTTGAGTTCAGTGCCAAAGATTGTTCCTGAGCATGCTTGGAGTGTATGGCTGTGGATAAATAGGTATAGACATGCAGAAAGCAGTGCTGTCAGTTTTTACTTCCTGTTTAAAATTCTTACTTTTTTTCCTGGAGTTACAAGCTTTTCACTTGGCTAATCAAATTGAGGAAAAACAGAGGTGAAATTCTGTTATTTGTCTGAGTCCCACAGTGTGTTAAGTATGACACAATACAAAGAAACAAAATACTGTTTTAAAAAAACAGGTACTACATATGCTGGAGGGAAGGCACTGGGTTTTGAGACTATTTTCCTAACCCTGGAACTCCCCTCTAATTCAGATCGTAGTACAGTACTTCTGCAATCCTGTGCCTCAGCACAGACACTACAAACCTTCCCTACTGCTGACTTGCTCTGCTCCAAAAAGAAAGAGAAAGCTGGGCTCTCAGCAGATGACCAGAAGGATGAGAATCTTTGGCTCCAGATGCAGTATTGGGTTTCCCCAGGTCCTTCACCACCTGCCTTCTGTGCCCCCTGTGCTTTCCTTTCTAATAGATACAGCCAGTTTCTGAAGGAGCTCAGTGCTGAGTTGATGAGTGCCCTCAGTCCGTCTGTCTCTTGCTCTGGGCTCTACTTCCACAGTGGGTCTCAAAAATGGTGGGAACTGAGGATCCTTCTGTTCAGTGTGAGCTGTCTCCTACATCTGCCAATGTCCTGTTACTCAGAGTTGATTCACAAGAGCTGTCAGAAACGGTGTTCTCTTCCCCCTGAAATGTTGATCAGTCACATGCAGATTTTAGGTGACAAAAGTACTGTGACTCAGAAATGACAGTGATGGTGGTTAGGAGCTCCTGAGCTGGCTTTAGAGGCTAAAGCTTGAGAAGGCTATTCACTGTGATTTACCTTCTCAGACTCCAAAACATGGAGCAATTTCAGAAAAAGCAATTGTATTTTAAATATATAGCGTTTCTGGAATATTTTGTGTGTGTAGGCAAGTTGTTATTCCCTTTGGAGTTCGGAATGAAAATGTATTGACTGCCCTAAAAAGTTTGCACTCCCACTTCATACACTGTGTGCTTCAACAGCAGTTTTAATCCTGCAGCAAGGCCTGCCCAGTTTCTGTCACGAGGACAGTAATTGTATGAAAATAGTAAAACACAAAAGCATGATATACTGCATACATTTAAAAATAAAAGTGGAAACTATTGTTAACACATTAGTTAAAATACAAACCTAAATGCCAAGAAACCAGATGCTACCTAATTTGACAAGGACCCCTTGATTGTGTATGCAATCTCTGTGACTGAAATGATTGTTACTGTTATTTTGCTGCCTGTGCTATTTTAGTACCCACATAACCCATGTAAGAAGCATCTTGCAGCTGCAAAGGGCGCACATCCTTTCACCAGAGAATTTACATTGGAGGCAAATTAGTTTCCGTGGAGTAGAAAATCTAACCTTACATGAAGCTAGCTACTTCTCCTTTTTTTGTTTTTAGTTTAGTTTCTCCCTTTTAGTTTATGCATATTCAAAAGATCCATCCAGTTCCAGCATTTTTTTAATTTCAGATATAGCTCTGTCAAGTTGTAAAATAAAAAAGCAAAGCACCAAACTGTGCATTTGAAAATTAAAATTAAGCTTCTCTCCCATTTTCCAGTTAGATCTAACTGATCTCATTATGCTGGGATTTATCTCAAAGATGTTTTACCAGACTTCACTAAGCCATTAGCCATTCTCCATCCTAGAAATTTGAATCCTTGCTAGACATAGAATTACAGCTTAAGATAAACTGATTATCCTCATAATATGTCTCCTACTTAACAAAATAGCAGTGTCTCATATGTAAATGCAATCTAAAATTTAGCATCCAGGAAAGGTCATTAGAGATGCAACTTTAAATCAAGAAATGTTATTATTCAGCTAAAAATACAATTAAAAAAACCCCAAATACTGGTGTTCTAATAGTATGAGCTGAATAGATAAACATTCACCACTAAACTCTTACAAAACATTACTTTTTAGATGGTTTCAACAATCTCTTTTTACAATGACATTATTTAGAAATGGACTATTATAACCATGAGCACTCACAACATCCCTCTGGTTTAGGTAAAGAGTATTATCTGCAGCTTCCAGATGGAGAAAATGAGACCTTTCTTCATAGTTCTTATATGTCCAGTCTCAAGCAACAATGAAGTAGAAGGGCCAGGATTAGCAGAGGGGAGTTCTATATAAACGATGTCCTTATTTATCCTGCAGTCATCAGCATGATACATAAATAGTTGCCCGCCAAGTTCAGGATGCCATGGAGCCTTATGAAATGGGTAGATGATACAGGTGAGATTCTCAGGATGACAGTCTGGTTCCTTCAAATCCAGACTCCAGATTTCATCCTAAGTATGGGTTACATTTTACACTAAGTAGCTATTTCAGATTAGCATCCCTCGTAAACAGGTTTCTGGAAAAGGACCAAATGGCACTTTTGGTTTTTAAGCAGGCTTTACCCTTCAAACTTGTCAGGAACTCCACCAAAACCAGTAGTAATATACCATCTGCATTGTACAATTCCAACTGGTTTTCTGAGGACATGAGGTTTCCAAGCTCATTACTGTACAGTATCAACCAAACTTGACATGTAGATCTCAAAGATAAGGCCATTCCTGTGTCTCATGAAAGTGAGCAGCCAGGAACCACCAGCTGAGGAGAAGGCTGCAGTATCAGTTCACTCACACGGGGAGAGGCTCTACAAATACCCAATATGAAAAAAAAAAAAAGATTGAGCACTCATAGATCTAGCTGGTTGCTTCTAGAGTAATACTTCTACTTTATAAACCGATTCCATGTAGTAGCAGTGAAAGTGATATAAATCAGAAATGTGCGTATACATACCTGATGCGTATATAATCATGTGCCAACACAGGGGCTGAACACAATACTCTGAAATCAGCGCTGCTGTAACTCTGAACTAACATGGTGATCTTGATACGAGCAAAGAGAGCATGATCATATTGCAAGGTTTTTCTTTCAATTGTATAGATAAAATATTGCTTCTGAAATAAAGAAAAAGTTCGTATCAGCAAGACACACTATCATGATCCGGTTACTACAGAAGCAGTCTGGAAGAGCTATCCTGAATTACAGGTTGATTATTCAACCCCAGGCAAGAGGCCACAGCAACGGAGTATCAGAAAACACTACTCAGGGAAAAGACCTTCAAAACTGCTGAAACCAGCACACAGTAAAAGCTTTAACAATTGAAATTGCCTTCAGCTAAAGTACTGGTTAGTGCTGTGTTGGCTTTTTGTACAGTCATCATGTTCACTGTTTATTTACAATCCACTACGTTGTTAAAGCAATGATACAGTATTGCAGTTAATGAATATGCTGAAATGCTGCTGCTAGGAATTGGCTTTAGCTTAGCCAAGCAAGCAGAATTCAAACAAGCCTAAAAAAATGGGTTTGAGAAACAATACTTTTTTTTGCAGAGGAGTGTTTTTTTGTGAATAAAGCTGTTTTGAGAATACAAATCAAACCTTATAGACACTATGTCGTCCGATTTTCATGCCAGCTGCTCACTGGCATCTAGCTGATTATTTTTATCAGTATTACCTATAGGTCATGCTCCAGCTAATTAAATTGCAAATAGCTTTTCTTTCCCATGGTTAATCATTGAGTAGCAACTGCAAGGGCCTACAGGCCACTGACACTGGTCTTTTGTACTCTCGAGCTGCAAGGAAGACTGTCTAAATTAAACATAAATACTATTGGCTGACTTTATAACATTTCAGTTGCTCATTAGCAGAGCACTCTTTTGAAGCTGCTGATCAAAAACTTTCTTGAGGGAATATTACAGTATTCTGTCTGCATGCAGTTCTTTTTGTCATAGGTATTTATGCACTGACATAAGAAAGAGGGAGTTGGCGTAAGTACCAAACTAGTTACTACCTGACTTAGGAAGCCTTTTATCAGGAAGATAAATGGAAGGAGTTTGGACAGTTCCTAACAGCACTTTTTCAAGAAGAACAGGCCAAATGAAAGATTCAGCCTGATGCAGTAACTCAATAGGAAACTCTTGTGGGTAAGTTCATCTGCTATAACAAAACAGATAGGTTTCCTTTTGCCTTTTAACAGGCTCACTACAGAACAAGTATCTTAGAAATCAGTCCTTTTTTAGTGCTTTTGTTGGCATTCTATACAAGTGTCATTTCTGTACCTTCCTTTGAATATAATCACATACAGGTGCATTGTTTTATATAATTATTCTGATTTCATGGTGGATGAGTTCCCAAAACTCCAACATTTATTTCAACCTTCGGCTCATTTTAAGGTCACTTCAGCAAAATATTTTCTCCAGAAAATAATTAAGCTGAAGGAGGGTAGATTTAGATTAGATGTTAGAAGGAAATTCTTTACTGTGAGGGTGGTGAGGTACTGGAACAGGTTGCCCAGAGAAGCTGTGGATGCACCCTCCCTGGAAGTGTTTAAGACCAGGCTGGATGGGGCTTTGGGCAACCTGGTCTAGTGGAGGGTGTCCCTGCCCATGGCATGGGGGTTGGAACTAGATGATCTTTGAGGTCCCTTCCAACCCAAACCGTCCTAGGATTCCAAAAGGTCACGCAAGTCTCTATTATAATTCAGTAGAAATTAACACAGGTAGTGAAAAATGAAATGAACAGAATTACTGAAAATATTAGAGTTTGGCACCTGAACAGGCAGCCAAGACAGCCACCATTCTTTGATTCTGTGATTCCTTCTTCCTCTGTTCAGACATCATTCAGGTAGCAATGCTGCAAGCAGCTTTTCTTAACAATCTGTGGAAGGAGAGTAGATTTTCTCTTACACAAAAATGCTGTTAATGTTACTCGTCACAGCTTATAATTTAGTAAATGTACAGTTACAGGCTATTCTAATATCCAGATAACTGAGTTTTCTCTTTTATCTCCTCTCTTAAACCCTGTTTTCTCAATCTCTAATCCCTATAATCTCAGTAATGCTTAAGTAAGCATTAGCAAACACAGGCTGCGGACCATGTAGTTTTATACAGATATTAATACAGTGTGAATATAGACATACCCAAAAAGAGTCATAGATCCAGGGCAGGTTTTGTTTAGCTACCACCGTTCCCTGTTGCAGTTTAACTGTGGAAGCACTGTATATAAGCATGCGGCTTTACAGCTCTACCCAGGACTGATTGCCATGATGTTGTAGACAATCTGGGGTCCATGATGCTATTGCAGACTGGCCAAATTCGAGTCCTTGCTCACCTCTGTGTGCTGTAGGCCTGCCCTGCACACACATACTAAGGTGGTATCACTTATCACACCTAACTCCAGCTGTATACAACTGGTTCTCTATGCTCTCTCAATAGTCAGAGGAGAGAAACAGGCACCTCCAAAATGTGGGTTATCCGTTGTACTCTGGACACCTCTCTTAGGATGGTTACTAAGAAATGTCTCCTGGTGATAATTGTCTCTCCTGGTAAACACAGAGGAACAAATGACTAGTTCAGCAGAGTGCAGATACCCAACTTCTAGGCAGCTACCTTCAGGCAAAACAAATCTTATCCTGAGCTTCAGGCTAGTAGCTCATCCCAGGCTTCCCTTATCTGAACATCTGATCCATCTATTTTATTAAATTATTAGAGGATATTATGCAGATTATAAATGCATTTGCTCAAAGGCACAACAAGTTGAACTTACATTCTGTAAGGGGCTCCAGCATTTTAACGCAACAGGCTGGAAATTCTGCAGCATCTTTACTTAAATAGTGAGTTCTTGTCATTAATTAAATACAAATAAAGCAATCACTTGAGTATTCCTTGTGTTACTTATCTTTATATTACAATAAGTTTATTTTTTGATGTGCACACATATTCAGGGTTCAAGCCTCTGTATTTTGTGCTGATTTTTGTGAAACGAATAACCATGCTGTAGAAGTTTTCAAGGGAAAAGCTAAGGGTGTTGACAGATGGCTGGCAAAGAGAAAGCTGGAGCTTTTATAACCTGAGAAGCCAGCAGAAGGAGTTTGGGAATGTGAGATGAGATAACATTGGTTGGATATTTGTGCTCGCATAAGCAGCTAACTTGCTAAAGTTGATATTTAAACTTTTAAATTTCAAGGTAACAATCTGATTGCACTGAGTTTAGTGGTGCATACTGCTGAATCTTTTTTCAGACTGATTTCAGATTCATTGGCCTTTTTTATAGTTCTCTGAAGAGAACAATTTGTGGAGCTTTTCAAACCCAGTGTGCTCTATGTCCCAGACCGATGCCTTTCTCAAATCCTATTATAGCCCAGATTGCCAGACCTACCGTATTTTGTGGAAGACAGCTGCTTTTGCTGGTCATTTTGTTCCCTACCACTTTCCTACATTTTTCTACTAACTTCCAGATGTTTGGCAGCTGGTGCAGAGCAGTAACTCCAAGCAGGCTGCCAAACTTCTGCTAATCCCAGACACTGTACACGCAGAAGTCTTCTCTGTATGTTATGCCCACTGTGATTCTTCAAAATCTCTTCGATCTCCTTCACCAAAGCCATGCAACTTGAGCCACATATGCTCAGAAAACCATCAGGTTTGCAATGCAAGAATTTCAGTGCATGCACATTACTGAGACAAGCATTAAGTTTGAAACGTCCAGAACACATTCAAACTGACGCATGTGCATAAAGCTCCAGTATGCCTTAAACACATTGTTTCCACATTTACTTTTGGAACTTCAGATTCTGACTGGGAGGCATAAGAGTAGTGTACCTCTGGATTTTATACTTTTTTCTTTGAAAATTCCATTTAACTAAGTACATAAGGAAGAACTGGGGTAATATGAGAGGCTAAAGAGATCTACCTAAGAGACATTGTCAAACATGACATGGTCTTCATAGCAGATGAGCTGTAGTATGTCGAACGAAAGAAGGTTTGGAATAGGAATCCAAGTCACTACTACTAAGTAGATTCAACAGAATTAGGGGATGGGCAGTTACTTTCTAGCTGGTTGCAGTTATTGCATTGATGGTATCGGATAGTGGTTGAACTACTTTAAGCATTAGCCATAATCTCATGTGTTTCTATCAGTCACCCTGCTAGTCTATTAAAACTGGCAGATCTACTTTTTGTACTATGTAATGTATTTCTTTTACCCTGAAACATTTTTCTCAAATCAGATATAAAAAAATCAAACCAGAAAGCTTTAGAACTTACTGCCAGCTGCACAGTGCACAAATCTCATTGCTTTTGACTTTCCCACTTTTTTTTTTTCCTATCATAACCTGTATTTTCTAGTCTTGGCTTTCTACCAGACAGATTATTTATGTCTCTGTCTTTTCTTTTTGAATTACAAGTTAAGCACTAGGAGTAATTTTTAGTATAATTATACATATAAGTTGATCACAGGAGATTTATTAAGAAACTCTAAACTCCCCAAAGCTTCTTGAAACTATTGTTTTTTACTGTTTTTCAAAGTGTTCAGCAGCTTCTGGATAAATAAAAGAAAGAATATGTGGCATTGACATGCAATTTTTATTTTATCCATGTAAGGTCCTCATACATTTCTCAGAAATGTATGGATTGACTCTCTCTGTCTACATAAAATCTACCCCAAATCATGTATATTTGAATACGGAAAACCCATCTACACAGTTTGCAATAAAGTACCGGGAACTAAGTGTGTAGTTAAGATTTGCTATCTAATCTTTACAGCCAAAGACTTCTAAAGGCCTGAATCAAAGTTCAGCACAGTCACTGAGACGCTCTGATTTAATTCAAAGTACCTGTCTTGTACAAAAGACTTGTACAAGACTTGCACAAAAACGGTGGCTGACACTCACAAGCAGAACATGGAATGGAATGGAATATTTCAGTTGGAAAGGAGCTACAACCATCATCTAGTCCAACTGCCTGACCACTTCAGGGCTGACCAAAAGCTAAAGCATGTTATTAAGGGCATTGTCCAAATGCCTCTTAAACACTGGCGGGCTTGGGGCATCGACCACCTCTCTAGGAAGCCTCTTCCAGTGTTTGACCACCCTCTCGGTAAAGAAATGCTTCCTAATGTCTCTTTTTTTACCTCCTTGCTTTGACTTCTGCAAATGCTTGTGTGTGATGCCTTGCTTTGATTTGTAATTTAGAAAAGGGAAGAACAGCTAAAGACAACTTAGATAAATGAAATGTTCTAAATTGTGTCAGCCTGATACAACTCCCTTAACCATTCTCTACTAGTTCGCAGAAGTAACAGCTTCATTCCCTCTCTAAATAAGGAATGCATAAGTTGCATAAGAAAAGAAATGGTCAAGTATACAAATGTAAAAAAAGGCAGAATCTAAACCTCAGGAATTCAGGAAAGGCAGTTCTTTGCCTTTTAGTTCCTTTTGCCAAATAACAGAAAAAATAAAGTATTGCTATGCATCTATATAATAGCAAAGAGGAGGTTATCAAGAAGATGGAGCCAGGCTCTTCAAAGTGCTATATGGTGGAAGAATTACAATGGGCATAAGTTGAAATAAGAGAGATTCAAACTGGATTTAAGGGAAAACATTTTCACCATGAGGCAGTTAAGCTGTGGAACTGGTTGCCCAGAGAGCTTGTGAAGTCAACACTCTTGCAGGTTTTCAAAATCCAACAGGATAAAGTCTGATCTGAACTCATAGCTGACCCAGCTTTGAGCAGGGGGTTGGACTAGAGACCACCTGAGGTCCCTTTCAAACTAAATTACCCTGTAATCCTATGGTGATAAGTAACAGGTAATGTGGTTTTATGAGAAAACAACCTATTAAAAGCAATGTTCCAGAACTGGGACATAGGCCTTGCAGATTAAGGAGAAGGAATAGATGCTTCATATGTTGACTGTAATAAGGCTCTTACCTGGTCTTGCAGGAAGCAAGTGAAGGAAATACCCTGGATTTATCTAGGGACCAGATTCAATTTTCCTTGAAAATTCCCCCATCTCTTGCCCCATTCCCTTTTGTCTTCTCCTGAGAGCTACACAGAAGCGGGCAGGGAGTGGCCGCGCCATGCATAAATTGTGCTAGTTCTCCCCCTTGACATCCTTCATGAGGGGTGCGTGGCCGTTCCTCAGGAGACGGGAAAGTGAATCTGTCATGTGGTCTTAATGCAGCGGCCTAAATGGTATGAGTGCACATCTACGTTGTGTCATAGGGGAGACATCAGGACACAAAATGGTAACAAAAAAGAGAAATAGTCTGAAAAAAACAGGATATTGTTCAAGATGGCAGGACGTAAGGTATTATTTTAAAGAATAATCAGCTGCACAGGAAGGTGATGGAGTGTTATTGGTAAGCAGTACACCCCTCAGAAAAGCATCTAGGGGTAGTATTGCATCATAAACTGAACAAGCCAGTGCTGTCATACTGTTGTAAAATAAGCAGACTTCACACTGAGATGTATAAACAGCTCTATAAAAGACACATGAAGCAAGATTGTGTTTAAATCAGCACTGATAAGACCTCAGCTGGAGTACAACATCCATTTTTGGGCACCTTGCTTGAAGGAAGACCAATAAAGAAACCATGGTAGAGCCATGTAATTTTCAGAGGTGTAAAAAAATGTGACCCATGAGGTAAGAGTGAAAGAATTCATTTGTTTTGTCTAGCAATGAGAGGATTGGGGGAAGATATGATACCAGTTCTCAAACACATAAAAAGTATTGCAGAGATACAAACTGTTCATCATGTCTACTGATACAGCAAGAAGTAACAGCCTTAAATTGCAGCTTAAAGATTTAAGTTATATTTTACAAAAAGCTTTTGAACTGTAAGGAATGCTGTGCAGTAGCTCACTGTGGAGAGGTCTGAAGAATCAGCATGACTGCAAATTTCCAAGGTCAGGTTGAACAAATATCTGTCAGGACCTGATTAGATAGAGTGGATTCTGCTCTGAAGCAAGAGGATGAACTGGAAAACCCCTTTCAGATCTTTTTTTAATCATGTCTAGAGAAGCAACTCCATTGTCTTCATTACTAAATTGGCATGAAAAAGGAGGAAAAAATGTACCAGTGTCACCTCTCCAAGTTTTCTTAAATTATACCAAGGTGGGGTTTTTTCCCCCTACTTGTTAAATCTCAGTCTTGATTTACCTAGAATTAGGGTATCTCTGGCAGAACAGTACAGCATACATGAAACTGGAAAATTATTTTTATTAAGGTTGTTCTACTTTGTGTTTTGTAAATACTTCTTACCACATGAGCAGCTGGGATAAAAGAACCCTTTGATTTGTAACTGCTCATTTTGTTTAAATGACAGGAATGGCAGGGACAAGAGAAGAACCCTTTGTTCAGCTTTATCTGTGCTGGAGAGTATCTCTTGCAATTGCTCCGTAAACCACCATTTTGTCTAGGTCTTTTTACATTGACTTTCTAAACTCCCCAAAGTTCTCCTTGTGCCACAGGTACACAGACACTAGGATTTGGTGTCCTTTCATCTGGGCTTGAAAACATGCTCACGATTGAACTTTATTGCAACTCTAAAGAAACTTTCTCCTACCTTTGTAGAGGTCCTGATGAAACAAGGGGAAATCCCATTTGAAATTTCCAGTACTTCTGTGATTAAACATAAATAGTGGAGTTAAACATCAGGAAGAGAACATCAGTCCCTCACTTCATTTGCTACAAAGGAGCAAGTCACTTGTTCTTTATCTACTCTAAAATCCATAAAAGTTGTGGTTTCTAAAAGCTCCCATCCCAGGAAGCAGGAAGCTTAGAACCAATCTTTTCTTTTTTTTCTCCATTTTAGGGGTAGTTTTATCCTCTGCTTATGTTGTTTAAGTACTTTTAATAACAATTATCTTTTATTAATTAACACCATTATTTTGTTATCTGACTTTTCTGTGGAAGAAGCTTACCATTGTGAAGCATTGTGCTTGTGTCATTTATGAGTTTTTTTAAGAAAAAACTATCTATACCAGAATATTTAAAAATGCATCAGTCATCTTCCAAGTTATAACATACATAATTACATCCTCTTTGAAAAAGAAAATGCTAATTACCTTGAAAAAAAAGTCTTTGTTACCTTCATAGAGTTTACATTGTCAATAAACCACCATCGACAATTATTTATGCATTTTAAGTAATAATTGTGCAGTTCTGCTCTAGTTTTGCCAAGACGAAAAGACTCGGCTCAGATGGATCTGTTTTCCAGTGACATCTCTGCTGCTTTCTTTCATTTACTCAGTGAACCAGCTGTGTTGACTGATGTCTGAGAAATCAAGTTCACTCCCAGAATAATTCCATTGTAGTCAATTCGGTTGCAGTGAGGACCAATTTGACCCGTGGAGCTCCATATATTCTAGAAGGTCATGCAGCCTGTCAGTAGCTCAGACAGGATTTAAATAGAGGATCCTCCTGAATCCCAATTCAAATGAGCCTCTTTTAACATCATCATCATGTCTACACATTCAGAGTGACATTTTGTCAAATGTCACTCTGAGCATTGCTCATCTGTTGGCATACCAAAAAGTGACCTTCATGGCTTTAGTCACATGCCCTCATTCTTTATTTCTATTTATTTATAACTCCCTCCTCTGTTCAGTGCCAGCTGTTAAAACCAAAGCGGATTTCCTTTCCCTCTCCCTCCCGGGGAGCTGTGGATGAAGAAGAGGTTTCGGATTCATTTCAGGAGGGCAATAGCAGGGTACCGACGTCAGCCTGGGAACCCAGCAGCTGCCATTAGTGCCAGAGCAGCAGCTTAGCAGCTGAAAGCACCTTCATGCCTGCAAGGGGTGCTGACAGTTACAGTAAGACTCCAGTTATCAAAGATCCTCACTGAATGTAGTGGTTTGGATTATGGGATTTCTTGAAGCCCCCTCTAGCCCTGTATTTCTATAATGCTTGTATAATAAAGCTACAAAAACAGTTTGTGCAGGCAAGGAAAAGGATGGTCTGTGATTCTGAATACTTACAAGCAATCTCAAGCAAGCCCTCACTTACATCATTGTTATACACCTTCTTTCTTATTCATCATTATTTCCCTATAGTAACTTTACCTGATTTAAAAGTCATTTTTTTCTTGTTTTCCATTGCACAATGTATTTTTCATTGTAGTCTAAAAACTAACTTATTTGAAATTATGTTCTCACTTACAATACCACCAGCATTATCTGATTTTAACCAGGTTTCTTGTGAAACCATGCTCTGTGCCTTTCTTTCAAACTAATCGGCCAATTTCAATGATATTTGAAAGAAAGAAAGAAATTTCAAGGGCTTTCTGTGGATTAGGAAATCTTAGAGCATTCCCTGGTTTCTTCATAAAGGTGGACAACTCAGCTACATCCCAGTTCACACTGTGAAGAAACCTGGGTATGCATCTGTCCTTTTTCCTGCAGTTCGGTTTTCATAGAAAGTAAACATTAAAAAATTGTGTTTGATGGAATCTAAATGATGCTCCAAAGGCATCTGTTCGGGTCAGTCAAGGGACCATGGCCTTGGAGCATGTAATAGTACACCCCTCAAGTAAGCCTAATATAGCCCAAAGTGATTAAGTTACTCTAATTTTCTTTAACACCAGTATCTGGATATAGGAAGGAGACTCAAATTAGTTCCCTGAGCATGGGAAAAGTAGGTAGAAGACAGCAGCATGTATTACCTTAGCATGAGCCAGTTGGCAGTGGGCACTTGCTGGCCAGTCTGCTTGCACACACAACTAACTGGATTAACCACAGCACAGTGTCTCTTGCCCAAACAGATGTCAGGAAAGGCACAGAGGGAAGTAGGCTCGGCTTATTGCGCTGGGAGGGTGAAACTACAGAGCAGTGAATAGAAATAATCAGGACACCAAGCTTGCTTAGTTCCGTTCTTTCTGAAAGAGCCTATTTATATATGATTGCATGGTTCTATGTGGCATTGTCCTTCCATATGTGCTCTGAAAGTATATCAGGAAACAGTAAACAGTGGCCACAGTTCTTCCATGACCATCACTGGTTGTGCTGGTTTTGGCTGGGATACAGTTAATTTTCTTCATAGTAGCTAGTATGAGGCTGTGGTTTGGATTTGTGCTGAAAAAAGTGCTGGTAACACAGGGCTGTTTTAGCTATTGCTGAGCAGTGCTGACACAGAGCCAAGGCCTTTTCTGCCTCTCACACCACCCCACCAGCAAGGAGGCTGGAGGTGCACAAGGAGTTGGGAGGGGACACAGCCAGGACAGCTGACCCCAGCTGACCCAAGGGATATCCCATACCATATGATGTCATGCTCAGCATGTAAAGCTGAAGGAGGAAGAAGGGGACGTTCAGAGTGATGGCATTTGTCTTCCCAAGTCACCGTTACACGTGATGGAGCCCTGCTTTCCTGGAGATGGCTGAACACCTGCCTGCCCATGGGAAGTGGGGAATGAATTCCTTGCTTTGCTTTGCTTGTATGAGCAGCTTTTGCTTTACCTATTAAACTGTCTTTATCTCAACCCATGAGTTTTCTCACTTTTACCCTTCTGAATCTCTCCTCCATTCTGCTGGGGGTGGGGAGCGAGCGAGCTGTTGTGTGATGCTTAATTGCCAGCTGGTGTTAAACCACGACAGTGGTTTTATTCTGTATTGTTGTCAGAGGTATTACACTCACTTTAAACTAAAAAATGAGACAGACAGTGAATTCAAAGAAGTTGTTCCAATCCTAGGATCTCCAAATGGATACGTCACTGTTTAGCAGGAAATAAACATCTACAAACCGCCAACATTGTCTGTCTCTAAGACTTCAAAGGTGTTATTTTCAAACATGAGAAGGAAGAGACAGTTTTAACACCCCACAACTTTATAGACAGCTCCTATAAAGCATGTATAATAAAGAGTTGATCTGACCTGTCACACTCCCATGATGAGCTCACCACTGTATTTGTGCACCCCCAAAATCATCCTGAGAGCAACCTGTTTGTGACGCTGCTGGTGAAAACTCAGCATCCCTCCCTTCCTACACACTTGCATCTTGTCCCTCTCTGAGCACTCTGCAGTACTGCCAGTGCAGTAGCTCTCTCATTTTGCGGGCTAACCATATGCCACACAAGCAAGTGGTGTCTTGGCAGTATGGATTTTTCTCCCATGTGACAAAAGACTTACAATGGGCACTCCCTGCTGAAGGGCTACATTCACAGCCATGAAGGCAGCCAGAGCATCTTAAAGACCCACTGAGACCCAGCATTGGGGTTGTCAGATGATACGTACCTTCCTTCACAGTAATCTACTTGCTCTGTGGTAAGCTAGGGCCAAAAACTTCTTAGAGCCACAAAAGATGAAACCGCAGAGATATAAATGGCATGAGAATAAGGATCATTACATATACAAACAGCAATCTGGTCATATCAGAAATTAAACTAGAGGGTATAGTTAAGATCGTCGCAATTGTCAACATTCCCATTCAAGCCATGGCACTGTGCGTAAGAAATGCTCCCTTAAATAAAGGACAGTCACGAACTCAATCCATTTTAGTATCTAAAATGATTGTTAGAGTGACACTTTTCAGTGATGTGTTTAGACACAAAGATACAGTTTGTCATCATCTTGCCTGCAATGAAAGCAGCACATTGTTCTACAATTTCTAATACGCAATTAAAAGTCAAGACAGTCATAACAACATAACTGTGTTAGAAGCTACCCTAAATATTCTTTTTTTTCCCCTCGTTTGTACATCCAGAATGTCTCTTTCCTGTTTATTAAACCTGTTACTGTATCTTGTGCCCAATTACAAATTTAATTGCAAAAGGGTGAGGATTGTTCTTTCTGCACAGTGCCACGCACAAAGGAATCTGGATCTGATCAGGCCTTTTAGACACTGTAATTGAATTTTCTAAATAAATTTTAATGATAGTAATTTTGCAAAATGTCATGCAATATTACAATACATTATCAGGTATTGACTGTATCAGCATCATCTCATGGTAGTACTTGTTCACAATGACACTGCAAAGCTTCATGGATTTTGGAAACAAATGTAACAACTTTAATTTCCCCTGAGATACACAGTTAAATCTCAAAATCAGGTGTTGTCTAAGGCCAGATGTGTTCCAGTAAACTATGCCGTGAGTCTGGACATCGCCACACTTCAATAACCATTAAATCACTAGCAAAGTTGCCACCTGAGTTTTGGCTCATGCCCACTAGCGTTCTCCCAGATAGTGCCCAAACATGCTTCAGGGATTAGTGTGGGCCAGGGAAGACTTTCAACAGCAATTTTGATGCAGCCACCTGCTTTTCAGGGCTGGGAAGGTTTATCAGTATGAAAACACATGCACTGTACAATTTGGTGTCAGGGCTGGAGAACGCTCCTGGCCCATTACTAGTATAACACAGCCTAAAGGTCTCTGTTATGGTTCCAGTTTATTGTGTCCCCCAGTTTTGTCCCCTAAGTAGAAGTTAAAGAGATACCAGCTAGGCATCAGAGTATTTCACATAATATTTAGAAGCACATTTTGTTTTGTTTTAACTGTAGTTCATAAGTTCCTTCTCTGTAGTCCCAAAGACTGTAAAATTCTTTATCATGTAAGAGGTTTGGATTTGCAATGGTAAACATAACATTTACAGTAATTTCATTATGTATATCGATCATATATCAATTTTGTAACTAAGGCAATTTAATGTTTTGATTAAACATTACTGTGAAGCATTTTGTACCTATATGTGTGTGTGTGTATATATATAAAAAAATATATTAGCTGGTTGTGTAACCTTCTTTCATAGGTAACTTAACATCCAACATGATTTGAAACTCTGCTTGCCTCTGCCTGCAACAGGCACCAAATAACTTTTCTCCCTTAACTTCTCTCCAAAACAGTGCAGATACCATAGGGTGGTTTCCTCTCCACATTGTAATTAGAAGGGCTAGGTTAGGCTTTTTGATTATGTCCTTATACGGGCCAGTTTTACCAGAGAGGCTTTTAGTAGCCTAGTAGAATTTCTTTTGGTGCAAAATTTCTACGCTAGTAAAAATTTCGTTATAGCTAATGTTAGAATGATGAACAACTTCTTTGCTAGGATAGTTTATTTCACTCAGAGATCCAGCACAACCTGTTCCGGCAAGTGTGCATTTTTGCTGCAATAAACAGCATCTGCACTATAACAGTAAACATTGCCTAGTATATAGCAAACCTAAGCCTACAGGGATTTTGGATTATGACTTGATATTCTAAGATGGAGCGAGAGATGGTACAATATTTTTTATTTTGTTATCTAGGAGGATTTTCAGTCAAGTTAAGACAGCTCAGTTATAAAGCTATAAAAATTTTAACTGTAAGAATTTCTACTTTTTCCTACTTTAGGTTGTGCTTCAGTTACTGCCCAAGACAACAAGTATCTTGCTCTGATACAGCTTATGTCAATCGACTATATTAAACTTTATGAAAAAGATATTAATTCTGCACTTTAGAGAGCTAAACAAAATACTGATAGACTTCAGTTGCATACGAGGTTAAACCCTTCATCAAGGAAAGTTTTATAAACAAGTTAGTCGAGCTGTCCTGCCCATGATTAATGCATACACTATCTCCAAGGGAAAGACACCACTACAGATACAATTCATGAAATACTAACTGTGCGATTCTAATTAAGATATAGGTTGTTGCATTAAGCAGATTAAGCTACATTAAGGAACTTATCCTTCCAAGTGGTTAATGAAATGGTATACCCAAAAAACTTCTTCAATAAAAAATTATTCTGTTTCAGCTGTAAAATTTCCCTGTGAGAAAATAAAATTCGCTGACCCCAAAATAACCCCACTTTGCTATCCCTCAGTATCTGTGTCTCTCTGCAGTACAAAGAAGCTCCTGAATCTTTATTTCCATATATAGTGGACAATATATAGGGCCAGTCCAAGTACTAAAAATGCCAGGAATGCATGCCACTGAAGAAAATAAAATTATTAAAACTCCCCTTCTTAAGACTAGGTGCCAAGCAAAAACTCTTACCTCATGTACAGATGGCTGGAACCTTCCCATCTGTTAGTAACTTCTGGCCTCCAACTCCTGCAGGATCCTAACGTCAGTCCTTTAAGCATATTAGCTCATCTGGGGTCTATTAAGAGTCAGAGAGATCTCTGTTCTGGGTTTACACAACTATTTCAGCACAGATATCCCACTGGGACTTTTTCTCAGTTTAAATGTGTTTGTGTGCGTAAGACATGGAAAGATCAAAACCTACCAAAGCAGCAGGACTAGATTGAGATCTTAATTGGCACATGGGAATACTGAAAGAGGAAACTAATTTAAAATTCTGGTTCTGTTGAAGAGCACCTCTGAAGATGAATTTTCTCGTGTTGTGCACACTGGCATGGCAGAGTAGGTGCTGATATAAACTTCTAGCAGTGTCAGCAATTACTTGAACAACTATATAACTCTTCACCAGTTGTTATACCAGAAAAGAGATGTATCCCTTTCAAATTAAAAACTGCATGCTGCACAGGCACCAGTTGCCTTTACTTACAGCCTCCACATGTTGACATCTATTTTGCAGTAGAGACAAAATGCACTTACTAAACCTGAGCCTCCTGAGCTGTGGCTTTTGTAGCACTGGTGACATACAAACTACTTCCAAATGACATGTGGAGGCAAGTCTGCCTACCAGGAGATGCTCAGCTGAAGTGTAGGATGAGCATCCCAAATCCGCTGCTGTTGTCAATCAGTTACTACCAGCCTGGAGGCACTTACCTGGTGGCTTGCACAAATTACATAGGCACTAATTATTACTGTTAGTGGGCATTGATCAGAGCTACAGAGAGCAGCTTTATCATCTAAGTCATTTAGTAGGTCTTAGATTCCATAAAGTAACAGCAGAAATAACTTCAATCAATATAGATTTGTGTTCAATAACGTATCATTGCTACTACAAGGCCAGCTTAGCATTAGACAAACTGATAGATGAAATGATTGGGAAATGTCAGGTGAGAAGAGCCAGAAGTAAGAAATAAATTAGGATTTTCCACTGGCAAAGGTCAGCAAATCTGCCTGACCATAAGCAACCAATACATACCTATCTTCCTCGCACAGAACAAGATAACTTGGTAGTTTTATCCTTCCTCTACCTTACAAAACTGAGAGAATGATAGATTAATGATAAGAAGAGTAAGGTTCATGTTTCTAGCCTCCTAAGACCTACCTTGAGAACTTGGCCTCCGAGCATAGGTAAGATTTCTTCACTAAGAAACCAGACATCTGTTCCTGAGCTTCAAGATAAAATGTAGATAAATGTGTTATTGGAGCTCCAAATAGTCTTAGATTTCATGTTGCTGCTATATATGATTTTTTTTTCATCTCACAGCTGCATAGATTTGGCCTTTAACTTCTGTTGTATTATGTGCTGAAGGAGGTAAGGAAAAATTAAAAAAATACGTATTTATTTCTGAGCACCTAATTTCACTAGATTGGGCACCTCAAAATCCTTTACTTCCGAAGTCTGTCGGCTGGAGTTGTGTGTGAACTACTCACAGGCATAAATAGGGGGTGAGGAGTTGGTTGTAATCCAGCGCATGAAGAAGCTTGGGCATGACTTTTAACTTCCTAAAGTAAGGGAAATGACCATGGGGTTACAGGGGCCTGCGAGGCGGGCTGCTCTGCGGGCCGACGGCCCCGCGCGGCCTCGCTCGGGCACCACACCTCCCGTGAAAGCCGGTGCCCCCCGGCGATGGCGGCACTGCTTCAGGTTCCTGAGAAAACTGAGCCTAGGAAACTTTTCACCGCACCACCAGGTGGTCAGAGCCTGCTCGTACTCCCAAATGGGACCGTGGGGAGCGTTTACCAACCATCGAAGCCGGACAGGAGCAGAACCAAGTTCTTCCCTTTCCCCAGTGCCGACGGGCAGTCCGGCCTCCAGCGCCGTGCTGGCAGCCCGGACACTGCCCCGCCACAGCTCCCTCAGCGCCAGCGTCCCCCTACCGCCATCTTGCTAACGCGCCGCCAGGCGACCCGCCACCGGCGGGAACCGGCGCACCCCCGCGGCCGGCGAGGCCCGGCAGAGCGCGGGAAGGCAGCGGCGCCGCCATGGTGAGGAGCAGGGCGCTGTGGAGCTGCTGCCTGCAGCTCGCCGCGCTGCCCTCAGCGGCGGGCTGGTCAGGTGGAAAGCCGCAGCCGTTCAACGGCTCCTGCTGGAGAGCCGCGGAGCCGCCACGGAGGGGGTGGAGCGGCACCATGGAGGAGGAGGAAGAGGAGGATGAAACTCCTCAGGGGAAGCAGAAGCCCGGGAGGTGAGCGATCCTTCGAAGGCAGGCAGCGCTCCGGGGGCGGGGGTCGTTGCCCCCGCGCCTTCCTGTGGGCAAGGGAGAGACCGAGCCGAGCGGCGGCTCCCGCCTCGTTCCCGTCCGGAGGAGAGGCACCTGCCCGACCTGCCGCCTTCAGAGCCCGGCTGGCGGCCGGGGTGAGGGGAGCCGGAGCAGCGCGGCAGTGGGGTTTGCTAGACATACGGTACCGGGGTCCCGCCGGGTGAGTACGGCGGAAGGAACCGGGCTGAGCCGCTGCGGGGAGCGGGGCCGAGGCGGGGAGTCCCCGCTGAGGCGGCAGCGGGGCAGAGCGAGTGTGGGCGTCCGCTCGGAAAAGTTAGGCGGTAGGCGAGGTGCCTGGGACCGCCGAGCTCTGGCTCCTGGCCGGAGAGGAGTTGTGTAACCCGGCTCTCCTGCGCTGTCTCGGCCCCTGAGGTAGGTGCAGGCTGCGGCGTCGGTGCTGGCGCAGCGCGGGACTCGGACTGCCCCTGCCCGGGGTCGCCCCCGAAAGGTGCCGCGGTGACAAATCGCGACTAGCGCCAGCTCCAGAAACACTTGGGACCGGCAGATCCTTTTCACAGCGATGAAAGAAAAACCTGGATGAAAAGTCCTATTTCCCCCATCCCCGCCCTCGCAGCGGCAATGCTTTCCTTTCCCGTAAATTGACAGTAAAATATGCTGCAGTAGCGCTCAGAAAGAAACAAGTTACATAATCGCCTATAAAAATACGCTTCGTGGTATTGACGGTTTAGTGAATGTTTTCATTTGAAGAGGAGACACGAACCGATGTTTATCGCGAGCATTTTTCTTGCGTTGTATAATGTGAATGCGAAGTGGAAGATATTAACAAAGTAATTAAATGTAATTAGTTCAGTCAATCTCAATGTTCGGCAATTATCTCTAGTAAGGATTTAGGGAAAGTATTTGTTGAATGTCTTGACGGCATGCAGTTAAGTTCGTATTGAACTTCTGCAGAAATGGTTTTTCTAGTGATGATTATGATTTCTTGCTCTTCTATTTGCTAAATGGCGATTGTGAAGCAAGTTTTCAGTTTTAACGGAACTTAGGCATTTTTTCTTTGGTTTTCAAACTACACTGACTAAAGTGACATCAAAAAGATAGTGACAAAAAATCACTTCTGTTTTCTGGCAAAAGACCCTTGAAAAGAATCATGTGGTTTTTAATTCATAGTAGCAGCTTTATCAGTTAATAAAGTAGAAAGCCTGATTAATTTTATAGGTAACACTTTCAGGAAAACAAGAAGAAATAAGGCTTTTATCTTATTAATGCAAGAATTATTGCAACAGCTGCTTTAGAAATGCCTGAAATGATCTGAAATTGAAATACCTATTATAAAAAGATAATAGGAATTTGGATACCTGGCAACTGGAAAGCCTAGTCTGATTCACTTGCTGTGATGGAGAGGACACCTTCGGGAGAGGAGGAAGTAAGAGACGATAGTGAAACTGTTCAAATACAAATAACAGTTAATTTGGCTTCAGGTTGGTCCAAATCAAGAGATCTGCAGCCTTTTAAGACGGAAGCAGTCCAATATTATTATTATTTTCTTCACTTGTATTAACTAGGTAGATTTGAGGAATTACCTCAGCAGAAATCTGCTATGTCCTCAGCCTTTATAAGCTCAGGATTGAACCAAACCTGCTAATTCTTCATTCAGAAATAGCTTTTAAATTCTTTTCAGCAAATGGGACAGCAATTGTTTTGTCTGTGATGAGAAAAATGCTAATGCTGCCATATTAATTAGTGTCTTTCTATGTAACACCTGCTGTGAAATAATTTTTTCCTTTGGTCACATCTATAAATCCCTTCCTGATCTCACTTTAATTTTTTTCAGTCAATTGCTATAAGCATGTAGCTTGCAGTATGCTGGCTAGCACTGTAATCAGAATCCTACTTCTAATAGATACGGGGCCAGGACTATGGTAAATCACTTGGTCATCTTGTGTCTGCATGTAGCTTTGAGTAAAAAGGATTTTTCTGTAAACAAGACTTCTAACTTGGTTTGAATATTCTTCAAACTTGGTTTGAATATTCTTAGAAGAGTCTGGGAAAGAAGTTACATGTTATTTACTGTTTGCATGTAATATCTTACGATTTAGCAGCTGTATAAAGAAGGGATGATTTGGGTTTGAATAGTATACAACTGCACGCAAGCAGATGAACCTTACAAAGCTGTTCAGCAAAGAGAATTGGACATTACCAAGTGACACTGTGAAAACACTTTGCTGCTATTGTGTCCCTACTGTGGAAAAACAAGGTTTGAAAAGATGATGTGCAAGTGAAAAGTCAAATGACAAGGAATGTATATCAAGATGTATATCGAGAGATTTTTCTTGTGTAAGACCTGTTACCATGGTTGGAACTGGTAGTGCTACTGTCTGCTGAGTGAGGCTTATGGTAAGATTTCAGTTTTCATTGCTTATAAAATTTGGAAATACTTTCAGTTGTTTGGGTGGAAATCTCCCATGCTGTGGACTGGTTTTTGAGAGAGGGTTTCAGTGAGGTTCAGCTGTTTCTCTGATAATGAGATTGTGGCAATAACAAGTTGTTTATGTGTGTCTGTTTAGGTCTGTTTATATAAACCACTTTGTCTCCTTAAAACACCTACATATTTAGAATGGTGTCTTGAAAATTACTGCATGGCTCACATTTGTGTTGGAAATGTGCCTTGACTCTTCCATAAGGGAAGAAACCCCAAACAACCACAAAACAAACCAAACCACTTTAATATTAACACTTTTGTTGTTGTCTAACAACTAAAGCACTTTGCATTTCATTTAGAATATGTGAAGAGACATCATAATCTAGAGTTGTAGAGATGGAGTAGAAGGCTGGTTATATATAGGAAGAAGGGTTGTCATGAAAAATGTTAACGTGTTGTGACTTTTCCAGTTTCCTTGGATATTTGTGTTTTGCTGTGTCTGGTGTTCTACCACTTGTAATTTCTTTCAATGGCTGTGTTTCAGTTAAAGAACCATGGGGGGTGCTGTATCACACATGCTTTCTGGCTTTCCAGTATGAAGTTTTGGAGATCCAAAACTTCTATATTTTGAAAGGCTGATGACCTTCTAGCTCAACTCATGTGAAAGATGGTCTTTGAACTGTTGCATTCAAGAAAAACACATTTTTTGATTAAGAACTTCTAGTTTCCTTAACTGATCTGGAAATTATTTGTTTGAATTTCAAGACATTTGAGGTCAAATGTTATAAATAGTTCTACAAAATTCTTATATCTATGGGGTGTGTGTATATACGTACACGGAGAGAGAGAGAATGTTGTCGGGACAAGCAAAAGCTGAGTTTATGTTGAAATCTGAGATTTAGAAAGAATTTAGGGAAGTATTTTTATATTGCAGAGAAATAACTTGGAGTCCTATGTACTTAGACTTTGAACTGAAGAGAGGGAATCAAATAGAGAAGCATTTAAATATGTATATAGACAAAATTGTATGACTGTATTAACTTAAAAATAAAAACTAGTTTAGTGCTTGGGCGTTGCTGTACTTCCTGGACAACTGGGGTTTTATAGGGTTTTGAAGGATTATTCTTGATGTGAGTCTAGAGAAGGTTTGCATAGGAGTTTGTTCCTTTCTGGCACAGAGAGAAAAGGAACAAGAAAATTAAAAGGCTTAGCACATGAGGTGGAGATAGCAATTGCGCAGTTGCAGACATAAAAGCATCAGAGTTGATTATAAATGGACTGCTTCAGATCCTGCTTTGCCACATGGATCCTATGGATCAAGGTTTTAACATGATTTCATGATTATGAAAACAGTTCTTACCTTGCCTCTGTGGCCATGTGCTACAAAGGAAATCAGGTTTCCACTAAAGTATTTTCAAGTGGAGCCTTAGTTTCATTATGTGTAGTAGTATTTATTTTTAGTGATACCTAATTGACATAAGATGTTAGAGATGAAACCTTTACCCTCATGATGGAGCGCAAGCTTGTATTATTTTAAAACTTCATTTTAGTTAAGAAAAGCCTGTGCTAACAGCTTCAACATTACATAATAACTTAAAATACTAAACCCAAGATGCATAAGCTGTTAATGCATGGGAGTGGCTAAAGTGTGTTTATAAATGCAAAACTTTAAAGTTTGGTTGTTTTATCTAACAGTAAGTCCCATCCTGGAGACGGTTGCATCTGTTATTAACTGTACTCCCATCAGTAGACCAACGGAAACTAATTTCCATCACTTATTTCCATCAATATTTACAGGACTGGAGCGGATGCCAGAACACTAAAGTTGGGGTCCAGATCCTGTAGCTGGGTTGGTACAAGTTTCATGTTTGTTCTTTTGGAAAAGCTTCATTGTATTGTACAGAATTCTGTACGAGTGTGAAGGGCCATCCATGGAAATTATCATTGCTGTTGGAATCCACAGTTTATCTGCCCAGCTGTGTGCATGTGCTATCTTCTCTTATTTTTCTGTTGATTTTAAAAATTGTCTGCATTTGATTTGTGATCCAGTTATTGTCTGGTGTACCGTAACGCAGCTGTAATGCACAAACCTTGCTTCTGTATTTGTCAGCCTGAGTCCTGCAGAGCAGGTAAGAAAACTTTAATTCCAGCTCCTCTGTTTCCAACATTCTTCTCTATACATTAAGTAGTCATGTGAAATTAGTTGTTTAGGAAGAACAAGCTAAAGCACTTTCTGTTCTGGTGTAGGGAAAACTGACTCCTGCTTTCCTTTGGTGACTGCTTCAGCAATTGCACAGAATTACATTGCTCTTGTGCTTAATCGTAATAATAGTCTTGGCTGCTCTTTTAAATGTGATGGCCACATGCCAACTTCTGGATACCTTGATTCAAGACTGCAGTAAAAGATGAGGGTAGAGAGGGAAATAACTTATTAATAGGCCTGTATAGCTAAAGAAACTGGGGACTGGGTCTGTCATCTCTTTTTAGTATGTGTGGCCCTTATGGACAGCTACTGTCAAATCAGGGATCAAAACCTAAACAGAACGTGCATGTAAGAGAGAACTTCTGTAATATTAAATACAGTAAAATAGCATGGTTGGGGACTACAAAGTGCTCATATTGGGCAGGGACAGGCAGCTAGGGCACCTGGAAACAAAGGGAAAAGAGTTATCTATTGTCTCGGTTCAGGAAGACTCATCTTTACGCAGTTGATACAATGCCTATAGCTGATCAGATTTAACCCAGGGTTGAGAAATAGCTGGCTCCAGGTATTGCTGATGGACCTGACTCTAAAGCCTATTTGCATTTGTATCCTGAGGCATGTAAGGGTGTAGCTGATAGGCACTCATAATTGCTATGAATAACTTTCTGTTGGTTTAGTTCCCCTAATGAATGCTAGCAAAGTACAGGTCAGAATGTGTAGTAACGGGAGTGGGCTGCCTTTGGGGTGGTAGGTGGAAATTGAATTTGCTTGGTTATAATATGAAACATCACTCTCAGAGGAGGCAGCCAGAGAGTTTAAGCAGCATCAGTACTAAATGTGAAACCTTGGATAGGGAATAGATTGAAATATTTTAAGGGTAGGGGGAAATGTTGAACCTAACTTGGTGGTGTATGTAACTGAGCTACACTGAGTGAATTCTAAATGGAAGGCATTTAATGAATTACTTTTTTATAGCAGCACTGGCATAAGTAGTTTTTGTTTACAACAGTATATTCCTGTTCTCACCCTTCCCTGCCCTAGCCAGTTTGTTGGTATAAACACTTGCAAGGTTGCACAGTAATGCAGGTGAAAATTAAGTGCTTCTCTAGCATGGGAAGGTAAGAAGTGACTATCAGCTACATCAGTTTCTTGAAATTAATTCACGATGTGGACACAAATGTTTGTTTCGGCAAGCCTGGGGGAATAATGAGGGCAGAAATGGGTTGGCTCATGGTGCTGGCTGCTTAAGTAATACAGCTATTGTAAGAATATGCCTAACAACAGATGACCATGGGTAGAGCTTCACATTTGTTTTATTTGTAACTAAAGTTTTTTCTCTGTTATGTCGAAATAAAACTTTGCTTTGTTTTACTGTTGATCCTCAAAAATAGATAAGAATGGCAACGAATTCAGCCTAATTATATGAGGCTGTTTACAGAGAGACCTATTTCTGGTTCTGTTATCAACTCAGTTATTCATCTTTCTTGAACAGTACACAAGATCACTGTGGAGTTAGGATACTTACAGATCTGTTGAGAACAGAGAAGAACTGGGCTGGCAACCTATAGCTATGCTGTGAAATGGGTGCATTCAAGACTGGAAGAAGGCTGTACTAGCATGGGGTTTTTGTGTAGTGGATGTTTGGAAAATACAGAAATAGGACATCATACAGAATCCCAAGCTGGCTGTTAAAATATCAAATAATGTGAATGAAAGTTTCTGCACATGCTTGTTCTTGCTTGCAACTTTTAATGGGAAATCTCAAATAATAGTATTTATAGATAAGCTAGTTGTAAGCTTGAGAGATCATTTTTGTGTGAGGTCCTAAGACCAAGAGTGTCTGGAATAATTGCTGTTGCAACTGCTGTTGCAGTCATAAAAAAATATGTATAGTGAAAGAAAACTTCCAAGTTGCCTAGCAGTATACAGTTTGCAGAAAACTCAGGTTCTTGCTTTTATAAGGCTAGAGCAGTATGGTGAACAGCCTGAAGTACTGCACAATAAAAGTTTAAATGCATTCAGAATTTTCCAGTCTCAAACTGTTCATTAATTAAAGCAGACAATTTCAGACCTGAAGGAAAAATAAAAGCAGAGCCAAAACTTAGCTGGCAGTTGTTTGATAGCTGTGTGTGTGGGAGCCTTTTTTCAAAAAATTACTTATATGCTCCCTAGTGTTTGCAAATACCTTACCTTTTAGCTGAAATGCTGGTGGGGCTTTTTTTAAGTTTCAGGCCAAAAAGTGTGCTTTTGGCAGTCATAAAAAATGTGTGTTGAATGAAAACTTCCAAGTCATGTAGCAGTATATGGCTTGCAGAAAACTCAGATTCTTGGTTCGGTAAGGCTACAGTGCTGTGAGTTTGCTGGAATTGTGTGCTGCCCTTTTTAGTTCATGTTTAGCGCAGCCTAGTTCTGGATGTAGTCTGTACAGAGACACAGTGATTAGAAATGAACCAAACTTGTTGCTTCAAAATAGACAAAATTAAGGATATTTGGAAAGGTATGGAATGTTTGCAAGGTACATGTAAAGTTTTGTGGATGTTGTTGGTTTCCAATAAGCCATTGCTTCATAATAACTCTTTCTTAAACTTTATGGCTTAGGGATTTGTGTGTAGAAAAGAAGGATAAATCTGTTCTGGCAGACTTCACAGTTAGTAGCATGGCTGTATGCTTAGTAGGGAGAACTACATCCATTTCAGTTATGGAGTAGTGGATGTTAGAGGAGACTGGATGGGAAAGGTGAAGACACACAATAGATTTTATGTCAATGCATTTCTTCTTCAAATAAAGTTAAAAAATTCGGCTTGAAGGTCTGCTGTGTTTAAAAGACCATTTAAAAAAAATAATGTCAGAGTGCTTCTTGTAATGTTAATATGTCTTATATCCAACCTGCTTTTGGAACAGAAAGTATTTAAATGTTTAATTAAACTTTTAATTATTTTCCTAAATAAACAGAAGACTCCAAACAAAAATATTTGTATCCAAGTTTTCAGTTATATAAACAGTTGACCCCAAACCTGTTGTCCTAAGAGCTGTATCTTGTTTACAGGTGTAAGCCTGTTTACTGGGATGTAAGACATGGGTTTTCCATGCCATGTCCTGCCTGAACTACAACTTCTGTCTTGCTTTGTGGAT
Source organism: Grus americana (assembly GCF_028858705.1). Lineage (NCBI taxonomy): Eukaryota > Metazoa > Chordata > Aves > Gruiformes > Gruidae > Grus > Grus americana. The sequence goes on along the minus strand of NC_072852.1, from coordinate 14,152,515 downwards.
TACTAGGGGCCCCTTAGTATTTGGTGCTGGAAAACCAGTTGTGTGAGCTCTGCGATTTGATTCATGTTAGGCTTCGTCCTATTCATCAGACAGTGGTGTTCCTCCCCTCTGTCTAAAGTACCTTCTGACCTCATGGATTTGGCATAACTAATGGTCTCCTTTAGTAGTTTGTATGTCTTGGTCCGTTTCCTTTTCTGAATTCAGGTGAAACAGTAAAGTATCTCTGAGCATGGAGAGGGTGGTTGTGTTGCATGTTGCCTGAGCCCCTCTTACAAATTGTGGCAATCCACCTGCCTTTGTTTGGCGGTGAGTCACCTCATCCTGAAGTTTGCGTTCCATTTGTTAGGAAAGCATTTTAATGCTTTCAAGTAGAAGAGTAGTTTTCCTCTTTGTTTAAAAGTGTGGAAAATGTAAGGTTCCACAAGAAATCTTCTAATAACAAATATTCACCAAAGACATGACCCCTTCCCCTGGCCCCTCGCAAGTGAGCACAACTGTACTCCAGTTTGATTTTGGTGTCTGTATCACTCATAATTTGGCTGGCAATTCAGTGTTTAAATTTATTTCTTGAGCGCCAAACTATTATTTTTCTTGGGGAAGAATTCAGTAAAGCTGGATGAAAAATCAGCTCATTTCTGGTTGGATTTTTTTCTAATATTTAAAATATACCTGCCAAATCTCCTTGTCTGGAGAGGCTGTCTTTTGCAAAAGGGTAAGAATCTCCTTGGACTAATAACTGGTTGAGTTTTATTTTAAGCTAATGACTTTCAAGAAATGATGGTCTACCATTTTGGTAATAAGAAAAAATGGACTACTTCTACTGCATTCCATGAATATTCTAGGATATGTTTTACCTGTTGAAATGAAAGGGAAATGAACTGGCAAGATTGATACTTCAAAGGAATCTACAGTTCATCAGGAATACTTCATCAGTTAATTGTTTGTAAATGTGTCCCTTTCTTATGCATGTAAAAGGATTTAAAGTATTCTGTGAGCGCGGAGGTCTCTTCTCCCTTCAGTTGCTTATGGAATACTAATGAAAGTAATGTATGTGCATCATGTGGAAAATATGTTGGCAGACAGATACCTGCAGTGCCTTAAATACTTTGACATTGTCTTTGTTTAATCATCATAGTTGATCCCTACTTCCCCTAAAGGCTTATACTTTCAGAATAAGATCAAAGGTTCATATGAAAATTTAAGGAAAAGTAGAATTCACCTATTTTAGAGATGAGTGGATAGATAAACAAGAGCTTAAAAATAAAACCTTAGGCACTCTAGTCTCTAATATAAAATGTCTTGTAGGAACAATAATTACAGTAGTTATATATATTTAAAAATCACACATCTGAGATGTTAACAGAAGAATTTCCTGGAATTAAGTGCCTATCTGATTAAACTTTTGTGATTTGTTTTCATGATGCTTTCTGGAAGAGTAGATGTTTTATGCCATGTCTGCATGCTTTGCTAAATTAATAATCTGACTTGGCATTGAAAATGCTCTTTGAGGAATGCAAAAAAAAAAAACCCCAAACCCAAAAAAACTTTTAAAGTAACAGTTAAAAAATCCATTACAATTTTTTGCATATTCTGTCTGCCTTTTTGAGGCACTCATTCTTTTTGTTACCATTTATGTCTGCCTAAAATGGGATAGAGGCAGTTGAGTGGCTGTTCCATTGAAGGCTGATTCCAGTAAATGTTTAGTGGAATAGAGAAAAAAAGCCTAGGACTATCAATAGTTAAATTAAAATTATGATGCAGATGTAGTGAATTATTGCTAAATAGAAAATACATAAATGGAGTGGTTTCAGTAAATCTACAGGGAAACTAGAGTACAAAGCAATTACATTAAAACAAGATTATGACCAAGGGTACTATTTATAAAAAAATTATATCAGCAATGTTTTCTGAACATTGTTCATGCTTCTTAATCAGGAGTGAATTTTGATGTGTTAATATTTGATCTCTACTGTATGGCAAAGTAATGGTTATTTTGTTACGAAAATTTTGTCATATTTATCAGTTGTCATATCTTTGCAACTGACACTACACTTTCTGTTTAGTAGTCGGTTGCTGATGAAATGGCAGGGATGGGCTCTGCATTTGAAATCAGAGCATCACCAGTAAATGCATTTGGGTTCAATTTGATAATACTTCTTATGTGTGTCTAAAATCCTAGCTGTAATGTTGCAGTGACAATATTTTTTTTCCCCTGTAATTATGAACTTACGAACTTATGTATAACAGTGAGTTATACATACTGAGTATCTGAGTTAATGAAATAGTAGATAGTCTAAAACATGGTGGAGAATTTTCCATATGATAAACGTCACAATTTGCTATTAAAAATTATTCATGCACCTAAGCAGTATATCTTGCTGTCTGTTCATTACTGGTCATCTTCTAGTTTTTATCAGGTAGAGTTTGTAAGTACCAGAAAGATGGGCACTCTTTAAAATAGCAACCTATTTTTTAAAAAACAGTATATTTAAAACAGTATATTTACTTTCAACTGAAATATTGAAAGTAAATACAGAAACTGAAGCATTTAGCATCGACTGAATTGCTTCAGCAACTTTTAAAATAAAATATGAATATTTGTCTATATATATATATCTATAATGGATTGAGAGCAGCCCTGAGGAGAAGGACTTGGGGGTGTTGGTGGATGAGAAGCTCAACATGAGCCAGCAGTGTGCACTTGCAGCCCAGAAAGCCAACCATATGCTGGGGTGCATCAAAAGAGGCGTGACCAGCAGGTCGAGGGAGGGGATTCTCACCCTCTACTCAGCTCTCATGAGACCCCATCTGGAGTACTGCATCCAGTTCTGGGGTCCCCAACATAAGAAACACATGGAGCTGTTGGAGCAAGTCCAGAGGAGGCCATGAAAATGATCAGAGGGCTGGAGCACCTCTCCTATGAAGACAGGCTGAAGGAGTTGGGGTTGTTCAGCCTGGAGAAGAGCAGGCTCTGGGGAGACCTTAGAGCAGCCTTCTAGTACCTGAAGGGGCCTACAGGAAATCTGGAGAGGGACTGTTTACAAGGGCATGGAGTGATAGGACAAGAGGTAATGGCCTTGAGCTGAAGAAGGGTAGATTTAGACTGGATATTAGGAAGAAATTCTTCCCTGTGAGGGTGGTGAGGCACTGGAACAGGTTGCCCAGAGAAGCTGTGGATGCTGCCTCCCTGGAAGTGTTGAAGGCCAGGTTGGATGGGGCTTTCATCAGCCTGGTCTAGTGGAGGGTGTCCCTGCCCATGGCATGGGGGTTGGAACTAGATGATCTTTGAGGTCGCTTCCAATCCAAACCATTCTATGATTCTGTGTTTTTTCTACGTTGGATATAATGAGCTCAATAGGACTCCATATTCCTAAACTCCGCAACACATAAGTGCAGTTTGGAATAAAAGACTCTGATTACTGAGTTCTCAGGTTTTTAAGAAATGCCCCAGATTTGTGACTTTACAGAAATAAGCTTTTCTCAGTTATTTTCTCACTTTTTTACATTTCACAATGGAATGAAGAACAGACATTGCAGCCATGATTTATTTGAGATATTCCAGTTTTCTGTGGCCTTTCTCTAGTGAGTTCAGTTAAATTTCTATCAAAGTTTGAAACAGTTACTTTTATTGTTATTACAATTAGCTTTTCCTTTGTTTTAGACAAAATAGGAAATAGGACCAAATGTCTTTTCTTACATGTATGTGCATCTTGTCAGTAGTAGCGTGTTATTAATGCTCTATGAGATTGCTGCTCTTAACTACAAAACAAAGTCACTATATAGGCAAATCCTAAGGTACTGTATAGTTCCAGTGCCTCTTGGACAGGTTTGCAGGATTGTATTGCATAGGTACTAAATGTCATAAGTTTCAGGAGGAATTTAGTATTCTTCCAAAATGTAAATTAAGGAACACTTCCCCCTCACTTTTGCAGTTGGTAGATAATAGTATCTGAAGCTGTGCATACCGGGGAGTAAAATTCTGCCTGAACTACAAAGAGATCTCATGTCTACTTGCCACAGCATGTTTTTGAAGTCTTTTGTGTAATAGCGACTCTTAAAAGCATATTTTGTTGAGGAAAAAATACAGTAGATCATAAAACAAGAAGGGTAGGCTTGTTTCTAATGCGTGTGAGAACATTCAATCTTATTATTGTTGATGTTAGTCCAAGAAAAGATTGATTAATTTAAAATTTATTTTAGTTCTCCTCAGAAAGATATGGATAAGCAAATGGATGACGAGCAGCCTTTGACAGCCTGTAACCAGTATCCTAAAGAAGTGGTGAGGAAACGTCAGAATTCAGGTCGAGGTTCCAGGGGCAGTGATTCTTCCAGGACCTCCAGGAAAAGCTTCAGGCTGGACTACAGATTAGAAGAGGATGTAACTAAATCAAAGAGAGGCAAAGATGGGAAATTTGTCAACCCGTGGCCAACATGGAAATCACCAACCTTGCCAAATATTCTGAAATGGTCCCTCATGGAAAAAAACAACAGCAATGTGCCATGCTCAAAGCAGGTAAATACTTGCATGTTTTCTGTTCTCAATTTAGACCGCTTTTACCTCTGCTCTAAACAATAAAATATAGGACAGTTTCTAACTAATATTTACTAGGCGTCTTTTGGAGACTTTTCTAAGTGTTGCTTTTCTGATTTTTATTATCACTTTATTCTTTTCAAAAGGTGGGTTATCACTTTCTATCTCTTTTAAATTTTTTCTCCTTTTTGTTAGTTCTACACCCTTTGATTTGTCTAGCTCGGTTTATATTTGCAAAAACAACAAAAATGGCCCTCCAGCTCAGTCATAAACTACAATTACACTCTTTCCTTTTTAATAGGTGTTGACTTAGGAAGCATGCTACTAACATCATTCATATTGGATGAAATAGCCGTGGCATATCTCATTTTAAAAATTTTGCCTTTTTTTTTCCCCCCCAGACTGCCATTTACTACATATGTTACATCTTTTTCATAAAAATGTACTAAATAGTTGTAGTCATTTACTTACGGAAGTATTTGCAAATCTATGCTTTTCTATTTCAGTACACCAGGAGAAAAAAATGCATACCTTAAAACTAACCTGAGCAAGTATTTGTACTGAAACATTAAAGGTACAGTGCCAGTTTACTGGGAAACACCATTATTTGTTCTTGGTGTATTGCTTCTGTCAGATATTGTATATAAAGAAGGAGGTGGGGGAAGCAACCTCTGAGAGAAGCTTGTTTTACACAAAGAGTAACGGATACGGGAAAGCCACAGGTTATCTTTGTGGCCACAAGAAGTGTTACAATGGCTATGGTTTTGACAGTTAGGATCACTTCTCAGTGTATTTTCTCATGTGTTGACTGCACTTTGGAAAAGCTGTGCTGAAGGGTGCACAACCAGGAAAGACATTTTTGAACAAACAGATGTTAATAATGCTTTTAAGCATCCAAGAAGGTATGCATAAGCTATAAATTTCACAGTCAGTATTTAGCGAAGAGCTTACACTTTTTCTCATATGTGAATTACCTGTAAGGGAAGGAATTTGATCAGCTTTATGGACAAGAAAGCCATGTTACTTATTAACACGTGATGCTCAGAGGTTTGGGGATTTCTTTAAGGATATGTGGCACAAAGCATATTTAAGGGAGAAATAATCTTGCCTGTAATTGTTCTATAATAATAATTTGATTACAGAAAGAAGCACAACAAACCTATTTTGGTTTTGGGACCCCTTCTAAGAATTCACTGTTTTAAATTTGGCGTCCTGCTTCTAGACATTATCTGCACCTTATAGTAGTAATAGTGGTTGTGCCTTAGTGCGCACAGCTTTCTGGACAGCGTGCTGCATTATGACACTTCAGCCACATTTGTGTAAAATTCACGCCTTGGCATTTTCAGTTGCCTTTGCTGCCCCATTCCGTACGTGTACAATGGGCTTTGTATCTTGCCAGCACCAGTCAGAAACCTGGTTGGTGACTGAAGTACCTAGAAGGCAGTGCTAAGGTGTACTACAGAGTGTAGAATATGCAGCGCTCTGATGGCAGTGGAGAACTGCAGCACTCCCCTTTAATTTACAGATTATCCCTGCAATAAGGGATGATTACAAAGAAATCTGTACTGTACCAGTTGTAAAGCTGTCTCTCTGACCCAGCTGGGATTAATTTTGGACTAATTTTATTGCTTTGCATATGAAATTTTTTAATTAAGTGCCTGCAATTATTCAGGAGCTCAGTGAAGTAATTCAGAAATAGGAAAACCTAGATAGGCATCAATGAAATATACTTCTTGAGTCCTCAGCCATTTTGATGCTTGTTCCAGCTATGTTTGCTCCACGCCTAAATCAACCTGTAAAGCACTTCTGAGCTTGTTTAAAATTCAGACTAAGGGCTCCATACTTTATTTACACTGCTAGATAGCATGTCCTTCGAGCAGACTCCTTCAATTTTCACATTGAGTGTGCCTACTGATACCCTGCTATGCTGGGCAGGTTCAGTTTATCTGTACCAAGTGCTTTGCATATGTTAAAAAAAAAAAAAAAAAAAAAGGCATATTATCCAGGATATGTGCTTCACTGTGTAAAAGCTATATGTATTATAATCATGCCTTCACAACAAGCCTATATCATTATCCAGAATGCATAGACTTCTTGTATTTTCATTACAGGCTTGATTAATAACTTTTTTCAGTGCTGTCGGAGTATCTTTATTATTAGCTGTTGGATCAACAATTTAGATTGTTCTTATTTCTGTAAAATCCAGTGGTATTCCAGTATGTACTAAGCGCCAAAAATCCTAAGCTAATTAGCTAGTCTTACCAAAGCCAGTCATGTGTTTCTTCTTACTTTGCATTAGGAGGGAAAGAGAACATGAGAGGGGGAAGGGGCACAGCAGGAGAAATTTTTGTATTACTCTAGTGAAGATAAGACAGTATTGGGCACATTTTGCTTCTGTTGGTAGCTGATTTGAGATTAATGCCATATTTCAAAGATCTGTTATAAATCTCATAGTATTAATATGTTTCTGGTTAGTCTGACATAGAACAAAATGTACTATAGCAGGATAAAGCTTCCTTAAGATTATGTATTTCATTTATTATGTTGTTTTATCCTGTTGTATGAGTTTTAAGAATTTCATATGATGTATATTGCCAATAGAAGTTGTTTTAGTTTGAAATCGTATGAGTTGAGTAAGGAGTCCTTATTGCTTTTAAAGGTAATTTTGGGGATTTTGGTGTTCTTTTGTAAGATATTAATAAAAAACAAACCCGCCAAAAAAAACCCAAACCAATGCATTGAGAAGTAATTTCTTTAGCTGTTTCCCTGTGTGATTTGCTGTGATAACTCAAAATAATGCCTGATTTCTGATCTCGTCCCCTGAGGAATCACTGATTTCGATCAGATGCCTGTGTATCACAAACCTGTAGATCTCATACAGAGTCAGTGCTTTCCAAGTTACGTGGCCTTTGTGCTCTTGGTTTGCCTTGAATTTTTGTTCACAGAATTTCATTTAAGTAGGTTTGGATACTAGTCGTTTGAACTGTGCTACCCTTTATTTATCAATCTTCCTGTCTGTGTGCCTTTTATAGTCATTAGTTTTACCTTTAAATCAACTGTTCAAAATACTTAATAGTGTTGGTCCTAGTGACAACCCTGTAAAGCCTTTAATGGCACAAATGTGTCGTGGTTTAATGCCAGCCAGCAGCTCAGCCCTACGCAGCCGCTCGCTCGCTCGCTCACTCACTCCCCCCATGACAGGATGAGGGAGAGAATTGGAAGGGCAAAAGTGAGAAAACTTTTGAGTTGGGATAAAGACAGTTTAATAGGTAAAGCAAAAGCCGCACACACAAGCAAAGCAAAACAAGGAATTCATTCCCCATTTCCCGTTGGCAGGCAGGTGTTCAGCCATCTCCAGAAAAGCAGGGCTCCATCACACGTAATGGTGATTTGGGAAGATAAATGCCATCACTCCAAACGTCCTCTTCTTCCTTCTTCCCCCAGCTTTATGTGCTGAGCATGACATCATATGGTATGGGATATCCCTCTGGTGAGTCTGGGTCAGCTGTCCCAGCTGTGTCCCCTCCCAGCTTCTCATGCACTCCCAGCCTACTGGCTGTGACGCTGTGTCAGCCCTGCTCAGCAATAGCTAAAACGTCAGTCTATTATCAACACTGTTTTGGTCACAAATCCAAAACATAGCCCTGTGCTAGCTACTGTGAAGAAAATTAACTCTATCCCAGCCAAAACCAGTACAATATGCTTAAGGCCTAGTTACAAACTCATTCACATTTGCCAGTTAGCCAGTTCTTTATCCATTTAGTATTGTTTGTTAATATTGCATGATACTCATTTTAAAAACTAGTTTGTGTCAAATGTCAGCAAAAATTAAGTTGATTCATTTAGAGTTCTCTGAATAATTTGTAGTTTACCTTTAAAAGCAACTACTTAAAAAGAACATTTTCCATTAAAATGTACTTACCGGCCTGAATTGCATTATGGCGATTAATTATTGAATTACATATCTGAGTTTAATTTCCTTGATATAATCTGGTTTGTTGCCTTAACCATGTGTAATTTGGTGGGTCGTCCTAATTTCCATTTTTGAGTATGATATTAGTTTTGTGGCTCTTCAACTCTTCTTTTTTTAATTATCACAATATAACGCTCTCTGTGGTTCAGATTTCTCCTGTGAGTGTCATTCCCACGTACTTACTTAGAATGCAACAGAGATAAGAAAGTGATGTTTCTTTCTTGGAGAAGCACCAGTTTGTGTCAGTCTAATACTTTGTTTATTCTTGTATGAATTAAGTGATTGTATTGTACTAACCTTATATGCAGCTTTATAGAAGGTTATCTATTTCTTGTTCCTGGAGACAGTAATGAAGCTTTTTCTGTAGACGTGTCTTGGCCATTAGCACTCAGAAGAAGCAATTTAATGAATATTTTATTACTTACAGTAGAATTGCAGAGGGGTGGGAGGTGTATGTTTGTTTTTTCCCCAACATATGCCCTCCAAATCAATAAAATATTGTGGAGAAAGTAACTTTCCGGAAGCTGTCAGGACTGTTTTAGCAAGCGAAATCCTAGGCTCCTAAACTGTCACAGCATCAGCTGGGCTTTTAAGGCACTGGGAGGTCAGCTCTGTATAAGCTCCCCCATAGTACTAATCTATTGTCCTAGATGGAGAGAATGAGAGCAGCAACCCTGATAGGGAGACTCTGGCTAGGAACCACAAGTGTTGGGACATCTGTGATTACCAGGGAGATAAGAGGGTCGGGAGTCTGTAGAAGGTGCCTAACATAGGAAAATTCTTCTCAAGTAACTGGAGGAATTCAGACCAGAACTGTTTGTGAGGAGAGCCTTAGCCACGCTGTGGCAGAGCTGGAGATGGTCAGGAACTCCGAGAAGACTTATTGTTTGGTTGGGGTTTTTATAGGAAAACTGTTTATTACAAATAAAGCTTCTGCATAAGCATCTCAATCACACTACAGTGAAGTATGTAACTCCTGTTCAAAATGGGAGAATGAGCAGTGGTTTAATGATGAGTTTCAGTAGATAATGTACAGCCATGGCGTCCTTTGTGCCAACTGGCCTCTTGAGGCTGCACATAGACTGAAATTTGGAAGCTGATCAAGTATTTTCTTCCTCTGGATTCATGTTCAGCTGGATCAGCTCTCTGACTTGTCAGACTTGAGTGGCGACTGCATAAACATTGAGGCTGGAACAAGAGGGCAGGTTGGGGAAGGTTTCCATAACTTTTCACACAGGAGTATGGATTTAGGTTGATTTAAGTCATTCATGGGACTGCATCGTGAACATACAGAGAGATCAGTATAGTGATTTATTCAGTAATAATTAAACTTTAATTACCTAGAAGGCTTCGATAAAACATCATGAGAAGCATAGCTAAGTGCCTAAAGAACCATCTTAAAAATGAGATCTGAGTTTTAGTTTGTGTTTTATGAATGTTCATTGAATTATTGGCAGGATGGAAAGAGAGAATGGTAAAAGCTGACATTAGCCAAGTGAGGGTAACCTCCATGTGCTGCTTCTGTACTTAATGGGGAGAGAGAATGTCTGCTGAAGGCTAATAGAACAGCTTTTGTGGAATGCTATAGGGAACATGGCGTTCTTTCACCTGTGGGTTTGTGACTTATTTGTGCTAGGACTTAGAGGATGCATCATTTAGTTGCACAAGCTAAACTTGAGCATTTGTTACAGTAACAGGTGTGTGTGTGTGTATGTATGTGTGTGTGTGTATTCTTTTCCAGGTCGGAAAGGCCAACCGATTGCAAAACCTTCCCAGAATGTTGTTAGTGCCTTGCAGTGCTTTCACTGCAATGCTTTCAGACTCTCTGTTAGTGGGTGTCCTGGCCTGATGGGGTACTCTCGAGCTCTCTCTTCTCTCTTGACAGAGAAGTGAAAATGTTACAAAAACCTGAGATGAAATTAGGAGGAAGTAGCTGGGAAAATGGTCATTAAAGAGGAATCTGTTTTGTGTTGCAGTTCTCTGTTTGCCTAAAAATATAAACAAAATGCAAGTTTTGACTGTGATGATTTGTGCCTTGTATGCAGTTTTTGTTCCATGGCCAAATACATTCTGAAATCTCTCATGCATATTGTGTCCTTTTTTTGCTAGGAACTTGATAAAGAGCTTCCAGTGTTAAAACCTTACTTTGTGCAAAAGCCGGAACTTGCTGGGAAGACAGGAACTGGTATGCGAGTCACATGGTTGGGACATGCCTCAGTTATGGTGGAAATGGATGAACTCGTATTTCTCACTGACCCAATCTTCAGCCAGCGAGCTTCCCCTACTCAGCTGATGGGTCCCAAGCGCTTCCGAGGACCTCCATGCACAGTAGAGCAGCTCCCCAGAATAGATGCAGTCATGATCAGCCACACCCATTACGATCATTTGGACTACAACACTGTAACGAGTTTAAATGAACGCTTCGGGAGTGAGCTGCGCTGGTTTGTGCCTCTGGGGCTCTTGGACTGGATGCAGAGATGCGGTTGTGAGAATGTGATTGAATTGGATTGGTGGGAAGAGAACTGCGTCCCTGGTCACGATGCGGTAACTTTTGTCTTCACCCCTTCTCAACATTGGTGCAAAAGGACTGCGACAGATGATAACAAGGTTCTTTGGGGCAGCTGGTCTGTCTTGGGACCTTGGAATAGGTTTTTCTTTTCAGGAGATACTGGATATTGTGTTGCTTTTGAACAGATAGGTAAAAGGTTTGGACCTTTTGATCTTGCAGCCATCCCCATTGGAGCTTATGAGCCAAGGTATGAAAATCAAAGTTTGATTAAAATACATAAATTATATACTGATGACAAAAAAATACACCCAGAAGTAAAAACTGTAGGTATACTTTATTAAGATTTTACAACAGAATATAGAAGCAAAAGAAGGAAATTGCTGAGTGACAAAAAAAAAAAAAGCAGAGAATCGGAAGATGGAGCTGAAATCTCCAGGATGCTTGTCTGTGTATGTGTGATGCTCTTGGAGAGTTTTTTTTCTTCAGTCTTATGCACAGCAAGGATAAATCAGCTGACTTTCTTCCGTGAAAAATGTTGAGTAAAAATCTGGAATTACTTTGTGACTTTCTTTCTGAAATAGCATCACTTAATCCAACCCATTTAGATGCATGCAATTTGCTGCATTTTTCTCTTGCTTCAGTCTTTACGCTGTTTTTGCATCTTATCTGGAGATAAAGATGAATCCTTTATAGAGTGAAAGATCTGTGTGTTTAGGCATCTGTATCCTACTTATGATGAGGTATCTAAACTTTTAGATGATAATGCTGATATAATGCTGGAAGCAGAGCATGTATGGGCTGGGAAAGGAAGATAGGAGTCAGGATAACGTGGTAAAAATCCATATCTTTTAAGAATTGCCAGGTTCTCTCTTCTGCTTTACCACTGTTCCTTTAGGCTGTCTTCTGAAGCACACGCTTTTTGGTGTGTGGCACTAGCATGAAATTTTTTGAGGGATGGATTTAAATCTATGGCCTTAATGCCTTGAGGCACCAATAATGTGTCCTTAGTATATATATAAGAAAAAAACGTTTGAAAAGGGGAGTGAAATACATCAACTGCTATTTTGCGGGTATCTTCGTATATTCCAGCTTGTTGATTTTGAGTGTTCTGTATGTTGTTCAGACATACACGCTCCATAATTTTTTTGATTACATGAGCTAAGATTTTTTTTTTTAGATTCTTTGCAACTTACCCATTGAAAATAAAGAAGAAATCTTGCACTGAATTAGATGACACAAAAGAATGACTTTGTGTTTTGGTAGGTGGTTCATGAAATACCAGCATGTGGATCCTGAAGAAGCAGTAAGAATCCATATTGATGTTCAAGCAAAGAAGTCTGTAGCCATTCATTGGGGGACTTTTGCTTTAGCAAATGAGGTAAATTTCAACACTTTACATGAGCTCAGATTTCCCAAGTACGCAGTCATTAATGAAGCTTTGCTCTTGCCGTTTAACCTATGTATCTGTAAATGTATACTTAAAATGTAAACATTGTATGAGTGAAAAGTCGTTACTATATGTATTGCAGTTAAAAGCAATGCTTAGCTTTTCATAACCAATTACATAAAATTATTCCATGGATAAGATTAATTTGAAAGTACGGAGTTATTGCAACAAATATGGAGGATTTCTGATATCCAAAAGCAGAGGAACCTGAAAGGTGGGGACATATATGCAGTAATAAAAGTAAACTCAGCGGTGCATCACTTGGAGACAGTAAGAATTGCATGCCTGTGAGTCAATACAGTATTTATTAATCATGTATGTCTAGGAAATAAATTTAGTAGTATTTTTAATGGTTAATTCATAGTTAAATACCAGCAAGAATATGAAAAACTGAGTTATTCTGAGTTGCTGGTTTTTTATTTTTTAATCCCCCTTCCCCATGTCCCCAGTTCGAATAAGGAGGTTACCCAGGTACCTTAACAGTGACTAAAAATGCAGCGAAAGGGAGGTATATACATCAACTTTGATGCACCTTGTCTTGTAGCTGTTTTTCAACTGCATCTTTGCATCACTTGCACCACTTTACCTTATAACTCAGTCCTGAGGATGTTAGCTATGTTCACCTGATATAACTCAGATATAACATTTTCTATCCACGATGCTTCTAATAAGCTGTGTCGCTTAGTGCCCACAGTACAAATGCTGTGTATTTAGCAGCACAAAAAATGGATGATTTCTCCCTCATGATGCCTTTTCTGAAGTGTAGCAAATACAATGAAGTAACCTCAGGGGGGACCTCATCGAAGCGGCACTAGTTTTTGAACAGTAAAGTTGACGACTCTGATTTACTACGCGAGAGAAAGCGCCACCTGCTGAGCTGCTAACACTTCCTCCTCACCTAGTTCTGCCTCCAAGGGATCTAGTTCAACACATGGAAGACGACTGAATTTTGGATGATAGGTTGTGCCTTGCTAGTTACTCTACAACTATAAATCACCATTCTTATCGTTTAAAAACTGAAAATGAAACCAAACAGTTTAATTTGACAAATACATACCCTCCTTTTTTAGATAATCATAGAATCATAGAATGGTTTGGATTGGAAGGGACCTTAAAGATCATCTAGTTCCAACCCCCCTGCTGCGGGCAGGGACACCCTCAACTAGACTACGTTGCCCAATGTTTAATAATAATGTTTAAAATGTAAACCATTTCTTGTTTAGGGCAGTGATATTCTTTCTTTCCCCCAAATGCTGCAGTGGTATATTTTCCCTCATAATTATTCTTATTTTTCCAGTATTACTTGGATCCTCCAGTTAAACTGAATGAAGCTCTTGAAAGATACGGCTTGAAAAAAGACGACTTCTTTGTCTTAAACCATGGAGAATCACGGGACTTGAGTACAAATGATGGGTTTGAATAATGAAACAGTAGCAGTTCCTTGTAAGCCTCATTTGATTTGAACTAGCAATTAATGTTACAAATATTAACATGATGTACTTACAAAGTAGATTTTTTTTTTTTTTTTGAGTGAATTGGATTTTTAGATGCCAGGTTTGTCAGTTTCAGAACTAAAACTTGCATACTGATTTCATGATGAATTTTACTAGTTATATTGTTTATAAATTTTGAGAGGTGATCTAAAAACTGGTTAATATATAACATACTGTCTGGGAGTAACTTGCAGTTTCAACTCTTATGTACACCACTGATAATTTTTTTTTTTTTTTTTTAAAAAAAAACCTCTTCATCTTATCTGCAACAGCAATAATAACCTCAGCACAGGACATATTCGTAGAATTAATGGCTGACTTGAATTAGTCATTGTTAGAATGTCATCTCCCACTTGTTAGCCATTAATCTCCAGGTTATGCCCTGTACCTTGATAGCTTCACTGTATGTTTTGTGGGGTGGAGTCTTCCAATACAGCTGTCTAATTAAAGCACAAGCACAGTAAAATAATTATTTTACTGAATGCTTCTACATTTTCATATACTGACGAACCACAAAAGCTGAATTTTACAGTGATCTAAAGAAACGTGCCTTTTAGAGAGATAATTTAGTATTGCATCATTGATGTGTAAAACTTACTGCTGGCCAGAGTATCTGCGCACTTTCATTGTTTTGTCAATATTTTTAAGTTGGGCCTGAATGGGTCTAAAATAACTTTGTCAAATGCAGTACATGAAATGGAAGAAACCCTTAATGGCGCTTGTCTTTGCATTGACTTAGCCTATTATTGTTTGTTTGTTTGTTTTTAAAGTGAAAAGTCTTAAGCAAGGGCTGTGGTATTTTTTCTTATAGCTTCCCTACAATTTTAAAGTTGAATGAGAGATTACAACACTGTTCAGTATCGTAAAACTTGGCTAAATGTATCTGTATCAAATTTGCCATGCTAATTTACAGAATTAAAGCCTATTGTTGCCAATAAAAGGGTGGTTGTTCTCCTTCATAATTCATTGGCAAATCATTTTTTTGTTCATGATTTGTTTTGGTCTACAGGATACATGTATTTTTTTGCTCTTGCTGTGCATTACATTTTATGTTCGTACTCCATGAAGATAAATAAAAAAGACAATTTAAAGACATCAACTTCTGGCAACTAATTAAAACTAGTTAATGAGATTTCATGCTAGGAGCAAACTGAAGTAATCTTTTAACTGTTGACAGTTATCTTTTAAAAATTTATATTGGGAAGTCCTTGAAGTCTTATAAATCTTAATACCAACAAAGAACAGCACAAGGAGGCACAGATCAGTCTGAGTTCATGCTGAGGAAGGGTTCTGGAACAGAGGATTACACTTGTATGGAAGAAAAAGCAGCTTATATTCCTTTGGTGGGATTCATATCTGACAAACATAAATATTTCTTTATTTGAAAAGGTAATTCTAGTATGGTCTAGATGTATTCACCAGAACATGTTTAAAACTACTCCTTTGTTCAGTGTTGATTTTGGGAGGATATTTCAGATGAAATCTCTGTTGGGCCTCATATTTACGCAATAGCTTCAGTAATGATTTGGGTAACATAATGCACATTATATGGTCATAATATTCTGGAGGATACCAAGCTGCAGGATGTTTTGAGTACTTTGAAGGACATGGTTAAAATTGGTTGGTGTGTGGTTGTTTTTTTTTTTTTTTTTAGTTTTCAAAGTCATCAATAGACTTTAGAACTTTAGAAAGTTCTTACTTTAGAAAGAAAGAATGAAACTAAAATACAGAATAACCTAGATAAGCAGCCACATAGCAGAGAAGTACTGACTTATAAAATCAGAGACTGAATGTCAGTAACATCATACATTTTGGTTTGGATCTATTAATTCACAGCATTTGTACGTAAAACAGTGACTTCCGCTTTGCTTGGTGCTGGTAAGATTCCATCTGAAGTGTGGGGTGGAGGATTAAAAAATTAGGCACACTTATGTGAAGACACTTTGGAGAGTCTTGCATGATTTCGAAACGTCTCAATAGGATTGTTCTCTGAAGAAAGCACTTAAAAATAGGTCTTTCTAGACCAGAAAAAGATGACCAAGACAACACTGTCACAAGCTTTTGTGTATTTTTAGAAAAGGGGACAATGGTCACTTGTTTCTGTCAGCTGTCAAAGCAAAGGACGAGAGATCAACTTTAATTATCAAAAAATGGTATTTGACAAACTCAGGTTGGAGTACATGGAGGGGGATACCTAGACATCTCTGTTGCTGAGCTTAAAAAACCACATGTATTGGATATACTTAGTCTAAGTTCTTGTCAGAAGAGAAAGGTGGGATTGGTGAATTCTTCGTGTCTGACCTAGCCTTTGTTTTTGTTAAACACAGAATAGAAAAAAATTAAATTTACAAAAAGTGGCAAAACATTAAGTGATCATAATGTAATTTGCTTATTACAAAATGAAGTGTTTCTGGAGCAGTGGGAAGGAGAAAGGGAAGTTCAGTGTCAATGCAGTGATTGTCAGGGTTCTGACTGGGAATCATGCCAGCTTCTATTTCTGCCTTAATTGTATTCCTGATGAGTTAAACTACCTATGTAGGTGAAGTAGATACACGTATCTTTACCCTGTATTGATCAGGGCATTGACAGGTGGTATTTTCAAGGTCACATTTTTCTTGCAGTTTTAGCTATTTGTAAAGTCGCCTACTGAAAATAAAGTGTCTATTGAATTACAGAAAGAGGAGAGAGTAGTATTTTACTAAGAGCAGAATGGGTAGATTAACTTAGAAAGATGAAGCACACAGTTTAGAAAAATGGTACAAGGTGGAAAACTTGTTTTCTAGCCTTTACATCTGACACCTTTTACTTCATGATGATGTGTTCAGGAAGTTTTAGCAGTCTTGTTTTAGTGTGAAGTGTTTCCTAGTATGTTTTATGTTCATCCATGAAACTTCCTTCAGGTTCTTTTACAATGATGTTTATATGTATTCCACTTCATTTTGAATTAACGCTGGACTGATGACTAAAACTTCATGGGGGCTAACTCAGCAGAAGCACTTAT
The DNA here is from genome assembly GCF_028858705.1 of Grus americana. Classification (NCBI taxonomy): domain Eukaryota; kingdom Metazoa; phylum Chordata; class Aves; order Gruiformes; family Gruidae; genus Grus; species Grus americana. Next base: position 14,135,561 of record NC_072852.1, on the reverse strand, counting down.
TCCAATGATGCTCCAGTTGCAGAGAAAAAGGAGTAAAGCTCTCCAAGAAAAGCAGGCTGTAAGCTTTCACAAAACTGTGTATGATACTGCTCTTGTAGACTTTTTTTATGAAGATGAGAATGTTGAACTGCAGTTGCAGATAATCTCTGACTCCAAATATTTTGAAAAATATGTATGTTTTCCTTAAAGTGACACTTTCAAAGCAAGATAAAAGCCTTTTGATTTTTCTTCAAGTGTACAAACCTTGCAGGGTTGTGGTTAACTGCACTCACTGCCATTTGGCTAAATGCAATGGGTATACTAAGCCTATGAGAATGTAGTTTTAGAATGTATTGCATGCAGGTAAGGTGAAAAAACATAGGCTGGGTAACTTTAATATGCAGTTTTCATTGAAAATTAATTTTGTAGGAAGCCAGTGATAGTTTGGTATTAGTTTTATTTAATATTTTACAAAACTTGCCTGCACCCATTTAGTAGATATCAGATCAATAAAATGTAAATGCCTTATCTCTGATCTTTAATGCACCATTTATTCAACAGCTGCAAATACTTAAGGCAACAAAAAGTCTTTGACATTAAGAAAAGTATTTTGATTCACTTTACTCATCCATTTAAAATGTTCACTGTACATATGAAAGTTTTCACGTTTTAAACTATTCCTCCCCCTCTGTGTACAGGTACCAGCTGTACAGTGGTTTCTTGGTACCAATTAAGCTATTGCTTTTATCTCGCTTGTAAAAAAAAAAAAAATACATTAGTATCTGTTATGCTCTCTATATTAAATACATTGCATTCTCCTTTGTAGTAACTGATTTTGCCTAGTAATATGGTAGTATTCAGTATTTTTTGGTTGGTTTATTGTTTGCTGTTTGTGTTTGTTTTAGCATAGCATTCTTAAGATTAGATATTTTCATCAGGGCAGTCTTTTTTTTTTTTTTTAAAAAACCTATTGTGTTAATATTCTCACAACTTGCTCTTTCACTTCGGTATCAGGGTGATGCAACAAAGATGCCAGTTTCTGTGCGAATTGGGTAGAGTCCCTGCAGAACGTAAAGAAAATTGAACCTTCACTGTATTGGTCCTGAATCATGGTGCCATCTTCATCATTCATGGTTTTTTTCAAGTTTGCTGCAAATGCCAGGGCTCTAAGCAGAATATCTCGGTTTACACAGTTGTCGAAAAGTAACAGCAATGATGGCACCTACGATGTTCAAGAAATAATCCATACTTAATCGCCAGCAGTAAGTACATGTAACTAAATCTAACTTTAAAAAAATGGGAAAAAAAAGATCTGCACCTAAACCATGGAAATCAGAAACCCTATGAAATACCAGAACTCCACATGCTGTGAAAGCATGCCAGAAACTTGCACTGCAGGCACATTTCCTCTTTAGAAAAGACTGGCTTGTGCATCACAGGCTAATAAATGCTTTGTACTTTCAACCTCCAAAATGCGGCTGTCTGGAAAATTCCCATTTGGAAGAGAGGGTCTGCTTTCCTTCTCAGTAACGTTGCTTTTGCCCTCTGCAGTGATTGGAATGTTTTTATATTAACACATCTGATAAATGAGAAAAGGACACACTTTTAACACAGAACTGAATATTTAGCTACCCTAATTTCATTTTAATTATGAAAAACTGGTAGTAGCTAGACTAGCTTTGCTCACGGCCGATAGCTCAAATATAAAAGCCACTGCATGTCTTAAGAAACTTGCTTTGGGGAGAGAGGAGGATGCAGCACTATTCCAGCCCTGACTCCCTGTTTTGGTGTAAGGAAAGGCTGTAACTGAAATAAACCTGTATGCCAGGCCAGCAGTGGCTAATGTCTGATCAAGTTCTCCATGAAGATATTAGTAAATGCACAGGGAAAGTTCACTTTTATGGTTGCATTTGAGAAAGGGGTGGGGATTTCCATGGAATTTGGTCTCCTTAGGTACAGTATGTTAGCTATAGAAACAGCTGTTGAGAAGGATCATTTACAATACTGGTTGGTTTTGACATTTGTTCCTGGTCTTCAGCCTTCCAGTACCTGAAGGGGGCTACAGAAAGGATGGAGAGGGACTCTATCAGGGAGTGTAGTGACAGGACAAGGGGTAATGGCTTTAAACTAAAAGAGGGTAGATTTAGATTAGATATTAGAAAGAAATCCATTGAGGCACTGGAACAGGTTGCCCAGAGAAGCTGTGGATGTCCCCTCCGTGGAAGTGTTCAAGGCCAGGTTGGATGGGGCTTTGGGCAACCTGGTCTAGTGGAGGGTGTCCCTGCCCATGGCAGGGGGGTTGGAACTAAATGATCTTTGAGGTCCCTTCCAACCCAAACTATTCCATGATTCTACAGACTGGCTGCATGTCTGGAAATGAGGTTTTGGGTTTGTTTTTGAAACTTACCAAGGTACACTGAATATTACACACCAAAGTTCATGGTACTGCCCCTTTGGTGGGAAGGGAAGGTGAGAACAGGCCTCTGCATGTCCCTCATTATTTGGAATGGTACATAGGAAGTATGACCAACTGTCTTCAAGTCCTCAGGCCCTATGACCCTCCCTCTGAAGTACAGTATCTGCTCTGGAAGAAGACCAGCTTGTGAAAGAACGTAGATTTCTATCTACTAATTTTAACCAGGTACTTCCTAGAATTTTACTCTGGAGTTGTTTATATACTTCTAATACATGAAAATTCTTCAAATGCATGCACATATCTACACCTTACTTGAGCTCTGAGAAGATGTCTTGCCATGGCTGGGTTTGCAGATAAGTTCACAAGTACCTTCAAAACTTGAATCTGAAATGAGGAACATACAAGTTCACTGCAGGCTCCAAAAGCAGTAAGTACAGCAGTAATGGGCATCAATAATGTCAGTGTTGAGTTAGAGAAGAAAAGGTAGAACATCCTGAGTTGTGCACTACAGTCTTTGGTATAGGAAAAAAACAGAGCTTATGGACTCACTAGAATGTATGTAATAAGTATAGATATTTTAGAAGCAAATTCAGTTTGCCTTAAACTGAGTAAGGCAAGATCTATAAACAACTCACAGTAGGCAAAATACGGAATATTTTAAAATACACAGTGGATAGTTAAGTACTATATTTAAAATGCAATCAGAAGCAAATACAAATACACCTTTGTACTCTCCTGGACATTGTCACACTAATCTTTTAATTAAACATTAGGAAAAGGCCAAATGCTACTTATTGTACTGAAGTAAAATAAGTCTGCTATGTTTAGTGGAAATTTGTGTTCTGGAAAACTAGTTTTGATCTAAGTACATTGATATTGATGGTACTGTGACATCTTGAATAAATGCTGAATTTGGTCCCTGTTTGAAGCTTTTCTCTTCTATCAATATTACAATAATGCACAAATAAGCACAATTTCCCACTGCAGTCATTTGCAAGAGATTGTTGCAAGAGATGTAATAACCATAAGGGAACAGAAACCTGTAACTTAGGTTATCACTACTTGGCATGTTTCCCTGGAGAGATTCATGCATCAGTGAAGCCTTTCTCATGCAGATCCTCCTTGCTCTGTGATGCAGTAGCAATGTTTAGCAAGCAGAAGAGAATTCTGGAGTTGCTATAGCAGAGGCACAGGACAATAGCAGTGCGCACAGCACTGGTTTGCTAAAGCTCTAGCCCAACGGTTCCACTATCAAGATTCCCTTTCTCCCCTCTTCCTGAATTTACACCGAGAAAGTAATATAGATCCATATTTTACGGATTTTATGTAATATCTGCTATCATTAATGAATATTTGATTTTCTAAGTACAGTCTAAACCATTTTACAAAAACAGTAAAAAGGAGGCAAGTAAAGCAGCTTCGTAAAAGGTTTGTAAGAATACACTACCCAGTACCTGTGTCCTTTCAGTTCCTTCTGCAAGCAAATGAAGAAAGCACGGAATTGAGTTTACCATCTTATGGTGGTAGTCACTGGTAACAGACATATTTGTCAACAATCTGAGTCCAGCTAGCTGCAGTTCCGAGTTCAGGGGAGCTGACTCAACGTTCCTACAAACTTGCGTAATATACACCTGGGGGAAAAAGGGAAGGAGATAAAAAGAGAAGACATTTTTTGATACAAGCAGATTTTCTATTCACAAGTAGCATCAGTGTCCTAGCCACAGTAGCATAAATACCTCTTGAACACTGCTGGCTGAATATATAACCTGATGAAGGTTCATGAAAACAAGTACTTTTTTGTTTAGTTTTGAATATATTTAAACATTCTGTTGGCATGATAGAAGCAGACCTTACACAGAGTTATGCTCACTAACCTTCCTGAAGCATAAATTGTTCTGAAAACCCAAGCTGCTTTGACTCCATCTCAGAACTAGCACATTTGCTTTAAGGAGTTATTTTAAAAAATCACTTACAGCAACCACTGTCTTAAATGTTGAGAACAAGCTAAGGACAAGTCTTGGAATGACATCCTTTCTTCTAACCGTGTGGCCCGTTCACTGGAGTACTCCTCAGGTACAGTGATGACAACTGACATTAACAACTACTTTTGACCAAATTTTCTTCTGGATGACACTATACAATAGATCTTGGGAGTCCCAACTAAGAAAAAAGTTACTTTGCCTTTACCAAAGGAGTACTTTTCTACCTATATGCCTCTAGAAATATTTGCTGTTGGCAAGCACTACTTTAAAAACGTTGCTCAGAGCTCAAGATGCTGCAAACTACCATGTACAGTTGAACTGCCTTTTTATCAAGCTAATGAAAAAAATAGTAAAAAATCTTTAAATCTGCATCAGCTCACTGCTTGGTCACTTCTTGATCTATTGATTAATCTGATAATATCAAAAGTGGATGCATATTTGATGGCTGGTCTTTTCACATCCATACCATCTTCTATATTTACCAGTGAGACTTGTTACTGTTATTACACACAATTCTTTTCAGATGAAATGATCACCCGGAAAAATTGGTCTTATACAAACCCAGGGGATCAATTACTGTTTACTTCTCCCTTGCCTAAGGAATCACGCTAAGTTCAGTCTGCAATCCATCTTATTAAACAAGCACTGCTGATGTTCTGGACATGTTTGGAAATCATATTGCCTCACATAATTTTACTATAAACTTAGCAGTGCAATCTCTGTTTAATAGCATTTGGTGAAAGCTGAACACGAACCGCCTAGTTTCCTAGCTCTCTTTTAAAAAAGGTGTCAGTGATGCAATGCATTTTTATGTTATCCTTTTGGCCTCAGGACGCACAGATCATCCAGATCTGCTGACTTGTAGGTCTAACCTCAAAACATTTTGGCATCCTGGCTTGTATTTAACAAATATGCTGAAAGCCCTGTACTATCTCCTCTGTCTCAATTACTTTGATTTTTCCCTTTAAGAAACTTACCTGTATCTCCTCTTGATTTTTAATATTCATACTCAAATTATTAAGTGCATTTAATGCTTTTTCTTTAACTTTGGCAATGCAGTCGGAGAGCATCCCTCCAATAACAGAAAGGCCATCCAAATTTCGGATTATATCCTGAAATATAAAACAGATATTTAACAAGCTTATTACAATTTTAAATTAAACGCTGAAGGCTTTCCTCAAAATTTCCATTTTAATGCAAATGGAATGTGTGAATGAAGACTTCCAGAACAGACTACTCTGTTTAGAGTGTTAGCCGATACTGCTTTATTGCTTCCATTGAAATTAGGAATAGTACTGCTTAGGGCCAAAGTATTTTTTGACATTATTTGACAATGGCATGACACTTTTAAAATTTGTCCTGCAAAGCATGCTTAAAGCATTTTAGATTATAAAGAATCAAAGGTAATTATTGCATAATGAGTTTATAGAATAGCTGAGGCAGGTCATACTACCTAAAAGCCCTGACTGAACAGAACAGAATTTCAAGATGCAGCTTTATGTTATTATAAGTTCCAAAACTGTATCTTTCTTTTCCATTACATTTCTTTTTTTTTTAAAATCTTTCTCACTTAGACTCTAACCATCACTGAAAAAAACATGTACTGTTTTCAAGACAACGAAAAATGGGCCAATGGGCCTTAGGATTCAGTTACATTCTGTTCTGAGAGATTTATATAAAAAAAAAAGTTTTGAGAAGCCAGAATAGACAGCTGTCAGAAGTACCATACGAAAAGGAAAACAACAAAAGATAAAAAAGGGTGGGACCCTGGAGGTTAAACCTTTATAAAGGCATGAAAATCTGCATCCTGCTCAAAGTTTTTCTGCATCATATTTCCAATTGATTTGAAGAGTCCTGGATAGTTGTAAAGTTGCCAAGATGTAAATTGCATACAAAGTTGTAAAGATAAAAAGATTAGTTTAAATTATCTCAGTAAATTTCACATCTGAACCTGAAATTATTTAACCCTGCTTCAATTCAACCCTTTCATTAACATGACTGCAAGCAACAAAAGATATAAAGGTATTTACAGCACTTTGAAAATATAGAACTCTGTACAGACTTAAAGTTGTACAAACATCAAGCTTAGATAAATTTTGTGAAACTGGTAAATAATAATATTTGATCTAGCAGAAATTAAGGCATAGACATAAAACAGATTTTAGAACACAAGCTATTGTAGCTCTCAGTCCTGTGTCACTCTTCAGCAAAACAGCACCTCTCCATACTGCCTGGTATTGGAACACTGTTGTTTTCTACAGAACAATACTTACTTGATTTACACAGAAGGCAGCACTGTTGCCGAGAGTGATTAAAACTTGCTCTTGAATTAATGGATCATCTGTGGCCTGGAGCAAATGAATAAGTTTCTGTAGAGCATCGGCATCCATGATATGGGTTGACACTGGAGGACTGTTGTCTGTCAGCATTTAAAAATGAAATACTTGATACCAAGTTTGAGACATTTCACTTAGTTACCACTTAACTTTTTTTTTTTTTTTAACAAAGCTGAGGTTTAGCGCTCAGTTGTAGGATGCATTATTCTAAGTTTGATTGTACCCAACCATCATATCATGACAAAAGGATTGTGTTTTACAACAGCCAGACTTCCCTCCTTTTTTCCCCAAGTCCTCCAAATACCTCTTTTCAAAGTAGAAAATAAAAGGAATACATAATAAGAGCTTGATGTATGTTACTCTTTGGTTAACCAACAGTGAACCTCCCCATCAAAATTATTAGGAATATTCACCAAACATAGTAATTTTTTTTCCTTGTGTTGCTCCAACGGAAATGTGGAAATCTGTCTGGATGCTGTAGGAAAAGAAAATAAAACTTCTGACTCGCAGACTGCTGCTTCCAGAAATTATGATAATAATGTTTTGCTAGTACCCTGAGGTCCTTTGACGAAGTAACAGCCACAATGTTAAGAATGACATAACTAAACCACCTGAGGAAGGCACCTTCTGAGTCAGAACGATGTTATGGAGTACCTGGCTTTCATAAAAGGGTGACACAAATGCCATCAAAGACCATTTACAGCCAGGTTGGAGGCACAGCTATTTAGCTAGCTTAATAGCCTGAAGACCTGATCTATGACTACTGGACTAGTCAGAGATGAATTGAGATTACTTTTGAGAAGCTAACCAGTCCTTTATAATTCCACATATTTGCTTCCACCACCTCATCAAGCACACATCATAGTATTCTTTGGGGAAAAAAGAGGTCAAAGTTAATTATGACAATCCAAAAGCTAGCTTGAAAAACAAAACTGGTTTTTATCCTCATCTCATCCTCATCTAAACACTTTGTTTAGCTTTGAATTATAGGGGGAACACAAATCAGCCCATTAAGTAAATACACTGATTGGATATGCTTTAGGGGACTTAAATAAATTAAGCTTTTTTTAAAAAGATCAAACATGCTCTAGAGACGTTTCAAAACGTGGCACGGCTACTGGCGGGCCGGTAAGCAGCCCAGCGGTACCCCCTCAGGCCGGGAGCAGCTGTCGCGGAGGCCACATCCAGAGGCGCGGGCAGCAACCCCGCGGACCCCGCCGCGGCTGCGCGGGGCCTCCTCCGCGTTCACCGGCACAGCGGAGGCCCGGCCGCTCGGCCTGCAGCCAGGCAGCGGCGACCCGCCCGCCCTGCGCCTCACCTGACGGCGGGCCCCGGGCGGCCCCGGCCGCAGCCCGCTGTCCCCGCCGGCCGCCCGCCGCCAGCCGCCAGAGGCAGTAGCAGGCGCCCGCCCCGAGTACGATGGCCGCCGCTCTCACCGCCGCCCCCCGCGGCTCCCCCATTTCCCCGGCCGCTGCCGCGGAAGCCACCGCCCCATCCGGCGCGGCTCAGCTCCGGGCCCCCCTTCCCTGCTGCAGCCGAGCCCTGGGGCTCTACCCAGCCGGGGGACTCTCGGGGTGCCGACCCGCCAGCGCCGTGTGTGGCGCTAGAGGGCCCTCAGCCTGCTGGGAGGCAGCGCAGACCCACGTAGCGACGGTGCGATGCAGCTTTTGGTTTAAAGGGAAAAATAACCCGCGGCCCCGCGCCAGCCTGACCGCCTGCAACGCGCACCGGAACGGGCCTCCCCTTCGGGAAGGCTGCTCCAACCCGGGAGGAAAATACAAATGCACTTTATTACAGCTACTAAGCTATTTATAATAAAGACATTAATTAGACCACATACAACCCCTCTAAAAAAACTATTTGAAGTTTTAACAAAATACAGCAGTATTTGCCTCAGGGGTGCGTATACCTGCTGACCCAATCCTTACCCTGCTAGTGCTGCCTGTGCTTGTTGGCTTTAAACACTAACGCAAGGCCATGCTCTCTCAGTGCCATTTACCTGCTGCCCGTTCAGACACCCAGCGTCTGCCAAATGTGCTGGGCCCCCGCGGTGGGCACCGGTGCCGGCAGAAAACACCGGTAGCGCTTCACTCGGTTGGAAATCAGGCTAGGGTGGGGAGCCGAAGCATTGGCAAGGAAATCGTGGTAGTGCGGGGCTGGAGGGACTCTCTGGGACCACTCCGAGCAGCTAATCGGTAGATACTCCTCTCTGCCTCTTAGTACGTGAAAGCCTTGCTACTGCTCCTTGCTCCACTCGATGGGGAGCGGGGAGCAGGCTGTCTGTGAGGCAGGGACAAGGTGCCCGTCCCAGCCGGCTGCCAGTGCCGCGCAGGGCGGCAGCGGGGACCGCGGGACGCCTCGGCCCGGGCAGCTCCAGGCCGCGGGCCCGTTGCTACGCGACCGCCGCCGCAGCCGGGCCCAGCGCCACCATGGCGTCCCTCGGGACCGTGAGCGCCGAGCTCCGAGCTTACTTCAGCCGCCACAACCTCCTCGACGTCTACGAGGTAACGGCAGCAAACCCCGCGAAGGTGGGCGGCTGATGCCTCGCCGTCCCCCTCCATAGGGAGCAGCGGGAAACGGCCCCCTCCCTTCCCCCCGGGACCACCAACAACCGCCCTGGCCCTGGCCCGCGCCACCGCTTTCTGCGCAGGCGCTGCCGTTGGCGGACGGCGGGAAGGGACGTCCCGAGTGCGGCGGTGTCTGGCTGCGCCGTGGCAGCCCCTGGGGGGAGGCCGGCCCCCGGCGGGGTGGGGGAGGCAGGCCTCTGAGCCGGCCCTGGCCGTCCATAACCCGGCCGGTCGTCCTCGCTGGTCGGTCAGCCTGGTCCTTACTGGAGCCGGTGGGACCGCAAACTCCCCCGGTAGCATCCGTGGGAGGGAGGCGACGAGCATCCCCCGAAGGGTCCCCCGTACCCCTCGGCAGTGCCCCGGTACCGGCTCGTTGGGTCCCTCAGCCTTGGCCAGGGTATTTCATACCCTTACAGCTGCTCTCTGCGGGTGTGGAGCGTGTTTCTGTTCTTGTCCTTTTGTTAATAGCTTGCTTCAAGTAATTGGTGAAAACTTTAAAATAGAAACAAGATAGAGCAAGGCAATTCTGCTACTTCATCCATGTTTAAATTCAAAAGATGACTGAAATGAAGGCATATGCAGTGAACTGCATTGTCACCTTCCCTAGATTTGCTTAAGTTTTTTAGTTTTAATTGCAGAAGTACTTCTAGATTTCAGCTGGAAACTTTTTGACACGTGCAGTGGCTGGACGCTTCATTTCTGAGCGCTGCGGGTACAGTCGGTAGCTTTTTATGGCCTGTCAAAGGTAAAGATGATGGTGGACCGCGTTTTAGATGTTGGTGGATTATTTATTGGCCAAGGAGTAAATAAACTTCCATGAAATGTTAGAGAATAAAACTGTTAGTCACAATGTGAAGGACTAGGGGGCAAACAGAGTTGGTGGGTTTGCGTTTAGGATTCTTACCTGATTCTCTTCTTATCTGATTCTCTGATTTCTTTAGTTTCCTCCCTGTTTATCTCTGTCACATTCACCTGTGCCTGTTTCAAAATCTGCAGCAGCTGTTTTTCAGTTTCCTTAAAACAAAGAAAGGCACAATGCAGAAATACAAGTTTAAGAGACATCCTGATACTTTTAAGCTACCAAAAATACACCCCATTTGCAAGCAGCTATTAGAGCCAGGATTTCTATGGAAACATTAATAAAGAAATCTTGAGCCAATTAGAATAATCGTAGAGCAGCACTGCCACGCAGACTGAGTACCTCTCCTGAGAGCTTGTGTCTTGATCATTCTGGTTTTTCTAAGCACAGAAAAACAAAAGATACATCTGCATGAGGTGTATTTCTTGATTCAGGACTTCAAAATAGCTCATATTTACATTTCCAAGCAAAAGTTATAAAGACCTTTATACCAACAGTGGCATTAAGTTAATAAATTAAAAATGAAAGAATTACAGTTAAGATTAAAAGGAGTTTCTTAAAAGAAAGAACCCAATAAAAATTAGCCTATGTAAGATCTTTTGTATTTTTTTCCCTTGTTTCTCAGAGGTTGGTGCTTGCTGATATCTAGCCATATTTCTTATTTCATTTTTTTTATATTTTAATTTCTTTATGAAGTTACAGTATGCTTGGTGTGAAGATAAATGAGATTATACTGGTCCCTGTATTAAGGAACATCAAAGCTAAGCCAAGACCTATGAACATTTACACATGTATTCTCAAAATTAAGCATATAGAGTTCTAAAATGGCCATTTGCTTCAGTCTTTTTATGATTAGGTTGTGGTTTGGACATCATCCAAACACAGTTGGAGTCCAAATAATCGTGTCCAAAAAATTTGGGATTCCCTGCTGTGTTTGAGTCTTTCATTCCTGACTGATTCCTCTCTTTCAGTTCTCATCCAGATTTACTTTTAAACAGTATCCATAAAAAGTCAGGCAAACTGTAAGCCTGCAAACACTATGCATATAAGGACTTTCACTGTTGTTAGTAGCTGTATTCTTACAATGTTAAAATTAAATTTGGATGCAGAGCTGGCTTAAGGTTTTTCTGCAATGTGACCCAGATGAATTTTGCCATGGGGATAAATGGCTAAGTGGTAGGAAGAGGAATGGGCTTATGGCTGGAAGAGAGAAGCCAGGCTTTCTACTCTGGATTAGTGGAGGGTTGAAACTCATGGCCAGTCCTGGCCTCATGATGTGTTTCACACACCCTCCTCTTTTCCTTCTCTTCCCCTCATGGGAATAGCAGCAGCAGACCAGACTTTCTGGGTCTCCAGAAGAGAGAGAATGGACAGCCATTCTGTCACAGTTCTGCATCAGCTTCGTTATCACTGTTAATTGGCTGCTTTGGGCTGCTGCACACCTTGCTAGAACTCCTGCTGGGGATAGCAGGCTTTTACTGTCTTTGCAAAATGCATCTGGTTTTAGGGTGTAGTCTCTTATTGCAGGTAGATATGAAATAATAGTATTTAATATTTATAACACTGCATTGGCATTTAAGCAAGGTGTTATGGAATAGCTAAAATGTATAAATGGTAATGTAATTTGAATATACTGTGAACAGCACGTCTTCAGCACTGGACGTGTGAGGCTGGGAAATAACACACATTTGTAGCAACAAATCAAAATAACAAAATTCGTATCTTTCTTGGTAATTTTTATTTAATACTGATCTCACATACTACTTCTTCTAAGAGTCATCATCATCATCATCGTAATGCTTAGAAACTGGGGTAATGACTCAGGCTATTATGTTGTGCTGGGTGCTGTACATTTATCAAAAGATGTTCCCTGCCCAGGTGCCTTGGAGGCTGACAGTGAGTCAGCAAATGCACATAAGAAACACAAATGGGCATGAAAAACACGAAGAGGCAGTACGGTCAGTATTGGTGAGCAGGGACAGGCAGTAGTCACAACACATCAAAATCAACTGTGGTCAAGGGGTTTTATCCAAGCTTCACAGAAAAGATGGATTTTGTGGAACCTATTTTGTTCATTTTTTGATATTCAACAGGAAAACATATAGTCTCTTGACTTCTGGTAGGTGCTTCTGGAAAGGCATTACACATTATAAGGGCTGCCAGAAAACAACAGGAGTTGTTAGCAAAACTACACCCAAAGGCATCTACTGATTCTGGATAACCTACGGGGTTTGGGAGAATCATTAAGTTTAAAGCTTGTTATATCTCTAATAAATTACTATTGAGTAGATGCTTTGTTGATTTGTCCAGGACTACGAGTAAGAGAAAATGATGAAAATAGGCCACTGTTAAGAATTTTTGGTAAAAATGAGTATGTTATCTTTCGATTACCTGAGGCATAAAACTTAGATCTTGAAACTTTTTGCTTTGAAAAACTTTATACACAAGACATGTATGTTTCTTCATCCTCTCAGGGAACATTTTCTAAGGCAGAGCTGATAGTCATCATCCATGCCACCCAGTCATACTGTCTGTTTGGTCTTGGAAATAAGTAGAAGTTACTGTTTAGAAAATGTCTGTTAACATCAACAAAACTATTGCTCTGTGTACTGACATAATTTCAATGAAAAAAAAAGTTATAGCTGAAGAGTTTGTAAAACATGTTGGATATTGTCATGGTTTACTAAAACAGCCACACAGCCATTCACTCAATCTCCCCTCCCAGTAGGATGGAGGAGAGAATTGAAAATGGAAAAGAAAAAAATAAAACTCATGGGTTGATATAAAGACAGTTTAATAGGACAAAAAAGGAATAATAAAAATAATAATAGAATATACAAACCAAACGATGAACAGCACAATTCCTCACCACTTGAGTTCCGCAAGACACCGAGCTGCCTCACCTCCCGGCCAGCCCCCCAGTTATATACTGATCATGATGTCATATGGTACGGAATACCCTTTGGGCAGTTTGGCCCAGCTGTCCCGGCTGTGCTCTCCCAGCTTCTTGGGTGCCCCCCACCTTCTCCTTGGCAGGACAGTATGAGAAGCTGAAAAGTCCTTGGCTGCTTGGCAACAGCTTAAATATTAGCGTGTTATTAACATTATTCTCATCCTAAATCCAAAGCACAGCACTACACCAGCTGCTAGGAAGAAAATTAACTCTATCCCTGCTGAAAGCAGGACAGATATCAGTATCACATTTTTATTTTATTCAAATGATGAATATACTGATTCTAAATAGCTCTCTTTCACACATGAATAAGGAATAAGAATATATGTAAGTATGAATGTATTTTTAACAGTTGCTAAATGTACAGAGGAAGGGAGGCTAAAAATGGTTCTTCCATTACTAACCTTTAAACTGAATGCTGCATGATTTTAGGACTTTTCCTTTGTGAGCTTTTAAACAACAGATGAGCTTTTTCAGATTGATGAATAGAAGCAGTTCATATAAAACCTGACCTAATATTTAATTCTAGCCTGATAACTTAGTTGCGCTCTAGCAGTTTTATTGATTTTTTTTTTCTTTTTTTAATACTTGTTTGGTAGTTGGTTCACTGGGGGTTGTGATGATATGTGACTCATGATCATTTGATGTATGAGTATACTTTTAGTTGTTTAATGGTATGAATAAATAAAATTTATAGGTTGAGAAAAATTGTAGATGGACTCTTTCAGATTTGAGAGTCTTGTAGAAGTCTAATAGAAATAGCCAGACTTGTACAGATTTGGCTTAATTGTGTTCAGTTTTGCACCTGGCCCAAGCATCACTGAAGAGTACCTGAATGAGGATTGCAAAAGCAGGTGTTACAATTCCTTACTTAAGTTTTATACAGGAATTCTCAAATGTTGCACAGAGGCCTTGCACTCCAGTATATGGTTAGATAGTCTGCATTTCCTGTGTTGGAGACCTTTCAGAACATCCAAAGGAAAAAAAAGTTGTTTGTATCTGTTTGAAAAAGGAGGGAAACAAACAAACAAAAAAGATAAGCAAAATTTGAAAGAATAGAAAATGGCATTCATATGGCAGACACGTGCTGGCTTAATCCAGCAGAGGGAGTAGCTGACCAGCGTTGGGATTGGCTTTGGGAAATCTGTCCATAGGAAAATTTATGATGAAAGCCATGTAACTGCCTGTATATTATTTAAAATGATACTATTTGTCATGAATAACAATGGTAAGGGATGTATGTATGATATTTTCTTAATATAATCAACCATCAAGATATACCTTGCAAACTGCATTTTTGTTAAGAAGATTGAGGGGATGCTAAGGTTGGAATCGGTGTGTGCATTAGTGTTATAAATATTCAAGGTGTCTAAACTGAAGACAATTGCCTTTCATTGTGTCTGTGCATAAATAAATATTTTTCTGTGCCTTTTCATACTGATCTTAACTTAGAATCATAGAACAATTTGGGCTGGAAGGGACCTTCAGAGATCATCTAGTCCAACCCCCCTGCCACGGACATGTCCCCTGCAGGGACATTTTTCACTAGATCAGGTTGCTCAAAGTCCTGTCCAGCCTGACGCTGAACGCTTCCAATTATGGAGCATGCACAACTTCTGTTCAAAAACCTTCAGAGATCCCTTCCAATGTACATTATTGTCTGATTCTGTTTCTACACAGTATTGTGTTAGCATGTGGCAGGCCTCTCTAGCATGCAGAAGTTCCCAGGCTGCTCCCTCTACCTGCCTGCTCTGCTCTCTGCCCCTGCGGAGTGAGCGCCCACTTGACAGGGTGCCTTCTTTTGCCTCTCTGTTGTGCATGGCTTTTGTTCTATATCCATAGCATGGTTTTAATTTAGAGCCTTCCTCTTTTCCCTTGTCCTCCCACCATGCTTTCTGCAAAGGACTCAAGCACCTGCTCCACATTACTTTAATAATTGCAAGAGGCCATGTCTTGAAAGGAAAGCAGTATCGCATCATTCAGGTTTGTACAGTGAGTAAACAATTATATTCTTGTATTGACTCGCTCCGTCAAAGATTTAGCAGTTGCTTTGGATATTTCTTGGGCTTAAAATTTCTTTTTGTATTTACATAGATCAGTTGTATTACAGTAATAACAAGTCAGAATCAATATGGGTGTTAGAAAATGAAATATTTCTACCCATTGAGTGCGTACGTGAAAGGTTTGGGAAAATTAAACATGAGTGGATGGTGAGATTGCGTAGTCAGAATTTTGGTGATGAGCTTATAGAGGCCAGAGCAGACTCTGAATAGCAAAATTTAGATGTGCACCTCAGAGAGTGGGCAGAGGCAAAGAAAAACAGTTCTCTAAGTGTCAGAGCTGGAAGAAAATCTAAAAATTCAGGTGTTGTTTTTGTGATAACTAATAAAGGCTAGTTTCTTTATAGCAGACATATAGAGAAATATAAACAAGAGAGTGTATCCCAGGACAGCATCTTTTGCATTAATGTAGATGAATGCCTAGTTAAAGATACACAGTCATATGTTGAAATTTTTACCAGGCACAAAAACTTTTAGTTTATAGTTTCCATTAAATATTCATTTCAATAGCTACAATTTGCCCATATAGTTTTACAATATACTGGGGACGTTCTTCCTGTATGTGGGCTCACAATCCAAAAATAAATGATCTATGTTGTTCAGGTGAAGACAGCTAAAGGACAAATGAGAAAAATAGTTCATTGGTTATTGTGTATTATTACTAAAAGATAATGCAAAGTAGTGTGAAAACACAATCCTGAAAAGGAAATCTTTTTTAAACTGCATTTTGTTTTCAATACTGGTTGCAACATCAATTATTGGTCATGCTTCCTGTTCAACATACTCTTTACACACAATTAATCTTGTTTTAAATTCTGTTTTTCATGAAGTAAATACAATTATCCAATCTTCTATATATTCTTTCTTTAATGCACATTAAAATCAATGAAATTCTTAGGAATTGTTAAAGAAATACCACATATTTTATTACTATCCTAAACCCAGTGCTTTGAAGTCTAGCAATTGAAATATGCTGATACATGCAATAGTACCTTTAAAAATTGAATTAAAGGGAAGGTAAGTGATAAAAAGAAATGCTTCTGGTTTACAATATTTTAAAAGATGTTGGTAAACTTGTGTTTATTTTAACAGTTTCATATCTAAATGCTACTTTGCTGTCAACACAAAGGCATTAACTTACAGTTTCTTTTTGCAGATGCTGCTTTGTGGTGTAATTGTTATGCGTCCAGAAGATCCACTGACATTTTTAGAAGAAAAGCTCAGAGAAATAATGGAAAAGGGATTAGATGCTGTCTTATGGTACATACTAAATGTTTGTGTGTGTGTGCTATGTGGTTTATAATACTGAACTTGGACTTTTAAAACATGCTAATGGCACAGCGTCTACTGTGTAGACTGCAAGTTAAATGTTAATACTGCTTTTTTTGCAAATACTAATGGCACATGATATTGCAAATACAGTAAGATATTATCTTCTAAAGCCATAGAAAATATTTTTCTTTTGATATCTATGGCTTTTTGTCTACAGAATATCTAATAAATATAACCTCTACTTAATGCTCCTCTTTGTTTAGTTAATATATTAAACCCTTACTTTTGTGGCAATCAAAACTGAGGTAGTGTTACTTGTTATAACTTCATTGCTGTTCACAGTATGTTTACCTATATGAACCAGGGATGTGCCCTTCGAGCACTGAATCATTAATTGTAGTATTTCTCATTTATTTTCTTCTGTTTGTGTGATTGAAATGACTTCAGGCTCTGGTCTCTAAAATACGTGCAACTTCTATAGGCCAAAAATGGCATCTGAATTTTTAAAAATACACTTCACAGCAAGTGCTTTTTCTCAGACTTGTTAGTGCTTTTTGCCCACTGTTAGGAAAAAAGCCCTTGATTAATTTATAGTTAGTCTCTACCTGCCTATGTGCATTCTTAGCTTACTGTGCAGAAAACAAGATGCAGAGTTTTGCATTAGTTTTGAATATTGTGAGATCATATGTTCTTACTGTTTTTTGAAGCATGTTCATTACTGTTGGTGCAGCTCCTGTGAAAGTTACTTCCCCTCCTGCTTTGACTTGCATATATAATTAAATTCACGGTTCAGGTGTGTTTCAAGAAAAGTTGTGTTTTGTAAATACGCTGTCTTTGAGGTTTATACATTCTGGTCCATTGAAGATTTTGAATATCAGGAAAATACCTCATTGTTGTCAGAAAATTGCAGTGTTCATCACTGGATTAAAACTGACCCCAAAAGATGCTGCTGATCTATTTAGACGGGAGCTAGAAAAACTTAGTGAGAACTGGAAAAAAAGAGGGAAGGGAATACAATAGACAAAGTCTAATGGCTGCTATAGGTATTTGTAAAGAAAGTGATATAGGTCTTAATCTTTTCATAATAACATTATAATACCATAAGATGTAACTATAATCTGTTAGGTACAGAGAAAATATGCATTTTCTTTTGTGGATACTAATATGGCTAATATAATTTACTTCTCTTTTAAAGGTATATGTGTATTGATCTGTCTTTACACCCAAAATTAAAGAGGATTTCAGAAACTTACCTGAACACTGTTTTTGGACTAGATGGTGAACAACTGGTAAAAATCATTGAACATTTGCATTAACTATGCTGGAACAAATCTTCTAGTACAGAATACTCATATTCTGTTTTTAAGTTTTCTCATGTTACTGTTCTATAGTTAATGCGAGGAATATGATACTTAGCATTTCTTTCTATTGATACTGATTTGTATCCAAAACTTAATGTCAGCAGAGATGAGCATAGCATCTAGGTGCATGGTAGGGAACAAGTAGTTCCTGTTTCATATTTGGTCATAATTTAAAAAAGGGTTCCACATAAATATGAATCTGGTTTCAATAGCATGTTTTTTCTATGTGAGGAATGGATTGAAAGCAGCCCCGAGGAGAAGGACTTGGGGGTATTGATTGATGAGAAGCTCAACATGAGCCGGCAGTGTGTGCTTGCAGCCCAGAAAGCCAACTGTGTCCTGGGCTGCATCAAAAGAAGCGTGACCAGCAGGTCAAGGGAGGTGATTCTGCCCCTCTACTCCACTCTTGTGAGACCCCACCTGGAGTACTGTGTCCAGCTCTGGGGTCCCCAGTACAGGAGAGACATGGAGCTGTTGGACAGAGTCCAGAGGAGGCCATGAAGCTGATCAGAGGGCTGGAGCACCTCTCCTATGAGGACAGGCTGAGAGAGCTGGGGTTGTTCAGCCTGGAGAAGAGAAGGCTCCAGGGAGATCTAATTGTGGCTTACCAGTTTCTGAAGGGGGCCTACAGGAAAGATGGTGAGGGACTGTTTATCAGGGAGTGTAGTGACAGGACAAGGGGTAATGGGTTTAAGCTGAAGGAGGGTCGATTTAGATTAGATGTTAGAAAGAAATTCTTTACTGTTAGAGTGCTGAGGTACTGGAACAGGTTGCCCAGAGAAGCTGTGGATGCCCCCTCCCTGGAAGTGTTGAAGGCCAGGTTGGATGAGGCTTTGGGCAACCTGGTCTAGTGGAGGGTGTCCCTGCCCATGGCAGGGGGGTTGGAACTAGATGATCTTTAGGGTCCCTTCCAACCCAAACCATTCTATGATTCTATGATTCTATTATTTAGTTTTACTTACGCTGATTCCTAAAATTACACTTAAACCGATAAATCTTGGAAGGTGCTATCAATGCTAACCATTAATAGCTATAGTTAAATGCTGTGTTATTGTACATAAAGCAATAAGGAGGTAAACATTTTGGTTTTACTGATCAAAAAAGTCACCTGTAATGCAGAAAAACTGTTATTTTAAAACAGCAGAAGTATGTAGAAGTTCAAACATGTTTATTAAAATATAAGTTAAAATCATGTAGTAAATGGTTTACATAGCAATGTGTCATGAGAAGATTTTTGCAAAGAGTAACTAAAATATTTGTTTAATATGCTAAATTGCTGGATACAGCTGATCAATAAAAGAGTGGATATGAGGGATGAAAGGCTGAATTTCAGTTATTGAGCTTTCCCTCAAGCACACATATTAGTTCTGTTTCGTATGCTAATTTAGCTTTTCCTTTAACTTCTGTGTGTAAAAACAGAGGTGTAATTTGGTAGCAAAGTACTTCTAACTATACACAGAAAATGATACTTGAACTCTTTAAAACAGATACTTTAATTTGCACCAATCAGCATGGAAAATACAAGATTTCATATTTTTGTCTCATTTTTAAATGTGCATAATACAGCACTGTTTTGTGTACTAATGTCATAAATGATTTGTTTAGATGACTGAAGAATTATGTGCCAAAGCATGGGACTTTTACAGCAAAAACTTAATGAAGGTGTATTTTGGGTAAGTATTTGCATTTTACCTATATCTCAGAAACATCTTAGGAAAAATCTTTTACCAAAGGAATATTGATGTAGTTCCTTTGGGTGAGGAAAAAGTTTCGTTTTAATAGAACAACGTGAAGAGAGATTAGAAACTTAGATTTGGCTTGATTTTTCTTCAGTAATGTTATTCTATGTTAAAACTAGTCAATTCTGATTTTCTACCTGTTCAAGACTTGAAGAAAGTCCTTTAACATTTCTGTGTGTTAATCAGTATGATTTGCCAGGAATGTGGTAGTATACCTGGGAATAAAAGGATAATTTGTGTTTGGGTCTGAAAGTAAAAGGTCCGCATTCTCTTCTGCTTTTTCTTTGGTTTCCTTTATGCTTGGGATTAGGTAACTCATACTTTATGTAATACAACTTTTCCTTTTAAAAATGAGGATAACATATAGATATGTTTTAAAATATGAGAATCACAATAAATAAACATGTCCACTGATTTCTTTGTTATAAGCATGTGTATCAAAATTTAGTGATCCTCCATTTAGGATAGATAAGTTTGGGCTTTTTTGTTTTGAAAAGCATACAATGCTAATTATATAGGAGGTACAACTCTGTTAGGAACATTGGTGTAAATCTTTGCTAAGAATCACAGCATCACAGGATTGGAAGGGAGGTGAAGATTTTCAAGCTATACTGTGGTTAGTCTTGGTGAACATTTGACTAGGCTGTTTTTCGTCATCTTAAAATTCACACGTGTTGGAGACATGACAATCTCTGTAGACAGTTTGTTCCAGTACTTCATAATCCTTTCTACCAGAGATATTTTCCTAATACCTGAGTCTGACTTGCTACAAGAGAAAACTTTTTTTTTTTTCTTTTTTGTCTTATATACCAGGGACATGGAAGATTATTCCTTTTTCCTTTACAGCAGCATTTTGAAGATTGCGTGAGCTAACAGTTTTGTTTAATTATCATAGAAGTTGAACTGGAACAATAGAATGTTCCATTTATAGTTGCTCCCAACTATATGAAATGAATTTATTTATTTATTTTTAATTTGAAATGAGATTTTGGCAAATGAAAGTAGTCCTGTAAAGTCTAATTTATTCAGTTGTCTTTCCAGCAAATCAGATACTGAGATATAGTGTATTTTACTATACCAGCAACATATGATTCATTCGAAAGACAATTTTTGTTCTGAATATAGTTATTTCTTATTACTTAGCTTAGAGGAGAAATGGGATTTTTACCAAAGGTTAAAATTGTTAAGATATAAATTTAATTTCTATTCTATCGTATTAATTTTTATTTGTATTGCCAAGAAAGTGCAAATAGCACTTAAGTAAGTGCATGCATCTAGGACTTTTAAATTATTTTGTATAAATACTCAAATGTCCTTTCATAAATACAGATCTGTGCATTAAAGTATAGTTGACAGCAGCAGGAGTACATGATGGTACAAGCAAGCAAGTTTTTATTGCACAAGACTGTACAATACTAAGAACAAGTAGAAATTTTATTAAAAGGAGTGAATGAATTACTACTGAAAAATATTATCAATGTGTATTTTATTTAAATTATAAATAATAAACATCAGTTCTATTCACAAGTTTATATTGTTGATCTTTGATTTGTATTTTACAGCAATTTGCAGAGTTTTGTAAATATTACTTCATTCAGGTTGGGAGCCATATTAAATGACTCATTCTGTTTTAAAATTCAGAGGATGGATAAAATATAGTCTGCTGAGAAAGAACAAAAGAAGAAAGGCAAAGCAGAAGATAGCTGTAGCAGTAGTTCATTATAACGTCCACATATTAAGAGTAATTGTACAGAAGTGGAGCATGTGGGTGCAGAGTCACAAGGAAAAAATGACATGTAAGTCTACATAGCTGCTTTGCATAAGACAAAAAATAGATGTTATATAAAATAAAATTATGCTACATAAATTAAATATGTTTGGTCCAACAGTTTATCTAGCCATCTTTTTGCAGGATGCCATTCATTGGTTGACCTGTGGCAACTTGATGCTATGAATGCTGTGAGAGGCAGTTCCCCTGCACTGCTTTGCTAGGACAGCTGGTGCTGGTACTCTTCTCTAAAGACTGAGCAGTGATGCTGATGCACAGCAGGCTTGGGAGGTGTTAGGGAAGAGGAATGTATGTCAGAAGTACAAGGTGGAATCGGGATGCTTTTCTGGGAGGTGAAGAGTGCACTGCTGGGGATAAAACAGGAGAGATCACAGAGCTGGGGTCTTGGCTTCAGTTAGAGGGAATGCATGATGGGAGGTGGGAAGGAGTGAAGATCAAAATAAAATAAAAAAAGTCAGAAGACAGAAAAAAGAAATAATTTGTTCATTCTGCCTGAGACTTTGCATTCCACAGATCCTGTGGGTATGGGTTTTTTAAAATGTCTCCACACAGCAGCAGCTGTGAACATAGACTTGTTAACCTGAGTCCACTCAGACAGAAGTTTCATAAAAGTGAAGAATAGGCCAAAAGCACTACCTACAGCTTTGAGTTTGAGCTCAGGCAGTTATGTATGACTCAAACACTGCTCTTACAGAGCCCCAAGCTGTTGTCTCACTTCCCTAGGCAGTTTTCAGAGACTTCCTGTTTTTTACTGCTTCCTTTTATATTCTGTTCTAAATATTACTTTCAGCCAAGGCGACTTTTGTTAATCTTAAATTCACAGAAACAGAGGAGGAGACATCTAGAGGGCATAGTTACACAACTTATTTCCTCCCATGACAAAGCTCACATATGGAGAGATGCCATTCAGTCATTCTTGTCTGAGTGACTCTGTTGACTCTTGACTAGTACCAGTATAACTGTTTGTGGGATTGCAGTGTCAACAAGCTTGCTGGAATAATAGAGAATTAAAAAAAAAAAAAAAGTGGGTCTTTTTTTCTTAAATAAACTTTGATCACTTTGAGGATCTGCTTATAGTAGAACTCTACTGTACTATGAACACAACCAATGAACGAGTGATCTGTGAAAAAAGTTCAAGAGTGAACAGTATGTTGTGAGAGAGAATTAAAGGGGCAGGTCTGCGGGTTGTTGGATCCTGATTGATAAAAATCAGACCAAATTAACATGGATGCAGTCTGGACTTCCCTTGCAATCCTGAGAGTTTTTGCCTTCCTCCCTTGGGTCTTTTGGGCAATGAAAATTTGATATTATTTTTTAGGCATTTGCTTTGCAAATATTTCCAGTCTCTGTACCTTACTGGTTATATAGCCTAAAAAGTTATTAAAGTGTAAAGTGTACGCTTATTAAAATGTATAATTAAGTAATATCATACAATATATTCTCTAGAACACATACTGTTTGAGCATGACTCAGGTAACAGAAAACAAACTTAAGTGTATACAGTCAACATGGCATCTCTTGCCAGGTTTGAGACACACTGATATGTTTTCGGAAACAACAATGGATCTTAAATGTACCTTTATAATAATTTATTTCAGTTGAATTTCTAGACACCTTTAAAAAAAAAAGTAGTAAAGTGATTCTATAGTGCATTTAATATATAAAAATTTACATTTTAATCCTTCTTTTGATAGAGAAGACTGCATGTCACATTAATCAAGCTTTGTCCTTGTCTATGAGATAGGATTATATAGGGCTAAGCTATTTAAATACCTGTATTTTCTTGAAAGTTTCAAGTAAGAAGAGTCTATCAGCTCCCTTTGTAGCTTATTGCAGTTTTTTTACAAAGTTAACTGACAAAAAAAATAATTTCATGATGACTTAAGTTTTTGCAGAAAATTGCACTTATTTTCTCTTGGTTTTATTTCAGTGGCTGTGCAGAGCATTTTATTTTGATTGCATTTGTAATGCCTTTTACGTATAGAAGGACAGTTGTAATATTTCCCATGCTTTTTTTGTGCTGGACTAAAGAAAATTCAATTCCTTCAAAGTTTTCTTAAAAGTAATTTTTAAAAATGCTTACGTTAATTCATAATGAACACATGAACTTTCATAAGCTGCTTTACTGTTCTTTGTATGTTTAACACTGGTGTAACACTTAGCACTTGACTTTACTGAATTTATTCTTATGACTTTTGACTTCTATGCCATCTGAAACATTATTAGAGTTTTGCTATTGTATTTTATTTCACTGGGGTCTGTATATATTTCACAGCTCCAAGCTCTGCGAAATTATTGGGTAATTTGGTAGATCAAACTGTAGATCAGTAATGTCTTATACACAACTCTGATAAATTGGAAATATGTCATGTTTCTGCCTTGCCTGCTAACTTGAAATCCTGTTGCAATGGTCTTAAATATATCTATTGTAAAATGTTATTTATTTCCTTACAGAAGCTGAATCACACAGCTATTTTATTGAAATGTAATTTGATAAACAGCCATTCATCTAAAGCATTTAAATGACATACTTGTTCTTACTTGTGGTACTCAAATCAGTTATAATTATGTGTATTTTCAGTGGCAGTGAAGAGACTGCAACAGATCTTTAACAAAATATATTTAAATGCTGTTGTGAAAGCTTGGCATGCAGAGGCCCACAGTTCTTTGAAAACAAAAGCATATTTTGAGGTATGCAGTATAATGCTTTAAATATAGTAAGCTCAGTGATTAACGATTAACTCCATTAATCCCAACTGTTATGGAAAAACAGCTCTATCAATATTAAATGAAGCATTTTAGTGTACTACTACTAATACTACAATTTAGTACTTATGGTGTTATGGGAAGCAGATCATTGCCTCTATATTCTACAAGTAAAAGTTTGGTCATATCTTAAGCAGCAAAAGAGGTTGAGTACTGTTGTATATTATCAGTGATCTAGCTGGCTTGGATCACGTGGCTGATGTCTTAGGGGTAGTATTACCAGTTGAGATGATAATCAGTAAAGATGATGCCTCTGGATCCCTGCCACCACAGTCCAAGAGGTCTAGATTCCTGCAGAGTGAGGCAAAGCCGCAATAAGCTCATCTCCTCCCCCAAAGTGTGGGGTGACCAAAATTGTGATCACCTGAGAGTAGGCAACACATGGACAGCCCCACATGCCCCACTGCCAGCAGCCTTGTCTGCTCTCACTGTGAAAAACAGGGCGCTCTTCATTTCTGGGAAGGTTTCTCCTGCCATGGAAGAGAATGCCATAGGTTGGTGGGATGCTCAGCAGATACCATGTGGGGAAGGGGAGAGACGGGACCTGTAAGACCCGGCCACTGCTAATAGCATGAGGGTTCCAAAAATGATGCTAACACAGATAAAGCTCTCCCACTGTCTGGCTTCTTTCCCTTCCCCTACTATAGGTTGGTCAGAATGGAAACCAGCTGTGGACAATTGACCACTTGCTGGCTGCCGGACACCAGTTGTCAAATCCTTCCTGGAGTAAACCTGTCATTAGTCCTGCTTCTTCCCTGTTCTCTCAAATGAGAACTGCTCCCTGTTCTCTCAGTTTTGTTTTTGTTTCTTCTCCCTCCTGTACATTTTCTTTCTCTTCTTTTCTTGCTGGTATCTTAAAATATTTGAAATGTTAGTCTGACTGGATTGAGTGGACAAAAGATGTCCTGTTTCTGGAGTGTATCAGATCATTCTTAGGGAGCAATATGCTCAAATTCTTTCCATTCTTAGTAGCAGTTGCAAGGGTTGGTTTGACTTCCATAATTAGAATGCATATAACAGCATATAACTGAATCCACATTTTTTGATTGTGTACTTTTGTATTGTGTACACTTTTGTAGGCATTTTGACTGCAATTAAGTCACCTAATCATAGTTTCTGGTGTAATTCAGCATGCCCTGGGATATCTCAGACAAGGCTAGACCAAACAGGCCTCCACTCAAAGCTCAAGAAGTGCAAGAGTCCTCTGCCAGTCCTGTGTCATATCTGCCAGTCTTTTGTGGATATCTTGGATAATCTAGATGACATTGGTTGATTTTAAAATGCGGAATTAAACCATCAATGAATATAATACGTAATAAACTTAATGGGCCAGAAGAGCTCGCATTGCTACTAAAGGGCAAATACACTTCAGAATGGGAAGTTGCAATCTAAAGCTCATTATTTCCATTTACTCTGTTGTTTCTGGCTTTCCCATCCCACTGTTTTCTTCCTTCCCATTTTCTTTATTTCTAATTTCTCCTTACCTGCATATTTCTTCTCTTTTCTCTCTTCCCTGTAGCAATATTCAAATGAAAACCAACTTCATAACCCCTTCTATGTCTATAGCTAGAATAAAAGACAAAAAAGGAGATTGAATGTTACTCCCATGTTGAGATTATATATGAAAGATACATTAGCATCTTTCATGCAGTATACATTGTTGGATGCAGTAGACCATCAGAGAGATTTTAGTAGCGATACCTTTTGCAGACTTGGCTGAAAAATTTGCATGTGCTAATAGTATGTTTCTGCCATATTGTGTGCACAAACTAGTGTACACAATGTTTTGGTTTGGAAATGCAGTGAGTCTCCTATGCTTCTATATTGTATTGCTACGATGCAAAATCAGGAGATGCACCCTAAAAGTATGATTATTCTCAGTAATAGCAGTTACAAATGTTCATAGATGTGTTACTATATGGGAATTTGAAAATGCCTAGTTAAACTTAGCAAATATAATTTCATTTTTGAATATTTAAATGTATTTGAAACTTTGAACATGCAATTAAGATAAAAGTGTACTTTTCTTGTACCTTTTTTTTTCAGAGTTTGGCAAAGGAAAGTCAGAAAGGCTGTTCTGAATCAAATTATCTTACTGTCGGACATAAAACATCCACATCTCATTTACCAGAAAAAGCCTTATTACAGGTTTGTGATAGTTGGTGTTCTTTTTAATTTTTAATATATTTCATAAATAATAGATATTTCATTTTGTTGAAAAGGATGTGGTTGTGCGATGGAAAGGAAGGTTCCTGTTTACATTGTTCTAGATGCTGGACTTGAAGGATGGTAATGCTATTTGTTCCTTCAGTGGCACCTGATGATATTCTGCATGCCCTAACCTGACATCCAGAAGCTTCTCCAAGCTGAGACTGAAAGAGAAAAAGCGAGATTCAAAAAGGGAGGATGAGAAATCAGGAAATCTATAGGATAGGCAGAGAGTGGAATGCCTGAGAGAAGTAAAGGGATTTGTTGGCAGTGAATAGAAGCTCATAAGCCAAGCTCCAAATGTGATAGAAAGCAGTTTAGTTTTCTTAAAATTATAGAGAAGACTGGATGGACATTATGCAGCTCCTTAATACAGAAAAAACTGCCAGGCCAGAAAGCAAGAGTAGAGGAGAGGAATCCACTGCAAGGGTACAGTGGGTAGGGCAAGATTTCTTTCCAAACATTTATATTCCATTTAAGTTAATTTGGTTTTTTAAAAGCATGCGTTGATCAGTGTTCTTGTATCCTTACAAAATGTAACTTTAGAGAGAGAAAGCTTGTTATTACGCTAACTTCTAGAAGAGAAGGTAGTTCTACCCAGAAGCAGGAAGGTTGATTTGTGGCAGTATTTCAGAAAAAGAACAGAATTATTAACTACTGGTTGTGGAGCTTTCAGTTGTAGAGGCAGTTTAACTAAATTATAGGTTGGTTACTGAAAATAATTGCCATTGAGGGATGCGTTGGAACTACTGCTAAAATGTTTTCATGTTATCTTCTTATAAATAAGCTTTAATTTGTCCTATCATGTTTTTCCATTAATTTAACATTGCAAAACATTAAAGTGGTATTTCAGAAAAAACATAGTATGTTTTTCTTTTAAATAGTATGGACTATAGTGAACTCAAAATTCAGTTCTTATCCAATGAAGTCTAAAACCCAAATGCAGATAATTAATTATTATAAGTAATAATGTCACTGACATCACAGGAAACTTGAATCTTTAAGCTAAAGCATGTACGTACTTTACAGACCTTACTCACCAAAACTACAGCATGCTTTAATTCTTCTTGATGTTATCTATATGGATTCCACTGGTGGTGCATATGACCTTCATGGATGTAAGACTGACTTATGTCCATGAATGGGGTTTAGTCTGTGCCATTTTTCTTAGTAGTGACTCATTCAGTAACCAGAGAACTTCTGCTATTAAATGGTTCAGCTATGGGCCCCTTGCAGCAGCAGTAGTATCTCTCCTACAGAATTTGGGGTCATAATACTCATACCTCTGATTACTAAGACATTGATATAAGTTAAGGAAGAATCTGTAGTATGAACCTCTTCTTCAGAAGCAGTACACTCAGAAGGGAATGTTCTTCCCATACAAGTGTAAACATCACTAAAACAGAGAGAGATCCGTTCCCTGTATGAGTAGCAGGATGACCAAAATTTGATCTACAGTGCCACCTCCTAATGTTCTATTTCCTAATAAGGTAATATTATTCACTACAATAGTATTATATAAAAAGATAGTATTATACGAGAGAGTGTGTGTATGTATATTTATATATATATATGTCTCGAGGATAGTATTATAGCTTACATGGGTCCATACCTATCAAACTTGTCATACCTATAAATAAATAATTAGTCAAATTCTCAGAAATTCTCAGATCTGTACTAGAATCCCATCTTCATTAAAAACCCTGAAATAGTGTAATCTTTCTGATAGTTCTATAACAAACAAAATTGACAGCATCATTCCTTTTTTCTGTAGCTTGGGAGTAATCTGTTTATTTTAGCTTAATCCATGAGCCTTGGTTTTTTGTCATCCAAACCATGAGCTCAAAATATAGTGACATTTCAAGCTATCCTCATAGGTTGCCCTTTTTTGAGGTCACATCATGTTCACAGTTACATGTGCTGCTGTCACAAAGAATCAGATCTCGCGTACATAAAGACTATGCACATGAAAACCAGAATCCGGATATGTATCGAAAAGAATGACAGTTATTCTGAGTTACGTAGGCATACTTTCTGATTAAGGCTACAGCTGTAAAAATACATTATATAATTTTCTCTTCTGTTTATATATAAACTTAATTTTATAGCCTATATAAATCAAATATACTGTCAAGTGCTACTTTAGTGGCTTAGCAGAAAGCATTGATGTCTTCCATTTCTAGAGTAATTCCAACTCTGAGGTCTGGAGCTGAAAAGCAAGGTAGTTTGCCAGCTTAGACTTTGGTCCCATCATAGTGTATATTTTAATGTGCATTTATGAGGAAAATGAAGTAGGAAATGAAAATTCTACTGATGAGACTAGGAAATAATAACCTAAGAATAAGAAAAAGAAAATTGCATAATCCACACAAATTTCAAGCCATATTTTTGTGACCTACATATAAATACATATATAAATATATATATAATTTTTATATATATAAAAATATGGTCAGTGTAGGAAGAGGAATTATTTTTGTTTGTCTATATTTAAATAGCTTTTGCATATCTAAAATCCAAATCCAAAAGCTAGAGCTAAGGAAATTGTATGTCATAAAAGAAATCAAAACTAATTATATCACCGCAGTGAAAAAACCCAAGAGGTAAGAAAATGAAAAGCAACAATAGGGTAAGGTGATCCCACCTCCCGGCCAGCTTCCCCAGTTACACAGGAGCATGATGTTCTATGGTATGGAAGATCCCTCTGGCCAGTCTGGGTCAGCTCTCCTGGCTGTGCTCTCCCAGCTTCTTGTGCACCTGGCAGGGCGTGGGGTGCTGGAAAGTCCTTGACTTAGTGTAGACACTACAACTACCTAGCAACAACTAAAACCATCAGTGTGTTGAAGAGTTAAGAAAATTAACTCTATCTCAGCCAAAACCAGGGCAGGAGGGTTAAGGACTGGGATCAACAAAAAGATGACAGCAGCAGTGCAGGGATTTGGGGAGGGGTGCATGGAAGCATGTGGGATGGGGAGCGTCTTCTGGAGGGTGTCCTTCAGGGCACGCGAGAGAGAATAGGCTGAGCCAGCTGCACTGAAAGTATTTTTGTAAGTATTTTTTGTGTATGTGGGATAAGTCATGCAAGTTATTACAAATGTGGACTGGAAGCTAGAGCTGTGGATTTTTGGGGCAAGCCAGAAAATAATGGCTTTATTTATGTGTAAAGTGCAGAGGGAACAAAAATTATTGCAGAAAAGCAGGCAGCCTACTGAAATGCTTCTATTTTGTATTTAAAGAGAATGCTGCTCCCTTGATCCAGAGAGAAGTGTAGATCTGTGTGGCTGTCACCTGGTTTCTTTTTCTTGAACTGTCACTATTTTATTCAGTACGGGAAGTGCAGAAAGAGTTCTTCTGTTTACTGGCACAGACCAGAGCTTCCCACTAGCTGAGTGCCTAACCATATGCTGCAGAAAGGCAGAGCTAGTTCCTTCTCCTTCTTCTCCTTCTCCTTCTCTGTGAATCCTCATGCTCTCTTTTTGGTGTATCCAGCATGTAGATACAATCTCCTTCAACAAGAGATTGTTACTGGATGCCGTCTTCTCCAGGCCAAATCTGTGTTTGCTCTGAGCCTTCACAGACTGTGGAAAAGAAAGCATGCCTGGACTTCTCAACGTCTTGGAACTTACGATAAGGAGACTTTATTGTCTCTGGCACTGTAGATGATATTTGGCGGTGGATCATTTCAAAATCACAGGATATTTAATAAATATCATTATTAGTATGCTAACATTTATTGCAGCTTTCTGTTCTGCTCCTGTGCAAAAAAAAAAAAAAAATCTGTCAGTTTGTATTTACTGCTGGGACAAGATCTGTCCTCAGGGGCAGATGGAAACCATTTGCTTTGAAAATTACAGTTTCCTAAAAAAGTCAGTGGTACCACAGTACCCTAATGTTGAGTTATTGGTGGAAAACGATTGCTGTGCTTTAAAGCTGGCTCCTGTGGTCTTGACCTGACATGAAATAAATGTTTCAACAGACTTTCTCAGAACTGAAAATTCAAAAGGTTACTGGCAAGAGAGTGTCAAATTAAAAGCCTTACTTTTGTTCTTCTACTATGAAACTAAACTCTATTAATGACTAATACAGTCAATATTTTCTCTCTCATTCTAACAAGTCATATAGTTCCATTTATTCAAATACTTTTTGTGATCTGTGTCAAAATTCCTTAGAGTTTTAAATCAGATTGAGTTTTGAAGTTAAGAAAATAATCCACATGTCTAATTAACCAGACTTTTGGTTAAAGAAGCCTGTGATGGATCCAACTATGATTATCATGGGATGCAAGTCTTTGAAGGGATGGGGTGTACAGAAGGAATTTGCTATTGAAAAGAGCCTGCTCATTTCTGTACTTTAAAAAATCCTTGTAAGTCCCCATCTGCATTCTGAACCACCTAAATATCTTTAAAATGAGTATGGCTATAGCAAGCTCCCAAAATTCTGGAATAAAAACATAAAGCCAGAAAAAATGATTTTCTAAACTGTTTTAAGTAGTTCATATGAAGTGAATACAGACAGCTTGTGGGACAGCAGCATGTTTTGAGGAGCAGACAAATTGCTTGAATGTATTACCTAGGTGATTAAATGCTAGTGGTAAAAGACACATTCTCAGTGATTTTTCTACCTGATTTGTCCTTTTCTAGCTAAAGAAATTATAGCCTTTGGCTAGTTTATATAGTTTGAAACAGAAAATCTTTTTAAATCTTGGTAGAATACTCTTGATATTTCTGCTTGTTTCTTTTAATTGAACTTAATCTCTCTGATAAAAATGGGTTCCAGCCAATATGTTTTTCAATCCTGTTCATTTCAGTAGGAAAATATAGAATTTTATAGAATAGAATAGGATTTTATAGAATAGAAAATTATCGAATGCGTAGAATATAAATCAGGATAAAAGTTTATCTTAAGGAAGGAATATTTCCTTTAGTGAAATATCTTTTTTTATTAGAGCATCCCTTTCTGATTCTAACAGGTTTTTAGTGACTCGTTTATTATAAAGCATATTTCAGTATAACCAAGATAACCTGCACTTTGGTAATCCATGCACTCTACACTTACATGGGTAGTCACTCTTTCTTCACTTCTTAGCTATGTTGACTACCAGAAGTGAAACAAAATTTGCAATTATTGCCTTACTTTTACAAAGGCTTTATGTGTATTGCTTCTGAGTACAACACTCATTTGAGTCTCAAAACCTGTTTGACTCCAGAGTTCTCTTGTGCCTGTATAGTTTGAGTGAGCTCTGCACAGAGTATGCATTCATTTTTCTGGAGCATATTTCAAATCATACTTCATATACTGCTATAATGAAAACCAGGTTTTATTGTATGGAAAGTTGTATAACTAATACGGAAATATTCTTCTGTAAAGCACACTGGCATTTTGTTATGTTTTCACTCTGACATCTTGTTGTTAAGGTACATATCTTAAGTGCTAAGCTCTTTGAAAATGTATATTAATAAGAAAAATTCCTCTTCAGTGACAGGTTATGGGATAAAATTAGAGAGTTCTTTTTGTATTTTTGCTATCAACCAATTACCTTACCAGGTTTAAACTGTTGCCATTGATGTATTATTGTGCAGATATGAAAGTAATTACATTACAAGCATAAAGTTTTCCCTATATAGAAGTTAGTTTAGGAAAAGTGATGCAGGATTTTATTAACTGTGTTCCTGTCAGCTGGTTTCTTTTTCATGCTTAGAACTGCACATTTTAAGTGTTGCATTTCATATCAGATATTTATATTTCAGCATATGATGTAGTAATTCAGTTCTGCAAATGATTATGGATATGGGATTTTTTAGTATGTAAATAATCCAGCTGTTCTATGTAAAATTCTGCCTATGCTCTTTATCTTTGAGTCTTAAATGCATCTTATATTTTCAGATGGTTATAATATAATGTGTATGTGCTTCTATAGCAAAGACATTAAATTTTACCATATTTTCCCTCATTTTGTTTTACCAAGTTTCTTCTAAGATGAAACATTAGCATTCTGTTGGCAGAAATACTGTTTGACAGTTGGTCATAAAAATGGCAGGTGAGGAGCTATGGCAGAAACTTGCCAGATGTAATCTTCATTCAGTCTTTTACTTTTATGGCCTGAGATTGCTGTATCTAAGATTATTTACCAGGACAAGACCTTTTTGGAATGCTATAATTTAATTTTTCAAAATGTTACTTAGTGGTGGCAGTATATTTTAGAATTTTGAACTGTATAAGTTGAACTATCAGTATAGCTTTTATATTTTTTCTACCGTAATACAACACATAGACTTTAATATTCTGAGATTAAAGATTTATAGATATATTTACCAAATTATGCTAGTTAAATTAAAAAGACCTCTGAGGTAGAAACTAAACAAACTCTTATATGTAATTTGAAGTTGAATTTAAAAGTACTATATTTAATCTAAAAAGCTTTAGTCAAAATTATATTGTCTCAAATCAGTTTAGGAGAGGTATTTTAACAAGTGTTGTTTTAATGTAAGTGAAAGGAAACTGCTGATGGTCCATGAAAAATCTTTGGTTTTGAAACATTCCTGTCATTCCCCATTATAGCTTGAATTGATGAGCTTTTAAGCAAAGCTGTCCTTTCCTAGTCTTTGTAAAGGCTGTTAATGAGAGTAATTATTGGCATTCTGCTATAAAAGGTATGTTTAAACTCCTAAGAAAGAAGTATTTCATTTGAAAATAGCTCTTGTTGTTTAGGATAGGTAAATATATATAATTTAATACAGCAGTGCTTTTTGATGAATAATTTTTAATATCGTGTATGTCTGTTTTTCTGATGTAGGTTTTCCATTATGTAAATTTAGTTGATCTGGCAAGATGTGCTCAAGTTAGCCAAACATGGATGCTACTAACTCAGAACAGTTCATTATGGAGTGATGTAAGTAAGATAATCACTTTCAATATTTTATTTCAATTTTATTCATTTTAAAAAAGAGTGAAACAAAGAGGTAGTTTACTTTAAGAATGCTAAATATCTAGGATAAAAGTTTTATCCCAGAAAATGACTTGTTCTACTCAGCTACATGAATAAAAAAATAGGAGCAACTCAAACGAAGTTGTCTGTGGTATATCATTATAAAGTCAATGGAACAGAAAGAGAATTGGCCACTGAGGCTTAGCCATAGCCCACTAAATGTAGGCAGTTGAGTGAGGTGTCTCAGGCTCCCTCGGTAATCTAAACAGGCACTATATGACTACTGTGGACGGAGAACATAAACTCAGTTACAGATACTCTGAGACAATTTGTAGTTGCTCTAGAGAGACTTTTGTCATCCCTGGAACAAGTGGTGCAGACCAGCTCACTTCCATACTCATGAATTCTTAGACTTGTTGAGGGGGTCACTGTGTCCCCAAAGCACATGTCAGTGTCCAAGGTATTGTGTTATGTCTTCTACCTTAGCAGTCCAGTTCCCTAGCACACACATTTCAGTCAACTTGCCTTCTAATGCACATTGTGTGACCATGCTAGCATGGTCTGTTTGGAGCCACACCTGAAATATCTATTCTGTCTTTGCCTTGAACTTAAAAATACAATCACACTGCTCATTGCTATTGCCTTCTGTAGTGCTCATGAGGCTTCAGGTGTGAAGGACTACCTCAAGGCTCCCCAGTCCTTAGGCAGGCCTAAGACTAACCATGGCACCTCAACCAGTATCATTATTGCCTCTATATCATTGCCTCACATATAGCCATTTATCAGCAGTACAAAGAAAGATTAAGGCTAGATTTTTAAAAGTGTCTGGACACTTCAAACATGATTTGGTCAGATTTTAGGCCCTCAAGTCTGAAATTACAATCCAAAATACCCTGTGCATCTTCTGCATAATCCTGGAGATGTCTAGTCTGATAGGCATCTCCTTTTTGGACCTAAAAGTTCATGATGATGATGGTGATCAATGAGATTGTTTTTCTCTTTTCTCTGAGAACTGCATGACCTGCAGAGCTTGGTGTGAGGAAGCAGTAAGTCTGTGCCACAAGGGAAGGAGAGCTGGGAGCCAAGGGTGCTAGAAGGGCAGGGAGGGGCAGTGCCCCCCCCACTGACAAGGAGCACAGTCCCACAGAACCTGAATAAGAAGAGCAGAGTGGGTCCGGTGAGAGTAACCAGGGTCAGCCACCCACCAGACTGCCAGTCAGCCCTGCTGTGAAGATGCATCTCCAAGGTCAAGTCAGGAAGTGAAATCCATGAGTGAGGGTCAGGGTCAGCCAGACACATGGCCAGACACAGACATGCCTAAAGTGTGGTTGGTCAACACAGGACCCTGACAACAGGCACCTCTCTCCCACTCGAAGAGATCCATGTGGGATCCAGAAGGGGAACAGTTGTGCCTTGTGAGGCTGAGAAGAGATCTGAACTTGAGTCTCCCAAATACACTGTTCTGTCCCCTAAGCAGGACACAGGCTCTGGTTCCCAGGTAGCTGGGGATCTATACCTGCCTTCCGGACTGAGGCAAAGAAGTTCTGGAGGGCTCAACAATGCTGCTTACATGTCTTGTGTCTGGTTCTAGGCAGCTGCCTGTTCCCTGTGTGAGTTTCTTTAAAAAGGACTTTCTGATGTGCTTAGCTGTCATGTATTTTGTAGACTCTCTGCTCAGATTTGAGTTTATCAATCTACCTTGGGCACCAGCATCCAAAAGACACTGCAGTGCCCAGCTTGTAGGTGCCTGGACCTTTATTAGGTCTAGTCTTAAGTTACTGTGACGAATTAATGATCTTAATGAGACTAGTATTAAAACTTCTGATAATTTTAATGTAAGAAGAACAAAATCCTAATGAGAAAGTGAAAAACTGGAAAAAGTTCTGAATTCCTGACTTCCTGGTACTGTAACCACTTCCAAGCATTCTGCATAGAAATAACGGTAATTGGTTTTTCAAAGTGTTTGGGTAATAAACATATACTATTGAAATGTACAACAAACAGATGTGGTGTAGCTGTAGCAGATTATACAAACAGGGAAAAAAAGCTTTTTCTGGCTTTTTAATGGACAAATTTAAGAAGGCATGAAAAAGTCTTCTCCAAAAAGGAGATATTTCTTATTAAATGTTTGTATGTTGACTTTCCTGCTTTTGTTTAAAAAGTCAGTAGACAGACTGTTAAAACTATTTTCTAGTAATTTTTGTTAAAACTTCTTAAACTTGAACTTTTGACAGATACTACGAAAAGTAATGTTTTTAGTCAAATATCTAGATATCCCTAGCCTGCAGCTTAAATCACTTCAGGATTCTTCTACTAAAACTAAGATGGTAGGTTACATATTCTTGATATCTTGATGTATCGGTAGACCATTAATTAGAAAAAAAAATCTTTAGCAACTTTAGGATTTTATACATCTTAAAGGGAAAAAGTAAAGTAAATATTCAAGTCTGACAATTTTATTTGCACATAACACTCTGGCATGTTGTATTTTGGCAGTTCAAGACTTGCTTCAGCTTCATAAATACTATAGACACAGGCTTCCTCTACATTTAAGTATTTTTAGTAATTTGTCTAGAATTTTTATGTATGTAATAACCAGACATTTCTGTGTTTTGCAGACTATTGATTCAATGTTTACATAAAACTTCATGTATTTACTAGTGATTTTCATAATGATGTGTATTTTGTAGGTATTACCTATTTTTAGTACTGAATTATATATCAATTGTTTACATTTTTAGATCAATTTTTCATCAGTGAGGCATAAAGTTCAGAACCAAATAGTAGTAAATATTTTGCAGAAGTGGCGTCCTTATGTATTACGTTTGAATCTTCGAGGTTGCTATTCTCTTCACTGGCCTAGCTTTAAAAGTATCAGTAAGTATTACATGTATTTTTAAAATTTTAATTCTCTCTTTAAACTGTGTCTTCACGCTGTGCTTCGCTATTGTCCCATTTTGCTGCCTATATTATTTTCTATATGTCCAGCTATAATGAAGCAGTGTGAATATGAGATCTGTAAAATTACTTTAAATGCAGCCCCCCCTTCCTTCATTATAGTCTCCAGGCCCAGCAGTATCCGTATGACTGAACATTGCTAGAATGCCATAGAATGGTTTAAATTATGTGTGAAATGCTGTAATATGACAAATAGGATTGGAATGCAAACATGTGCTTAAATATATCAGAATGCCAGAATCCAACTCTACTGAGATAATTATCACGGAAACACAGAATGACTGAGGTTGGCAGGAACCTCTGGAGGCCATCTGGTCCAACTTCCCTGCTCAAGCAGGGTCACCCAGAGCAGGTTGCCCAGGACCTGGCCAGACAGCTTTTAAATATCTCCCAAGGATGGAGACTCCACAGCCTCTCTGGGCAACCTGTGCTCAGTCACCCTCATAGTGAAAGAGTGTGCCCTGATGTTCAGAGGGAACCTCCTGCATTTCAGTTTGTGCCTGTTGCCTTTTATCCTGTCTGTTGCTGGGCACCACTGAAAGAGCCTGGCTTCCTCTTCTTTGCACCCTCCCTTCAGGTATTTATACACATTGATAAGATCCACTGGAGCCTTCTCCTCTCCAGGCTGAACAGTCCCAGCTCTCTCCACCTTTTCTCACAGTAGAGATGCTCCAGTCCCTTCATCAGTCCTTTAGTCTGGAGAAGAGAAGACTGAGAGGGGATCTCATCAATACTTATCAATATCTAAAGGGCAGATGTCAAGAGAATGGGGCCAGACTCTTTTCAGTGGTGCCCGGTGACAGGACAAGGGGCACGGGCACAAACTGGAACACAGAAAGTTCCATCTCAATACAAGGAAAAACAACTTTACTGTGAGGGTGACCGAGCACTGGAACACGCTGCCCAGAGAGGTTGCAGAGTCTCCTTCTCTGGAGATATTCAAAACCTGCCTGGATGCGATGCTGTGCAACCTGCTCTAGGTGATCCTCCTTTAGGAGGGGGTTTGGACTAGATGATCTCCAGAGGTCCCTTCTAACCCCTACCATGCTGTGATTCTGTGATCATCTCTATGGCCCTTTGCTGGACTCCCTCCAATATGTCCATGCCTCTCTTGTACTGGGCACATTACTCCAGGTGTGGCCTCACTAGTGCTGAGTAGAGGGGAAGGATCACCTCCTTTGACCTCCTGGCAACACTCCTCCTAATGCAGCCCAGGTCCTTTTCTGACAAGCTACTTTCCAGCTGGGCAGCCCCCAGCATGTGCTGGTGCCTGGGGTTGTTCCTCCCCAGGTGCAAGATTTTGCACTTCCCTTTGTTAAACTTCATGGGGTTCCTGCCAGCCCATTTCTCCAGCCTGTCAAGATCCCTCTGGATGGCAGCACGATCCTCTGGTTTATCAGCCTCTGCTCCCAGTTTGGTGTCATCTGCAAACTTGCTGAGGGTACCCTCTATCCTATCATCCAGATCATTAATGAAGATGTTAAACATGACTGGACCCAGTATTGACCCCTGGGGTACACTGCTACTTACTGGCCTCCAAGAAGAGGCTCACAGACAAAAAAAAAGAAAAAAAAAAAAAAGAAAAAAAAAGAGAATCCAAGTAAGGTTCAAGATATGTGGTTCAAGATATTAATGTAGTGTTCAAATTTTAGCACAAATATAGGTACTTGATTTTACTGCCAAAACAGAGTCCCTCTGGATGTAGAAAAGCATCTTAGTCCTGCCTGATAATATGTGTGGAAGTACCCGTGACCGTGTGATCAGAGGTTAATTCCCTTTGGGACAGCATTTTGCAATAGTTTCAGGTCAGTAATCTTTTTCTCGATGCAGTTGTATGCTCCACTAAGCAGAGAAGTGGGCAGGGAAAATAAAAGCCTTTATGATCAGTGCTAGAGGTTCACTACTAGCTGTGAAAGAGTACTTGATTTGCTAGGAATTACCTGCATCCTAACTGATATTCAGCCATTTTATCATGAAGAGTGTTAAAATATCATGGTAGTGTTTTCATAAGGAAAAAACTGTTCTGCTACAACTAGGCAAGATCCCAAGAAATGTTTTTGATTCCTGGCAGAGCTTTACTTCAGTATTTTTTAAGCAGGAGAATGTTACTAATCAACTCTTTTCTAGCCTACACTTTAATTCAATGCAAATGCATAATAAGAAAAGGAAAATGTTTTTATTTTCCAAATTAAAAGTGTATTTTGACGTTTTGAGACTATAATGCATTTACTGTTTAATCAGATGATACATGATTGAAATTGTTGATGCAGCCTGTAACAATTTCAGTGTGTTTTCTTTTGATTTAGAAAGTGACAGTATAATTATGGGTGAGAACAATTTGCTCTGTAGAGTGGTGACGGAAAAGAACAATTGGCCAGAATAAAAAGTATATTTGATCATGGTCTTGGCTTTTAAATTACAGGATAAAATAACATTCTCAATGATATCAGCATGCAAATTCTTTAGTGAAATAATTTAATATTATGATGAACTTTGGCAGCTAGTAAAGAAAGCAAACCAAAATAAATCATACACAGCCACGTCGCCTCCATTATGGGGACTGTATTTAGAAATGTTAAATCTTTTTATGATTTTGTTTTCTTATGTATTTGAGTACAAAACTAAAACCATAGTTATGTTTATTGCATTTAAAGCTTAAAACATGTAAAGAACAGTTGCGATAGAATTAAATTTTATATACACATTGCCTTTTCTATCACATCATTTAACTGATTCATATCTAGTTAAAATAATTGAAATTAGAAGTGTCAGCATATTGATTATATCAGTTGGAATATCAATATCTTGGTTATCATCCATTTCCATTTGCATATCAAGGACACTAAATTCAATTTGTGTATCTACAAACGATGTATTTTCCATTTTTGTTGATAATTTATGTTTTCTGCAGGCTCAAAATCAAATATTATGTCCATTTACATCTACTCAGTGCTACTAATTTTAAACTATTGTGATGAATCACGTCTGATGGACCACAGGGGCTTTTAGAAAACATTGATTTATAAACCTGTTTCTTCTAACTTGGAACGTACCCAGTAGTTCTTTTTAAGAATGAAACACATTTATATCAGTGTACTCTTGCTATTTAGATTAATAACATATTTCTTCTGTTAAAATTCATTGATATTGATCATACAGCCTACTTATGCCATTCTTTTGAAGCTCTGGTGGATGGTTTAAAATTGCTGCAAAACTATTTATCATTTTTGGTGATTGAAAATCATATTGAAAATCTCTTCCTTTGACATTTCTTCAGCTAACAAGCTGCATTGAACTGTCTGTTCCGTTATAGGCTACAGATGTGTTGAATCTGTCCATTCAAACTTCCCCGAGCTACAGTTCTGACCTCGTCTTTTACACAGATTTTGGCAGCACATTTTTATTGTTAATGATAAAACAGCAATGATGTTAACTGGCGTTTATGTCTGTTTGGCTGCCTAATCGTGTTAATACTTCTTTGTAAATTAATTAGCTGCAATTTTAAAAAATTGTTTTTATGTACAGCAACTTTGGTATGTGGTGTATGCCTGAAATAGTAGTCTTTGTTTAATATTTACTTATGAATGTTATATGATTCCAGCTCAGACTGTCTTTGGCAAATGAATGTTGTATTGTGCCAAAGAAGAATGAGTATATGAGATGCATGGATTATAGCTCAGGGGTTTGTGGTATTACTTCACCCACGCAGTGATTTAAGAAAATCATTGACTTCCATGTGTGACTGAGAACGGCATTTAAAAGCTGCCATTCATATTTGTAGTGCAGGAGTTAAAATTTTCTTAGAAGCTTTTGAAGTGTTTTAGTGTCCCAGTAGAGGTCACAGTATGGACAGACCGATCCATTTTTCTTGCACTCTTTCATGGGAAAACATAGTGCAAAATAATCTTTTTTGTGTTTCATGTGTGCTGTGTGTAGAGAGGGACACTGCTTCCAGTTTATCCCTTAAGACGGCACTGCTAGTACATATACTGCATAGCAGGAAAATAATGCACTATCATGGAATTATTTCCTGGATATGGACAGAGAAAGAAGGGGACTCAAGAGAGAAATTACTGAAAGAAAGGATTTAAAAAGCATACAAAGAAAGAGGAAGGCCCGTGATTTTCTTTTAGGCATGGAAGTGTTTCTGGTACATTTGTGATTAAATAGCACAGAAACAAAGAAATGACAACATTAAATTGTGGTTTGTGGCTGTGGTGTTGCATGGAGGGTGTGCTTTACTTTACATTTCGGAGAAGCTCAGAGAAATAGCAGTTAACCCTATAATGCTGGATTTTTTATCAACTGTTAGTCGTTTCCCCCATATGTATGGTTTTCAAATATATTTTTGTCTTTTTCCTTAGGCTGCCTCCTTCTGTACCATTGTCAAAGTTCCTATATGGTTTTCCTATTCATACAATCTTTTCTCAAAGCTCCTAAGCACTGTCAGGAGAACATACTATCCTGTATCACCCTTGCTCCAGTCTAGTATTTCCATTCTTGTGTTCTTACATTTGAAATTTGTTCTTATGTTTGCCATTGCAATTACTGTCTATTCTGACACATCCTCAGTATGGGTGTCTGAAAATGCCAACATGAGAAAACCCTAATGACTTCCAGTTAGTTTTTCAAGGAGGGCTTCCCCCACCCCCCCTTTTTTTTTAATTATAGGAAACTAAACCACTACTTGAATACTCCTATATCTATTTTATAACAATTCTCTAGTATCGTAGCAAAAACTGAAATATGCAACAACTTCAGACAGTAAGGAATAAAATTATAGTACGTCGTAGATAAAAAACCAGAATTTCTGGCTAGTGCTTGAAAGCTCCAGAGGCCATCTAAGGAAAATAATATCAAAGATAATTCCAGCATTCAGTTGGTTCTTCTCTTGACTGCTAGAAGTGTTTTCACTTGCTGATTCTCAGAGGTCTAGACAAATCCACTCTTAAGTATTGAATTTCAGTTTGGTGTAACTGCACAAGTCTCTTTCATGGACCTTCTGAGATGACACTGATTTCACAAGTTCACACTGAAACTTTTATTTGTAGGGTAGTTGTTGAACCATGTTCCTCTAGATTGTCCATGTGGATATGTCCTTCACTTCCAGATTTCACACTTAATAGCTGTCACCAAACATATTGTGCTGTTAGATATAGGCAGTTCATGATGTTCAGCTCATCATCCCCCTTGAACCTTCAGCAGATGTAACATTTCCTGGTGCCACTGTTTGAGAACCCTGCATGATCACACATACCCCCCCCCCCCAGCTCTGGCTTCTACTGAACGTTTGTCCTATTTATCACTATGACACCCAGGTTTTAGCCTCAGTCCTAAGAAGGACATTTCCTGGTCTGTTTAGGAATCCCCAGAGCCTTTGAATTTGTTATTTACAACAATTAGGCCACTGCTTGTGGTCCCCAGTCTTTTTCCGCTGCATTTCTAACTGGTAACCTTTTGCTGATGACAGAGATCAGAGACCTCTCATTCAGCTTTTATCCTATGTTCCTTTCCTGGATTGCCTTTTCTACCCAGACTTTAGCTTACCTCAAGCTCAAGTTATTTTTCTTAACACTGTCTCTTTGCAGAAATTAACTTAACATGGTTTATACATTCAGTTTTTCCTACTCAGCTTTTCTCCATTGGCTGTGCTGCCAGTAACAGATGTTCTGCTGTGGTTCCATTGTCTGTCCTTTTCAATCATTCACAGTAGTTCCATTCTGTTCTGAAATAATCCTCCAGAACTGGAGAGGAGCAGGAGTGCTTCACTTAATGCTGGCTACTACCTACGATAGATTTTTTTTTCTTTCAGGACTTTTAAGTTTCTAGAAGATGCCCCATTTAGTGACTATTACTGGTCGTATGGGATTTTCATGGGTGTTCCCTCTTAGCAGGATTAACCTTGAATAATTAAGATAATGCTTTAGATATTCCCAGGAGCAGGAATGAGTAATATACTGTTGTATTTGCTATAAAGCTTTAAAAAGATATTGCGAAAGAAATGGCTAAATTATTCAGTTTATCAGTAAAGCATCATTAAATATATTCATAATCTGAATAATGGAGGACATGAAAGAATACAATTAATGATAGGATGTGTTTGCTTAAGGATTCTTTGGCATTCCTACCACCCTTAATAACTTCTGAATTTTTCCTTTATGTTGTTCTTTTATTTCATGTTAGATAAAAGCGCTGAGTGCTTTGT
Source organism: Grus americana (assembly GCF_028858705.1). Taxonomy (NCBI): domain Eukaryota; kingdom Metazoa; phylum Chordata; class Aves; order Gruiformes; family Gruidae; genus Grus; species Grus americana. Next base: position 14,093,186 of record NC_072852.1, on the reverse strand, counting down.
ATTGCACTTCTAAAAGAAAATGTGTGACCTTTTGGGCTTGTGGCTAAAGAACCAGAGGAATGCACAAACACCGTAATTGTATGCCAATCTTTAAAGGAGCAAATTTTCTCCCTGGAGTGTTCCAGAACTCTTTCCATGGTAGCCAACAGATATGTGAAGTTTTGGACCTGAACCTCTATCTTGCACTTAGGGCTTGAGCTGGGAATACTGAAATTTTAACCCAACATCTCATATTTCTCCACCATGTGAGCTTGGGGAGTTACTTATCATTTCCATGGGTAAAAAAGGGTTTATAATATCTGTCTTTAAGAGGCACTAGTTCTGCTAGTTCATGATTAACTGATGCAGAAATTAAAAAAAAAACCAAAACCAGAAGTATTATGTAAAAGCTAAGAATAGTTATTCAGTAAAACCAGCTTTTTTGTATAAAAACTTTTAGCCAGTATATTATGTAAGAAGGAATTTTATCTTTAGAGGTATTGTCTACTTAGCTGGGGCATTCGTACAGCTCTGTTACCATACTATTGGAATAATCACAGTTTTTAATGAATGTATATTCACATAGACAGCTGTGTGATGCAGTGCTATAATGTCCATTTCACAAATGGGCTGGGGGAAGGGCAGACTTTGAGAATGTCCCACACTTTTAGTCAGCACTCAAAAGCATTCTTACCTTCAGTTTGGATGGGCACTGGTGTGTTGGATGCAGGCCACAGCAGCCTTCACGTGGTCCTCTTCACCTAGAAGCGATGGCATGTAATCTGTGTCAAACTGACACGGCAACCTAAGTGCTTCCTAGACGGACTTCATCTCTGCCTAATGCAAAAACCAAACAAGGCCAATACGAGCATGTGGAGCTGGATTTTGGGAACTGACCGTGCCTTGGATACTCATAGTTTCAGGCAGCTCAGGTACGGAAGAGGCAGAGGCTGAGTTATCCACTCCAGACTGAGCCGGAACACTGGCACATCAGCAAGTAGAACCCAGCTTCTGGGTTTGAATCCTAATCAGTATAACAACTGCCATTCCTGGTTTTTTAGAACTGTATTAGAGGTTAGTCTTCAGTTTGATTTTTCGTATACAATCAAACAACAAGAAGCTGATACAAAAATCTTAGAAATGTTTTCTGGGAATATTTCAGGAAACCGATAGGTACAAAGAACTACCAATACATTCAAGAAAAAGGTGTCTTGGTCACAATCCTGCAGCAAGTTCCATGTCAACACATAATCTGTGTTCATACATAAGACAGCTTCTCCCCACCACATTATGTAAATTTGTGTCTATCGATTTCTACTGTATAGTTTCAAATATTTGCCAAAATATTTCACAAGAATGTCCACAACAAATTGTCAGAAACAATTACTTGATGAAGGATGCTGTATAACTAATGCCATTCTGTAATTATTAACTGCAATAAACAGAAATCTTTGCAGGCAGATAGTCCTACAGACAATCAGTATAATTAACAAAAAATGTAACCAGCATGTTTTTCTTTGTCAGAGTATCAAATATTTGAATGTACTAAAAAAAAAAAAAAAGGATTCCCTTATTAGCCTATCACAGTGACAATTACACCATGCTTCTTTACTGTTTGAACTGATTGTTCTTTGTGTCGTTCCCATTCCTCATCATCTTTGTCCAGATCAAAAGTTTCTGGATAAATGGGCAGCTTGTCTTTTGGACACTCCTCGTAGTAACTTCGAACGTATTTTCCAACAGACCATCCTTTGTATTCCTCAGGCATTTTGCATTCTAGGCCACTGTAGTGAACATTGTAGTGATGCTTCAACCAGTAGAAAAGATAATGAATGTTGTAATCACATCTCCAAGGATTCTCTCTCAGCCACAGTATTTTCAGAAAGTAGAGATCTTCCAGTACTCCATAGTCAAAATTCTGTAAGCTGTTGTTTGATAGATCCAGCTCCTCTAAGTTGTTGAGGCCTGAGAAAGCAGCTAGTCAGTAGAAAAACAGTTATTGGTACCTTATAAAGATAAGTTAGAAAAAAAATGTGTATCTGCAAAGGGACAAATGTTTTCATAATTATACATTTATTAATTTTTTTTGGCTAAAGGCTGCAAAAAAGATTTTTCACTCCACTTTAAAAGATGGCTTGTGCCTTGAGAAGGGACATATTGGTATAAATATATCAACACTGGCGGAGTTGTACTGCTGGTAAGGTTATAAAACACTTAATAAGCATGCATGAGTGTAGAATAGGACAGTGTAGGTGAATGAATGCTTGATTTGCTCATAGAAGTCTACTGTTATTGCCAGGATACAGAAGTAGAAATAAGGAAATTGATTATGTATTAGACAATGTGGAGGGCTAGTCGTTTTTATATGTATGTATGTATGTATTTGTGTGTATATGTGTATAGAACATTTAAATTAATATTTTAAGACATGGAAGAACCTTTAAATTAATATTTTAAGATATGTTCAGCCTGGAGAAGAGAAGGCTCCGGGGAGACCTTAGAGCAGCCTGCCAGTACCTGAAGGGGCCTACAGGAAAGCTGGAGAGGGACTGCTTACAAGGGCATGGAGTGATAGGACAAGGGGTAATGGCTTTAAGCTGAGGGAGGGTAGATTTAGATTAGATATTAGGAAGAAATTCTTCACTATGAGGGTGGTGAGGCGCTGGAACAGGTTGCCCAGAGAAGCTGTGGATGCCCCCTCCCTGGAAGTGTTCAAGGCCAGGTTGGATGGGGCTTTGGGCAGCCTGGTCTAGTGGAGGGTGTCCCTGCCCATGGCAGGGGGGGTGGAACTAGATGATCTTTGAGGTCCCTTCCAACCCAAACAATTCTATGATTTTATGAAGATAATAAACATGGAGCTTCATAATAATGCTTCTGAGTCACATTTCAGAGAGCAGTTCATACTTTTTGCAAGTATACTGTTTCATTTAATGGCAGAACTCTTAATTTAAATAAATTGATTGTGTAATGTTAAACCTCATAAGTACCATTTTACTGTTATTACGACTTTCTACTGCTGTTTAACTTCCAAAATGCTACTAGAGAAGGCTCTTTTTACTTCATACTATCTATCTGTCTCTCCTTGTGTCTGCTTTCACAATTAAACCCAAATGCACATAGGTGATAAGCAAATTGCCAACAAAGGCACTTGAGTTCTAATACTATATAACTTAAGAGCAGTTATATGTAGAAATTTTTAACTCAAGAGAGTTAAAATCCTTTTGGTTTGTGTATTACTTTATTGTCCAATATATTTTAAAAGCAGCCTCATTATAAGACAAGGTTTTTTAGATTCGTCAAAGATATTTAAAAAATCATTCAACTATTTAGCATTTTGGGAAATGATTAGCCTTCAGTCTGCAGAATTAAATTTTTGCACTTGGTTGGTTTAGTATTAAGAAAGGGCAGCTGAAATCAGTCTCTCTTCATTGACTTCCATGATGTTATTTCAGCACAAACCTTTATGAATTGAGTGGTACAAAAGGTAAAATTTGCACCAGCTTCTAGATTTTAAAATCCTTTTTCCTCCACATTTATATCCTATAGAAACATTATCAAAGTTTATAATTAATAAAACACAAATAATTTTTAAATGAATATTTAAAATTATTCTTACCAGGATCAATGTAAGCTATTTCATTACTGTTTAGGTTTAATATCTTCAGTTCACTGACATCTTCAAACTCTTTGGCTCGTAGTTGTCTAATTTTGTTGTTGGACAAATCAAGTTTAACTATATCTGGAGGTATGTTACCTGGAACTTTCTTTAAATCTTAAAAAATGAAAAAGACATAACTTGTGTCAACTTTCGATTATTCTTACTGCTTAGGTATCACAGTTGCATGCCACACAGAGTTTTGTCAGTCTAACATTTTTTCTTGTTTTCTTTCCCTTTTACCCCCACCAGAAGTGTCAATGTGTTTTTTCAACTTCTGAATTTCATTGCTGTGTTCACTTGTGTCTTTACTTTTCATGTAAAATTGCTCTCTTCATTAGTGCTTATAGTAAAGCCTCTTTCTGCATTTCATATTTTTATTTGAATAGAACTGTACTATTCATTCACATAGGGATAGGGTAGGTAGTAAAGATACTATACTAATAAAAAGTAGGTGTGAAGGGCTTGTTCATTCAAAGAAAAGAAACCAGAGTAACTATATAAAAATGTTCATTGGTATGTGAGCATCTTCCATGATCAAATTATAGTGTGCTGTCTTACATCCTTTCTTTTGTGTTGCCAAAAGGTTAAATGTTCTAAATCTTATCAGCAAGAAAAATGTTAGTTGTTAGAGTATTTATAGTAATATATATACTTATAATTACAGCGTAATTCTGAAGTTCTGAAGATGCCTAATGCATCAGTTATTCTTGAGACTAAAGCAACATATCAGAGTCCTCCTGCCTTATATCTGATTTTGAGCAGAGCTTTGACATTATAAATACATAAATATTATAACTACTCCAGCCTGCTCTGGTTGCAGTGCTTCCTGCTTGTGCAGATGTCAAAGTGTCAGGGCCTATTTATCACCAAATGAATGCAAATAATGCTTAAATTTAGAGTCTTGGAGAGTTTGGCAGTACTAGATAGCAGATTTTTTCAACTGCTCTTGCAAATACAAAATCTTTTGCAGAAAAGCAAGCAGGAATTACTTTTGCATCCAACTTTTGTTGCTTTTTTGTTTTGCAAAACAGAATCAAGGACATAGGACGCTTTCATTCTGAAGTACTGAAAGACCTGGCATATCACTGGTCTGATGAAATATAAATAAGAAGTTCTTCAAAAAGGAGAAAATGCACATGGTTATATGTATTTTTAAGATGTTTCTTTCATTATCTTTCTGGCACTAACTGAAAGCTGCTGACCTGTTGCCATACTTCCTTAGAGATACATGGTACTGGCATACTGCTTGTCACTCTGTCCCCTCAGTTGTAAAGGAAAAACGGATTGGAGCTTTTCATGTCATTTTACTGGTTTGGCAACTGATGCACCTTTTTTCCTACTCTGAAATCTTGTCCATGTGGATTTAGAGAAATATTTGTGTTTTCCTAGGATTTTGGGTGCATTACATTCCTATTTCTGATGAAAATTCCAGTGAAATTGTGCATGTACTGCACAGTAATCATATGCAAAGACAGTAAGTACAATGCTTTCATCAAAGATCACCATGTGTTCAGAAATCCCAAATGTCCATGGGATATCTACATCCAGCTGTCAACCACATGCACAGTAGATCTGATACTTCCTAAAAAATACTGGAGGTACTCAACGTGTCCATGCTGGACATTCAGGAAGTCCTGGACTGAAACACTTAGTTCTTGACCTGAAGGAAGGAGTCCCTCTACCCTCTAATACACTCATTTATTCCTTCATTATTAGTACTGAAGACAGTAAACCATTTTTTAAAAATACGGTAAAAGCCTGTGAAACTCCCATGAAGAGCAGACCACATTGAATGTTTCTATGAAGTTAGAGAAAAAGTAACATTTTTCTTGCCAAAATTTTTTTAGTATGTTCATGTGTTCAGCTCGTCTTTTTGATACCACTAAATGGAGAGAGCTTGAAAGTCAGTCTGTGCTTATATTAAGATTATAATATATGCCTGGTTTTTGTTCAGTAGCACAATTTACTGGAGACATAAGGTAATAATGATATAATTAAGATCCTATGAAGGATAATTAAGATCATAATCTATAATAATTACGATCCTATCCACAAGGAAAGGTAAGGTAGGTGAATATCAAGAAATTAATAAATGTTAGCCAGTAAAAAAGCATAGATCATTAATAAAAAGATTAATAAAACAGAAGTAGTACTTGCATGGTAAAACAAAGAGAAGAGTGAGGCATGGGAAGAAGAAAGGCATTTAAGAGTGGAAAAAAAGTAAAAACGTGGACCATTTTGTGTGACATACACAGCATATAAACCATGTAATCAAACACTGAAATCATTAATTCTTTATATTTAGGTTTTGTCTCCTTATACTGACTTCTGAGTTTGTCTGTGGCACTAAGGTCCAAGAATAAGGGCACACAGAGTTGTGACATAAATTTAAGTCACTGTTAAAGCAAATAGAAGTTCAGCAAACACATTGCAAGCTACAAGCAGGCAAACCATACCACAGTGGTCTGGCGCTACAGGCTATACTTCGGAAAAGTTGGGAAAAAATCCTCCCAGTTTTGGACACTTCTAGTAATGCTTTTTATTTCAGATTTGTAATGCTAAAGAATGACTCTCTTCTGAATTGTTTTGTTGTTTGCTTTGTTTCATCATGGGATAAAATATGGGAAATATAAAGCAAGAATAAATGTGCACTTCTGTGTTGATATATGCCCCAGCTGGTTCACCCTTAAGGCTTAACTGTGGCTTTTAGGAGCCTGAGAAGGATTTATGAATGGAATGGATCCAAGTGTCTGAAAAACATTTCTTGAAAGCCCTTCAACTTTGAAATGTTTTCTGGGTGCTGGGCAGAAGAACACAGAGGAAGTATTTCTTTATGAACAAAAGCTTACAATTTCTTCCCTTAGTACAAGAAATCTTGCAGAGAAAATGTGCGGATGCAATGGCTCTCCATCGCAGTCAGGTTCCTTTGGGCATTGTAAGCACAGCTGGATGCTCCAGTCCTGCTGCACAGCTCGCTTCTGTCAAAGTTGTTGCTATCTTTGTGTTTGTACACTGGAAAGAAGAAAAGACACTCTGTGCTTTTCTCTATCAGTACAACAATTTTAGCACAGCTGTGATTTGACCTATTAGTATGTTTCTAGTTATAAAATCGAACTAGTGAGGTGCTAGTCTTTCAATAACTTAAGTATATGCTTAATTTTATTCCTGTTGATTTTTGTTAGATATAGTAGAGCACTAAGGAATATCTGTGGAATTGTAGCTGCAGAGTACAGATAAAATGCAGAAAGAATTCCTATTTGTTACTTGTAGTTACGAGAGAAAAGCAATTAACAGTATTAAAGTAAGTAAAGCGAGTACTAGTATATATTAATTTGCTGTAAATAATACGTGAATAAATGTAGTAAGGGAGCAAGAATAAATTACTAATTCAGTTATAAGGACAGCTACAAACCTTTTCTTTTGCAGTTCAGAGTTGGTACAGGAAACACATACATGTGGCACAAAGAGGAATCAAATTCTGGTTTGACAGCTTCAGGCTTCTGTTTTATGTTTTGGGGGTCCTGCCTGTCCTCTTCGCTACATAACTGTTCAGCTTTTATCTGCTTTAGCTTTTGATTTTTCAGTTCTATTGGGTGCACACACTTGGCATAATTTCCCAAATTCCTGTTTGTTGGAACCTGTAGCATTGTAACAAGAGTTTCTAGTTCACAGTTGCAATGCCAGGGATTATCATAAAGACGTAGGTAGTTTAGACTGGGCGTATAAATAAAAATCTCCTCAGATAAACTCTTAATTTGGTTATGCTGAAGTAAGAGTGTGGTAAGTTTATTCAAACCAAAAAAAGCCTCGCTCTCGATTTTTGATATATCATTCTGTTGTAAATCCAGACTTTTCAGTACTTTATACTTGGAAAACATGTTATTCTTCAATTTACGAATCCTGTTTCTTGCTAGCAGCATGTGTTTTAAATCCTCTGGCCAATCAGGTGCCACAAAAATCAATTTTCTTTCCTGACAATCTAGGTATTTCTCATGAAGGTAAGTGTATATGTCACATGTTAGGCCTCGAGCATTGCGCTTAACAGTGCTAGATGCTTTCCTTAAGATGTTTTCCCTTTCATTGTTTCTCAAACTCCTATTCCTTGTCTTCCTACAGTCAGATGCTTTGCAAAGAAGAAGTAGTAGTATAATAGTAACTACTTGCATCCTGACATTCAGCTGGCCCCAGTTATTTTCTGTGACAGCTGGAACAGTTGAAATTTTTGGACAGTCTTAATCAGTGTTGTACAGATCTGAGGAGGCACAGCTGGGGTATGTGGGATCCCTGTGTTGGAAGAAAAGTAAAACATTAGAACAGATGAAACAGGCGTTTTGGTGGAGGTTCATACATAAAATGCAGCATTCAGTCAAGTACTCAGTCATCACACTACTTGGAGCTTCACAGAATCTTTGAAGATTTAACGTCCTATCCCTTTTTTTGTTGTTTTTACTGTCTCTGGTCTACTGTTGTTCATTTTGATTAAACATGGGAAACTATATGGACCAATTTCTAACTAATCTTTGTTAGAAGGTTCTCATGTATGCAGGAAAATGGCATCAGGCTGAATCTTCTTTGTATTTAAGTTCATCTTGGAAGATGAGCTTGAAAGAGGAGCTTGAAGCTGATGTTTTCCAGAGCCAGACCAGGGAAAGTCATCCAGTGCCTGTCAAACCCCCAGTTTTAGACTGCACTCAAATGTGGACTTGTTTTCAAGTTGAGCCCAAATTTATCATAACTAGCTCTGCTACTACCAAGTATCTCTCATGGCCCATGTCAGGTGGACAAAGTTGGCTGGACTGCTCTGAGAAGGACCCAAAACCAATCTTTTGCAGGATGCTTTGAGGCTATATGTCATCTGAGCGTAGGCAGAGCGCAAAGAGAACCTGCGGGTCCTGGCCGTGGCCTGCTTCAAACCACTCCAGGTCTGGCCACCTGAGGAGGGAGAGTAGAGAGGGGTATGCCAGAAGCTTTTGTCTTTCCAAGAAAGCCAAACACAATCATTAGGAATTATTATTATTAGAGGAAGACAAGGACTGCTCCCTGCAACCATGTCCAAAATTGCCTCGGTATTTTCAGTAATTTTTTGGCCTGTGTTCCCTCCTGAATTTCCCATAGTACTCCTGTGCACTGCCCTTTTCCTTTATTTTCAGTGAAGTTTGGCCACAAGGTTGTGTTTCCTTAGAAACATTTTAACCCCTCAGGTTTTTGTATTTTCTAGCTTTTTTCCATCTCACAATTTTTCTACTTTTGCTATCAGTCAGTATCATTCCTTCCAAAACTTTTTTTAATCCTTCACTGTTTGGCTTAAGTACTTAGTTACTTTTTCTCTGTGACTGTGGACATCTTTGCATTATGCTCAGTCCTTTTTGACCTTAGCACCTGGGAAGGTGTTGAATCCCAATCTTGCGTGCAGATCATTGCACAGATGTTCTGTTTCTAAAACGCCGTTGTTTTGGGCTCAAAACGCGTGTTTTTATCTGGAGGAAAGGTGGTGCAATAAATCAACTAATATCAGGTAAAATTATTTTGAAAGCAAAGAAATTTTTCATTTTTTAACGAATTGGCAGGTCAGTTTCAACCCCATCTCAACTGTAGGGCGTTCTCAGTATTTGTGCAGTTCTTACTCATTAGACAGATGGAGCAGGCCTGTCTATGCCTGCTGCTGCATCCCTCTAATCCATGCGGCCAGTCATTAATATTACCTTCGAAACCCCATTGACTGGTTTCTCCATTTTATTCCTGTAGTTGCCAGTTGCCTGCCTGCGTTCAGATTCTGTTTGTTCACACTGTGACTGAGTGTTTGCATTGATGACTTTATCCCTTACATGAAAAATGAAATTCTATCTGTTACCTTTTGGCAGCTGTATGCTAGTTCGTGCAAATTGATCATGTGTTTTAATAACTTGGATCATAACTGGGATCCTCTGTGTTGTTTTGACCTGTTCACCGTTCTGATAATGTGATAGCTCATTCTATTCAGGAGAGCTTGGAAATAGAAAAAAGAAGAACCTGGGGGAGGAAAGGTAATAAATAATTATGGAAAGACTCTTTCCTTTTCCTTTCCATCTCCTGGGTCTGAACTGGCATTTTTTACTACTCCATTCTGTTTGCTAACTAAATTATACTCAGCTATATTACCAAAATGAGCAGCTGCTTTCAGTAGCATGTACAGTTTCAAATGATAACTGTGTCTCATTTAGTGCTAAGGCAAAACCCGTGTAAGAGGTATGTCATTTCTGTGGCTTAGCAGCCTTAAGGATGATTTTAATCGGTTAGGTTGAGTTGCGCAATCCTTCTCAGTATTGTCCTACTCTTCAAAAAGGCACTGAGTTAGACAGTATAACAGGATATCAGTGAAGCCACAGTCCCTATAGAAAAAAATATACAGATCTATTGCTGTATTGGTGCTTGATTGCAATGAAAACATGTACTTGACTTACCATGTGAAAATGTGTTTTTAAAGACTTTTTAAATATATTTCTTTTAACTCTATAAACCTTTCATACTGCATTTTCCAAATTAGGTATCTGTATCATGCCTATTTTTTTCATTTCAGTTTAGACAGATCAGTTCTTTTTGAAGATAGGATTAAGGCAAAAGGTATTAGTATGTTTAACAGGAGTTTTTGCATCTTTGCCTTGGAGGATAGACTCAAAATTTGGCAGAAGAGTGGTTGAAGACATGTGTAAGGGTTGTTTCTAGTGTCAGACATCTATCTTTCATTATTTTGTTAGACTTGTAAAAATCTCTGCAAAATAGGATTTTCTAAAAATAATAGATTATACACACACAAAAGAGACTGTGTCAGGCAGCTACATTCTCTGAAATTCCATACTCACAGAAGATAAGCAGTGCTTCTCCTGCAATCGGTCTGGCTGTTGTACCTTTACTTTCACAGGGAAAAAATACTTCATGTATATAATTAGATACTGGTGTCATAATATGTGAGTGGGAAGGACAGATAAACCCATGTGGAAGACAATTCTGGCATTTCCTAACATCAAATTGCTTAATTAGGTAGCTTTCTGGTCCTTTGGTAACATAAGACTGAAAACAGCTTGGTTCCTAAGCCAGCCATTAGTTGATGGAGTGTAAGAAGAGACATTTCCTCAGGACAGCTTACTCCAACTTCGTATTCTACTTCTGGTTTTCTGTGCTTTCTTCTGAGTGATCTGCTATGGCCATGGTTTCAGGGAGGATATTGGCCTAGATGGACTGCATCTGTAATAGGAATTCTTACATTTGTGTGGTACCCTGAGAATTTGAACTGCTCACCTTTAATATGACTTTTATATTTTTTATTTTTAGGTGATTGTAAGAATTTGCAAGACTTAAATCTCTCTGAATGCCAGGGATTAAATGTAAGTACTACATACTTTTCTATAAACTCTAATTTATACTGAGAAGGAAGATTTTTTAGTGACGCGGTTATTTGGGTACAAAAATCTTCCTGATAAAAAGTAGAGACTTGTGTTCTTAAGTACTTTGAAAATGGAGTTTAGTAGGATTCAGAGATACTCAGTGAAGTTCTCATTTGTTTTCTACAGTGCCGGGGCAAAATGATATGTTCAATTGGAATTAATTTCAATAAACAAGATTCAAAACTTCACCGATCTGGGGGGAGGTTTTTTGTTATTTTAAGTTTGGACTTGTCAACAACAATACATCTTAATGCTGTATCTCCAAGTTCCTTTATTTCTTCATTCAGTAGTACAATTGGGCTCTAAAAATGTCTCACTAAATTTCTAGGTATTTGTGAGAGCCTTTATTTGAAAGGTGTCTAAGTATGCAATCACCGTTATATATTTGTCCATTCTTTTTCCTTTAACATTTTCAGTTTTATCTTGCTTCCATTAATTCTCTTTAATGTTTTTCATAGCTCTTCTCTGATGGAAAAAGAATGTTTGATTATGTTTTAATTAATTATTTCTTAGAAATGACACTGATATGTGCAAATTTTGCTCGTAATAAAATCAATCTAAAAATAAAATCAATATTTTTTTAGAAATGAGAGTTCTTAGTAGACTTCTATAATATATACATCCATTTATAGGCTATTTCACAGTGTTAAATATATAAGCAAATAATTTGGTATAGTTTAGTTGTCTTTGGAGTGAAGTGCATGTCCAAGGGTCGAGCCCAGAAACATGCAAGGTTTAAAAATTACCATGGATAAAATAGAGCTTATGAACTTCGTACACAGATGGCATGTGATGGTCAAGTTAGAGAGGCAAGAGCTGCAGAAGAATCATGAGGTTCTAATTTATAATACACTGTTTTGGTTCTGCTTTATATATATCGTCATCTCTGTCCTATGTTGATGTTAGCTTTATTGCCAAATATCTTGTTCTTACCATTTTCACAGATTATATAATTTTCTTTGCTATACCAGCTACAAGGAAGGGATAAAGGTATATTATATTGTGAACTTTGAGTAACTCTGTAGAATCATCTTTCTACATAACATAATACTTACTATATGATATTACAATTACAGCGTAAAATTTCGAGGTTGTATGCTTCTCAAGGATTGTGTTGATTGTAGATTCCTGCATGAAGGCAGTAAGTTAAAGAGGGACAGGGCTTGCCAAATTGTAAAGACTCAAACACTGTTTCATAACTGTCCATTCTGCTTGGTTGTTAGCATGCTTGCTAGTATACATTTGGTATGTACCAGCAAGCACCTTCTAGGTAATGCCAGGGCCCGGTTAATGGGATGGCAGGGACTTGCTGATTACACTCTGGCCAGTACTGCCCAGTATGTGCTTGGCCACCTTTTTCAGAAGGGCACACTGTTGATGTACGTTGAAATTGTTATTGACCAGGACTCTCAGGTCAGTGTGTTTGATAGTTGCTTTCTGTCCAGTGTGTAGACTGTACTGTTGCATGGAGTTATTCCATCCCAGGTGCAGGACTTCGCATTTGCCTTTGTTGAACTTCATGAGGTTTCTGTGAGCCCGTTTTTCCAGACTAATTCTCTCTGAATAACAATTCTAGCCTCCCATGTATTGACACTCCCTCCAGTTTAGAATAATGTGTGAATTTGCTGAGAATGTACTCTGTTCCTATCATCCAAACCATTTATAAAGACATTTAACAGTACTGGCCCCCATATTGACCCTTGAGGGATGCCAGTTGCCACAAGCCACCAATGGGACTCAGCACCATTGGTGATGACTCTTTGGCCTGGCAGTCTGGACAAATTTTCACTCACCTTAAAGTTCACTTATCCAGCCTTTATTTTATCAATTTGGCTATAAAGGATACTGTGGCCTACATTGAAGGCCTTGCTGAAGTCAAGATACACAACAGCCGCTCTTCTTCCCTTATCCATAGATCCAGTACGTTCATCATAGAAAACTATCACCTTAGTGAGGAATGCTTTGTCCTTGGTAAATCCATGCTAGCTGTTCCCTATCACTTTTTTATCCTTCATATGCTTGGACAGGGCTTTACGGAGGATTTGCTATCTTCGTGGGTACTCAGATGAGGCCTGTACTTTCTTGGATCTTCCTTCTTCCATTTCCTGAAGATGGGTGTGACGTTTCCTATCTTCCAGTCATTAGGAATCTCCTCTGATTGCCATGAGCTTTCAAAAATTATGAGTGAGGCCTCTCAGTGACAGGAGCCAGCTTTCTTATTACTCTTGATGCATCCTATCTCATCCCATTTCCTCAGGTGCTCCCTGACATTATCTTCTGCTACCATGGGTATTGCTTCACTCCCACAAAGTCTGCTAGTAGGCTCCTGGGAGGCCTTAAGACAAGCCTTAGCAGTAAAAACTGAGGCAAAAAAAGTCATTGAGTACCTTGGCCTTGAAGATCAACCAGCTCTCCTGGACTCCTTTGCCCGCCAGGGCCATCTACCATGAGATCCTGTTAAGCAGATCCCTAAACAAGTCAAAATCTGCTCTCAAGTTCAGGCTTTCTCTTCTACAATTTGTCCAATTTTCTTCTCTCAGGATTTTACACTCCTCATTTTCATGGTTGCCACTCTAGTTCTTCACATCCTTGACCAGTTTTTCCTCGTTCATGAAACAAGTCCAGAACATGTTCCGTAGACCACTCCTCAGTCACCAGGATCAAGAAATTGTCTTCAAAACACTCTAGAAGTCTCCTGGCTTGTTTGTGCCCAGCCATATTGTTCTTCCAGCAGATATCAGTGTGGTTAAAGTCTCTCATGAGTAACCAGGATAGGCAATTGTAAGGCTTTCTTCAGCTGCGCAAAGAAGGTTTCATCTACCTTCTTTCCTTGATGAAACAGTCTGTAGCAGATACCGCAATGTAATCCTTATAGGTCTAACCTTTTATCCTTACAAATAAGCTCTTGACTGACTTGCCACCCATTCCGATGCAAAGCTCCATGCATTTAGGCATAACTTTGCACAGAGTGTGACCTGTCCTCACCTTCCTGGGCTGTCATTCCTAAATATTCTGTAACCACTCATTGCAGCCCTCCAGTTGTGTGTGCTGCCCCTTTGCATCTCTGGAATCCCAATGAAATCATAGCTCTGCACCTGTGTGTGGACTTTGATCCCTACTGGTTGATTCCCATCCTATGAGTGTTTGCGTTCAGGCACTTGAGATGGATCCCTGGTTGTGCTGCTCTCTCCTGGAAGGTTTCAGAGTTTTCCCCATCATGCTATCCCCCACCACGCTTTCTCACCACTCCCTATGCCTTCAGTTCTCTTCAGGTTATGGTTATCTTCTGTCAACATACCTATTTTTACTGATACCACCTCTTTCAAATCTGTTGTTGAAAGAATATATTTCAAAAGCACAAACTGTCCTCTTTAAAGTTGATTGGTATTGAATTGCCAGCTATCTTGATAGTTCTTTTGCCTGATAACTGAAAAAGTAAAAAGGTGACCATAACATGGCAAAAGATACACACTCGGCTATTACATTTGCATGTATAAGTGATTACTTTTTGCCTTTCTATTATATTGACATTTATTGTGAAACATTTTTCATACGAGGAGATTTATTCTCATTATATTCTAATGGAATGATATATAGAACAATATAGGTAGTACCACTTTTGCAGGTCAATAAAACATGGAAGCCTTGTAATTACTCAAATCTAATGTTCCACCTAGAGGGTGGAACTAGACAGGAAGCATTTTGTAAATGCTATTATTGGTTAGAGAAGTGTACCAGAGTTTATGGAGAAAATTCACCAGTGGATTTAGATAACGGGATTGGCTAACAAGAATCTTGGTTTAGCAAAATATGTAACTATATGCTAGCTTTCAATCCTGTGAAAAGTCCCCTGTGCTCTGTAGGACTGTGTAGTGTATAATGTTTCCTTGAATCAGAACGCTAAAATTACCACACTTCCAGTGAGTAACAGTAGTATCATGTGTCTACTTTGAGGCTTCCAAAGAAAATGGCTGTGATGTATAAAAATTATTATGATGACTGAAGAATACTTATTCATATCTTTCCCTCTTTCGCTCTGCACAAATATGTAAGATAAATTAATACAAATATAATTTTAATGTACTTCTGGAATTTTTTTATTATTCAGGATGAATCGATGAGACTCATATCAGAAGGTTGCAGAGCTCTTCTCTATTTAAATCTGTCATATACAGATATTACTAATGGAACACTACGACTATTGTCAAGGTAAAATTAAACAGAAATACAAATGTGTTTGTTTTAATCTTGCGGGAAACTTAGAGGCATATACAGTAGACATACTCTTTTTGATGATTTACAGGATTCTGTCTGCTATAAAAATGAAAAAAAAAAATGCCCCATACATTTGACTTAGATAGCAGTTCTTTTCTCTTTTTAAAAATATACACTAGATTACCCTATATATTTCACAGAGTTTTACAGAAACTTTTAAAAGAACATGCTGGCCAAAACTTTCTTGGGCATGTCCAGTTACTCATGATGATGCAAGAAGTTTGCAAGTTAGATATGTTGTTAAAAATTTATTTTTGCAAGAGAGGACTGTGGATAGGTGTATTGTGTGAGCCAAGGCCTTGTGTGACAACTACAAAAGAAAGGAGTTATTCCAAACTCTTATTTAGAAGATCGGTGAGATGAAGGCAGAGAATTTCCATTCTTACAGAGGTCTGCCATTCCTGTTCTAGATGTATCCCTCCATGAGACTCGCAGTCTGCCTGGTAGGTAGAATTGCTGCATTAACAGCTGCCATATAGGAAAAGAGGCATGCTGGTCTATGATAGCAGCCATGACAAAGATATATATAAATTTGAAGATAGCTGTACATTGTTTCTCTTTCCTATGAGGAAAACTAATGTCTTCCTTTCAGCAGCAGCCCCACAAAGTTGAGGAACATGGTTTTCTTTGGCATTTGCATAATACATTTTGACTTTTGTTTTTCTTAGACTATAATGTCATATCCTCATATAACTAACATTTGTTTTGGCAAAGTTTTCCATTTAGTGTCTCCAATCTTACCACTCATTTCTTCATCAGTATTATTCTTATAATAATCTGTGTTTTTTCCATGTTGGCTGATATTTTGTCTTTTTAAATTTCCATGTATTGATGTTGAAGTTTGGAACAGCTGTTCTATAGGTAATCTCAGCGTATGTTATTCTGGTTACCTGAGCATGCTGTTGCCACCAGAAGTCAGAACCATTAATTTCTTTTGATGTGTAAATAGCACTTACCCAAGAAAGAATTCTCCAGAGAAGGTGAAACTTTCAATGCAATAAAATGTTTAAAACAAAAAGAAAAATTGTCCACTGACAAAATATATTTTGCAGTTAACTTGTACCTCATTAATAAGAAATTTTCCCAGTAAAACACATGATGCTTCTGATTTAAAACCATAAGATACCACTGTTTTTCTTGACAATTTTTGGACAAAAAGCAAAGCTTATTGTTTCCGAGATGATGGGGATGTACAAAAGGTTGCTGTTCCGTGAAGATTTTGACAGCAGAAAAATTTCATAAACATTTCACATGCCATCTCAAAATCATTAGCTCACCACAGGTCCTGTGTAATAAGGTAACTAATAGAAAGTTCTTAGGGGTGGCAGTATTGCATTTCCTAATACGGCACATGAAGTTTGCTATTGTATATCAGATGTCCGTTATGGGAACAAGTGAAGGGTAGGCTGAGTGTGCTCAAAACTGTTTGGTCGTTTTGGATTCTCTCCTGCTGTTCCATACAAGCATTTTAACCTCTGTATTGCACAACACAGATCATCAGCTATAATTTCTCTCTGAAAAATTCTGTTGCATATGGTAGACATTAATATTGTCTATCAGGAATAAATATCAGAAGGTTATTTTGTCAGATTGCTTTAACACAATGATCCTGAGATTGCTAATGCCAAAATTAACTGAAAAACCAGTATGACAGAATTCCTGCAGAATTTAGCTGTAACACAAAACAAGGATTTTTAATCGTCTGTGTGCTCAAGCTTAAGAAAGGTGTCACTTTAAAAATGGCAGAAGAAGGCATGTGTTAAAATTCCCAGATCATAAAAATGACTCATATGACCTGTACAGAAAATCAGTGTCTCTTCAAAAGTATTGGAAGGTTTTGATCATGGTCTTCAAAATGCAGTAAGAAAGGCTTCCCTGTGTCTCCAGTTGTGCAACCTTGTAGCAATATATACTTTAAAAAGACTCAGAACTGCCAGAGTATAAAATCCAGTCTTTTAATTTATTGTCTATTTTGTCAGATAAGTTTGGAAGTGTACTTTCTCTGACTTTGATTTTCCCCAGTCATTTCTGTGGAATATGTCAGTAAAATGCATAAAGGCTTGTGCTTCTACAAAGAAGGATACTTTTATTTCTGTATCTAATATGAATTAAATGTTTCCACTTAAAAAAAACACACCACAAACACATGTCCTTATATTCCGTTATATTCTAATATCTGGTTCTGATGCATGTTGTCTGTCTTGTTGTTTTCTTTGTTGTTTTGGATTTTTTCAATGAAATGTAATCTTAGATTTAATTTCTTAATATTTTTGTATTATCCTTTTTTTATGATAGCATTATTTTCCAGCTTCATATCTCTTTTTTTTTTCCGTGTTCAGTTCAAGTTAGCATGTTTCCCCATTCTATATTGAAAGTATAAAGTCAGTTCCAAAAATGTATGCCACTCCTTAAACAGTCAGCTCCCCAGTGGGTGTTCCCATCTTTCTTCAAAATGCCTGCTTTTGCTGACTTGCAGAACTGTGTTACTATATCCCTGCAACTAAATGTCTAGCAGAGCAGTAGGTCCTAATTCTAGGTTTGATTTTCTGTATGCTTTCATTTGTGGTGCTTGTGGCAATTGTTATTTATTCCAGTTAGAAATGCAATTCAGTAAAATGGACAGTTTTCAGTATGTTGTAAACCAAAGCTGCAGATGGAAACTTAAGTATATGCAGAGTATAGATTCTTGCTTTTACAGAGTGCAGTTGATGATTAACATTTTCCACTTATACAGTTTGCTTTCTTTTAACTAATGTTTAGTATAAAGAAATGTTTTCCAAAAGAACCGATCAAAACCTAACAGTGGATGATTCACTTTTGGATAATTCCCTTTTGTATCTCTTTCAATTTTTCAGATTCTTTTAATTGTACTCTTCTAAATAATTATATGACTTGAGAAGCTCTAACTGTACATTTATAGTTTTAACATCCTTTGATAGAGTTCTGGTTTTCATTTCCAGCAGGCAGTGCATGTAAAATCAATGGCAAAGACAGTCCAGCAAACGTATACTGAAAAGTCTATTAGCTTTCAAAGTATGCACACAAATATCCCAGTTAATTAAGAAAGTATGCTTTTGCAGTTATTTGAGATAACTTTAAAATGATACTGTTTTCATATGGTGAAATATGTTGTATGATAGTGCTATTCCCCCAACAATTTGCAATACAAGGAGCAGAGGAAAAGTGCAGCAGAAGAAAGGGACTTTCAAACTTCAGCAAGGAGATAATTCTATTTCATATCGAACATCTTTTCTTTACAGTAATTTTCAGAATACTTTAACTATGTTACTTTATGTTCTTTTGATTCTGTCACATACCCTTGTAATAATTTGCTCTCTGTTTTGTTCTGTTTTTCGCAAAGCAGCTTCCCCAATTTACAATATCTGAGTTTAGCTCACTGCAGAAAATTCACAGACAAAGGTTTACTGTACCTGGGCTCTGGAAGAGGCTGTCACAAGCTCATTTATTTGGACCTTTCAGGTTGCATTCAGGTTTGTAGTTCACGTCTTTCTTTCATTCTGTGAAGAAGAGAATCCTTTATATGACTGGCTGCATCCTGCATTCATGGTATACTGAAGTAGAACAAGCACTGCAGCAGACTTTCAGGGTTTTGAATTACATGACTACAGCTGTTTAAATTTTACTAAGGAATAATAGCACTATAGGTTTGGATCACTTCCAACAAACTGTCAGATCTATAAACAGCTAGTACTTACTGCATAATGAGAACAAGGCTTGCTTTTTGTAGCCATAAATAGACTAATTCTATGTCATGATTAGTTAGGATTTTAAATGAGGAACTCTGAAAATGCAGTTTTTACTAAGATGTCCAAAAAAAAAAAAAAAAAAAAAGCCACTCTGCACTGGAAAAATAAGAATTTACATTTCATTTCCTGAGAAGGAAATTAATTAAAAAGTGAACTTTTGTTACTATTTTATAATGGTTTAATATATAAATTGAAGTAGTATTTATAACTGCAATCTAAAAATAGTTAATGTTTTGGATTATTTTAGTCTCCTACTAAACTTCTAAAGAAAACCAAGGTTTTAGAATCTGATATTGTTTTAGAAACTTTCAAATATATACTGTATCTTGAAACATACTTCAAAAGCAATATGAAATGCCAAACTGTAAGACAATAAAAGTCTGCCAGTGTTTTATTAAAAACTCCCACATATATTTCTTTATACACTGAGAAGATTCTCCACATTACAAAATACATGTGAAATGATAAAGAGATGGAGTCTGAGGAATATAAGGGTTTAGTTTTCCATCTAACAAAACCTTTTCAGAACCAAGGATGAAGGCAGATAGGGCAGCAGTCTTGTGACTGCCCTTTATTCTGAGCGTCTGTTCCTTGTTCCTGAGAATCATGTGGAGACTGTTGTGCGGTGGCAGTGTGAAATTTGAAATGAGGGCTGAGGTTAGAGGAAAGTTAAGAACTACCTACCTCTGAGTTACTTTTTCAAAATGCCAGTAATCGGTTATTTTATCCAAAAGCAACATTCCTGCTTGTTCAGAAGTGTAATCATGAGCTGTAAGGATCTGCCTCTAGAAAGCATGATCTAATAGTAGTCAGAGAAAAGTGATCATCATCGCACTGGGAAAACCACAATCCTCCCCTTTCCAGAGGGAAAGGGTTTGCTCACCAGTGTATTCCAGAGCTCTGAAAGGGATTCCACAGCTTCCTCCATTTTGGGCTTCCCCACAATTCTGGAACAGCGCTTGATGATTATGACTGAGTACTTAAGCAGTTACAACCAAAAAGAGCATCAAATTGCATCACTGTTGCAGAAAGCATTTTAATAAGACAGAATTCTTTGCTTTCCCCCTCATTGGATGAACTAAACCAAAAGGAACTTCTGTAAGGGTAATGTTTCAGAATTAGTTAGAAAAATGTAGTGAAGCTATAGTATAAACATTTAAATTATGCTAAAAAGTGTTCTATAGAACAGAATATATATTCTATAGAATATATATTTTTCCTGGTTTTTCATGTTTCCTGTTTTTTCTTTCATTTGAACATTACAATTCTTTTTACATGAGTTCTTATATTACCATTACTACTATAGGATTTGAACATCTATTTAGAAAGCCCATCTGTAAAATGGGTGATTATGCTCATGATTTTGTGAGTAGCAACTTGAGGACCAAGGCATTTAAATAGCTTATTTAAACATAGTTAGGCAGAAACCTGGGAATTAAGCAGACATTTTCTAGTCCATTGTCATAAAACAAGACAGTTTTTCCTTTGACTATTATATTAATACATGGTAATAATACTGGGTGAATTGTAGGTACGGGTTTTTTGCATAAAATCTCAGTAATTAAGGTAGTGTCTTTATGACATGGGTGGTAAATATTTTCATTAATGACTTTCAAGATACTTTCATAAAAATATAGAGATTCTCTTGTGTCCTGCTCAAAAGGTGTCCTATTACACCATTGATATTCTCAGAGAATTACCTAGAAAGTGTAAGATTTCTTTGTTCTGTGTCTGAAGCTGAACAGTATAGGTGGAAAGTTTTCTGCTATTATTAGACACAAAACTGAAAAGACGGAAGGGTATAAAGCAATTGCATGTCATTTACTGATATTTTAGATTGAGATTGTACAACTAGAACAATTTAGTGAGAGAGATTTTCAGTTAAATTAGAAACATGGAGATCTGCAAAGAAATTGACTTTTTTATTTCTGGTGCCAACATCTATGGCTGATTTTCAGACTGGAATTATTCTGGCCTCAAATGCGTTAGAGTGGTCTATCAATTGCTGTAGTTTACAACAGCTGGAGAAGAGATCACAAGCCACTGGGAAAAAGAAATTTGACCCTTTCATTTCTTGACATCCTGCAGTGTTCGTGGGGATGTCAGAGAATCTATTGGCAAATGTGTAGGCTTCACCAGGTTTCACCATCTGAGTTTCTCCTGCTCTGACTTCATTGCGAGAATTCTCATTTTGGCAGCTGCTGTCAAATTCTGGCTGATTCAGACGTATCAAGCAGTAAAAAGGGGCCATCACTTGGGGAGAAAAACCTGAGCCATGTTCTTTATTTATTGAAGAAAAGGACTCATTGTTTACATTTCCTGAGTACAAACTCGTGTAATGGAAGAATACTTTATTATAAGTTACACATGCACTATTCTGTATTTTTAGAAATATGCTAATTCAGGAGTATGTTAATATAAGCTTTTTTTGGACAGTGGAAAATTAAAGAAAAATAACATGTGGAGACAAGCCATCAATGTAATGTGCCAAACATCTGAAAGGATATCACAATTCATTTTATCATTCTTGACAAACACAGAATAAAGAGCACCACAATAAATAAGTACCGCAAGAGTACTTCCTCAATCCTGAACACTGATTTTCAACTTTCTGAACTTACAGTGCATTGACAATACTAGAGTCATAGAACAGTGTTTCTTCAAAATCCCTTCTGCACTGCAGACAGCGTTCTGCCTTGCAGGGTGGATTCCACAAATGCAGGCAGCTCAGGGGGAGAAAGAAGGAATTTTAAAGCAGTACTGTATGGGTAGCAAATAAGCTAAAACCTGAATAAAAATTCTGTGTGGTACTATTCTTTGGAATTAAGAAACTATAAAAAAGATGAAATTAAATTAATTTTGACCTTCTTACAAGCATTTCATCTTTTCACTACATTTGTTTTCTAAATCTATGGGGACAAATCTTTGGCTGTGGTTTGCTCCATGTTTGTTTTGATGTACTTTCATTTCAGATCACAATATACTAGCATACAGTTAAGAAAAAAACCCAAATCAGTCATTTAAATATTAGACTGAAAGATCCTCACAGACAAAGAATTATATTTTATATACAATCATTGCACTGACTTCTGATCCTGGACATTGCAAGAAAAATAATACATTTATAATATGATCTTACTGAGGCATGCAGGAAAAGTCTGTTTTGCAGAATTTTATAGGACCTAAGACTCACAATAACCTTCAAAGCATCCTCTCTCACAATTGGTTTGAAGAAGGAGGAGGTTTAAGTGGGATTTTACTGATCCAGGGCAAAGAATGCAGTATTAAATTCCATTTGTATCCTGACATTGGTTCTCGGGTCAAGCTGTTCACTCTTGAGGCAATCTATTAAACATTGAAATTCCAAGTGAGTTGAGAAAGAAATTGTTTTACTAAAATGTGCACAAAATTTCATATTTCTACACCTTATCTTCAATTGTGCCTGAAGTTTCATAGATAATCCATAGGGGCTTTAGAAAAGAAATTCAAAATTAAGATTTTGTTCTAGGAATAAAGAAAAATAAGACAAATACATACGATATTGCAGCAGCATGTTGACTAATTTAGTTAAATCTTATCTGAAAGCATGTTTCATACTGAAACTTTCTCAGCCTGGTGCCTGAGATCCATTGTCCAGCTTTAGGTTAAAAAACAGTTCAAGAAAAAAAAAAGTGAAACAATCTGTGCAGGGATGTTATGAGCCACTTAATTGTTTTTGGCTTGCATGGAGGAAAACACTAAATTGCTGCTATTCGTGGTATCAAATGGCTACGTTAAGCAAACAGTGTTTTTCCAGACAAAGAGATTAGACTGCAGTTAACATCATGCAATCATTACTGAAACAGAAACAGATATGCTACTTCTGTCCTTCAGCATCGTTGAGTTTGATCTGATTACTTGTTACCTACTATCTATCCTTTTGAGAATGGGAATTTCACTTAATTTTAGGCATTTAACTTAAGGTAGTGCCTAGAAAATTACCTTAATTTCTCCATATAACAGTTAGAGAGGGAGAGAAGACTCCAGAAGCAATTCAGACTTTTCCAGGTCTGACCTATCTTGAGATCTTTCTTGCTGTTTCGTTGCTGTATAGACATCCCAGGTTTCATAATTGTCTAACATAGACACCTCAGTTATATTCCTAATTTCAGTGGAGTAAACAAAGGCTTTAGCGTTTTCAGTCTATTTTTTAAATCATCATCAATTTTATTGGCACTTTCCTGAGTTAGCATTTTTCCTTACATATTTCCCTGATTTTAAAGTCCTCTCAACGGTGATTCCTCTTGTACAATTGTCAGAACAACCTGTAAGCCTTGCAAATATTTATCTTTACTGCTCAGCTAAATGGCTGACATTTGCCAACTCAGGAGCTTAAAACTAGGCTCCTGAGTCTGCATTTAGTTTTCTTCAGTGATATTTTTAAAATCTTGGCCAAAACAACAAGTAATGTAACTAAGATCCTTCATTTAATTATATTTGTGCCTGAATTTTAGGTACCTAGACACGAGGGGTCTTGTATTCCTACTCTGTGTATCTAACTGTGATCACCAGCCTAGGTAGGTACTCTTAACAACATGTTCATGGTAAAAAAAAATCCCAAGAACAACTGGCAGCAGGTCCCATTAAGCCCCGTACCTTCCTTTCATCAGCAGTCATTGGAGCCAGTTGGAGTTGGTTACAATTGATGCATGTGTTTGAACTGAGCCTTAGAAAACATGGCGTGTTCTGCACTATCTCAGCTTTTGAGTGACTCTTCCTTGGGAGCATAGTTGTTCCTTCTCATTATAGCAAATCTGTTCAGCAGTTACAAGGGGAAATCCTACTGTCATAACAGCTAAAGCATTCTTAAACTGCGTAACAAACTGGGGCTGCTTTTTTAGAAGAGTGAAAAACTCAATCTTCTTTTGAAAAGGCATCTTGTTCAGATTATAATGGACAGTGTTATTACCATGTATTACAGCAAACTGTATGATGTAACACACCCTCTCTTCTCTTGGGAGTGGTTTGCTCTTTGTAGTATATGGACCAAGAACAAGACTCAATTACCAGAAATTCACCTCTCAAACTGAAATTTCTAGTGGGTGATTTGTTTCACTTTAACAGATTGAACTACTTGGTGCGTGTTGTAGAAACGTGCTGTCTTCTGTTGTTGTGCTGCTTGAGAGCCAACAATGAAGAGGCCTGTTGCAGGCTTAGGTAAACTCTGAATGAATTGGTCATGCCATGTTAAAGCAATTAGCGCTTCCTGACTAGCAGAGAATCCAGATTTGCCAATACCTCCCTCAGGCAGCTGCTTGCTTGCGGTCACAATTTAAGTTAATCTCTTTCATACAGACCAGAGGTTTTGGGCCGAGGAAACTGAAGATAGGATTATATTGTCCTACGTTACCTATAACAATAGTGAGTACAAAACCATAGAATTTGGACAACTGAATTTCATATTCTGTCCTAGAACTAGCACCTATCTTTCCATGACGACATTTTGCCTTTTGGTGATCACTTGAAAAGAGGATTGCGTTTGTCACAGTAGCCCCAAACTGGTACACAATCATTTGGGTAGGCAAATCCAACCTATCCATGCTGATGGGTGAGATTTGCAGTACGATCTGCAGATCTTCACTGACGTGTTACCCACGTCAAACGCATTCCCAAAGTCATGGTGTTCTTTTGTCCAGCAGACTTGTCTCTGTTGGAGGGGATGTGAGAGCCTGGAGTGTGCCAACAGGCTCTACATGCTCTGACCAGCTTGTGTTTACAAGATGGTTATCTTTCTGTGTAATCCTTTTCTGCAGCCTTCCCTCCTGCCCTCCCCAAGATTTTGCTCTTTTTCCTTCTTCAGCTCTTTCTTACAATGCAGCCGTTTTCCGAGAAGCCTGAGCCAGGGTTACACAGCTGCGCTGTATCAGACCCCACCAGTTGCCCTCTAGTGCTGACACCTCCCTGCACAAGGGAAAAACTGGGTAGAGTGCCACAATCCCTTACAAAGGAGAGACAAGACATTTAACAGCAAAATATTTAAAACAATTTATAAAGAATCTGTTTAAAAGGCCACTCCAGCCTGAAAATAAAGAGCAAGCCAACCTGGTCATAAGTTAAAGGATGGGGCGTTATGTCAGGTAAGAAAAGACAGTCTGCCTTGATTAAAACATGAAGTCAGATATTCAGTTCATGAAAAAAAAATCTCACATGCAAAAAGAACCCAAACATTAAGTTTGCAAAAAGAAGAAGAGTGAGAAACCCAATGCGTTAACCCCCTCACCCAATGCTAGAGTGGATGGAGAGCAGCCTTGACGCTTGTTTCCACTGGTAAGTCGTTGTGGGGAGCAGTCAAATATGCTACAAAGGCTTGAGGCTGCAAGTGCAAGAACTGGAAGGATCTTGCGGTGCACTGCTACCATATTGATGTGTGATGGGTGATTGGCTGCTGCTCAGCTTCTGGCTCGCTTTTCTGTGACTATCTCCTGTCTGCTAATGGTGTCCACTGTCGGACATCGTATATATGCTAAGCAAAGCCTGTATTTTACACTGCCGCTCCCCTTCAGCAATGTAACTAAGCGAATCAGGCTTCTGCAGCAGCTGGAGAGGTGGGGTACAGCAAGAATTCCTCCCAGTATACTTTGAAGTTTCCTTCTTTGGATTCTTGTCTCCACAGGCCTTATTTAGTACCCAGGAGAACATGCCAGACTGCTTTTTTTGTGGATGTTTTGCAAATGAATTCCTGGTGCAGAGCACAGCTGTAGTCTGAGTTGCACAAGATTATTATATTATACAACTTCAAAAAACCCTGGGAAATAGTGAGATCTCTACATGCGAATGAGGAGGAATGGTTCACATCCACGATCTCTGTAGAACATGGGGCTAAAAAGAAACTGTCCTGTACTTTAGGATTCATATGTCAAAGGAACTACTTTGTACGCCAAGAGTGAACTGATATCTATTGAATTTGGGAAGTTGAAGAATTGACTCCCTGGGCTGATAAAAGGAATAAACTGAATTGACAGATCCACCTGTTCATTCATAGTTTCACTGAATATTGCTCTGTTAGAATATGCGGAGTTGGTGATGTGGTCCTACATGAAGGATTCTTTAAATGAGTGCCACGTAATTGTGATTGCATAGGATCTGTCTAACACACATTTTACGATGGATCTGGAAAAAAACGATGAAGATAATTTACCACATTCAAACCTTGCTTCAAACTAGATGTGAGCATCTGCCGTGTATGAATACCTCATAAGGCTGGGAAAACAAAGGTAGAAGGATGTGACAATTCATTGTTACTCCCATAAATGGTGTTGACTGTAGAAATTGTTGTGCCTTCCTCTTGCTTGCTTAGTAGACACATTTTTGGAACAGATCCTGCATTTGGATTATGCTGTTAAAATTTCTGAATAATATGTATACCTCATGGGTCTGTTTTTCTTGTAATGGGATTAACGCATTTCTTGGTTTCGTGAGCATCTAGGTACCTATGATTTTAAAGTATTGAGGAGATCTCAGGCCTTTCCGGTATTGTTTCTGTTAGGCTTGCTAAGGCATAAATATTTTATTTCTTACCTAGATTTCAGTTGATGGCTTCAGAAATATTGCCAATGGGTGCAGTGGGATTCAAGATTTGCTAATCAACAAAATGCCGACTCTTACAGACAGATGTATTCAAGTAAGAAATTGAAAATAAATCTGAACTTTGAGAAACTTTCTGATGTTGGAACTAGGTTATCCTCTCAACTGACTTTAAAGAAAGTTATGCAGATACAATTTAAGAGGAAAATTTCTCTCCTAAAACATTTTAAAAACTATTATCTACTTATGTTTATAAATCTTGCTCACTTGCAGTCACTTTCAGAAACTTTCAGTTGTCTTGTCTTCCTTTGCTACATGGGTATGGCTGAATTATGGTCTTCCAGTTTACAAATGAGAAGTTTTCATTTTTTAAAGTGCTGAGTATAATCTATGGGAACAGCATTCTGCTACCGATTTTACCCATCAAAAAAGAATTTTCAGTCTTCTGCAAAAGTGATTGTTAACTAGATCACTATATTGGGTGTCTGCCATACTTCATGTCTCCAGTTACTTACTTCTTTTCCTTATGTTCCCAAACATAATAAATATATGGAGAATTTAAGTTGTTTATATACTGCTCACTGTCTAGAAGTTACTGTTAAAATGGATTATAACTATTTGTTTGAAATGGTAACATTTGGTATCATATGCAGAATATTTGCTGATCTTTTGTTACGTGACAGCATAGATATATGAAAATATTATTTTGCTTTTTCCTTTCGAAGGCTCTGGTTGAAAAATGCCAACAGATAATGTCTGTTGTCTTTCTCGACTCTCCACATCTTTCTGATACAACTTTTAAGGCCCTTGCTGAATGTAAACTTGTCAAGGTCAGCATTGAAGGTTAGTATAATCACAAAATTATTAGGATGATGTACTTTTAAAATTCATCTAGATAATTTGAAATAAATAAGAATCTTTCAACTGATTTCAGTGGGTATTTGGATCAGGCCCTTAATGTATGTCAGATGTGTAACTTGCATCTTTATATATTTCAACAGGGAATAACCAAATTACTGATTTAAGTTTCAAGTTGATGAGTAAATGCTGCCCATACATCAGGCACATTCATATGGCTGATTGCCAGAAGATTACAGATGCTGGTCTTAAGATGATTTCACCATTGAAGCATATTCTTGTACTAAATGTAGCAGACTGCATAAGGTACTATATCACATCCATATTTCTGTAAACCATTGTAAAGGAATTTTAGTAAAGTTAATTATATTCATAATTATAGTCATAATAAGTCCTGTTAGCACATCTTTCAGTTTTAAAAATAAAGTCTTAGAATGTTGATACATGTATATTAATATTTAAAGATATTTTATACAAGTATTTTTTGTTCCTGTATCATGTTTTCAAAAATCCCGTCATTATTACTCCAGTTCAAGCAGAAAAATCAACTGTAGGTGTAATATTAGTTAATAGCTATGGCATATTTTAGTGCTGGAACGTGGCTACGAAGATGAAAATGATAACCAAAGACAATGCCGGTGCCAAAGCTCTATTAAAATTTAGATATTGTTTAATTTCGTGAATATTAAATAATACTTTGTAACTATCTAGTACTAAGATATAAGTAAAACTGCCAATTTTTTATAATTACCAAGACAACATTGTAATTTATGTTGTAGAGGAAGGATATATTTTATGTGAAGACTGTTTTCCACTTAGGTGTGTCATGTATCAGTAGAAACAAAGAGAAATGAAAGGGCTGCCAATGCTGCACGCTTGTTCCCTGTTTTGTGGCACGGTGGTGGGGTCAAGGATGGCAGGGAACAGGGAAGGCAAAACCTCCAAACCTTTTGAAATCAACAGACCTATGAATTAATGCAAACAAGCTAGAATTGCTGCTTATCTTAAAATTTGTGACTTCACGTGAAGTTTTAGAGATCCTGCTTTAATGTGTAACTAAAGTACTTTTTGTGCCTCTTAATGCTGTGTAAAAATCTGATAACATTGCCTGGAGATGCGCTGAGAAGTGCTGGAGTAATACCATGACATCATGTTGGTGGTTCAGCTGGGCAGATGGGACAGCTGCCTGCATTTTCTGGTTTAAGTTTTAGAAGGCTGGATTTTCCAGTCTGTTAGCCAAATCTTGGGCTGTGAGTGTGTTTGCACATGTGTCTACTGTCTCTGCTCTGAAGAATTGCTGAATTACCTTAACAAAACTTTTTAAGCAGTTGTAAAGCTATTGTAAAACTCTGTGTTTATATTATTGCTTTTGCAGACACTTGTAAAAGTTTCAGCATTAACAAATCCGTAGATCGTAACACATCTAAACTTGGGAAAGAGTTTCTCGAGAGAGATATGGAACTATAAAAGGGGGATCGTTAGTACTTATGTTTCTCTTATTTGGACAGTGTGTTGCTATGAAAGTTCACATTGTGAGTTAGAAATGTTTAGCAATTTCTCGTAGAGATCAAGGGAAGTGCCATGCTGGTGGTAGAATCTTAAGAACAGATTTTGAAATGCTTGGCCATTCTTAGTGCTCTTAATCAGTTTCCTTTTTTTCATTGGCATTATATCTTAGTCTAAGAGTCTTAAGTTTTTCTAACTTAGTCATATGGAAAATTTTTTGAAAAATGAAAGGAACAGAAAGAGCAAATCTAACAATTTAGAATTCTTAAATTGCAGGAAGCATTTGACTACATGTAAAAAATGAAGAAAGAAAATTAACTGGTCATTATTATTAGAATTAAGAAATAATAGAGATGTGAGTAGAAAGGTGTATAAAAACGGGCACAGGCAATGTGGTGGCTCATACCCTTGGCACATTTTCCCTGTTTAAATATGTTATCTTCATGTATGATAAAGCAGTGTGTGGCCTGTGTTCTTATACAGTTAGTCAGCTGAGTAGAGAACCTTAGCGTGTGTATTCACTGCACAATTATTTCTAAAGTTATAATGTGGCTATTTCAGCCCTGAAGCCCAGCACAGTTAGAAAATATCTATTAAAGCCTCTGCATTCCTTACAGACTTTATGCAAGTTAATTATTCTGAAAGTATATTTCTTAAATTTATCTATCTTGAATGAAAAACAACTGCACTGTGAAATAACACCAAAACTACTACAGCAGTTGAACTATTGCAGAGTGATTACTTTAACACTTTATGAAATATAGCTCCATCTGTAGCTTGTGGTCACATAATGAGGCTCTGTTCAGTTTTATTAGTAGTGCTATTCCTACCCATATGTCTCTAGGACTTTGGGATTTGCAGTGATTCTTTGTGCTGCAACAAGCTGTACAAGCCAAAATATGATTCTATCCTTCAGAATTCTGGGATTAATTTTTTATTCATCAGGGAACACGGAAGAAATACTGGGAATGCATTGAAAAGCTAAGTGTACAAATAATGTTAAACATACCAGAGATATGAACTATATTGAAACACTTCCCAAGTTGTAGTCAGCTCTCTAACCCTCTCAATTTGGCTGAAAGATTTTCTATCTTATCTATACTTAATTTTTATAACTTTTGGGTACATTATGAGTTAGTGATTTGGGTGTGATATATACAATCGATTAAATGAAACACTCCAAGGAAGAATTCGGGTAAACTCTTTATGCATGTGTATAGAACTACTACATACATATACTACCTATGACTTTTGCTTCTGTGCTAGAAATGTCCTTTAAATTATTTCAGTTCCTTAAATTAATAAAGATACTAAAACAAATACTACTCTGAAATGTTTAAACAGGTTCTGATACTTTCTAGATATGTTTTCCAAGCTCTGTCTTTTGGGGTGCTGTCATATCTGAGTGGTGGAACTAATGGAATTTCTCATAATCTCCAACAGACTTTTTTTCAGAAAGTTCTGGTTTTCAGCAGTTCCAAAAAGCAGCATCTTTCTAATCAAGCCATTAATTATTCTGACTCCTTTTTGGGTTTAAAAGGCTATTAAAAATACCGTGATTAATTTCTGCTTATCTGCAATGTAGGCTGCTGAGTGCAAATTTTATATTGATTTGTATAGAGTAGGAAAAATACATATTATAAATACTGCCTACATTTCTCTTTTAGAATCAGTGATGGAGGTGTAAGGCCATTTGTACAAGGTTCTTCAGGAGCTAAGCTAAGAGAGCTGAATTTGACTAATTGTATTCGTGTCACTGATGCTTCTGTCACAGAAATAGCACAAAGGTACCGTAGTCCAGTACAGTATTTTTCTAATGTGGTTAGACTTTCAGTGTATTTCTAATGTTAAAGTTCTTAATATGTTAATAGGTAAAATTATACAGCCAATTATATGCAGAAAATTGTACTAGATAAATGACTAGTCCCTTTTGGCATTGTGAATCTCTTTAAAAAAAAGATCCATTCTATAAGGATCTCCTATGAGGACAAGCTGAGACAGCTGGGATTGTTCAGCCTGGAGAAGAGAAGGCTCCAGGGAGATCTAATTGCGGCCTTCCAGTACCTGAAGGGGCCTACAGGAAAGACGGTGAGGGACTGTTTATCAGGGAGTGTAGTGACAGGACAAGGGGTAATGGGTTTAAGCTGAAGGAGGGTTGATTTAGATGAGATGTTAGAAAGAAATTCTTTACTGTGAGGGTGGTGAGGTACTGGAACAGGTTGCCCAGAGAAGCTGTGGATGCCCCCTCCCTGGAAGTGTTTAAGACCAGGTTGGATGGGGCTTTGGGCAACCTGGTCTAGTGGAGGGTGTCCCTGCCCATGGCAGGGGGGTTGGAACTAGGTGGTCTTAAAAGGTCCCTTCCAACCCAAACCATTCTAGGATTCTATGATCCTATGATAAAGGGGAATTCATCACTTTAAATATGGAAACCTGAGAAGTCTTAATTTTAGGGGGAAATAAAGTGCTTAAATGATGGTTGTCAGTGCAAAAACTACGTTAGAAGATTAGTATGTATGTCACATGTTTGTAAACTCAATAAATACTCATGTCTGCACAAAGAAAAAGCACTCTACTGCTAAACCTCTTCAATTCCAGTTCCTCGGAAGGAGTTTTGGTGTTGGCAATCAAAAGATAATATTTAAATCTCCAGAGAAGATTGGAGTGAGTCCTTCCACTCCTTACTAGATGTCTCAGAAGGCCCCTGTTTATGCTTTTGTACCAGAGGTTGTGAATAATTGTAGCACGCTTACTGGTAAGCTAGGGAATGCCTTCTCTGTTTGAATGGTGGAGTGTTACCCCTGAGGCTCTGAGCATAGATGCACTGCTTGAGGAGTCAGATGTCTTAGGTCTTCTGGTTTGATTATGGGAAGATACAGTTTACAGTGCTTACTTACACAGTAAAACTCACTTTTCCATGTATGGTCAGCGAGTGCTGATTTGCAGAACCTCCAGCGTGTTCATTTGCTGTAGACCATTATTGGCATAGCTGTAGTTGGTGTGGGTATAGCCATGGGGTCCTGAATTCTGTTGTTGCAGTGAGCTTTGAAGTTCTTGTGCAAGATACGACAGATTTGGAGATGGGGAAAAGTCAAGCACTGAATCAATTAAAAAAATATTTTTATGAAATAGAGCTCCTTGATTTCCATATATTGATTTGATTGCTGTTCATGCTTTGAAATATTTTTGATGATTATGCATTATGAGTGGAATCCTTGGCAATGCTAGATATCAAGTCTAGAGTGCTTATTTTCATAGGTCCCCTGAAAAAAAACTCAGCAAGGGTTATTACAAAAATATACTTGCTATATTACACCTCTATAACAAAAGTGGAAAGCTGACATTTCTGGGTTTTTTATTTAATTAGATGTCATGAATTGACCTACCTACATCTGCGTTACTGTGAAAATGTGACTGATGCTGGAATTGAAGCCTTGGGAAATATGTCGTCATTGATATCCATTGATATCTCTGGAACCAGCATCTCAGATATGGTATATATATGATTATAGAATGAAGAATGTGTTTACTATTTATCTAGGCTTTCTGAAAAAAAAAAAAATCCATTCATTTAAAAACCTGCATGAATATGAAGCAGTAAAGTTGCAGTGTCGTTAAAACATATTTTAGAAACATGTATAGTACAGTATTAGCACATGTATAGGCAGTAACCAATAAAAGGTAATTCAGAAACAGCCAGAAAAAGGAAGTTCAGCTGCTGCGAAGCTGATCTGAAAAGAATGTTTGTTAAGCAGAATTTTTTTTTGCTCCAGGATGATTAGGCCTGAGGAAAACTGAAAAACTGGTATTTTTAACTTTTAAATTTTTAAAAATTGGGGTTTCCATAAGCTAGATTTTATGGTGAAAAATCCTAAATGTTAGCTCTAGCAGAGGCACTGCTCTACACTGAGGTCTAGAAAATAATTGCTAGTGAAAGAATTACTAACAAGATATCTTCAATATGTCAAGTTGCTAAGACTCTGGAAAGCAAAATAGTGAGGGTGGGAGCCAGGTTAAACATCGCAGGCTTCCACATTAGATGTTCTTGGCAGGTCCTGCCTTGTGTGCAGGGTTCAGAGCCAGTTCTGCTGTTCCTTTTGGGGCAAACTCTTGTCACTGAGCATACAGAAATCAGAAGTCAAGGAGAAACCTCGTTACAAAAACTTGCCATAGAGACTATTCGCTCAGTCACTGTTTGAACAGAATTCTGACCAATAAGTTTATTATGTGGCTCTAACACAGAATTTGTGAAAAGTAATTAAAAGGTGAAAAAGTAATTAAAATGCCTGTATCTTTGATAGAGGCTTGAAAATAAAAAAAACCAACAACAAAACTAAGCTAAATAAAGAGTGTTGGGAAATCCAGGAAAACGTCATTTAATGTGATAATTTAAAATATCATAAAATTATGCCTGAATTAAATTTATGCTGCCTTGAATTACAGTCCCACAATGTGTCACCATAAATGTTTTCTTTCTCCTTGCCTGCCACAGCTAGTCTTTTAAAATGCTGTGTTGCTGCTTACTCTGGTTTTCACATAGCACAACCCATGACCTCGGCAATAAGCCAAGCTCTTTTGCTTACACTGCATTTCTAAGGCTTCCAGTTTCTCTTTCCCACAAGACAGATAGGTTAATCCAGAGATTGACCATTTATCATTTTTGTATTTTCTGATCTGGTTGCTAGTACTAGCTACAAAACTGTTACCATTTTTGCTGTTTGCCTTGTTTAAGCATATAACATTCAAGCATGTGTAATAAATACTTTTTCTAATCTTAAAACATTATTTGATAAAAGGAAATCTATCAGTCTGTTTTGTAACAAGCTCCTATTTGCATGTTTTGACTTTATATTATGTATTTTATTAGTGTACAGAGGAAGTTATATTAAGATCTCTTTCAATTTAGACTTTGTAAGTATTGCTTTAAAAATGTAGCAGAGACCACAATGTTTTATGTGCAGTAATTGGCACCTTTACACTGTGCTGATAAAGAAAAATTGTAAGGGTCAAATGCCTTCCTGCAGCCTTTGCAGCAGATCTCTGTTGCTTTTGCTGTCTTGCTATTTGGTGTGGAAAATGTAGAATGTACAACATAGATTTGCACTACACAAGAGAATTTTCCTTTCTGGTTTTTCAAATGACAGCAGAGTCATTCTGCCCATCAAAGCAGAGCAGAATTTACCGCAATAAGGATGACATATACTTACGGGAAGGACAGGGTAGGAAAGATACAGTAAAGTCAGATTTTCTTACAGAGTTGTGTCTCAGGTATCAAAATGGAAGGTTTTTTTCCCACTGTTAGTGCCTTTTTCTGTAGTTACTCTGATGCCCAATAAGTGAATGTTCCTGTTGCGATCTGTCTTTCATTCAGGGAATTTTGTTGCATTTGGAAGAAATATGTTGACTCTTAGAGCTGTACCTGACAAGAGATCTTATTAATTAAAAAAAATAAATAAATGACAGTACCCTGTAGACTCAGTAAACAAGAAATGTAGTGCTAATAAGAAATGTGTTAAAAGTCTCTCTCATATTTGGAGAAGTTTATTTTGCTTCTCCTGAGTCTACTCCTCAACAGAAAGACTGGAAATTGAATACAAATAATCATTGCATATATTCAGATTTTGGTATTGTGTACAAAGTTATGCATTTTACATAGAGAGAAAATGCCCAGGCAAACTTCTAAACACAAGCTAGAATAAGGCAAAATTCATTGCATGTTTAAGGGGTATGTGTGCTTAAATGTCTTGCTAAATAAGTCAAAGACCGTTCATTAACAAAGCCAAATATCATCCGATGAAGAGGATGTCAGCTTTATGCATGTGAGAAACTGGTGGCATACTGAAGAAGTTATTGTACTTTTCTCATTAGGGCTTTGACTATATTGCTCTTACTCTAATAAAATCTATAACATTAAATAAACCCCCCCCACAATTACATTTAAAATATTAATTTATTCACTCAGCTATTTTAGCATTCATCCTTTTACATTTCAGGAAATATTTCCTTCTTTATTCAAAATTGATTTAAAAAAAAAATCACACATTTTTAAGTCTCAGTAACTTCTTTTAATAGTGGGAAGGACATTTGTTCTGTTTTTGTCATTCCTGAAGTACTAGAAATTGGTTTCTTAGAGTTATAAAAGACTTAAAAGAGACTTAGAAATTAAAAGATTTTCAAATTAGTGACAGCATTTCTTTTAAAAAAAACAACCCGCAAGGACAGAGCAAAGATGTTGAGTTCTTTGAAAAAAATACCTTTAAATTCTTTGAGAAAACTTTTTTTTTTTCTAGCTAGCCTCCAGTCCCTCATTGTTTTCCCTCACAAGAAATTCTTTACTGTGAGAGTGGTGAGGCACTGGAACAGGTTGCCCAGAGAAGCTGTGGATGCCCCCTCCCTGGAAGTGTTGAAGGCCAGGTTGGATGGGGCTTTGGGCAACGTGGTCTAGTGGAAGGTGTCCCTGCCCATGGCAGCGGGGTTGGAACTAGGTGGTCTTAAAAGGTCCCTTCCAACCCAAACCATTCTAGGATTCTATGATTCTATAAACTCCCTGGAATAGGCACCATAGTGTTTTAAATTGTGATTTAAATAGCGTTTAAATTGTTTGTATGGTGAACATGGTCATGAGTGCATAGATAACATCACAAGTCATTTCAGATATCACTGTAAAGGTATTTACAATATAAGCAAGGTGTTTAAGCTTCTATTATGGAGGTGGAAACATTGGCATTTATGACCAAAACCTATTTGTCTTTCTTATAAAAGCAGACTCAGTGGAAATGCCTCCATGAGTTAGAGAAGCAGTTTTAATTATAAGCTTTAATCTCATGCTCTCCATATTTTTGTTAAAATGTCTTGAACTTTTTCTGATGTCCATATGATACAGCTTTGGCAGCTTTGCTCCAAGTCTGAGAGTCTGAAAGCGTGCAACTGCTTTGTTTTCCTCATTCGACACAAGCTGCTGATGCGTATGGCCTGGACCACCCATCTTTTTGGGACATTAAAAAAAATTAACTATAGAAGAGTCAGGACATTTGAAGAAAATGTCTTAAGACCAGCAGGATTTAGACAGAAAAAGCATAGCAAAGAATAAGAAAAGGAATTGTTTAAGAAACTTAGTTGACTCCTGAGTTATACAGAGCATCCAGCAACAAAACAGTAGATGCCCTGACATAGACTCAGGGAGCTTAATATCAGTGGTGAATTATATCCAGTGTAATAATGAAAGAGAAAAAAATAGCCTAAACCATAAAAAATAGGTAAAATACTTTAAAAATGCAAAGAACCCTGATACACTCCTGAAATCAAAGATAAAAAGGAAATATGAAGCATACAGAGAAATATTCTTTGCTTCTGCATTTTCTTCTGCAATGACTGCCACGCAGGAAATTCTGTCTCGTAATCATTTAAGGTCCCATTCTCTCTTCTGGCTGAAATGCCTCCTCAAGAATTAGCTGTGGCATCAAGTCAGTTCATCAGTCACAGAGTTCTTGCATGCTATGTGTAGCTAATTTTTAAAGTTGAGGATAATTTGTAATCATTGGGAACTCTGGAGTAGTGGTTAAATGGACATATAAACAGTTAGCTCAACTTTATTTTCTTATGTGTTTGTACTTAATGGTCTTCAGATCCTGGCTAGTCCTGAAGGCCAGGCTGCAACATAAATATTTACCAGTATTAAGTTTCTAAATAGGGGGAAAAAACTCCCAAAAGTGGCATTTTGGCTTTCCACAGTTATCAATCTATGGTGACTTGAATCCATAGCCCAGCTCCGCGTTTTGGTCTGTTAGAAAATTAAGCCAGTAGGACTGAGGAAGAGCCTTGTAAAGTTTAAGAACAAAATATTATCAGGTCTAATAGATATAACCAGCAACAGACTGCAAATGAATTAGTTGCATTTGATTTCCAAAGGAAAGGATGTGAAAAATCACGTGCATTCCTAAGGCAGGGAAAAGGAAATGTTAAAATATATTAAAGTGGGCTCCAAATTCAGATGTTAGCACTGTAGTTTGCTTGGGGGAATAGAGAAAGAGAGAATTTGACCTGGAGACTTAGAAACTTAATTCTTCATAGAAATAGGAAATACTAACGCAGAGGGTCATTACAATCGATGCCAGATGTGCTAACACCTTGAGTCCCAATGGAAATCAGTAGGAATTAAAGGTACTTAGCAATGTTGGAAATTTGGCTCGATATTTTTACAGGACATTTAGTTACAATGGAAGCCGTGTTGTGTGGACTTAGTGTCAAGAAACAATGGCAACCATATTTCTTAAGTTATGATCTGGTCTAATCGCAAACGGTGTTAGGTACAGAAATTAAATGTTATGGCATTATACGCTAAAGTCATACAGGGGGATTTCTGCACTGCAATAGAAAAAAGTCTCTACAGTTCCTGTAAACAGGGCTGACCCACCTCTATACCAGCTCAGGTATTGGAAACAGTATAGCTACATTTGCTTAAGAACGTACCCATTTTCCAGAAGGTGTTTGCTATCTGAAACTGAACTTTGTTCTGCCACATGTGAACTGTTATTAGCACAATGATACTGCATGGTAGGAGTTAATTCTTCACTTCCAGTAAGTGTTTGATCCATGAAACTGGTGCCTGAGAGTGGCTAATCTGTGCAGAAAGCTGAGTGTTTTAGAGAATAGAGTCATTTAATATTAAAAATGGAGGGTGGGAGATACCTCATAAGAGCTGTCTTCCAAGATTGGAGTCACTTTGAGGTCAATCTGTTTGGTTTGGGGTATGAACAGGAAGTAACATCTGTATATCTCTGGAACATAAAGATACATTACAGATGCTGACCTTTAAGGTTACAAAGAGATATGTGAACAGAAATCTCAGAAGAAGTTGAAAATAGCATAGCACATGGTTATTGTTAGCAAGAGACGGTACATTCATTGCAGTCTGCAGTTGAAAGGCAGAGACTTGCAGCTTGTGAATATAAATAATAAAAAGATATTCTTTGGTATGCCATAGCCTCAGATGCCTTTTGTCTCTAGCAAGAGAAGACCATCACTGTCTGGTACAACAGGTACTCATTTTCTCATCTACAAAATCCTTGGCAAAATAATAATAAATGATGTTCTGCACATGTTTGTAGGCCTCACCTAATAAAGTAAATGTAACAGAAGAAAAATGTAAAAATTGCTTGAGAAAAAGAGCTGTTGGAGAAGAATAAGAAGTTTCTTGTAAAGTTTCTAAATGGAAATGCTATACAAGAGATGTAGGACAAAGTCTTCCCTTTTTCCATGACAACAGAAGATTGTTCCAAGATACGTGGGGTGATTTCTTTATGTTAAAGAGAAATATGGGTTTGGAAACACATAGAGTGGGTGATCCTGGTCTGTATGCTGCACAGTATCTGTTTGCTTGCATCTATTTCCAGGAGTTCCAATGATAATGTGATAGCTCTGACCAAATCTTTCAAAAATGTCTGGAGGCTTAGTATAGAAGATAAAAGTCTCTAGAAATAGGTCAGTATCCTGGATGGGGATCCCTGATGTTATTTATCAGGGAATACTTCTGAGTAAATCAGGAAGTCTGATAAAACTAGTGAAAACTGGCTCCTTTCTATATGTTAGATATAAAAATAATAGTATAACATTTCATATAGATTAGACTTCCTCTGTAAAGCTTGTTTGAAGAGGTTTATTTTTGGAAATGTAAAAGTTTTGTAGTTTTTCTATGTAATTGACAGTTCCTAATGACATTCCTTGCCTTCCATGTCTTTGCTCTTCCCCTTCTCAAATGTGGAATTATTAATGAAATTATTTTCATTGGAAAAAAAAATAAAAATTCTGTGATTCAATGTCACTCTAATCATATAAAAGTACTGTAAGTTAACTTTGAAGTCATAGCATTAGTTGTCATGTAGCAAAAAAATCTTTATAATATTCTTTAGTATTTTATTACCAAGTACATTAAAATGGTGCCATTTTTAAATAAAGAAAAATGCAAGAAGAAATTGTGTCCATAAGGTCACACCTGTCACTATCAGTCTCTGCTGTAAGGAATTCAGGCTCTGACATAAACCCATTTGGGGCTTTAGTACATAATGGTTTTTTGGTCTTGAATAGGAGTGCTCTGGTCAACAAAAATTTGAAATCTGTAGATATTCATGAAGCTGTTGAAAGTAATGGTCACCACATAACTGTGTCTGCTGAGAAAAATGCAAATGTCTTTGTTTGCATAAGTAGCCAGGATTGGAAAACTCTTTCATTGTTCCATTTTTTGTTTTTATTCAGCCTGTGAGATTTCAGGAATTTGCAAAATTTGAACTCCAGCCACACTCTTCCAGCATTATCATTACAGTGTCCACATCTGGATTCCAGACACTATTTACATGTGCTTATTTTTTCAAGATGATATTTCCTCTCTGTGCAGTGCTGTTCACTGCCTAATTGTAGATAATTTATTAATCATAAGGAATAAAGTGATAACATTGCTTTTTGGTAAAGTTTACTTTATTGATATGAAGCGCAGAGATATTCTGGTGTGGCTATCAAAATACATTTTACAAAATCGACATTTAATTCTCCTTCAGATTAGAGTTTAGGATCAGAACATGGTCCTGTTTCCTGGTGTACAAGCAATAAAAATCACAAAGCATCTTCGGATCCTTTTGCACTCCTAGAATAGGAATTTACCAAAGTTTTCACCTCCCTATTGTCTTGAATGTGGGCGTTGTTCATGCACCTATAAGAGTGACTGCACCATTTCAAATGTGGTCTTGTACCATAGCTGTAGCCATAAAGCCCTTACTGGTAAGCAAATCATAAAGGCAGCAATTTTAAGATATTATTTGGTTGTAGCAAATAGTATTTTGTTCTTGCAACAAAAAAAATTTGTGATAAGTTCTTTCAAACCCAAATTTTGGAGGAGATCTGTAAATGTATTTTGCTTTGTGAGAGTTGTGGTCTGTGTCCTCTGGAAGTATTTCACACCACACATCTTTTCCTCAGTTTCTTTCTGAACAGGTAGAAGAAGCTGACTTTTTGCTTTCTTAATTGAATTATTTCTGCAAAGAATTCTTAACCCTTGTACATACTTCAAGCAAAAATCGGAGGATAAACGATATGCATTCTGCTGAAGAGAATGTCTTAAAAGGTGTTGCAATTCTTAGAAGATTTAACATACAGACATTGGATATTATTGACCATCTTAACATATTGAATGTAATTACATATAATTGCATGTATTGATTTTTAAGATTAATTTTTCTGGAATTTTTTAGGGCTTGAGAGCCCTTGGCTGCCATGGAAAAATAAAGGAACTTTCTATATCAGAATGCAAAAACATCAGTGATACCGGCATTCAGGTAAAACCGCCTCTTTTCTTGGTATTTCCTGGAAGCCTCTTTATTTCTTCAAATTAACCATGTCCAAAATGGATCTTATTTTACTCTCTACATTGTCATTCATTCTTCATTACACCGTTGTACACTCTCGTTCTTACAAATGATTCTCCCCTTTCATTCCTTTCTTCTTTTTTTTTTTTTTTTCCATTCCTTCCATGAATTGTAATGCATCTTGAATTCTGCTTGGCTCTGAAATTCACTCCACAAAGGCCTTAATTTCTACTGAATTGTACTGTGCAAATTGCAATCTAAATTGCCGGTACTATTACTTCTTTCTTGCTCTACAAATCCTTCATCAATTTCTATCTAGCATATTTTTCCCGTTGCTGGCGTGGGCTTTGAGGTCTTGCTTTCTGCTTCCTTACTCAGTCATTTGTTGAATGCTGTATTTAGATGACTTAGCACGCGTAGCTCTATGGAAGAGTTGAATTTCTTTCAGTCTGTTATACTTGGTTCCTCATGTGCTGCTGATATACTGCTACACATCATTACCTCTTAGTGACACAAAAATATGTCTCAATGTACCTCTAGAGGCATATTTCTTACCAGCATAAATGGTAGGATTACTAGGATTAAAAATAACAAATTATATTTCAATAAGAAATATATGTGCATCTTCTCCGGATTGAACAGATGTATTACCTGTTTTATGGGAATAATAGCACAAATGGCACTGTGTCATTATTTGAATAAAAATTTTAAAAATGTCCTACGAAAACATCAAATGCATAATTTATTCATATCTAATGATGAAATTAATCTGTTACAAAATGGACAAAATGTATTTTAAGCTAGAGGTTTGAAATCTTTGTCGGCAACATGGACAATGGGATTGAGTGCACCCTCAGCAAGTCTGCTGATGACACCAAGCCGTGTGGTATGGTCGACATGCTGGAGGGAAGGGATGCCATCCAGAGGGACCTTAACAGGCTGGAGAGGTGGGCCTGTGCGAACCGCATGAAGTTCAACAAGGCCAAGTGCAAGGTCCTGCACGCGGGTTGGTGCAATGCCAAGCGCAACTACAGGGTGGGTGGAGCATGGATTGAAAGCAGCCCTGAGGAGAAGGACTTTGGGGTGTTGGTTGACAAAAAGCTCAACGTGACCCAGCAATGTGCACTTGCAGCCCAGAAAGCCAACCATGTTCTGGGCTGCATCAAAAGAGGTGTGACCAGCAGGTCGAGGGAGGTGATCCTGCCCCTCTGCTCTTGTGAGACCCCACCTGGAGTACTGCATCCACTTCTGGGGTCCGCAACATAAGAAACACATGGAGCTGTTGGAGTGAGTCCAGAGGAGGCCATGAAGTTGATCAGAGGGCTGGAGCACCTCTCCTGTGAAGACAGGCTGAGAGAGTTGGGGTCTAATTGCAGCCTTCCAGTACCTGAAGGGGCCTACAGGAAAGCTGGAGAGGGACTGTTTCCAAGGGCATGGAGTGATAGGACAAGGGGTAATGGGTTCAAGCTGAAGAAGGGTAGATTTAGATTAGATTTTAGGAAGAAATTCTTTACTGTGAGGGTGGTGAGGTGCTGGAACAGGTTGCCCAGAGAGGTGGTGGATGCCCCATCCCTGGAAGTGTTTAAGAACAGGTTGGATGGGGCTTTGGGCACCGTGGTCTAGTGGAGGGTGTCCCTGCCCATGGCAGGGGGGTTGGGACAAGATGATCTTTGAGGTCCCTTCCAACCCAAACCATTCTGTGATTCTATCATTCTATGATTCTGTCTATTAGACTTACACTATGATCACAGCTTTTTATGGGTAAAGCATTGCACTGGAAACTGGAAGAGACTCAGAGAGGGTAATAGGGATGATCAGAGGTATGGTACAATCTCCATAAAAGGAACAGATAAGTAAGCAAGGAACCTGCGGTCTGGAAAGGGGATGGCTGAGGGAATACGACTGAGTTCTGTTCAATTGCAAGTGGCATGAAATTGTGGATAGGGGTCAACTTCTTGCTATTTACTTCCATACATAACCTAGTGGGCATGAAATGAACCTAGTCTGAAAATTCAGAATGAAGAAAAGGAGATGATTGCTTCTAAAATGTATAGTTAAACTGTGAAATTGCATACCACAGGTTGTTAAGTTTACCTAAATCCTTACAGAGATTTGACAAATTCACTATGACTGCATAGATTTACTGCTTTGTGTTTCAGAACACTGTAAGAAATAAACATTAGTTGGTAACTTCACAGTAGAAAAAAGAACCATCCATCTTGTTAGGGAGGAGAGAGGATTTACGTCCAAATAGGAGCACTTTTTTCTGTAACCGAGAATTGTTCCTGACCATATATAACAGAAATGCTTAAATCATGTTTTTTAATGATATAAATTTCATGCCCATAAACAGTTGCAGATTGTAAGGCTGCAGGTACAGGCAATGCCATCACATAATCCCAGTCTTCAGCTTCTACATTTTTTCCATTATAAAGCTCCAAAATCCATCATTTTATAGCCATATATTGTCAGAATGAGTCATTTGTTGCTGTACCACAAGGGATGCATCTGGATTGAATCTTGTTACCCAGCATAGATGTCAGGCCATTCGGATTTGCTTCTTTAGGAATAATTCTGACTTGCCTTTCACAAATGTTCTGTGTGAAGTTCCATGTTTTTAACCAAAACAATGACCAAGAATGTACATCTTGTGTATCTCATGGAAACTCAGTGTAGTGCCAGTGCTGCTGCTTTCGGAGGAGAATATTCACTTCTACCGTGTGCTATGCTTATGACTAAGAAGCTATTTCAGTGTCTTCTTGCATAAAGTAAGTTCCAAAAAAAGAATGGGAAAAAAGAAATTACTTTCCTTGTCTGCCATATGAATTTGAACTCTTTGAGGAAGAAAGCATCGGCAGGGAGTACATGTAGGAGTTACAGCAGCCATGTTGTCATGGATCTAGGGAGGGCAGGAGAAATAGGAAAAGGTAAGGAAGTAACTCAAAATGAGATGGCAAGTCCTTTTTTCTAAGTTGAATCTAAGGATATTATGGAAAATTTGTAGAGAGTAACCCCATTGTATGCTGCACATCTTGGTTATCCTTTGATTAGATAAAGAATATTTAAATCGTGAAAAGAAGATGTATATTAAGAGGGCTTTATTAACACTGTTAAGGTAAATTGCTGAAAGCTATAAAATGCCCTGTACAGTGTTAATTCATTTACTTGTTCCCAGGCATTATAACAGCATGTAAATGCTTATGTGATCACATATTTTATAAACAGGATCTCTGCTCATTCGTAACTCAGATGATGCTCACTTAATGAGCAGCAATTTAGTATTTTATATTTTCATTGATGCTTGTGTGTGTCCTCAGGTCTTATTTACACAATTAAAATTGTGCAAATAACTTAGAAAACGATGTTATTTCCTTCATATGGTATTCAATTCTTTGTAGTGTCTAAATGTTTTGGAAACATCATTTATCTTCACAACAACTTCTGTTATTTTCTTTATAGGTATATAACCAGGGATACAGAGATGAAGAGAGCAAACAAAGCGCTCTCTGATTTTCTTTGATTGCAAATATAGTTTTAGTGCTATTTGGAAAATAATGTAGGGGTAGACTTAAAGTTGTGAGCAAATTCAGAACCTAACTTTGAAGGATATTTTAAATATGTATGCAGACAAACCATGCCAGTAAAAACAAGATAATCGTATCTCACGGACATTGAAATCTTGGCTTCAGCTTGTGCTACATACCCTAGCTGAGAATGTAGTGAGTAAGTCACCACATCTGAGGCCTAATTCTGAAGGGAGGGCAGTTTCTCTTATACATGGATAAAAACCATTCAGTTATTGGGTTTAGAATGTTTCTGTGTTGCAGGTAACAGCCAGTAAAGCCAGGACTGAAATGGAAAAGGTATAGAAGTCAATTTTTATAAATTCTGAATTGTCCACTCTAACCAGTCCTAAGTTAAAGCATTCACATCCTGCTATTTGTAAAATAAAACAAGCCCAAGAAGCACTGCCTTGCTGCAGCTATAC
Source organism: Grus americana (assembly GCF_028858705.1). Classification (NCBI taxonomy): domain Eukaryota; kingdom Metazoa; phylum Chordata; class Aves; order Gruiformes; family Gruidae; genus Grus; species Grus americana. Next base: position 14,048,820 of record NC_072852.1, on the reverse strand, counting down.
TGATAGACAGACAGACAGATAGATAGAAAGAAAGAAAGAAATTGAGCTAGAGTGAGGATACAGACAAAGAGTTCTAGAATTCTGATCTATGAAACAAATTTCAGCCTTAGTAAGTTGTTTCTTTGCATCTGTTAGGTAAGGTTTATGACAATCCCACACAATCCCATACTTTCAAGCAGCTAGCATTTAGCAGTGATCAAGCATATGTTAGTGCCTGAGTTCCTGTTTTACGTAAGGAAAAAATAGCTGTGTCAAAGGCAATAGTCTGATTACTATGGAATTTTTTTCAGAATGATAAATATGTAATATTTGTGCACGATAAATATGTGTATTTGTGTGTGTCTGTGTGCATGCACATGTGTTATTTATCCATGTAGCCCTTAGTCTCTTTACCTCAGGACTAATTCTTGAAAGTTTTGAAAAGCTTTGTGCAACCAGTGTTTTTCATTCCATCTACTACATAAGTATTTCATTCCTTCCCCTATAGAGGTAGATTTTCCATTCCAGTATATGACAAATTACAGTGGCCTTAGGCCGAGATTAGCAGGTCTGGAACATCAGCTTAGTGACAGATTTAAGGCATCTCACCATGGTTTTAGGCTGGACATCACAGAAGAGAGGAGATTCTCCCTGAAGCGAAAGCTTTGCTTGAGCAGCAAAATGTTCTGCAATGCTCACAGCACGGCACCATTTGGTGAAGAAATACCATTTTAGGTTGATTGGTTCTTCAGTTAACAAATCTGCAGGCTCTTCAAGAGAAGGTTTCCACAAACAAAATTATGGTCTACCTTCTCCTTCTCTTTGCAGGCCTAGGAGTGAATATTTTCAGATTTGAAAAAGATTCAGGCAGAAAAGGTAAACAAAGTTTCAGAGTGCAAAGGAGAAAAGTATATTTTATGAATCTTTGTGGCCTTTCATAGGAGTTTCATTGCAAACACTAAATGTGCAGAGTATGCCAAAGTTATAACTACCCGTGTTTCATGAGAAGCAAAGTTTTATGTGGGGTTCTCTGATGCTATTTAAAATATACGCTTTAATGTGCGTTTTACAAAATTTTTTCATTCATATGATTACCTATCAGAGGTGCAAGTATCAAATGTAAGATGGAAAATACATGAACACAGTGAGTTGGTCAAATTGTCCCTTTGGTCTTTTCAGTTGGCTGTGTAGAAGAGAACATGGAAAAGGTATTCATGTAAAAATTAAAAAACTCATGTAGAAACTGGAATGTCTTAGTAGTTGTAGTAATAATAATAAATAATACCTTACACCTATTTATCACTTGCCATCTGCAGATCACCAAAATGTTTTCTAAACAGCTCTTGCAATTTCAGAATGTGTGAAATTATCTCCACTGCATTTTATAAGCTGGGAAAGGTCAATGAACGCTTCGGTCTGTTATTTTCCAAAATGATCTGTTGTGTAGGGTGTACAAAAAAGCTAATACCCAAGTTACAAAGGTGCTGGAATTCAAGTCAGGAGGATCTGCAGTTGCTTATTTGCTCTAAAAATGAGGATAGAAATTGTAGTCAACATGTATCACAGCAGAAATCACATGGCTCTTCAGCCACAGTTAATTGGCCTGAGCTCCACAGAGCAAATCAGAACCCAGAACTCCCAAGTAACATTCCTGAGATTCTTACCCATTCCTTTCCATGAAAATAATGTAATTTATACAGATACAGTTCTTTGCTCATTTAAAAAAAAAAAAAAAGAAAAAAAGGAGAAAAGTTAATATACACAAAATGGGCATTTGCAGAGCATAGAAGAATAAATGTATTTGGGGCTGGTCCTTTAAGCACAAACCTTTTGGTTCTGGGTTGTGCTCAATTTAAAGAATCCAAATTCAACATATTTTAATATATACAGTGGAACTTAAATTAATGTTAGTGTAATGAACACATAGTATAACGGATAAGCAATGAAAAATAGCCTCTTAATGAATCTCTCTTCCTAGTGACATTCACAGCCAGTGGCTGAATGACTTCACTAGTAATAAAGGGTGCCTGGAAAACTGGTCTGCCTGAAGCGGATCAAAGGACTGATGTAAATGTATTGTAAACCGAGAAGAACAGAGTAGGCACGTCACCTAGACTGATATTGGTTGGTTTGTTGCTCTTTCAGGAGTTCTGCGAGGGCACAAAGTACCTGGAATACTGCCATGTCTCTTACTGCCCTCAGCTGTCGGACGAAGCTGTGCGAGCAATGGCATTTCACTGCCGCAGACTAACGTCTGTCAACATAGCGGGTTGCCCAAAGGTATGTACAAGAAATGGGGCAATAGCTCTGGGACTGCTATTGCAAAGAAGTACTTAGTATTTCATTCAGAAAATTGACCTGCTGGCATCTGTGTCTTGTCATGATTCTACAATGTACTCAACTAATTTAGAAATCAGAGCTTAAGTCCAGCTGACTTTCCATGAGGTTTAAGTTCTGAGACTTGGCTCTTGAAGGTGTTTGGTGTTCTTCTAATGGCTGCAGTTACAGCATAAAGGTGTCTCTGCTGGATCAGGTAAAAGTTTGTCTCTCCAGGGGTTGATGTCTAGGGAAGGGTGAAGAGAAACAAGCTTTTAGTGATACTTCTTGCAGATATGCTCTCAGCTTCCAAAGGGTGATGTCTTTGTTTTAATAACTCTTGGTATTTTCATGCTTTATTTTTTTTCAGTGCTATTTCTGAACCCAGGTAAAGCATCACCTGGGGCATGGAACTTTATACCTGTGGCTTTATATGGCAGGGCAGTGGCTACTTTGAAAATTGCAATAGTGTCTAAAAGCAGATGCAGCCAGAGATGTAAATTCATGCTTAATTATTTTGAAGATTCTAAGCTCAAGAAACAAAGTGCTTTGGAAAATATAACTTATGAGGTATTTGGATAACTTATGCCTATGTAAGAGAGTCTTCCTTAGGCTTTTTTTTTATCATCAGTGGAGAGAAGTATTCCTGTAGAGCATCAGTCAGGGAACCTATCCTCAGTTCTCTAAGAAGCCCCATCTCTCTACTGGCTACTAGGAGGAGACTCAGAAAACTAGTCATCCAAAGGCTATATGAATATTCCATTAATATCCAAACACTTGCTGCATTTTGGCAATAAGCATTCAAATGCAATTTCTACAATGCTGATTTTTTAATTTTTTTAATTTCATGGAAAAAGTTTTTGCAGTGTTGCTTCCATCACTATAAAGTGGGAATATACTAAGTTTATTACTGCTTTTGGAAAAGTTCATCTTGAAGTATCCGTTCATCATACTCATCAGACCAGTTTCCCCCTTTTTTCCTACTGAAGTTCCCATGTCCTGTTTCCTTCCACAATAAATCTGCAGCCACTGTTTGCCCCTGCCTTTCTCCTCTCCAATATCCATGTCCATAACCCTTGATTGTCCCTTCAGTCCTCCACAGAGACCTTATGCCCTCTTATTCACTGCAGTGGCTGAACACCTTGGCCTCCTGGCCAACTAGTTTGAGCTGACCCAGCTGACTAGTCAGCCAGCCCTAAATTACACGTATTGTGATTTGTTCATTAGCCTTCCAAAAGTTCCTAAGTCTCAGCCTCTAGGCCAAAGCCCACCGGCTGTTTCAGATCTGGCAGGCCAAGGAAGGTGCTCTGTGTCTTACAATAGTTTATATCTTACAGATACCTACGGTACACCATTAATTATTTATATACATGGGGCCCAATCTCCTGTATCCTTTGCTTTTAGATATTAAGCTGGTTTTCCATAATTACAGTGGTAATAGAAGTTGTGCATGGAGGTCTTCCCAAAGTAGTTGAAGTTAGGTAGCAAGCAGTCTTCTCTGCCATGCTTTCCACTACACCTTATAGACTAACACAGAGGGGGGAAAAAAAGGGAAAAAAAAAAAGTATAAAATGGCAGTGGATACATTTAGGCTGGAAATTAAGAGACTTTCTGTTTATCAGAGCAGTGAACTGTAAAACAGCATCCTGGGAAGGGAGATGGGGGCACAGTATTAAGGAATGTTAGGATGGCTCTTGATAAGGGAAAGAATTGGGTCATATTTTTTAGTTCCTTCAAATGGGAACAAGAAGTAGACTCAGTGACTTAGTAATCCCCTTCCAACACTTCGTTCCTAGATGGTATCTTTTCTTTAAGCGGTTATAAAGCCAATCTGTTAACTGCTAATACCCTACTATTTTCAGAAAAGAACATCAAGACTCTTTCAAATAAACCTACACATAAGTTTACAAGTCTTTTTTTGACTTGAATCCAGCTTGCAACTCCATAAAATGAGATGGGTACACCTGTGGATGTTAAAACTAATGGGTCTTTCAAATCCTTTGGCAATCTCTAGTGTAAATTGAGGGGATCCAGCTGCTAAGTAAGGAAATATTTTCCACTCAGAGACTGTTTAAAAATGGTCAGGAGATTAAAGTAAGAACGAACCTGTTCCAAACGATGTATGTTAATATGTCTGACAGTCATGCCTTGCAACATCAGCTATATAAAAAAAAATTAATAAAAAAAAATCATAGCAAGAGAACATGGGAAAAATCAATAGAGAAATACATGTCCATTAAGAATGTTTTGGCATGTGTTGTTCAGATTACTCTAAAATTAGAAAAGCTTATCACTTTAATCATATCTACTGGGACAAATTAATTATCTTTGAACAAACTCCACTGGCTTCAGTGAAAGTGCAGTGAGCCTCCCGTCATATTTCTGTATGCCTAGGACAGGTACAAGTCATTTTGCAAATGCTGATACTAAAAGGTTCAGCAGTGCAGTTCGGAGTCTTACTCAAGGAATGAGTCTGATTCAAGAGTAATTCTTATTTCATAGGAAAAAAATGAAGTTGCTGTGGGAAACAAATCCTACACATGAAAAAATACGGCAAGAATTGAAAATAAATCTCTGGTTAAATGAATCAGCTATTTAAATAGCAAAGTTCTGAAGACACAGTTTGATGGACAATGAATTCTGTAATTCAGTCCTCTAAAGGGAATAGGATTGAGTGTATGTTGAATGTAGATTTCTCTTAAATGTATCTGATACCTATTACTGACTTCAGAGTCAGCAACTTTTTAAATTTCAATAGGAATATTCATCTATTTATTAATCTCATAATATATTTATTACTCTTTTAATATATTTATTAATCTGTTGCAGATCTCAATATTGAGCATATAGCTAAATCTGGAATAAGCAAAGCACAGAATTACCTCTATATTCCAGGAGGACTGTATCTCGAGATAGTGTGCTAATTTTCTGTTTCACAACCTGAAGTCCCAGCTTCATCTTGCCTCCTTGTCCCTTTTAGATTCTCATGAAATTGGTTGTTGAATGCAAGCGAAACCTTTGTCTCTCTTTCCACCATCCCACTCCACTGATTTCAATCAAGTGTCTTTAGCATGTCCCCTCTTGATTTTTGGTCCTGACTGACCAAGGTAATTAAAATACATACATAATTTATTCTTAACTGTTTCTACCAAGGTCAGTGGAGCGATTAAGTGGCTTGCATGGCTTGCAGTACCTTGAAGACTCAGTCTCATGTGTTTCAAATGTGACTTCCAGCATTAATGGCAATGAATAGCAGTTTAGAAAAATGGAATTGTGAGTTGGAACTAAGCAGCTCTACTTCAGAGCTAAAGAAAAATGACTGGACGTTAAAAAGGTCTTGGTTGCGAGACACTCATTTCTAATAGAGAACTGAGATACAAAACTGATATAACTAAACTGGAAGTGCAGCCTAATAGTTTAGTGAGAACAATGCAATAGCAGGTCAGTCTAAAGGCTTATTCTATGTGCTACATGCAAAATTATGAGGTTTGGAAAGTTAAACCATTCTGATTAGCTGAAAAAACCCTGCAGTACTTCAGACTGTACTGGAATCACAGTTAACCAATACCTGATATACTCTTGATATTTAAGTGGTGGTTCCTGTAGAGCCTTTTACAGAGATTCACAATTTTGCTGTGCCACAAATCTTACTTCCATGAAGTATTTTAAAATAGTTTTCCCACTAATCAGACACTAAAATAGTGCTCTGTGTTTTTTTCTTTCAACTATTCAATAATCTTCTAATTTCTGGGTGTGTTGTTGCTTCATTTCCAGATGACTGATACCTGTATCCAATATTTGGCTGCAGCCTGCCATTATCTCCACTTCTTGGATGTCTCGGGTTGCATTCATCTTACTGACAAAGCACTGAAATATCTTTGGAAAGGTTGTAAGCAACTCCAGATTCTCAAGATGCTGTACTGTAGAAATATTGCCAAGTAAGAGGATATTTCTTAATATTAATTCAGAGGTGGTTGCAAACCCAAAACCATGAGGTTTTTTTTCTTCATTGGCATCATGTTGCCATGCCAGGTATCTGGCTTGAGCTATCGTGATCCTTTATCTTGGGGGTGTCCTCAGGATTCCTGTGGCCTGGGGTGGGTCTCCACATATTCTAGTGCCAGCCAGAAGTGAAGGGAAATGGGGTCCCCGTCTATTCTTATGGCAGACACCGTCCTGTTAGGGAAATTTCTGCAGGCGCACAGTATCACCTCAAGGGCACACAGGAACGTGAGGCAGAAAACCAGACTGGGCCTAATGCTGTCAGCCAATGCGCTGAATAGGTACGTGAGCTCACTCCGAGGGTCTGTGGGTGCCTGTTTCTCAATGACCGCGTGTCACTATGTGGCAGAAACAGATCTGAGCATTGATGTGGGCCTGTGCTCAAGGCGCAGCATGGTTACAGTGAATAAGTCAAGGTACCATAAGCATAGTTTCATGCAGTACAAATGAAACATCCTTGTTCTGTATCTACAATTGGAAAAACCAGGTCATCTACACAATGTAATCCAACTTCCCCACTGGTGTAAATGGACCCAGCCTTTTGATTCCCCATAGCATTTAAAAGCCACTCAGTCCTGGTCAGGTTTAGATATGATTTTTCTGCTGTGAGTCTCCGAGGTGCAGATCTAATGTCCGTCACACTTCCATGGGCATTAAGAGCGTCACAGACCAGGCGCTGCACACCTAGAACTGCACAGTGGCCAGACATGCCAAAGGGACTGAAACTGTTTGGAAATGAACTACGGTTTAAGCATGGTTGATATATCGGAGTATATAACTTAAACTGTATGACTTCAGTAAGAGTAAGAATATATAATACTATGTTATATAGAGAATATATATAAAGAATACCCATACTAGGAGAGCTCTAACTCCACTCTAACAGGACTACTGTAGGCAGTGCACTCCATGCTAAATCATTCCAGGGTTTGTCACTTTAGAGACCACAGGACCAATGCAGATGCTTAATAACTTAGAAGATATTTCCACTGTGCTTCATGCTTTCCAAACCCTCCTTGGTTTACTTCCCTCTGTCTGTCTCGCCACAAACAATTCTGCTGTCATTACTTTTTACTTCTCTTTGACTTAGTATTCTTAATGTCATCTCAGAACTTCCACCTCAAAATCTTTACTTCTAATTAAATACAAAAAAGTGTTTTGAAGGACTGATATGCAAGAGTGTGAATTGAAAAAAAAATATCGTACATGAACTAAAATGTTCATTCTGAAAAAAGAAATTTCAAAGATGATTAATTTCCTCATAAGTTTCTGATTTACAGTTTTTCTGGTTTTTAAGCCTCAAGGGATTCCCCCCTGCCCAGATTACTGTTGTTGACTTGCTTTTTCTGTGGCTTTGTACCTCTGTTTAGAGCACTAAACAGTGTCCCCCCCTTTCGGGCTCTGGTTGCTTATACATCTTTCCACAGAACTGAAATGTAGTAGGAACAGAAATTTGGGTGAGTTCCAATTTCTGTTGGGTGAGCCGTGATCAAAGAGCTGACTTGACTTCTCAGAAAACCTTTTGCATTATTGTAGCCTTTGCAGGATGACCCAGGATTATGCCTCTGCCTCCGAGTCCCATATGCATGGGTTCTCCAAACGTCTGGATTAAACTTTTCTGACTCAGCCAAGGAATTTCCCAACCAGTTATTTTTACTGTAAAGAAAGCCCTGGAGAGTTATAGATCCTTACAAAACAAAAAGCAACCATGAGACACACATCTCCACCCAGTGTTATCTTTGCCCTTTTAATGATTTTTAGAACTAGGCAAACTTTGCCAATTTTACTTGCTTGAGCCTGTTTTTTTCTGTTATGTGATGGTGGATGGTTCTTTTCTTTGCCAGCCTGAATCTCTAACCCTTTGCACCACATGTTCAATGGTAGAAAACTCCTACTCCGTGCCATTTGAGTCTGGGACAAAAGCTATATCAGGTGGATCAATCATGTAGAACAATTCAGTGCTGAAGACTTTTTGCTTGTTCCTTCCAACAAGCCTGAAGAGGCTCCCTGACCTAGGCAGGCTGCAGACTAGGCTGACCACGTCAAGATCAGGGTGGCTTTTCCATGCAGACTCCAAAATTGTCATTGGATGGAATGATATTCAGAAAATAAAGGAGTTCACAGCTAAATTCAGATATATTCCACATCCTGTATGTGTCACACTTTAGAGAAATCTTTTTCATTGTATTTCAAGGCCAATATTGTGAAGATGATAAAACCCATTTGTTTTCTGCCAATAACTACATCAAAAGCACAGTAAGATATGGCAGCGATGCTACACTGTTAGTCATCTTGCAGATTTTCAGTAATGACATCAAAAGCAATGACAGTACTGTCACTTGTATGTCACTTGTACGTCACAATATATTTTTAGAGAACTATTTCATTCACAACCTATATGTTTTTGTAATTAAAAATAAGCAACAGTTTGTCAGAAAAATTAACAACAGGGCCTCATCCTCTGCTTTCAGACTAACTCTTAAAACCTTATTTGAGTTCTTAGATTTTCATAGAGGAAAAGGCTGTTTTCAGGTGTAATTTACACTCTGCAGGTGTGAAACCTACATTTCAGAGAAGACATTTAATTCCCTGTTTAAGGAGATGGAAGAGGACATCTATGTAAAAATCAGATTAATCTGGAGAACTAAACATGCTAGTGGCTTAGGGTCTAAATAAGCAATAGAAGAAATATGTTTTTAGTTTAAAGTTGCCCTACAAAATCTATAAATCATGTGTAATTCATTTTGCCAAAGGAATTCCCCATTATTTATTATTAAATACTAACCAGTCCTAGCAGACATCTCTTAATAGTCTGAGCCTTGCAAATATTGAGGCATATCTCTTGTATTGTGTCACATTCTTTTTCAAAGTTTTATTTTTACTGGTTCATTAGATTAAAATAGAAAACATATGGAGCCACAAAGTTCTTCAAGTTTCAGTCCAATGCAGCTTCATAGGAAACAGTTGCGAGCATATAAATTGTCCATTCTTTCCAGTATCAGGTAGCATTCGAGATTACATTTGCCAACATACTAGCCTGGTTCCAGGTTTATTAAATGCTAGAAGAAAAAAAAGGTCTATGGCCTGCTACTTGCTGCATATTTCTGTATCCAGAGGCTAATGACTTTTCTAAATGCCATAAAGAATCATGGACAGTCTACCTGTGGGAGGGAGTATATGATACTGGTACAATTGCTTTCTTCTACGAGAGGCAAAGAAAGAGAACTAACTGCTTTTTTAAATGTGGCTTCTGTAGGAAAAGGTTGTATTGGTTGTGAGTCACATAGCACTAATCCTAGAAGAAATAACACCCTGATGTCTTTACAGAAACACTTCTCTTTCCTGTAAAACATTCTCCTTAAGCTTCCAAACACAAATACCATTTAAAGTCAGCAGCAGTGCTGAGAAAGGTGCGGCTCTCCATTAGCGTTTCTGGGTGCCGACTGCGAAAGGGGATGTGCCATTGCCTTGAGGAGCCCTCACCAGCCTTGTGCTCACACCAAACTGTGTCTCGTCTGTAACAGTTCGGTTCCACCCAAAGCTGTTCTTTGAGAGCAAAATTAAATGCTTCCTTCTTTCTTGTCTGCACTAATATGAAACCAGCTACATTTCTGTAACAAGTGACTCATCAGCAAATACTATTACAATTTTTGCCTTTTAAACAGAAATTACATTGGGTCTTAATAGCCACGATGCATTTGACATTCGGAGAACATTTTTTGTTTTGTGGCGGTTTGTTGTTGTTGATGTGTTGCTGTTGGTTAGAAAGGAGATTGCAAGAACTCTGTTTTCTTGAAAAAGCAGAATTTCTTAGGTATTATGCAAATATTCAGGTGTCTCTCAAGGCAGGAAGGATTTTGGGAGTCCAACACACACGTAATCAGAAATGAAGCCAGCCTACACATGATTTTGTACAGAATAATTGCTCTTTTCTGTTGAAGAAGTAACAAAAATATCATAGTACTGTCTTCTCCCTGACTGTAAATCGATCTTCAAAAGTGACACAGAGGCTCCTGGAGTGCCGTGTTTCAGCCATCGTGCGCACTTGGACTGGATGCCATACAAAGATACAACTACTGCAGAACACTTCTGATTTTATGTAGTCTTATCACTCTTTATACCCTGCAGCATGCTTGCAAGATGCTTTCTGCTTTTCCCATTAGCTGCCTGCCTCCACTTGCCTCTTCAGCTTAATTTCTCCTGCATTTGCACTATAAACAGTTCTCCCATGTTTAATTTTCCATTGCTTTTTATTCTTGATTGGTTTTTGTAACCTCATCTCAAAAAGCCTTTTTCAAAACCTCTGCTTTTTATTATGATGGACCCAGTCAAACATGTCTGAATTTTGGAATGGCTCAGGATTCAGACCGTGATGCAGAACTGTATTGCCTCGCTACCCCTGCTTAGCAGAAGGGATTGGAACTTTGGGTAAGGATTCAATTACATATTCCAGTGCTGCTCAAGCCATGTGTTCGGGCCAGTGCTTTTGTCTTACACCAAGAGATACTTGCTTTGCCAAAGATAATTCTAATTATTTGGTGAAATGCTTTTTATTCCTCACTGTGCTCATTTAAGACACTATATAAATAAATAAGCAGGCTCTATCATAGTACAGTATATCTTTAATAAATGATCTATTTTGCCATGTGTTGATGATTAATGAATGGCTGTTTCTGGCAAACTAATCAGCTGTAGCTCCAGGCATAGGACAGCATAAGTTTCCAAAAAAATAGTAACAGCTCCCCTTATACATGCTTCAGACAGCCACCATACATTGCAGTTTCCATGAATAACAGGAATTTGGACTTGGATGAGTTGATTTTCATTTTATAGCTTAGAGCTTATAGCTCATATAAATTGTGCACACATTCCTCAATGGCACAGGCCTCCCTAATATAAAAACAGATAGAGCCTTGTGTTCATGTGCTTCATACAGTATGTCAGTGTTAGATTTTAAAAAAACCATCCCGCAGTGGTTGAAAAGGAGCCCTCCTCGCTTCACTCATTTTGTCCCTTTTGCACCCCTCCCCGTTTCCCCTTTCCTGCTGCGCTGGTGCAAGCGTTACAGCTGTGCACGTCCGCCTCTTCTGTTACCATCTCAGCATTTTCACTTTGGGGAAAAAAATACTGTAGTAGCATTACTGGCAGATGACAGACCACTTTAATTTGGATTTTTTTTCTAGTATTGTCTAGGTGCCATATCTTACAGTCTGTTGCAGAGCTTAGGACATTGGCCGGCAGGGAGAAAGGCTACCTTGCTGTGGCTGTGACACACCAGATCAGGTTGAATCTCCTGAAGAGGACGGGAGATGTAGAGCGCTGGCTCACGAGTACGCTCAGCCCCGGGGAGCTTTCTGGAGTGCGAGAGCCAGCGATGGGGGGAGGCTGGGAGAAGCGGGTGCGCTGCACAGCCGGGAGCGGGCTGACAGCCAAGTCGCAGAAGTGATGGAAAGAAAGAGACATTCAAAAGACAGAAAGTGGCGGGTTTAGTTTCTTCAGCTCGGGAAGGCAAAGTTGCTTGATACTGCCTGGAAGGGAGGGAGAGGAGAGAGTTGCTCTTCAGCTTCTTTTTAGGGTGTCTTGCTCAGCAGGCCTGATTTTCTCCTATTTCTGTGTCATTTTGCTCTAGTTTGTTGTTTTTGTGTTCTAATGCTGCAAAGGGGGCAGTGACCACAAAATACTGAGGGAGATCAAAGGGGCCATGGCTGGGTTTGGACAACATAAGCAATTGTCTTCTGGTTCAGCTATCACAGAAGCTGCAAACCACAGCCTTGGGGCGAGCTCGGGGCCAGTGCAGGTAACAGCAAGGCTCCATAACGCTGCCCGTTGCATCTTCAATTCAGTTTCAGGAACAATACACTTTCAAAAGAGGTGGGTGGCAGAAGATAACTACAAGCGGAGAGGTTAGCCAAAAAGAAAGCAGGTGGTGAAGCAGAAAGGGTAAAAATACCTGGAGGTGCCACAGAGATTGTTCAGAGAAAAATAGAGATAGAGACCTGCACAGTTACTCTAGCCTTCCTCTCTCTATAGCTATGAGAAACGACTCTGGAGACTCTGTGATATCTTTTGATGCAACTGGTTTGTTTATCTTGTTTGGTGTTGTTTTCTTCAAAACACAATGCTATTATTCCAATGGCATGGCCTACTCAACCCCAAAGATCTGTGGTTTAGGCTCCCCAGTCCAGACAGACACTGACACACTAGAGCAACCGCAGATGAGGGCCACCAAGGCCATTAGAGGGCTTGAGTATGTGGTGTGTAAAGAGAGGCTGAGAGAATTGCTTTGTTCAGTCACAAGAAGAGAAGGCTGGGGCTGGAGGAGACCATACTGCTGTCTGTAACTCCAATCAGACGTGGCCAGCCTGTTCTCAAAGGTGCACTAATAGGGCAAGTGGCATATGCAAAGTTCTGATTACATACAAGGAAACTATTACTTCATCAGGAGGCTGGTCAAACATTTGAAGGATCCCAGACAGCCTGTGCAACCTTGATCCCTAGAGATACTCAGAACTCAGCTGGCAAAGCCAGGACACACCTGGGTCTAGTTGGATCCATTTAGAGTAAGACCAGGATTAAACAATCTCCAGAGGCCCTTCCAACCTTATTTATTCTGTGACTACGGCCTAACCAATTATTATCTTCTGTAGTTTCCACAACACCTCCTATAATATTGACAGCTTCAGGTAAAACAAGAAACTTTTGCTCATTAAACAGCTTTTAGTGTTCTTTGTAGAAACAGCCTCTGTTCTGCAATATTTTTTTTTTACTTTTGTCTATTTTTTTTTTTTAACTCTTGACGCAGAGAAGCTGTCTTGAAATATACAGTCAAATTGGAGAAACAAGAACATAATGATGCTGACCCTCCTTCCTGGCTTGGATATGACCGAGATGGTAACATACTCACCTTCAGCTAAAAAACACACATCAGAGCCTGAATAAACAAGTTCTTCAAAATGAAAAATGAAGAAATTGCACAAGATCTTCTACAGTTCAAGGGGTTTTTCACTAGAGCATGAAAAGAATGCTTATTTTTCTTAAAACTAATCATACTTTAATAAAAGGCTGTTTGTTGAATTAGTAAGGAAGCACTGAGAATCATTCTCGCAGGAGAGCGTATGCCTTCAAGCAAGACAGCCATGCTGAAACAACATTGCTAACTTTCAGATGTTGATTCAAGCTGTCTTCATCTTTCAATAATGAGAAGTTTTTGTAGTCCCGTGCACAGTAAGCAATAAATAAATCTGCGTGTGTTTGGGGTTCTTGTTTACCATGAAGGTCCTCTCCAAGGCATAAACACCCTGACTTCCCACAGAACTTCACACTTGACACGGCTGGTACTCATCAAGTATTGTGTTCTTGAGCAATGAAGAACAGTGAAGAGGTAGCGACTACCGATTCCTTAATTCACAACTATACATGCACATTTCAGCACAGTTCTCTACTTCTCAACAGTCACTTGTGCACCCAGAACTCTCATTCTCATTAAAGCTTCTCAGGCTGAGTTCAACTCTCGAAGCGACTTGGTGTTTACATTTGTAGATCTGAACTGTGGGCCAGCTGGCAGCTGACAGAGACAGGAGAATCAAGAGAAAAGGAGCACAGATGAGAAAAGTGTTAAAGGATAATTTTTCTCCAGTTACAAGAACATGTCTTCTCAAAAAATGGACAAAAAAATATGAGCACACATGGGACTTGCCATTCAAATCCCAATTACTGATAACCCACTAATCTTTCCTTGTGTAGAGAAAAACATAAAGATTCACTTCATTACAGCAGAATAAGATGTTACTCAAATGCCTTTGGGGAAACTCCCAAAGCTTTGTCTTTCTTCAGCTCACTCTTGACCTTTATGTTGAAATTCTAGCTGGTCTCAGCATTTATTAGCTTGGAAAGAATATAATCAGAGTAGCTTTAGTGGTAGCACAGTTTTTCTGATGGCTTATTTAAACTTTTTTAAGCAAGTAACTAGCAATCCTAATGTTTAATTCCAGCTAGTTTTGGCATATGAATGGCTTAGCTTGTTTTCTTTTGAATGTGGAAGAAATAATGTGTTTTCTTACTATGTTCTCCCTTAAATTGCTGATACAGCAGTCCCAAAAAGCATGACCTTAATCACAGAGGCTGACAGGCTTTGTATTCCAGGAGAATAATGGAACCATTAAATGGACTTGAGTTTGTGAAATATCTACTACACTGTTTTTATTTTTCAGTCCAGTGTGAATTTAGAGGTGCTTCTTTCACTCTGTCTGCAGCAGTGCACAGAAATCGTTAGTTTCAAAATTTTTTAATTTTTTTCAGGTAATCTAAAACCATGACACATTAATTTTTTATCTTTTAACAGCAGTATGATAATAATAATTACTAATAACTATTAATATTATATTGCTTTTAGTAGTAATAATGTTTTATATATTAGTGTTTATATTGAAAATACATATAATTTGCCATACCCATCAGTGCCCACCTCATCCAAACAAACAGTACATACAACAGCAAACACAATGTGGAGTTTTAACTACCCTGAATTATAGCAAAAATGGTGCCCTTGGCTACTGAAGTCCATTAGCTGGGGCAATTATACCTCTCGGGGAATTTTGTGGGAAAGAAGTTCATTTCATAATGTACCATTATGACTTAAAGTACATACACACAAATACACAACTTAAAACCTGAGCTGACACTCTGAACTTCTCTACTACTCACCATCCACTCAGTTGGCAGGAATTCTTACATTTCAGTTTTAAAACACAAATTGCAGTACTTCTTTTATAAGGTGCCATATATATGTATGAAAGGCTTTTAAAAGCTCCATTTACTTTACTGTGTGTTTGTATTACGGTAACACAAAATCCTCCACAAAACCCACGTTTGCCCTTGTGCACAGCGTACACACTTCCCTCACCTCCTCCTCTGCCTTTCTGCCTCAAAGAGCTCTCAGTCCTGTCATGCAAGGCTGACAGTAAGTCAAATAAACAGTTTACCATTCTCATTTATCAGGCCA
This sequence comes from Grus americana, assembly GCF_028858705.1. Classification (NCBI taxonomy): domain Eukaryota; kingdom Metazoa; phylum Chordata; class Aves; order Gruiformes; family Gruidae; genus Grus; species Grus americana. The sequence continues at coordinate 14,033,522 of NC_072852.1, read as the reverse complement.
ATACTTCCATTCTTTGACAGCTTTTACTGTAGGGGAATGTTCATGTGGACTCTTATCTGAAGTCCAGTTGGAGGAGCGTTCCTTCTTGAAATCAGCCAGATCCCTCGCACTTCTGAGTATTTATTTTAAAAGCTTTTCTTTGCAGACGAACAGTGGTAGACATAGCTAGAGTTCTTATTTCTATCCACAAATAAGTGGTTCAGGATGACACAGAGCAAGTTCTGTCATTTCACGTAAGTAGTTTTACATAGACAGTACCCACTGACAAGGCAGAAACTGCTTTGGGGTCAAACACCAAACAAGAAGACTGAATAAGAACTGTAGTTCTGAAAGTGGTTTTATCCTATCCACCATGCAAATAATTTGGTTGAAGAAAACTCTCTGCACTTTGTATAAAAGAGTAGAATTCCCAAAGTACTGAGACATTTAAAAATATAATATAGCTTGCAGAGCACATCATCATAGAAGAAAATCATATTTGAAAATACTAGATGTTGAAAATGCTTTTTATTTTTACATGACGAGACTAAAGTTTTGTTTGAAGATTACCAGCTTTTAAACTGATATGGTTAAGTGGGTCAAGTTATACAAATTCTAAATGTGCAAGATCTTGCCATTCCTAAATGGCACTAAAGGTAAACCAGACCTGTTAAGCACCAGCCACTATCACAGGCAAATCTTGGGTTAAAACGTCCTCATTTTTAATATTGTTTCTCTCTTATATTAAGAATATATATCAACAAAGTTTCATAATTCTACAGAAATGTTCCTTTACAATTTCTTGATTTAATCTCTTTGGCCTATTTCACCTTTAAGAACTCTTCAGCTTGACAGATTGGATCCAGCTTTGGCTTTTAAGATACACTTTGCCATTTTGTGTGTCTGCCTTAATCCATTTGTCCGATTCATTCCTTTGATTCATGTGACCTGGAAAAGAGAGTTCTGCTTAGTTTGACACACAGTAAACATATCATCTTCACATTGCCTTTTTTCAAGCTCCCTGGAAATACTTGTAAGATTTTTATTATGCAGAATTTCTTTATTTTTAACAGGAGCTTCTGACATTTCTTTCTTGATATAGGGCTTGGTTGTTTGGTTTTTTTGCATTAATCTCATTCCCCATAAGATGTTACTACAATAAAAGTTGTGGGTTTTATTATACAGTACCATAGTTTTTATTATGGGCTAAGAAATAGCTCTACATTAATCCAGCTAAGTAATTTGAAAAGTTTTCATCTTTATTGTAAACATGGAAAACAGACATGGGTAAGACCTGATTTTCCAGATGACCAGACATGTTGCTACTATTACTGCTTTCTTATGATAACGGCATAAAAAACCCACCCCGAGATGTCTGCTGTCTTACATGTTTCACATAAACTTAGTATACGCAGTCATGCTCTGAAAACTTCACTGTATAAGAGACAAAGGAGAAAGTTCAACTTCCCCTCATTTTATAATTAGGAAACTTGAGGCCAAGAGAGAATAAGTGACCTTCCAAATTTATACTGAAGATTTATGACCAAATTGGGAATTAAACTGGGATCTTTTAAGTCCCAAAGCAGTGCCTTTATCACAAGATCAACCTTAACTTTGGTTTATCTTTACAAAATATCTTTTACTATTATTTTAGCATTTGTGCGACTGAGTGAATTCTAAGTTTAGAACTAATTTGAGCCTGGAATAGCATGAGGGATGGCAGGGAAGCAGATTCTGAAACAACTTTGCAAACATGCTCTGCTCTGACCTGTAACACAGCTGAATTTAAGTTTTGGCCACATCAAAACTAGTGGCGAAACTCCAACTGACAGCACTACATCTCCTTCCACAACTCAAGCCCACGTGCCAAACTTTTCAATAGTGTTTCAGCGCTTTGGTACTTCTAAGTGGGATTAATTTAAGGTTAGGGGCCAAACCCACATCAATTCAGAAACAGGCTGAGGTACTGTTTAGAAGTACAGGATTTTCAGAGGAGTCCAATGCTGATGGAGTTCTCCCACTGAATGAAGAAGTTATTTCAGTGTCCTTTGTTACCAGACCACAATATGCCTTCAAGGATCTCCATGTGGATGTCCTAGTACAAGTTCTGCACTCCTAATTGCTCCAGGCAGCAGCAATCTCAATCACTCAATGTCATTCCTACTGTAAGGCAGAATCCACAGCTCTACTCCCCCTCTAATTATAGACTTAAATCTATGATGATCATCACAAAGTTGGACAAATGTGTTGTATGTGAAATCTGTTAAAATCGGAACCATCAATTCCTCAGAAAGCTTTCCTGAATCATCAATTTGCAGTAGTATTGCATCAGAGAATACGGAACAGAAATGAAAACAAAATGTCTTTTAAGTAGAGATAGCCCTTAAAACTTTAGATCAGTCTGAATTTTAAACAGCAAATAGCCTCCAGGTGTCCAAAAAATGTACCAACAAAGAAGTGTAAAGAAAAAATTCAGATGATCCCTTAACAAAGTTGTAGAGCACTGAAAATACAGGGGTTTTTTAGCTAAGGAGAGAGAGCACAATAATGTAGGGCAGAGACATATTCCAGAAAGTACATATTGGAGTGCTTGGTCCCAGTTCCTCTCTCATGTTTTTGTCACTATTGCTTGTACTTCTGTACAAGGAACAAACACTGCAGCACAGAATCAGCCCTATAAATGAACAGTTTTGCGCACTGCTTACACCCTGCTACACTTTTGCTAAAAAGTTAAAGAAGAGTTTTGAAGAAACACAGAAACAACTTAACAAGAGCTGGTTTAAAGCTCAGTTGTTGTCTAAGCTCTGTTTCTCATTTTGCATTTGCTTTGTGAACTTAGAAAAATGTTTTGTTCCTTATGCTTCTTTTGGAGATTTGCCTGCAAAGGGAATGCAGAAAATACAAATTGCTTGCAGGAAAGCGAGTGTCAAGTTCCACTCCCTAGGGATGAAGATCTTCAAACTATTTTAACGTTATTAAGCCTATAGCCAGTAGCAGGTTCAAATCAAGCTTAAGATATTTCAATAGCTTTGGGTATGAGGTGCTAATCAAGCAACAAGGTTTAGTTGGAGACCTTTTGATGACAGTTTGGTCTTAACTGTACTCACTGCCTGTACTCTGAATACTGTGGGACCGTAAGTGGATTTGAGGATGACTTTGCTAGCATGATTAAATCATGAAAGCCAACGGCCTCTTGGATTAAGGAGGGGGGAAAAACAAAAGAAAAAAAAAGATTTAATTTTCATTTCAAAACCCATCAAGACAACAGCATGAGCTCAGGAGAAGATGGATACACCACTATGCTGCGTGGCCACTTTTCCAGTTTAACGTCCAGGAAAATGTGGGGGTTTTTCCCCATGTGTGTCTAAAGGCAGAGAACACCTTTGCAGAACATTATCCAGTGACGTACTGACTGTTTAACTCCTCCAGTCTCCAGAAAGACAAGTGAATAGAGAGCTCTGTTTTCATATCATAAAACACATGAAGATGAGCATATTTTAAATGTTTCTCACTGGTATTGTTAGGACTGTGGTATATCTCAAAAAGGCCGTGAACGGCTTGAGTTAAATGCAAGCTGAAACCAATCAAAAATCTGTGGGATAGCATCTCATCTAATGTGTTTTATAAAAGTTGGATGAACTTTCTATTTGACTTGAAGGAATGTAATCTTTTCCAGATACAACCTGGGTTTTTGTTTGGTTTTTTTTATGATGCTGCTTAAGGATCAAGGCTGCACAGAGGGACAGTGTTTAGAGGGACACTGTAAAACTGTAAAACAAAGCTCTTCCTACTCAAGTCTAGTGGCAAAGAGTCAATAAAAATTGCTTCTAGGAAAGAAAGAAAGTTTTGAAGTGCCTTGAGAACAGAGAAAACAGGGAGGGACACAGCAGCGGATAGTGTTACTCCAGGGATCAGAACAGTAACTCTGAATGCAACAGACCCAAGTCTGGGCAGTGGGAGAAGTGCTGCACTCAGGCAGCTGTTAAGTTTCAGAAGAAACTTAAGTTTCAGCAGACTGCCATAATACAAGCTCTTTCAATTATTTACCTTTTAAAGGCAAGTTGCTTGCCTCACATTATTCACTGCCCCTTCAGCTGTGTTTGTATTTAACCCTGGAACTCCATGCAGCTAAACCCACAGAAATTACCTTGAAGTAAACAATATAGAATTTCTGATAACAAAAGCAGTTAAACACATCCATAGAGCCTCGTATGCAACATACAAGACTCATGCAGTCAGCTCCCTCCTTTCACGCTGGCTTTGAAGCAATCTGACAGTGTAAGTCCACCGCACCTCATAGGCCTCTCTCCCAGTACTACTGGATGAGGAGCCATTCTGTGACCAGCGAGAAGTAAGATTCCTGAAGGACATCAAGGTAGGAAACATCTGTCTCAATCCCCTGTGTTCCAGAGTGGAATCCAGATCTAACCTCACGCAGACATGAAAGCCTTTCAGTGCATGCTTGAGCAAATGATTGTTGTAAGGAGAAAGGTGCTTCTCACCACAATCTGCTTAGAGAACCAAACAGTGAAAAGACTTGAAGTTATTAAGAGAAACCTGGAAAGTCAGAGATAGGACAGTGGTATCAATGCCCATCTTTTCAAGGGAATCTGGTAACTAGACAGGCTGACTCTCTCCAGAGGCACGTGAGGAAGAAGGCCATCTGAAGAGTTTCTAGTGATCAAAAGAACAATTGGATTTGGATCAACCCATAAGGTAGAAGCAACATCTACCTGGAAACTTTCACAGGAGAAAAGGGGTTAGAGAAGACAACTGGGGATTCCTCTCCGTACCCAGGGTATACATCTGAGGGAAGGCATAAGTATCCGGGGAAAGGCTTAAGTTAACATGAAATAGAGAGCCCTGTTACCTGTGTGCATGGTCACCAGAAGGCATGGCTCTGAGAGGAACACTGTTCAGATGTGGCTCAGCAAAGCTCTAGTGCTGTAGATGGGGTGGGATTAGTAGCAAAAGGTAAAACTCCTGTTAACGGCTGACACTGTCGTCATGCTGGATGACATAGGGAGCAAGTATGTGTCTACTTGGGAGAAGACAATCATTCCCAAAGAGTATGTTCTTTGTAAGAGGACAGAAAAATACAAAGAGGTTGGTTTGCCAACTCGAGAAAGTAAGAATAGGGAGACACAATAACCTACAACCATCCCTGGCCTCTGAGGAGCACCTGTGACACTGTGGGACTTTTACCAAGGAAACTCATGCAAGCGCTGCAAACCAGATGGAGTAAGTGACTGCCAAAGTTAAAAGCTCACTCGGCACCAAACAGATGGATGACATCAGGTCAAAGTTTGCCGCTGGACATAAACTTGGCACTAGAACCAGGGCCAGGGATAGAGAAAGATCTGGAATCAGATGAGTCCCTGGCACCACTTCGAGATGGAAGATGTACACGGTTTAAAGAAAGGGGTTACATTCCAGACAACTAGATTTGGAAATTGACACCACCAGCTACAAAGACCCAAAGAAAGTCTCTGAATGATTGCAAGACTTTTTCTGGAAAGCTTACAATTGTCAACATACAAGCTGGCAATAGAAGCAGGTGGAAGCGTGCCCACTGGCTGCGCTCATTCAGTCCCCAAATTCATCCATGCACATGCCTCATCACCTTCCTTTGAGTTACTTTGGAGTGGGTGGGAGCAGATGATCACATCAACTTAGGACAAAAGAAGACAGGGCTGAAAGCCACGTCCTGAGGATGCACTGGATTTAACCTGACATGCTTGCCTAGCCTGTTCGCCACAATCTGCAGTACTGACAGTACTATGGCCTCACCAGACAAGTGCTTACTACCAGAAAGTTCATCTTACTACTTAGCTACATTTTATTTACCATAAGGTCAAATCATAATTTCTAGTCCTATCACCAGTGGACAATTTATTTCTTTCATCTCTGCAGCAATTTCTTATGTATTGGAAAAGTGCATTTTATCTTCCCTCAGTGTTCTCTTCTTTAGACAAAAACAACACTTTTTTTCAGTCTTCCCTCATAAATCATGTTGTTAGGTCTCTGATCATGTGTTCTTCAGAGTCTCTACAGTTGTCCACATCCTTTTTGAAGTACAGTACTCAAAACTGGACACCTTCCAGCAAAGTATTAGTAATGCCATGTAAAGCCAAGGGATTATTTTGAGTTTTACAGAACAGTCATGTTAATACACTGTTTATTTTTTTGCAACTGTGTAACATTATTGTTTCCTGTTTACTGATGTTTTTATTGAAATAATTCTTCTCTTGGGACCACACAGGTATAGGAAAAATGGCCTAAAAAGCATATAAATTGAGATTATTTGAATTTTAATCCTGCCCTTCAACACACTTTTGGCATGACAGTCTCCTATGCTCCTTTTCTGCTTGAATATTTGACACTTTTTAGCCTGATACCCTTCTTCTTACCATAAATAGTTCCAGATATAGTTAATGATCTCTACAGGCTTCTTAACTCAACTGATTTAAGAATACAGGCAGACCTGGAAACACAGAGAAGACACAGACATCGAGCAGCAAGGGCTAAGCAGAACCCTCTCTTCCTACCCTCTTTGCCAGGGAGGGAAAGGGGAAGAATGCCTTGACATGATTGCCATCAGAAATTACTGGAGTTACTCAAGCACTCTCAAGCTAGATAGCCAAGCAAACACTTTCACAGATGGAAGCTGGACCAGTGCTTAGCATGAAAAATCTGTTTTTATAACAGATTTCATTATACCATATGCATTACTTCTAAGAGCGCCTACTGATGTTGATGGAAACAGATGCCTTATCCTTGCAAATTACTCTGAAGAGTAAATTCCCTGGCACTGCTCTCTAGTTCCTTCCCTTTCTCAGCAAGTGTCCCAATTTTGCAGGAAAGTCCCTTCCTTTTCTAAAAGAGCAAAACACCTTTTCACACTCTCATCACTCTGTCTCTAGAGCGGTCACTCCAGGCTTTTATCTTCTTGCTTTGACTAATTCCCACTCTATTCCTTGGTTATCTTGCGAAACCCTGAATGTGACTGCTTGTGGGACTGTAGCGTACTGTCTTCCCCACTCAGTGTGGAAATGGGAGCCATGAAGCAAGGTGACGACATACATCATAACCGCTGTAACAGCGGTAGGAAAGGCTTTCCAAGAGCAGGTGACAGGCTAGATGCATGTTTACCCAAGTCACAGAACTCTGCCCTGTCTTCCCACCGCAGAGCCTCCTCTCTAGCATCCCTCACAATATTCCCAGAGGCAAGTAAAGCTTCCTGAAAGCAGCTGGTTCCTGCGTTATCCACATGAGAATTGGCCAGTTTCTGAAAAATAATCTATTTTTAAACTAACCTTTGAGCTCAGAAGCATAAAAATCTAAACTGCCATGCTCTTGTGCTACAGAGTTTTTGGCACAATCCCTCTTCTCTCTCCATTTTGTATTTCTTTAGTTGCAGTAGGAAGACAGCTATAGACTCTGTACCTAAAACTTCAAGAGTGAATAATGTTTTCATGATATAGAAACAGTATTAAATGATTTTTAATTATTTCAGAATCTACTTGTACAAGAAAATTCTCAAATATCAACTTTAAGAAGAAGAGATTGTTGAGAATGAAGGGACAAGTGCTTGGCCTGCAGAAAGAATACACTGTTCCCACGGGATAAGGTAAAGAGAAGGAGAAGTAGGAAGCATCTCCGTTGCCATGCCAAAGAAACGCTACTGACTTGGCAAAGAAAGGGGAGGCACTGTTTTTCAAAGGGTAGGAAAAGGAACAAAGGACATGTTAAAACCAACTACTTTCTCTCTCTTCACGTATGTTGCCTCTCACTGACCAGTGCAGAAAAGGGAGGAGAGAACTTCTATAAAGAATTGGTTACGTTATGTGAGAAAACACTCAGCAAAGCTAAATGCCAGGTATAAAGACAGATGAAGATATGTTACCTTCAGGCCAGCACTACTTTAGCTGAACTGTATCTTGCAGAAAATCCATTCCAGGGTCTATTTTTCATTCACCTGCATTATGATCAATTTAGAACTATGCTTAATTTTTTATTGTGCAACACTGTAACCTCTTTAAACAAATGATAATCAGTGGCCTAATGTTGTTGCCTCTGCATAATTGTTGCTCATTTCCATGCCTTTGGGATATGTATATTTGAGAGTTAACTAATCAGAACTGCTTTTGGCCTCAACTGCCAAGATCATTTCCACACAGAATGGTGGGTTGAAAAATTACATCCGCTTCAGCGATGACTGTCCTACATAAACACTGACTAGGTCATGAAACCAGAGAAGCCATTCAGCTGTGTACATTTGAAATACTGCTCTTATCTTTAATGGGGCCAGAATAACAAGACAATTGACTGGCCAGTGGTCCTCCTTCACTGGGAGATGTGTTGTTTTATTGCTGAAGCAATTCAATCCATAGAGCCTTGCCAGAATCTGGGGTCCTTCTACAAGCTTCTAGCCTGAGAGCTTCTAACCATGGTTTTTGAAAAATTTGTATTTAATAACCACTAATAAATTTAAATGCTAGTTACTGTTCAAGACAGGAAGAGATACACCTATACATTTCAAGACTACTGTTTTATATAAGCAGGCTACATATTAAAATTATGTACATAAACTTCTAACATTTCCTGACTTTGAGATTATCATCTTACATGGGGGAGGAAAAGTTTTGTGCCTATTTTCTTAGGTTTAAAACCAAAGAAAAACTCAAAGCCTCACCCAATCTGCTATCATAGCAGGTCATACTGACATAACACGTTCAAAAACAAAGCTGGAGCCTTCAGACACATTACGTTAATGTTTCCTCTTGAGTAAACTGAGTAATTGGTAACAGCAACGGCCTTAACTTCTAGATAGACACGTCTGCAGAGTAGAGAAACACACACCCTGACAATGAATTATACAACTGTTTTCGAAAGCAGGAAACAGCAAGACTTGGGATTCCTGAGTTCAATTTTAAATGCATTAGAAGAATGTTTGCAGTAATCCCAGGTACCTTTCCATGTACTCTCTACTCCTTCATCCTCTGCTGCCTTCTGCTCTTCTCTTAGCTCTCTCGCACCCATCATTTCTCAGCCTATACTGCACTGTGTAATATTTATACTGTACATCTTTAAATATGCCATATACTCCTTTTACTTCGCCCTCCCACCCAACAGAGGTACACAGAGAAAACTTTTCATTGTATTTTTAACAGACATTCATTATATGTGACTGTCTAAGCCAACAAAGCAATGAGTCAAATTCAGCCCTGGATTACCTCCCACAGACTCACTGGAATAATGCTGAAGGATGAATTTGGCTCTAAGACTTTTGTTAGAGAAGCAGTTGTTTGCATTCACTAGTCATTTACCAAACAAAATGAAAAAGTCATCAGTAACATGGGGAGTACAATGGTACAAGCAAACATTTGAACCTGAAACAGATGAAACAAGAAGAAGCCAAGAGCAATAAACTCATAAGGAAACGTGGATGCCTTTGACTAAGGCGAGACAGACATTTATTGGAAGCCAAGATTAGTAAGCCTTACCACTTATAGTTACGTGATCATCTTTGGAGGCACTCTGTGTTTCTTTTAACTGGATCTCTGAGCTCACATCCACTTTTCTTCCAGACAACTGTAAATAGGCTTTGAGAGATGCAGGCACCTTGACTGTAATAGAACCTGGTATAAATTGAAATGAAAGCTAGTTAGTTTAACATTGAGATCAAAGCGTGAAATAGGCAATTATTTAGCTAACTTGGATCAAATAATTGTTTATTTGTTGTTTTTAGAGCCTTCAGCGACCTCTTTTTTTATCTCTGAAAGGATAAATGAAGATACCTTCATTTATCATAATCAGAATACTGTATGTCACATGTAGAAAATGGTGTCACAGTATTTCCTTGGCACATATGTGTCCTGTTTTTTGGCTGGGATAGAGTTAATTTTCACAAGAAGCTGGGAGGGGACACAGCCAGGACAGCTGACCCAAACTAGCCAAAGGCATATTCCATACCATATGACATCATGGTCAGTTTATAAGGGTAGAGCTGGACAGGGAGGAGTCGTTGCTGGTTGGGGACAGACTGCACATTGGGTTCCAGGTGGTGAGCAAATCATTGTCTATCACCCGCTTTGTACATTTCCTTATAAGTACTGTTGTTATTTTCCTCTTTGTTTGCTGTCCCAGTAAACTAGCTTTATCCCAACCCACAAGTTTTACCTTTTTCTTCCGATTCTCCTCCCCATCCTGCCATGGGGGAGGGAGGAGTGAGCAAGCAGCTGTGTGGTGCTCAGCTGCCGGCTGGGGCCATACCATGACAACATGAAAATTAACATTGACATATACATTGCAGTCATTGACATGAATGCTAGCAACAGCTCTTGGTAGAGGATCTTATTACAGAAATGATCAAGGGCAGCAAATCTAATAGATCTCACAAGCATTATGACTTTAGTTTCATCTAACTTACAAGTGCCAAGTGCAAGGTCCTGCACATGGGTTAGGGCAATCCCAAGCACAACTACAGGCTGGGCAGAGAATGGATTGAGAGCAGCCCTGAGAAGGACTTGCGGGTGTTGGTTGATGAAAAGCTCAGCATGAGCCGGCAATGTGCGCTTGCAGCCCAGAAAGCCAACCGTGTTCTGGGCTGCATCAAAAGAGGCGTGACCAGCAGGTCAAGGGAGGTGATCCTGCCCCTCTACTCAGCTCTCATAAGACCCCACCTGGAGTATTGCGTCCAGATCTGGAGTCCCCAACATAAGAAACACATGGAGCTGTTGGAGTGAGTCCAGAGGAGGCCACGAAGATGCTCAGAGGGCTGGAGCAGCTCTTCTGTAAAGACAGGCTGAGAGAGTTGGGGTTGTTCAGCCTGGAGAAGAGAAGGCTCCAGGGAGACCTTAGAGCGGCCTTCCAGTACCTGAAGAGGCCTACAGGAAAGCTGGAGAGGGACTGTTTACAAGGGCATGCAGTGACAGGACAAGGGGTAATGGCCTTAAACTGAAGGAGGGTAGATTTAGATCTTAGGAAGAAATTCTTCCCTGTGAGGGTGGTGAGGCACTGGAACAGGTTGCCCAGAGAAGCTGTGGGTGCCCCCTCCCTGGAAGTGTTCAAGGCCAGGTTGGATGGGGCTTTGGGCACTGTGGTCTAGTGGAGGGTGTCCCTGCCTGCAGCAGGGGGGTTGGAACTAGATGATCTTTAAGGTCCCTTCCAATCCAAACTATTCTGTGATTCTAGTTGCATATTTACATTCCTAAGCAAGGACAGGAGATTAGATTTGATGATTAATCCAGCCACTGCATGGCACATTATGAAAGAACTGCTCCTCTGGAACGATGAGACACCACTTACATACTGCTAATGCTAGCAATTATCTTTGCTTTACTGCACAGGGCCAGCTGTTCACATCTTTGAACAGATGCAGTCTCAAGAGTGACAAACCAGGTTAGCCTGTGTATCACTAAAATGTAAACTACTAGCAAAACTGCAGCTTTGGTGGCCTGAATAATTCTACCCTTGAGATTAAAACCAGAAATTCTGACTTCTACTTCCCCTAAATTTGTGCCTCTGTGCATCAGACTGAAGGTAGATGCTGGGCCCCCAACCTGCCCATGGTAGTCATATTTGGAATTACTCAGTCGCAATATTTGGACGCTGCACCCTACGCATTAAAACAAAAATCTACCAAAATTCAGAATACACTTTCTGTGTACATGCTCCTTAGTTTTTGCCCAATTCCAACATTGACTTTAGAAAAACATAAAAGTTTCTTTAAATATATCCCAAAAGCTGAAGCAGAACACAATAAGAAAACTGATGTTGCAACAACTAAGTAGCAGTCAGAAAGCAACCCTAGCTTTGCAATTTAAATTCAGCAGAGTCAGATGCCTGTGACAGTCCTGATGAACAAATAACTGCCAGTATAATTTAGGCCTAAATTTTGCTGGATACACAAAAGCCTTAGGATAAGAAAGGGAAAAGGTTTTCATCTTTGGGTCCTCCTTGGAGAGTTGCTCAGTGATGTGACTCATAAAATCCAACACATATGCAACTAATGTATCACAAATGGGACATTTTCTACGCTGCAGCTGTCAGCAGTTACTCTGAATTTACGGAGTAAATAAAAACAGAATTTCATCAACTTTGCCTTTACTAAACTGTGCTGCCAGAAGAGATGTCAGGCCATGTTTTGTAAAGAACATTAAATAGCTTATTAGATGCATTCCTCTTTGCTACTAATTCAAAGACACATAACGTGGTATTAAGTGATTCAAAAGGTAAATAGGAAATAATATATAAATAAATTTCTTTGCACCAATGGAACCAGACTAGCTTGTACAGAAAAGTGGCACACAAGTGATTTCAATGTATTTCGTTCATTATTCCCCTTCTGAGTAACTGCTGGGTTTTAATAGGGCACAGGCATTGTCTCAAACAACAAAAGAAAGGTACCAAATTCCATATTAATTTAAACCACCTGAAGTGTCTGACATGATGTGAAAGTCAACTATAGAAAGGCTGTAGTAGGTGGTGGGTTTTTGGTTGGTTTTTTTTTCCCAAAACTAGGACGAACAAGATGTATTTAGGGATTTCTTATTTGCCATTCAGAAGACAGGATATTGTAAAACTATGGATCCAACTTTAAGAGCAAGCTTTTAATTAAGAAGTGAAATTCTTGTGAGTAATCAGGAGGAAAAAAGGAAGAATGGTAGGGTAAGGCCCTCTCATCTTTATTTTTCTCCCTTCGCATTTCAATACTGGGACATTTCACCAGGAAAAGGCAGGAAAAAGAAAAGTCATGGTTGTCACTCTGCACATACATATACCATCACAATGGAGTAAACTGTGCTCAAGGCAAGGGAAGATTGTAATCCAAGTCAACTCTGCAGAATTCTGCTGGGTAGCTTGCCAGGAAAAAAAAGAAAGTATTGAAAAATTAAAAAAAAAATCTGTAATCCATTTTAAATATCATTGCCCCTTACAGAGTTTACTGTATTGTAAGTATTTATACACATTTTCTAATAATGAGGTAAAAAAGAATGTAGATAACCAACAGTCACAAACTCATTTTTTCCAGACAGATAAACAAAAACACCCCCTTACCTCCTTTTCTTTTACATCATAAGCTGCCACAAAAAAATATTTGTTTTAGTTTGCTAACCTTTCTGGGATTTCAGATCCACTTTTCTTAATTGACTGACATAAACATCTATTGCCCCATGATGTGTAGAAGCTTTTAGACTTCCATCTGATGAATCTAAAAAAAAAAAAGAAAATAAAAGAACATGTGTACCGTTCACTCTTTTTAAATAAAAAATTGCTAGAATCTTACTTTGAACTGATTTTGTCAGTTCTTCTCTGTTTGAAAAGTATCTTATATTGATCGACTGAATATCAGACTTCTCTTAGAAAAACAGGTTTCTGAACAAAACTTATCTCCCCAGCCCAGAACTGCAGCATACCCTGGTCCCAAGGCCAGAGCCCTGCAGTTGTTACTGGAGTTGTAGCATCTACAAGGCCTTAACAACACTCCCCTCTCACTACAAGGATGAATTCATCTTTGTGCAAAGATCAAACACAAAATTTGAACACTAATATCTATTTTAGTTTCCAAAAGAGTTCATTTGCTCAGACTCTGCACAGGGAGAACATTACCCAGGAAAGCTGCCCCATGCAAACAACAAGCAATTGTGCATTGTAACATCTTGTTACACAGAGAACTGTGTTACCAGGCTTTGTAAAGTCTGATTCACTACATCTGAACTTTCAACAAGTGTTTCAGAGAACGATTGCATTCTAATACACACAGAAAAACAGCATTTGTTCTTTGCCTTGGAATAGACGCACCTACATTTTCTTCTATATCTTATTAGCTGAAATTTATGATAACAAAACTTGCTGAAGAAACCTTTTTTACAAATAGAAAGCCTTTAAGAAACCTTAATTGTATACTTCTCAGAAATTGTACAGTTTCTCAGAAATAGTCTTTAATTACTTGCAATGTATTCCAGTTTTAAACAGACAAATTTCCAAAATATTACAATGAAGTCCTGAAGTGTTAATTTTTAAAATACTGAACAGACCTATAGCTGATAAAAATTGCGAAGAAATTATGAAGCAAGTCTACAGAAGCATAAAAAAATTACATATGTACATAAGCAAAAGGCAGGCAGTGAAATATCTTTCTAGATACACTGCTAGAAATGAAAGTATTGGCAAGAAATCTTGAAATACTGATAAATACTGTTTTTCTTATTTTCTGGATGTGCATACAAAAAGAAACACACTCAAACTTTCAGAACTAGCTAAAATAACAAAATCAAACCTGAATAAAACTTTCCATTTTAAAAATTAAAAACATTAATGACAGATTGAAGTTAATTAGTCATAACAAGGATGTCTAGCTTGCCACACAGTTTTAGCTCTAAATACTCATCTGGAGATTTTCTGATGCCAGATCTCAAGCACAGATGTGGAAGATCAGTGTATTACATATAAAAGTAAAAACATAGAAAGGGATTATTATCACACTGCTAAAACTGATTGCTTCGGCAGGGAAAGTAATTAAAAAGAACAAGTAGCCAATCCATATTTAGTCAGCTGAGAACCTGAGACAAATAAGAACACAGTAACGACTGGAATTGGATGGGAATGTTTCTCCTATCTCAGTAGACTACCATAAAGAAGTTCTGTTCCAAATCTGAAGGAAAAAAATGAGCTCTTTGTTAGCTGAAAGTTTTGTTTGTGTAAGTCACAATGAAACATTTTATTGATAACTTTTAAAAATGTTTGTAAGTTTGAAAATCAAAGTCATTGAAACAGAAAAATTTACATGAACCAATCTTTTTAATAAAAAATTTTTGCAGGGATAAATCAACATTTTCACATAAAAGCCACTTTTGCAGATACTCCAAATCAAATTTAGTTAACAGCCAATCACTGAGACTCCATGTAACCTTGACAGATATTTTGATAGCAACAGATACAGGAAGTATCCAACCTCTGACTTGTCTGCTTTACACAACACATGCAGTTAGTTCCTTTATCTGCACTGTGAAGAAAGAAGAGTCTCCTGTGATAGGACAGCAACCCTCTCCAGGGAGAACAACTGCTAACAGTCTGTACAACACCACCAGCTGATGGTACTTTACAGAGACAAATGTTTATTCAGTGAATCCTTCCTCTTCTCACTCTTCAAATGCAAAAGCAGCTCTTGTGAGATTCTTCACAGTGGAAAGATGCCTTTTGCAAACTGATTAGCCCCACTTCAAGACTGAACAGAGAGTTCCTTTCTAGATTTTCAATTAAATATATATATATACACACACATTAAAAAAAGGAATTTAATTTCATGAGAGTGACTGGAATCTGTTTGTAGATAGCATAAACAGAATAAAGGATGCAGGAAGAGGGCAGTAGGCATAGGTTCACCAAGGCACAGATTTACGGATGGCAGAAGAAAATACAGGAAAGTTGCAAAACCACTGAGAACCGCAGCAGCATTAACCAAACACTAAAGTAGACATTACAATACCTGTTTAGCTTTGATCTATGGAAATAATTTTATGGAAACAACTGAACATGATTTCTGGAAAGAATTTGACAGATATGATATTAAATACAAATGCTTAGATACAAATACAAATGCCAAGAGACTTAAAGTTGTTCATCAGTTCTGCAAAGTCTATTAAAAAGGCTGTTTAGGTTTTGTGTCTCTATAACTCTAAACAAATGAGAAGGGGGAAAAATGGAAAATGGATTAAAAACAGCAAATATAAGGTTATATAACAAAAAAGGCCAAATTTAAATCAATGAATAAATATTTCAACAAGAAAAATTACCCCATATTAAGTAACACAATCTGGTAGGACAAAAATACATAACTGAAATAATAATGGAGACAATACATATTTTACAGTTATGACAACACAAAACTAAGGCGATTTATTTTTAAATTATTATTAATCTGTAAATTAAGACACCTAGTCTTAGCTGGGATCAATGTGAATAACTGAAGGGAAAAACAAGAAAAAGAGTGCATAGTTTAGAGTTTGCTAAGGACTGACAACTCCAGGGGAAATACAGGGATGAATTGTGCTACTGGAGACAGAACAGATGGTCACTCTTGAGCAACTTCAGCTGTTAAAGAATTTACTAGTAAAGGAAAAAAAAGGAGGGGAGGAAGCAGTGAAGCAAGATGTCCTTGACAAAGTTTTTGTTAAGTTTTATGAAAAATAAGTACAGCTTGAAGAATAAGATCTAAATATAAGTCATCTTTCCTTAAATCTAAGCAAAAACCATATTTTCCTAACAGCACATAACGACTGACCTTGCTTATGAGAAAACTGATTTCAATATTTATTTCCTATCTTTAACCAAATCATAATAAATAAAAAGTATAAGATTCCAACATATCTGAAGTGTGAGGAAGATTGAATTCCTACTTAACTGGCTATTTGGTATTGTTTGTTGTCAATTTTCTTGTTTTAGTTCATTGTTCTAAAACTGTCACATGAAAAAATATTATGAGAAACTGAAATGCACACATTAAATAGACTAATTGCACATACTACTAAAAAAAAAAAAAACCAACCCATGAGTGGTCCGTACCATACTGACCATCTGGACCTGCTAAAACAAATGATGTAACAGAGAAAGCAAAGAAATCTCATGAAAACAATTCCCTTGCTAACTAAACTGTCCAGATTATTCTTCTAACCTCTAAATTATCTACTTTCTACCTCAATTTTAAAGTTATATCATTTGTTTTAAAGGCCATAGTCTCTTTTGGATAACTTACTCTGTTCCAAAAAAAAAAAAAATCATGACATGCCTCAATCCTGCATCATAACACAATGTGCCAAGTACAACTTCACCTTGATAAGCCTCTGACCTACTGCACATCAACTGGGATCTTCCCCTTGGAATATCTATCCATGCTGTTCACATCTATGCTTCTTCTTCCACAGCCTATATCATACTGTGTTAATCATCTCTGCAAACCAATTAGCTATAGGTCTCTACTATTTTAAATGTTGAAGACACTAATGAGGTAGAAGCAACTTTTGAAGAGGTATGTGCATCTAGACAGGAACATGATTGTCTGTAATATGAAATCCCCACAAAACTCCAATGGAAATTTCAATAAATTATGTAAAACTGCTCATCTGTGAGCCTCAAGTTGGAGGCCAGTAACTAGCAGTGAACTCCAGGGTCAATACTGGGTCCAGTCCTGTTTAACATCTTCATTAATGATCTGGATGATGGAGCAGAGCGTACCCTCAGCAATTTGCTGAGGAGACCAAACTGGGAAGAGTGGCCGATATGCCAAAAGGTCATGCTGCCATCCAGAGGGAACTGGACAGGCTGAAGAAATGGACTGGCAGGAACTCCATGGGTCCTGGAATTTAAGAAGGATATGAATGTTCTTGAATGCCTCCAGAGGAACGCAACAAAACTGGTGAAAGGGCTAGAAGGAATGCCCTATGAGGAGGGGCTAAGGACTTTTGGGTTTGTCAAGTTAGGAGAAAAGGAGGCTGAGGTAGAAACCATTAGAACCTAATGGTTCTCTACAGCTTCCTAAGGAGGGAAGTGGAGAGGGAGGTGCTGATATCTTCTCCCTGGGATCCAGTGATAGGATTTGTGGGAATGGTTCAAAGCTGTGCCAGGGGAGGTTTAGACTGGACATCAGGAAGCATTTCTTTATCAAGAGAGTGATAAAGGCTGGAACAGGGTTCCTAGAGAGGTGGTCGATGCCCCAAGCCTGTCAGTGTTCAAGAGGCATTTGGACAATGCCCTTAATAATACGCTTTAACTTTTGGTCAGCCCTGAAGTGGTCAGGCAGTTGGACTAGATGATCATTGGAGGTCCCTCCCAACTGAAATAGTCTGTTTTATTCTAAGAAGATATATAAAAAAAAAATTGCTCCAAATACAAAATAAACTTAAATACTACTATAGCAACATGCAAAATCTTCAGCACCATCATATGAGATGCTATAAAACATACATCATGTAACATCACCAAGATTGTTTATTGCTGATAGAACACATACAGAAGTAAAAAAAAATTATTCTTTTCAACCGCAAGGGAAACACTATTGTTCTCCTGCAGCAGCTACTTTTTCTGTATGCTCCAATTTTTGGAAATAGTTTCTCCAGGACATAAGCTCTGTCCAGAATACTATGTAATCTACATTCAAAAGGATGTGAAGAGAGGGAAGGGGAACATGGAAACAAAGACTGATGATAAAACCAAGTAGTAACTCAGTAGATATTAACTCATATTGGACTATTTATTTTTTTTAAAACTTTCATTTTTCATAACCTGACACCTGAGGGATAAGAAAAAGCAGCTGATTGCGACTTATCTGGAGAGCAGCACCCTTACTATAGGATGGCGTGGAAGAAAGCATAGGAACAATGGCGAAAAAAATTACAGGTCTGTCATTGGCAGAACACAGAAGGTCAACTTCTGAGATACAAGGTTGGAATATAAAGGACACTTAAAATGAGAGCCAGAACATTAACATACTTCAAGCAGATGACAAAGACTAGATCAATAGAACTAACTGCTATTAAGAAACAAGTGTGTGCATGGGTTGTTTTTGGTTTTTTTAACAGTACTTAAGAGCTGTACTTCACAAAGTACGGCAAATGCCTTTAATGGAATTCAGAAATGAGGTTTTTAATCTTAAAATTCCCTAGATCATGTATTAAAAACTGAATCCTCAAGACAAAACTTATAGATGCAGCATTACTTCTAAACACATTAAGTTTTTTTATTGTTTTATTTTTTCAGTTATCCAAAACTGACACCAAGATATTTAAAATAAAATTAGTGGGGTTTTTGTATCTCATTATCCAGTTCTCCTTGTCAGTATAAGTCCCTGCTGCCTGTAGGCTGGTTAAGGTTGTTTCCTCCCCTCTGAAATGAAACACCTACCGTAAGCTTTATCATTTCTGACTATACCAAACACAGAAGATTCATTTCTTCAATGCATAATTGGGTTAAACATAAGTAATCCAGTAAGGAAAAACACTTTTGGGTGGTATGGGAAAATTTGGCTTGGCAGCAGAGTAGGGAATACATAATCAGACCATACCAATAACATGGAGAAATAAGCAAATTCTAGCAGGACTGAACATGAGCCAGCAGTGTTCCCTAGCAGGAAAGAAATCAACAGTATCCTTGGCAGTATTAACTGCAGCACAGCCAACGTATCAAGGGAAGGGATTATCCTCCTCTACTCAGCACTTACTAGACCACTCCTAGAATACAGCATCCAGTGTTGGGGTTCCCAAGAGAAGGAAGACATCAATAAACAGAAGCACCTTCCCCATCAGGAGAGGCTGAGGGACAAGGGCCTGCTCAGCCTGGAGAACAGACTGCTTCAGGACCTGACAGCAGCCCCTGAGTATCTGCGAGGAGGTGATCAAGAAGACAAAGCCAGGCTCCTCAGAGTGGTGCACAATAAGAACACAACAGACAACATACATAAGTTGAAAAAAATGAGTTTCAGTCTCGACAGAAGGAAAATCTTTTTCAACCTGAGGACAGTCAAGCAGTGGAACAGTTTGACCAGAGAGGCTGCAGTCTGCATCCTTGGAGGTTTTCAAGACCACAGGATAAAGTCCTGAGCAAGCTCACAGTCGGCATGGCTTTGAGCAGGAGGTTGGACACTAGAGACTGCTTGAGCAGGGTGACTGAACAAGACCTCCAGAAGTCCCTTCCAACCTCAACCATTCTACGATTCTGCAACTTCCTGAGGTCTCTTCCAACCCAAGTTTTCCTACAAATTTACTGAATAAAAATTTAAAAGATTAAGCTAGTTCTAAAACCAAAGTACTCCATTATTTTTTGTAAAATAATTCAGATTTCTAATGACTATTTTAAATAGTAACTTGAAGTAAAATAGGTCTGGTGGTTTTAAGAAGTCATTCAAAACCCACAGAACATTTGTAAGAAGTAGGAAGCTTCTAGTATAGGGTTGGAAAACAATTTGTCAATGATTAAAAAAGCTCACAGTAGAGGAAAAAAAAAAAAGATAAATAATCCCTACTTTCATATTTTAACAATGTCAGTGTAAAACACTGCCATATGCTTAAAATTAGACTGAAATTTGGACAGCGTCTTCAAAAATAAAACTAGATTTATACAAACAAGTAATACCAAAATAAAAAAGCAAATCAAACTGATCTATAAATAATAAAAAAGCAGAAAATTAAAGGGAGTGAGAGACAACAAAATTGGTTTCCTGTTTTAATGCAGAATTATACAAGAATAAGAAGCTGTCAATACAGTTGCTTGTATTTTTTCCAAAATATTTTGGAAAAAAAAAATCTAGCACTCTCAACTCAAGCTTGACTTGTAAATAAATCTCTCAAAAGCAAAGGATACATCCATAAAATCTAAAGATGAGTGCATTTTTTCAGTTACCTGATAAAATTCTGCCTCCAGTAAAATAACTGAATACATCCCTATGAAAACCCAGCCAAAGAAGTTGGAAGAACCTGAGTTGTTCTTCCTATTTCTATCCACAAATCCCTATCAGGTCTCTGGCAATCCAGCAATCTATCCCGTGGCATAAATTTCTCATACACAAAAACTTTTCACTTAAAACTTTGCCTTTTCTTTCTCAAGTTTTTAGAGCTGAACCACTGGATCTTAAAAGTCTTTTGCCTTTGGAAATATCCATAAAAATCTAAAGGATGTTTAATGCTCTTTAGGAGAAGGTTAAGTCTAACTAGTGCTTTCAGAACTGAAATCTGAAAAATTAAGTTTATTCAACTGTAAGATGTGTCAATGTTTAAGCTGAACCTGGTTAATTAAGGAAATAATCATCATCTGTTGATGGAAAAAGCTACCTCCTGTGTTAAGAAACCTTTATTTAAACACTCTCCATACTCTATGAGTTTATTTAACAGAAGGAAAAACAGACTAGCAAGCTTAATTTAATTCTGTGGTTTAATGACTAATGTGTATTGCATTCATTTTCCAGGAATGTTAATATAGATCGCTTAGAAACATAAGAAGAGTTATAACAGTACAGATTGTCCCTGAACAATACTTAATGAGTGACTATGGTTACTACTATTAGCAGGAGTCTGAGATTTGGGCCTGTAACCATGTTTATTTACACAAGGGGAAATCCTTCTGTGTATGTTCAAGAGACACTGAGCTTTGTCTATGATTCTGTCACTTCAATTTTCTGCCATAGAAATAATCAGAATTTGAGTTTCCTTCTTTTGTGTTGATGTACTGTAAAATGCAACTGATATAATGTATACGATAATTGATATGTCCTAATTATCCTGTTGTATAAAAGCTTAAGTTCATGAAAGAAAATTTATCAGACTTTTTATTTCTGAAGGGAAAACAATGATTAGCATATAGTTTGGAAATGTTTAAATTATCACAAGCCTTCCCTCTCCAAATATGTAATACATCAATGATTAATGCTTTGTGATATAAAAGTTAAGCATAGCTAATCACTAATTAACAAATGTAAGATAGAGAACAAGGTTAAATGCAAAATAATTGCATTTGTTGTATGCTTAGTGTTTTCTTGTGTCCTTTTATCCCATCTTCATCTAAAAGACAACACCTAGGCTCAGTCTAACTTGTGCAAAGCCCAGCGGGTATTGTGGTATCAAAAGCAAGACAGTGTGCCTTGCCTAACTGCAAAACGCTGACAGTCAAGTTTGGAAAGGATCTCCTTCACCTACACAACTATCAGTGCTACTCCCAAAAAGAAAAGAGGGCAGAAACATCTGTGAGGAATCACCTCCTTTTTACTTTCCCTGTGAATATTTTAGAAAGGAGAAGGGAAGAGTGAGAAAAGAGATCTTTCAGGAGAAGGTAGAACCCACCTACTGTGATACTTCCTGTTTTGGTCTGAAGGCTGGTGTTACCTATTAGGAAAAGAAAAGGGGAAAAAATGTTAAAAGCATATTATTTAACTGGTTTCTAAAATCATAACAAAGGCTACAGTAATGTGATCCTATACAAGGGCATTATAGTTGTAGTAGTATATTGAATCACATATAAAAGCAAAATAGCATAAACCAGTTATATTGCTTGAATGTTATTGCATTACAAACAAAAATCTCAACACGTGTGGGTAACAATGAAGTGATTCCAAACAAGAAAAACACTCTGAGTAAAGCTTGAAGACACAGACTGAATGTGAGGGAGAGAAAGGCATTGCAAGGCTAAAGCATAATATTTTCTTATTTTATTTTGGACCAATTTTTTTTTTAATTGCTCTGATGCCTGCAACAGCACTACGGATAATTTAAGTAGTTTAATAGGATGAGTAAGATAAACAGTTTCTATTTTCCTCTTTTATACACATACACACATGCTACCTCCTGCCCCCAAAGGGATTTTTTGCTTTGTTCTCAAAGGCTACTTTGTGGACTCACTGAACGTTACATACTCCCTCCAACTTATTTTTAAGTGCATGACAACCCCCTGTCAATGCTTTTCATCAACTTCAGTGAGATCTGAGCATGTTAGACAGACCAGAGAACATCAAACAAAAGAGTGTATAAGGCAAAAAACGTAGAATTGTCTCCTACCAAACTTGCATTACTTTGAATAGGCACTGGTGTTTTAGCCTTAAAAATCTCAAAATACATTTTCTTCCCCTTTACCTATGGCATCAAAAGAATCTGGAAGGAGGACAGATGACCTCATAAGAGAAAAGCCATCTGTACTACTAACAGTCTAACAAAGTTGGTAGAAACTTCCATAGTTCCATGTATGTTACACATGAATAATTATGTCACAAAAACCCACTTTAAATTAAAAAACTAAACCACATGTCATTCCTGCCACTCTCTCATCCTCCCAGGAGCATAAACAGATTGAAAAATAAGGTTGATCACAGTAATTGAGTCCAGTTTAGTGGAGTATTCACAACAATCTTCAGTTCTTTTAGAAGAGGTCTTTCAAAATTGCAAATGGATCAAACTTTGCTCCTATCTTCTGTAATTACACAGTAGTAAACAACCATTAGGGTAGAACACATTCCACTCTATATGACCTGTAGCATTCTTCTTAGTGGTCTGTGGGCTGAAAGCTAGAAAAGCAGTCTATCATCAATAGTCTTAAATTCATAATTTCAAGCACATACTGTACAAAATACTTAGGGGTTCTCAAAATCAGAGTCAAACCAAAACCACATTAAAATGAACTTGAAAGACATTTGGCTTTGCTGTTTTTAAAAGGCACACTATAATTATCCCACTCTTTTCCCCATTTTATCATGACTAGTACTTATTTTTGTACAACCTACAAAAAAAGCCTAGGCTTTGTCAGCTCCCATGGAGCTGAAGCTAGATTACACTCTGAATATAACCCCTGGGACTTGCGGATTTGCTGATCTGTTCTTTGTTTTTCTCGGTTTTTTGGTTTCTCTTTTGATAAGCAGGTCCTTGAAAAATATTAAAACATTTAGAAATCAAGCTCCTATTAGCTATGAACTAATATGGCAGATATGACTAATGTTGCGTAATGTAAACATATTAGTGCAATAGGCTCACTTCAAACATTTAGCTAGAACAAAAGTTGCTTTCAAAGCAGATAGGAAATTCCTGCTGTGTTGTAACCTGCACTGCCTACAGACAGTGCACAGAAGTGTACTTTTGGTTGTATAATTGTTCCATGAAGGCCACCACTTAACTTACAGTTTTTAAGCTAGCCAAGTATTTTTTTGATATGTCAAGGGCAAAGAGAGAAAGACATGACTGAAGGTGATTACTAGTTTGCTTATTACATCCAACTTACTTCAGTATTGTGGTGCAATACTATGAAGTCCAAAACCTAATAGTTTTAACACAATATTGATGACAGTGGCTTAGTGTTTCTTTTATTGCTTCTGAAGAAACAGTTATCTTTTCTATCATGTACAAGCTTTGCTTCTCCATAAACACTATAAAACTGAGAACTACAGTATTGCAAGTCAGGATCAGCATAGGACAACGGGCAAAGGATGGGTTTTGGGATATAAAGGAAGGCATCGCTTTACATTGTATTATTTCCATTGCTTCAATTTGTTTTGAAGGCTCTCAAGGTGGCAGGGTTATTCCAATGAACAGAAAAAGCAAATAAACCATTATGCAGCTTTTACCATTTTGACTCTGCATTTTAAATTTACATCAGATTAAAGTAGACACACACCTAAAAAGGAACTAAAATAAAATTAATTTCTACAATCCCACTTTATAGATAGTAAAATCCTGAAACATAGCTGGAATGTATGGAACATACTTTGGTATATCAGATTCTTTTCAGAAGAGATTATATAGTGCCAAGCTCAACCATTATTCTGTACTACCGTCGAAACAATGCCAATTTTCTATTTTGTCTTATTCAGGTCACTGACAGGATAAGGCAGCTATATGTTCACCTTTTCCTATATATTAATCAGTGTGTAAATATATAAAGAAACTTCAATAACCATGTTTTCCAGTGTGATTCTCTCACATAATGAAATAGTTACTAGACTATGACCGAAGAAAAGGTTAAAAGCAAATATAAAGTTCTGCATGTGAGACAAATCAACCCTGTAAAGCAACAGAAGTTGAGTGCTGACTGTTTGCAAAGAAGCTTTGCAGGTAAGGACCTGTGCATCTTGATAGACACCAACTTCAGTCTGAGTCAGTAAAGGTTGCTCTTCAGTAAAGGTTGCTCTAAGCCCACTTTAAGCATTGATTTGGACTAGATGTCAAATGCCTCTCCAATGTAAACTATTTTGTGAATAAACTAAATTAATAATTAATGCAACTCAATCCAAGACTTTGGCTCAGTTGCAAAGAGGGGTTTCCTTTTACTCCTGTGTGCCCCTCTGTGGAGGGGTTTCACTCTAGCACTATTGCCCCTTGGATAAAGTAGCCCATTTCTCAGTCTCAGAGCTTTTGGCCTTTTGCTTTTTTAAGTGTCAACTAGAAAGCTCAATGGCACCTGACATCTGTAACACCTGTTACAGAAACTGATTAAAATGACTCAAAACCAATTTCTTCAAAATAGTGCATTATTCATTTGCATAAAAGTATGAAGCATGCAAAAGTGCAATTAAGAATGCCTACATGCATATTCTCTCACCTTTCCTTTTTTCCTTGGCAAGACTAATTAGATTCAATAGGGATTGTTGACCCCCTTCCCTTCAGTTGTAGGTTGGACTACAGAAAAAGCCATGTATACTCACTGATACTTCCATAGATATCTTAATCCCCCATTCTAATGTCATCTTAAATATTTTAGTGACTTCAGATCTGAGATATATGCTGGGAACAGCCCATTTCTGGACATTTCAATCCAGCTTTCTTATTGGATATATGAATTACTTAGATTTTACATTAAGAGGTGCCTGCAAAATGCAAGCTATTTTGTTATTTGGAGACAGCATTACTCAAACTCCTTGTAGCATAAAATTTACAACTTTTCAGAAACAGTAATTTTAATATGAAAATGCTTAGGATACCTTTAAGTAAAATATTAAATTCTATTAAGTTTTTAAATTACTAGTACAGTACAAACAAAAATTATGCACTATAAGGAATGAAATCTAGCAGACATTAAAAAGTGAACTAAATTCAATTTAAATTAAAAGTAAAATGTTCAAACTACCATTTGTATTCATCCTTCTAACAGTGATACAGGCATTCTATAAAAAAATCATAACAGTAATTTTTGTTCTAAAACAAAAATACCAGTCCCAACAATGTCAAATACATGGTACACACAATATACACTCACTCACTTAAAAAATAAAAGGCTCAGATAATCTTTGGTCTGTAGTTTGTTTGTATCATGCCGGTGGGTTGGTTTTGGGTTTTTTTTGTCTGGGTTTTTTTTTGTGACAGCAAAGAAAATTTAACTTCTGATTATATGCTCATGCCTCCATAATCTGAGGCACTGGAGAGAATACTGAATACTGCTGTTATGGGATTACTTAAGGACTGTAATACAGAATCACTACAGTGTTTCTACACAGTCAGTTTTAGTCTTTCAGGTCCTAATTTTAATTCCATTCAGGCCCTTCCTGAGCCAAGTTTTACACTCAAGCTGACAGTTTTGGAACTGTACAGCCTGAGTTTCAACTACAAAATAGGTCTCAGGCAGATTTGTAAATTTTGTGTTGCCCTGACTTCAAAGTTCTCAGTAAAAAAGCAATGAAGTCTAGCTCAGTTGTGTGCACAGATGTGCTGATTTTACGCCAACTGTAACATCAGCATGCTGTCAGCTATAGGGAAATAGTGGGCTTCATTGCCCAAGAAGCAATCTGACCAAGTGTTTACAAACAAAACTGCTGCTAAAATTGAGCTACCTCATGAGCAAAGACTAGAAGTGATCATTTTTTTCTAACATAAAATAATAATAGTTTATCTTTTCTGCTAATATATATGTGCATATATATGCAATATAATAATTTTGAATACTTTGAAAGTATTTGCTCTTACTATTAAAACATGATTGAGGAGCATGATGTTTTACAGAAAATATTTTTCTGAAAAAAACAGAAGTACCAAGCAAATGTTAATGTGCAATTGTTTTTAAAAGAAACAGCTAAAATAATGTTAGGTGTTCCAGACCCATTTAGTAGAGAGCTCATGAAAACAACCCTGAAGTAATATAAAAAATGTCTGTATAATTTGGACACAATTCTATTTGTTTTCACACTGTTGTTCAGCTAAATGACAACGAGGCATTACTGAGGAAGTAAGTCACTAACTACAGCAGCTAGCCAAAAGATGAGCCAGCAGGGAAGACGACCAGCCTGGCTGAACAGAGAATTTTTGCTGGAACTCAGGAGAAAAAAAAGAGAGTTTATGACCTTTGGAAGAAGGGGTAGGCAACTCAGGAGGACTACAAGGATGTCATAAGGTTATACAGGAAGAAGACTGGAAGGGCCAAAGTCCAACTAGAACTTAACGTGGCTACTACTGCAAAAGACAATTTAAAAAGTTTCTATTAATACATTAGCAACAAAAGGAGAGCTAAGGAGAATCTCCATCCTTTATTGGATGGGGTGGGGTGGGGGGAGGGAAACATAGTGACAAAGGATGAGGAAAAGGCCAAGGTACTTAACGCCTTCTTTACCTTAGTCTTTAATGGTCAGACCAGTTGTTCTCCGGGTACCCAGCCTCTGAACTGGAATACAGGGATGGGGAGCAGAATGAAGCCATCATAACCCAAGGGGAAATGGTTAGCGACCTACTACACCACTTAGACACATGCAGGTCTATGGGGGTGAATGGGATCCACCCCAGGGCACTGAGAGAGCTGGTGGAAATGCTCACCAAGCCACTTTCCAGCATTTATCAGCAGTCCTGGCTAACTGGGGAGGTCCCAGTTGACTGGAGCTTAGCCAATATGATGCCCATCTACAAGAAGGGCTGGAAGGAGGATCCAGAGAACTACAGGCCTGTCAGTCTGACCTCGGTGCCAGGGAAGGTTATGGAGCAAATCATCTTGCGTGCCATCACATGGCACATACAGGACAACCAGGTGATCAGGCCCAGTCAGAATGGGTTCATGAAAGGCAGGTCCTGCTTGACTAACCTGATATCCTTCTATGACAAGGTGACCCACTCAGCGCACCAGGGAAAGGCTATGGATGTTTTCTACCTGGACTTTAGTAAAGCCTTTGACACTGTTTCCCACAGCATTCACCTGGAAAAAACTGGCTGCTCATGGCTTGGCCGTGCATATTCTTTGCTTGGTAAAAACCCGCCTGGATGGCCGGGCCCAAAGAGTTGTGGTGAGTGGAGTTAAATCCACTTGGCAGCCAGTCACAAGTGGTGTTCCTCAGGGCTCAGTACTGGGGCCACTTGTGTTTAATATCTTTATCAATGATCTGGATGAGGGGATCAAGTGCACCCTCAGTAAGTTTGCAGACGACACCAAGTTGGGCAGGAGTGTTGATCTGCTTGAGGGCAGGAAGGCTCTGCAGAGGGATCTTGACAGGCTGGATCGATGGGCTGAGGCCAACTGTATGAGGTTGAACAATGCCAAGTGCTGGATCCTGCACTTTGGTCACAACAACCCCAAGCAACGCTACAGGCTTGGGGAAAGTGGCTGGAAAGCTGCCCGGCCAAAAAGGGCCTGGGGGTGTTGGTTGACAGCCAGCAGCGTGCCCAGGTAGCCATGAAGGCCAACAGCATCCTGGGTTGTATCAGACAGAGTGTGGCCAGCAGGACTAGGGAAGCAATTGTGCCCCTTTACTCAGTTCTGGTGAGGCCGCACCTTGAGCGCTGTGTTCAGTTTTGGGCCCCTCACTTCAAGAAAGACATTGAGGTGCTGAAGTGTGTCACAAGAAGGACAAAACTGGTGAAGGGTCTGGAGCACAAGTCTTACAAGGAGCAGCTGAGAGAACTAGGGTTGTTTAGCTTGGAGAAAAGGAGGCTGAGGGGAGACCTGATCACTCTCTACAACTACCTGAAAGGAGGTTGTAGCCAGGTGGGTGTTATCCTATTACTTGTTACTTGGGAGAAATGACCAAGAGGAAATGGCCTCAAGTTGTGCCAGGGGAGGTTTAGATTGGCTATCAGGAAAAATTTCTTCACTGACAGGCTTGTCAAGCATTGGAACAGGCTGCCCAGGGAAGTGGCTGAGTCACCATCCCTGGAGGTATTTAAAAGACGTGTAGATGTGGCACTTAGGGATGTGGTTTAGTGGTGGACTGGGCAGTGCTAGGTTGACTGTTGGACTCAATCTTGGAGGTTGTTTCCAAACTAAACGATTCTGTGTGTTATCATTTCATTTTTGTTCTCTTGGCACAAAAATAAACTTCTGGATATGGACAGAGGCATGAACATGCTCACAAACTGATTATTCCACAGTATCATTATATCAGCGTGAAGTTAGAAAGAAACCAAAACAAAACAGCTTTTCAGACAAATACCAGTAACAATACAGTCTACATGTTAAAAAAATACAATAACAAGAAGGAAAAAAACCAAACCAAAAAACTTATTTCTGCCTATACATGCTGAAGTGCTTTACCTAACAGGTTTAGAAACCAGTCTTAAGTTTACTATAAATGGACAAAGGAGTTACTCCTTTAAGGAAGAAACAAGAGTCACTTCTGGAGCAAGGTGACAACACAAAATTGCTAAGAAATTGAAGCAAATTTTTTATAAGGCATATAGCTGGAAATCTGAAACACTGACTGACCTGAGTAATTTTCACTCTTTTTACATCCTCCAGTTCATTTTACTTAATGTTAAATCACCACAAATGCATTACAGCACAGTCAACATTCAGTACAAAGCTTGTTAAATTAGAAAACCACACCAGATTCCAACCCTGCCTGCTGTTTATATAAAAGACACTGAAGTCAGTTAGTTTTAGTTCTAGGCAAAGGACAGTAAAGAGTGGATGGATTAGAGACTCATTTTCCCCAGTCAAGCAACAAACTGTCACCACTCTATTACTGTAAGGTGCTAGCACACAGACCATTTCCGCTAAAAACATTGAAATACAACTGAGTTCTACCATAGTTCTTAGTAGATGCTGTAAGAGTTACTTCTCCTATGAAGAAAATAAAGGGTGAAGAAAGGGGAAAAGAAGCCTCTTTACTATTTTTAGTGTAATTTTCATTGCTGAATTTTAAAATATTTTGACATCCTTAGTATGCATGATATGTTTCTTTCTTATAATATATGCTTTTTATTATTTCACAAGTGTGCTTATAAAATTGTTTTTAAAAATAAATACAGTATGCTATATGGTAAGTTAATTCTCATCAATTCAGCCTCTAACAAATACAGAGCTGCTTTGTTCACATACTGCGCAGTTGATATAGTGATAATCTATAGCATTAGTCCATTTGTTACTGTGAACATTACGAATACCTTCAAAGCAGCTAGATTTGTGACAGTATTTCCTTCTTACCATGAATACTTCCCAGCAGAATATCACCTGCTATTGAAGAGAGAGATGATGATTCTGCGTAGAGATACTTAGTTTTCAGCAGCCCATCTTCAGTAGATATGTTGATGGATGTCCCCTGCAGCTTCTCTATATTCACACTCTAAGAGAAATAAACTTGAATAAACGTAATGGAAACCTTGTCATCACAGTTTGAAAAGGCAGAGGGAAGTAACACTATTAAGAGGCAAAACAAATGGAAGGCAGTTGTTGGTGCAGAACAAATAGAATCAAATTCTTAGTTAAAAGCTACACAAAACAAAACAAAAAACCTTTTCATCCAAGAGCTCTGACCAGTAACTTAATGATTCTTTACAGCATTCCTATGAATTATTACATCCATCATACAGGTGAAGAACCCAAACAAACAATCACAAACAGATGAAAGAAAAACTTGATTTATTTTTTAAAAACTAAACACTTCATTTTGAAAAACAAAAAAAATTATTAGCTCTAATAATGAAGACAACATTCATACAACATTATGACGCTTAAAGCATTGGTAATCAGGTTTCTGCCACCATATACTGAAACATCCACTGTCTTTGTTACATACAGCTATTTATGCAGATTTTTAACTGGCTCATTTTGTAGACATAGCTTTGGTGAAGGTTTGCAAAGAAGCCACATCAGCTCTTTCTCTCAGTATAATTGTTCATATTACCTTGGTTACACAGGCCTCTATTCTTGGACTTAAGCCCCAAGCTATACAAAGCCTTGAAATATGAAGGATAAGATCTGCACTTCTACTTCTTTTCATTAGAAATGGAGAGAAAGGATAGGATTTGAAAAGTTGTGCTATGGATAGATTTGGGGAATAAAGGGTGATAGTTGAGATTATCTATGTACAAGTAACAAGCCATGTGACATAACCTACACCTCTTAACAAAATAGAACAAATCACATTCTTGTGCAACTACCGTATGAATTTAATTCTATTCTTCCTCAGTTAAACTTGATTTATGATGGAATCATGCAATAGTTCATCCTGAAACCCCGTTCAATTTGGTTTTATTTCGCTTATGCAGACTTTAAGTGAATTGCACAAAATCCTTATTCATTACATGGAATGATATATGGTTTTCTAGATCAAACTGTGCCTTACATGTCAATTTATCTTTAAATCCACTTTGTCATTTTAGCATTGTCATCTTGTGGAAAAAAGTTAATAGAAAAAATTGTCTGCTGACCCTTCCAATGTTATGTTTTATAAAGAATATGCTATGGATGAAGTAGGAGGTATTCTGACAAACAGCAACTAGTGTTACCCAAACTCCACGCTGTATTGTGTCCCAAGAGGTGAGGTAAAGAGGCTGGTTTAGTATGGAATATATAACAGCCAAATTACACTGTGACCTTACCAATCCATACATACTGAGCTTTATGCTGTCTTTACACCTTAGGTCATAAGATTACATAATGGAGTCTTGTCTTAAGACTTCTGACATGATGCAATGCTACAATACATAAGTCTCCAAGAACGTAACAAGCTACATTAACCCTTCGGAAAAATCTGGTGATCAAAGTGCTATGCGAGAATTAGAGATATATGACAGTCAATGTCTACAATCTCTGTAGGTGATACTGCTTAAAACTATGCTACAGAATCTAAGCATCAACAGTAAACAAACCTAATGATATTAAGGCATAATTTGTCACTACTCAAGTGACAGTAATTCAGCTTTTCAATCTTTTGATGCTTCTAACAAAACTCTAACAAGTAGGGACCTTAACAAACAAAGTTTACATTGCATCTGTGCTAGGAATGCTTCCCACACAGTACTCCACTACTCCCACACCCAGGATGGCAAAGTGTAAACCTGCTGCCTTACATGGCCAAAGCAACAAGAAAAGCCACTGTCATTTTAGGCTCTATGATCTAATCCTGTTCTGAAGAGAGTTAAATGATTTGCAAAGTACCTTTCCAATTTTAGCAGGGCCAGCATTGCTATCAGCATAATGAAAATAGAGTGAGGCACACTTTAAGGGGGGGGAAAAAAAAAAATCTCATAATTGGGTGCAAACTGGTGCCATGTGGCATTCCTGAACTGGAAGAGGAAAGCCCAAAAAGCTACATCTGTTACCATGGTATGCAAGTTTTGACACTATTTAGATATTTATCTTATTAAAATATTATGAAGTACCTTATTATAAACAAGCTCACATACCACCTCTTCTTAGATACCAGCCTCAACCATCTTTCTTAAAAATGCACAGGAATAAAAAGAGTTGTCTCAGCACATGATAGAAATAAGTACTGAGTTAGCTAGTTACTATTAAGAAAAAACGAAACACCAAAACCCAAAAACTATCAATTCAATGAACATTTGTTTCAGAATAACCCAAATCTTGGGGGAGAAGGGGAAGGTCAGACTGCTCAAGTATAAGACTAAAAAAAAGTATTCTAGATAGGGAAAGCATGGAAAAAAAATAGGATTGCTTCTTACTAAGACTAAATATGTTTTCAGTCCAAATTCTTTAACTTTTATGAATTTTTGGCAGAACATAGATGTTTGGCTCTGCTAAGTAAGTGCTATAGAAAAGTCCCTGTGGCACAGATTAGCTAATGATTCCCCAGTCAAACCAATTTATTTTTGTCCATTGAACCACTAGGTTTTCTGGAAAAATCCCTTCCCTTAAGAGCAGAGTCTTGGGAGTTGCAGTGACTGAGACTGACCACATGCTCAAGTTCTATCAGTTTAAAGAAAAAGTGCCTATCTTCATAAATCAGACTGAAAATGTTTTTGCACCCACATTTTCACCTGAAACTAATATCTTGCTACGTTAAAATACGACATAAACAACTCCTTCCCCACATATTCCTCATCTTGGCCTTCCTTTTTGTGCTATTCTTGCTTAGAAATTTTATGAGTGTCTTCTCTATTTTTCCCCTTAAAAAATATTCTCTGTTTCTCAAGTGCTTAGTGTCTTTTACCACATCCTTTCCCTCCCCATCTCCAGGAGGGGGCTGGAAATGCTGACAGAGCCATAATTACATAATGATGACTACAACTGATGGAAGAAACTTCTCATACAAACACACAGGAGATGTAAGGCTGACTGATTAATAACAGAAGTGGCTGCCATGGTTTAACCCAGCAGGCAGCTAAAACAACCACACAGCCATTCCCTCACTCCTGTCTCCCAGTGGGATGGGGGAAAGAATCAGGAAAAAAGAAAGTAAAACTCATGCGTTGAGATAAAGACAATTTAGTATGACAGAAAAGGAAGATGATAATAATGATAATAATGATGAATATATAAAACAAGTGATGCACAGAAAATCTGCTCACCACCTGCAGACCACCAATGCCCAGCTAGTTCCTGAGTCATGGTCTAAACCCCCATCCAGCTTCCCCCAAATTATATACTGAGCATGACTTCATATGGTATGGAACATCCCTTTAGCCAGCTGGGGTCGGCTGTCCTGGCTATGTCCCCTACCAGCTTCTTGTGCATCACCAGGCTCCTCACTGGCAGGCCATTAGGACGAAAATGACAGTTGAAAAGTCCCTAACTTCAGATAAACATTGCCTAGCAAGAACTACAAACCTCAGTGTGTTATCAACACTATTCTCATGCTAAACCCAAAACACAGTGCTATATCCGCTACTAGGAAAAAAAATTAACTCTATCCCAGCCAAAACCAGTACAGCGGCCAACTGAGAAAAGAAATCTCACACTATCCTTTCTAACTACACAGCAAAGTTTGTTAATGAGAAGTTAATAACATAAGCAAAAATATTGTTCTATTGTTGTAAAATTCTGTTAAAATGACTCACCACTCAAGTTACTAAAGCTTTACAACTTTTGGGGACATCAAAGCTGGACGCAGTACTCCAGATGGAGTTTCATGAGAGCAGAGTAGAGGGGCAGAATCCCCTCCCTTGATCTGCTGGTCATGCTTCTTTTGATGGCAGGACACAGTTGGTTTTCTAGGCTGCAAGCGCACACTGCCAGCTCATGTTGAGCTTTTCATCTACCAACATGCCCAAGTCCTTCTCCTCAGGGCTGCTCTCAATCCACTTTCCACCCAGCCTGTAGTTGTGCTTGGGATTGCCCCAACCCATGTGCAAGACCTTGCACTTGGCCTTGCTGAACTTCATGCGGTTCGCACAGGCCCACCTCTCAAGCCTGTCAAGGTCCCTCTGGATGGCATCCCTTCCCTCCAGCGTGTAGAGCCACCACACAGCTTGGTGTTATCAGCAGACTTGCTGAGGGTGCACTCAATCCCACTGTCCACGTCACCAACAAAGATGTTAAACAGTGCCAGTCCCAGTAATGACCCCTGAGGAACGCCACTCATCACTGGTTCCACTTGGACATGGAGCCATTGACCACAACTCTGAGTTGAGACTCAAAGCAAAACAATTACATTTCTCATTTTCATGAACTATATTTTGACATAGATATAGATCTAATTATTTTTCTACCATCCACTTGTTTTTATCAACACTAGCAAGATGTTATTCAAAATTAACTCCATGGACCACACTAGTCTAACAAATTAGTTTGGGACAAATGACTAAGCAGCACAACTGTAATTTAAAGACCACCACTGTGCTAGTGTTGTAAACAGCATGCATCCACAGTGGTTAAAGCACTTCCTAGATTGCACTTAATCCTACTCACTCGTAGAAAGCAAGGATTCCAGTTTTCAGATCCTTTCAACAGAAGCCCTCTGCAGGAAGGTGGACGACACATCAAGAAAGCTGTAGAGTATCTCTGCCCTCTTCCATTCCCTGCGGCTGCTAGTGGCTTAGGATGGATTCCAACTCCACTAACTAGTAATAGTTCCAAGAGAACTGCCAATCAATTAGTGCCAATCAGTCCAACTGTGGCATCAACACGGCATGTCACAGTCAGACGTCCCCACTGCTTTATGCTGGGAGGTCTTGCTGGAATGAAATAATGTTCATGAAGAAATACCAATAGTACAGCTACAGCAGCCTCAGGACTCTCTTGTACATAAAAGGCAGGCTAGCACCTATTACAAAGAAATGCGGGTAATTTAATGTTAACTGTTTTTGCAAAATCCAATGGCAAGTTGCTTAGTTTACAGCAGGACGTTAACAGCTCATAGCTGGTTCTATGTAAGCAACCATACGATCTCAGAACATAATCTACAAGGTGCACAACAGTGCCAAATGGCACTTCACAGAGGCATTTTGGACTCCGAGAACATAACAACTTGGTGTTAATTCTAATGTTGGCTAGGGAGAGTTACATGCACTCCTCCTGAGTCTTTCTGCTGGTTTTAAGGGTACCTAATGATTATGAGAGAGTACTGCATGCATCCAAGCTCCTTCCAGACTTGGCTTAGTTCCC
Source organism: Grus americana (assembly GCF_028858705.1). Lineage (NCBI taxonomy): Eukaryota > Metazoa > Chordata > Aves > Gruiformes > Gruidae > Grus > Grus americana. Next base: position 13,998,317 of record NC_072852.1, on the reverse strand, counting down.
TATCTTCATACAGCAATGCCTCAGATCTAATGCATCCTAATGCAACCAGTTGCATGGACATGCCAACCATATTCTGGGCTGCATCAAAAGAACCTTGACCAGCAAGTCAAGGGAGGGGATTCTCTCTCTCTACTCTGCTGCTGTGAGACCCCACCTGGAATACTGCATCCACATCTGGGGTCCCCAGTACAAGAAAGACATGGAGCTGTTGGAGAGAGTCCAGAGGAGGCCACGAAGATGATCAAAGGGCTGGAGCTCCTCTCCTATGAGGACAGGCTGAGAGAGTTGGGGTTGTTCAGCCTGGAGAAAAGAAGGCTCCACGGAGACCTTAGAGCAGCCTTCCAGTGCCTGAAGGGGCCTACAAGAAATCTGGAGAAGGACTGTTTACAAGGGCAGAGAGTGATAGGACAAGGAGTAATGGCTTTAAGCTGAAGAAAGGTAGATTTAGATTAGATATTAGGAAGAAATTCTTTACTGTGAGGGTAGTGAGGTACTGGAACAGGTTGCCCAGAGAAGCTGTGGATGCCCCCTCCCTGGAAGTGTTCAAGGCCAGGTTGGATGGGGCTTTGGGCAACCTGGTCTAGTGGAGGGTGTCCCTGCCCATGGCAGGGGGCTTGGAACTAGATGATCTTTGAGATCCCTTCCAACCCAAACCATCCTGTGATTCTATGACATTTGTGATGACTAAGCATTCAAGTTAAGTCTAAGAACCAGAATGGGTGTGAAAACTGTAGTATTATGTAAGGGAGCCTAGCTCTATATTACCTTGAACAATGAAGAATTGACTACTTATGGCAAGAAACAAAACCAGATTTGAGCAGTATGAGGTTTGTCTCATACTGCCATCTGCTGAAAAAAGCAAGCTACTTCTCTATGAAACTTGTCCTGTTCATGATTCTTCTCACTGCATCTTTTAACAAGATCACATGTGATTATATTTTCTCAGCTGCAAAGAAATATTAAAAACCTTCTACTTTTCAGTTCTTACAACCACATAAAGCTGGAATCGTACAGCATGTACAAATATCAAGCCACTATTGCAGAATCCAGGTGCCTAGATATCAGCCAAGTAAAAAGTTTAAGACTGCTGCAAGGGTCTATGTAATTAAAGCTGATGAGTTTTATCAGCTCTGCGCCAATGGAATGATCACATGCTTACCACTGCTCTTTCTGTGGAGCCTGTTTACTAACCCAAACCAAACATAAGGTAAGACAGTGTAATTAAACAGACAAGTGTAAGTTAACAGTGAAATGACAATCAACCAATGAGGATCATTAAATATTCCTCAGCACTTATACTGCAAAACTTAGCCATTTTGCAACAGACAAGCTGAACAAGCCATTGGAGGAAAAGTTTTACTTCTTACTTACACCCTTCTCTGTTGCATGAATATCTGTATTTCCATAAAGTGTTCCAAGACCAATTACTTTGCCACCGTTTGTTCGTATATCAATTTTGTGGCTCTGAAAAAAAAAGTTAAAAAATCATATGGTTAGGATAATCATAATTAGAAAACAGGTTATCTTGTTTTTCAAGCTGTACCACAATAGCCACCCTGGATCACAAACTTCCATTTTACTGTGAAGGTTTCTTCACGTGATTGCCAAATGTGCTGTTTATTTCCAGTGGAGTCAAACTCAAAACAAGTTACCTTTCTTTGTAGCCAGAAACACAAGGGAAAAAATGATACTGAGGAACTCCATTCTCAAGACAGTTGAGTTTTTTGGTTTTGGTTTGGCTTCAGGGTTTTTTGTTGTTTGGGTTTTTTTAACTAGAAAAACATTCACTCAGTATATATTAAATTAAGCAGCAGGGGAAGAAAGAGGGAACTTCCTATTTCATTTATACTCCCATCCAGAAACCAAGGTATGCATATACTCAGTGCTGCAGCAGATGAGAAACAGGAGCTAGCAGTGAGAAACTAACTCACAAACTGGAGCCTTCCAGTGACCTGGAACCTACAGCGTCACAGAACTCTGTAGGATAATCATATATATACACAAACATACCACAGAGCTACTTACACTTTGAGTAGTAAGTATAGCCATGAACTTCTATGGATGCATCCCAGTACAAACCTTAGGCCTGTGAGTAGAACCAGATTCTCATTCAAATTAGGTATTTTGCCTACATCTGTGTAAAAACTTGAGATTGTAATACAAAGAAACCAGGTTTCGAGTAAGAAATGCTACAGCCCTTATACCTTTCAGTTGCTGCATAGAATTGATGAGAAAAAGAAAAAATGAATACAGAAATACACACACAAAGGGACACGTAGCTAAATTATATCAAATAAAAGACCTACCACAAATTACAAAACCAACCTCAGAAAGACAAAAAAACACCCCCAAAACAGGTCTTGGGAGTAAAAACCAACCTATTGCAAGAAGGGAGAAGGGAAAAAGAAAAAAAAAAATTTAAAAGACAGATTTAAATAATCTAACTGTATTCTTAAGCTGTAACTTCAACAAATCTGACTTTAAAAAGTCTATGGATCTCAACAGGAAAGCTCTTTTGCTTAAGTTCACTAGCATGAATGTTGGAATAACACAGAATTAAAAAAAATATTCAGCATTTTTTATACTTAATGCTGGATAAGCTTCCCTCTCAACATACACATTTCCTTTGTTTCCCTGTACCAGTGCCTACATTTTCAGATATATTAATTTCTGTTGAAAATGGTATTATTCCTGTAGATGGTATTTAATTTAGGACATCTTCCATTAAATCGGACAATTAAGCATATCAGAAATATTCAAGATATTTAGATTATTAAACACCTGCCTGGACAAGCCATAATAAATTGCATTAACTAGGTCTAATCAGATGGCAACAAGATTAAGGACTTTAAAAAAACCCAATAATATATGAAATCAAGTTTCCAACATGGTAAACATGGAGTTATACTGCTCCAACATATTTCTGATGAAACACCAAGAACCAGTAGTTCTTTGCGTATCCAAGTCTTGCTTTCTCTGCTTAAAGGGCTTCCCCACAATAAAATGAAATGCCCCTAATTGAAGCACTACTGTAGTCTTAAGACCTTTTAAAGGTTGTAAATAACTTGGCTGTTCATTTAAGCTTCTATACAAATATAATAGATTATTCTCTCCATATACATTAAAGAGGATAAAGTTAAGTTAGATGCTTCAGCTTAATTATCTGATGATAAAGTTAAATTAGGTGCTTCAGCCAGACATCACAGTTCGAGGAAGTTATATTAGTCACATTATCAGAATAATGGTTAAAAAGCAAACCCTCAAAGCATATAGCTCAAGGAAAATATGGGAACTCATAAGATCAGAAGAATTAATGTATAGCAAGGACTTACCAGTATGGCCAGTGAAGTACAATAAAACCACAACCTAAACACTTATGTCCTCAATTTTTTTTAATTTTTTACTTACTCTATCATTTTTGGGATAGAAAAAGCTTTCATAAGACACAGGTCCCTCAACTTTTTCCCCAGAATTATTAGGGTATCCCTAACCTTTTAAAAAAAACAAAACAAACGGGCTTTTAGAGGAAGGTATCAATGGAGACACCTAAGAGACAGTAGGATTTGCTGAGAGAGGAAGCAAGTTATAACAGTCAACTAGTTCTACTAGTTGCAAGTAAGAAGCACTAATTTGTTATAGGTCAAAGAAAGGAAGGACAGAGTGGTGCAGGACTTTAACAAACTAGGCTCAGACATGGTGTGTGGTAAGGAAGCACAGCAGGTCTTCCACTTACTGTGCGTGAGACACCTGGAAATTCTTGTTACCACTGGCACAGTTGAGGACTCAGAAGTAGCTGTTGAACACAAGCAAAATTAAAGGATCTCCTGGTCCCACTGTCACTGCTAAATTGATGGACTACAATAAGAAGCAGGGAAAAAAAATAAACACTGCTTTCTCAATAAAGAGGTCAGGAATAACTTATACTCTGAGGAATCCCTAGAAGTTATAACTATATTCTGGAATTACTGCTACTATCAGTTGACCTAGAGACTTGGAAAAGATAGGGTGAACTGAGCTTTAGCCAACTACAAAACAACAACCACTAAAAAAAATCTCAGTAAAACAACTCTCAACAAATCTCACTGGCTGGATAGTTGTGATGGGTGCACTCGACCCCTTGACCAGAATGGTGGTAGTTTGGTGCAGGCTCTGGAGGAGGTAAAGGCCTGAGCAGTAACCGGGCTGCAAACCCCTCTAGTTTCAATCCATTCTCTGAAAACCCACAAAGGAGCAGAGTGACACAGTGAGCTTGGAACACCAATCATGTGATTAACACATGACTAGCAGGTGGCTTTTGCAAGACTCATTTATCAAGGAACAAAGAAAGTTGTGGGTACAGGCAGTCTCATACATACCTTTTCCATTGCATGTAATTTGACTACAAGCCAACCACTTTACAAATATGACAGCCTAAGGGAGCCTTCTTCACGCTCTCCCTGCCAGGCAGCATGGCAGTGATCTCCTCTTGAGCTGGAACACCTCTCAAGGTTGCTCCTCAAGGCTGAGAGACCTTTTACCAACGGCAGATCTTTGATAAGTGACCGATATCACACATAACCCTATACTATAACTTTGATTTTGCCTCGGTAACTTTGATTGTATGCTGAATTGACACTAATGAAACATTACATAAACCTTGCATATATAATCCTTTAGACATAAACTGTTGACCAAATCTGAGACTAAGTTGGGACCTAGTCACACTTAGACTCCTCTCTGAGAAGTTTATAAAGCAAGGGGGTTCACTCTGAACCTCATGACTCAACAGGAGAGTCCTCCTTACCCTTTGTGTCCTCGGTCCCTTTGTGAATCATTCTAACCCAAGCGTAACTCAATTTTCCTTTGTATGTTCTTCCATGCAGTAATTAGAGGGAACCTTGCAATCAAACTTTGTTAAGTTGCACTTTTACAACATCATATTAAAATCACTTTTGCTAACACCTTTGACAGTGGTTCTTTAAGCGATCTACATCTCCCGTTCGCAACAAATTGGCGTAGTTGGCAGGATCCTAATTCAGGATCTACAACAGTAATGCCTACCACACCAAAAGTGCCAGTCAAAATCCATTAAAAAAGAACTCATACAGAACACTCATCTTTCCTGTTCAGTTACTAGCATGCATGATTAAGTAGATGTCAAATTTCTAGGTCTTCTGTAAAGACACCACACATTATACCAAAATCAGCAAGTTATACAAACAACTTCTTGCAGTTTGTGGCAAGTTAAGAGAATTAGCAGCTGTGAAGCTGCTCACTGGTGCTCTTGAATAATGCTCACATGACCAGATCTTTTATCTATTTAAAGTCATTGATCAATGATCTTTTGCTCCCTACTGTAAAGAAAGGGTCTCCTCCTTTGCTAGTCAGTGAGGTTTGTGGACAGCGTGACAGTGAAGCCGCATTACACAGCTCTTTAATTCATCCAGGGGAGGGCAGCATCACTTCAGTTTGCTCAGTAAAGTACATTCCCTAAAGGGGAATCTGCTCTTGTGCTGCTCTACAGAATCTAGCGTATGAGATTTTCAGTAGCCTTGAAAAAACCTAAAAGGTTAATAACTCTGCTTCTCTGCTAATACAGAGTATAATTCCTGAAGCTATATTAGAAAAATTGAGTTATAGTTGCCTTACTAGAACTATAATACCTCTTAAAAACATTAGACTAAAAACTGATAGTACTGTTAAGAGATACTGTAACTGAACAATTTTTTGCTCTTGCAAACATCTACGTGGTCGGTAATTTTAATTCAAAACCTTCATCTCACTACTTCAGAGTCAACAAAACGAAGAGTGGTAACATATCTTGTCTAGTACTGTATGTTGAAGCCATCACAGTAACCTAAGACAACCAATCACCACTCACAACACAAAAGAATACTTCAGTTAACTATTTCAGTTTAAAAAAGCCAAAGCCTTATAATCTACCAAAGCTTTGTTTTATCAAGAGTATCAGTTGAAATCTGCAGTTCTTTCTTGATACTTTAAATTTTAAATGCCTTCTGTGACAAGGCCACTTGTCTCATCTGAGGTTTAACAAAGCAAAGAAGCTTCCTGTGGCCACCAATGTAGTGGACACATCGAGGTGTGTGCACAAGGAAAGGTGTTTTTTTGGGTTTTGGGGGGTTTTTGGGGGGGTTTTGGGGGGGTTTTTTTTGGTTTTTTTTTTTTTTTTTTTTTTACACTTGTAGTTTTCCTGATGTTTCTGTGAATCAAGCAAGGCTCAAAGCTGACAGACAAAAAAAGCGACACCAAGCTCCCCTAAACCATAATGAGGCCATGGAGGAGTTGGTCTCAGAAGACCCAAACTGGTGAATTTGCAGCCTTCTTTTCAGCTCATTAGAGAGTGTTGTTTCATTGTTACTTGAAGTCTTAAGGAAAACAGAAATTACTTTTTCAGTTTTAAAATTCAACATTTTTCACATCTCAGATTGTATATCAGAAGAGATGTCCACAAAATTAGTTGTCTTTCCTCAAAATCCTCTTCTTCCATGACATCGCAAAACATTTTTGACAATTGCGATGGTATGCTGTGATTACCATCACTATTGCTGGCCAAAACTACCTCGTTTTCTCGTGTTGTGTAGTTTTTCATGTACTGCTATTTGCTGTTACTATTATGTAAGAGTAGTTTTTAACCAAAGTTTTAGACAGCAGTATCACATATAGTACTATTAACTTGTTGGTAGATTTTAGTTACCTTTTTAAGAGTAATATGGTCAGTTACACAGAATGTGGAAGATAAAAGTTGTCTGTAGTTCACCAAATATGGAGTAAACCTAGCTCTACTGTATATTAAATTTCCCCTTAAGTTCAGTTTCCTATATGTACGCTATAAAATCATCTCTTACCATGGTAGAGAAAAACATTGAAAGATTTTTCATTTCTCAGAAATACTTGAACTTAGGATTTATTCTATTTGAAAAGCCCTTCTTTTGAATTTATACTAATTCCTGTGGGTACAATCCAAATTATTCAAGTGAAATTTGATTCCAAACAGCACCTAAGTCAGACAAGCTTTTGTAGAAATAATCAAAGTATACCTCACCAAACCTGAAGTCTTAAGATTGAAAAAACAAGGTCATGAACATGATATATAAAGATATAATTCAGTCAGTTATTTTGGACACGTAATGTGTAACTTCTGCTTGAAAATTAACCTAAAGAATTTATCAATAGCACCAATAGAATTATAAAAGGAGGAAAGAAAAAAAAAAAAAGCAGCATACTGCAAAGTGCCAATTGAGCAAGCATAACTATTAACCTATTAGGAAATCCCAGACTGTCTTTTTTTTTTAGGGGCGGGGGGGAGGGCTGATATCAGACTCGCTGCTGTCAATATTTCTGCTGGCTTTGGCTATCATCAAAGGTACCTGGACTTCTGACTCCACATTATTTAGTGTTATTGATTTTGTGTTGTTACTGTATGCAATAAGTAAAGGTGAGGTGCTACAAACATAGTAACACTTAGAAATATCAGAGTATTTCTCATCTCCAGAACTGGTATTTAAGTTTTTACACTATATTCCACCACACAATCCCTTTTAAAACACTGATAGAGTGGAGGAGGGTTCTTTGTACCTTTATTGACTGCAAGACACTAGTCCCCTTCTCCGTTTCTATTTTGCAGTTATCACATTCTATTTTCTGAATCTTCACGCAGCCAGTCCCTGATGTTTTGATATCCAAATCTAGAATTAAAAGAGTTTTATTAGCAATAGAATGAGAAGAGTCAGGTCTAGTTAACATAGTACTTGATCACTTTATATAGTAACTACATGTAGTAGGGGGAAAAAAAAAACCCTCAGCTTCTTTGTTACTGAACATTCTTGCAAAGTTTGGCCACATACTTTCAATTGTATGACTAGTCACTATCAACAGTTGACACTGAAAATTTTGTATGCCTATGTATAGCCATTAGCTTTGAGAGAGAACATTATGAGGCAGCAGAGTGACTGTAACCTTTGGCAAGGAATCAGCAGGGTGTGGTCCTTCAGTGACGTTTTATCTTTTTTTTTTTTTAACCCACTCTCAAACTCCACCTCATAGCTACCCTAGTTGCCAATTCTACTAGCAATTCAACCGAGACATTTGGGTACCCTGACAAGGGTTTTGGGGTGGGAAGGTTGGCAGTTGTTTGAGACCACATGTAGAGAAGTCAGATTCACCAGCACAAATACATAGGTCCTGCTTAGACCTACGCTGCTTCAACTAGCAAGCACCATAACGCAAAAACAGGTATGGAAGAGTTTGCATGCGTCATTCTTCCCTAACCTTCTGGAAGGCCTGACTTATCCCCTGGCATGAAGAAGCATGTTTGCCTCTAGTCTGAATCACCTCACCTTATTACTGTTCATTGGCTCCCACAAAGAAAAGCCACCAGGTCTTGTAGATTAACTCTGTTATCAGGAGAGTAATTTATGGGCTCATAGTGCTTCACACAAGTGGAACAGCATTTTTCTGCCACTTGAGCTCACCCCTCAGTTTAAGGAACTGGGAAGAAGTTTGAGAATGTTCACTGTGGGGATTCTGACTATATTAATAATCTTTTATATTCATGACCACCATAACAACTGGCAAAAAATAAAGGCAGGAGAAGAAAAAAGTGGTTTTGTTCTTCTAAGGATAAAAGGCAGAAAGAAGAAAAATTGAACAGGAGTCAGAAGAGTATACTGCAAGACACACAGCTGAAGGACTAAGAGACAGATGCTGAGCCTATTACTCTCAAAAGAAAAAGATTATCTGGAAAAGAAACCTTCATTTAAGCACTTGTGAAAATTTTTCTTTCACCTCCATTATCTGCTAAGGTGACCAGAAATATGAGAAGAATCACAGTATGTACAACAAGCTCTGCCCCAGCGAAATTCTCCAAGTCAGAGCTGTGATACAGCAGAGGCTGAAAATCAGTACTGTCTCATTGCTGCTCAGGACAGATGCTGGAACCATGATGACAGCAGCTTGCAGACCATGAAGACGAGAGACTGAGAGCCCCAACTAACAATGGAGAGAAGTTTTGCCACCTGACAAACCAGGAGAATCTAAGAGGCAGAGCTAAAATATTTTACATCTTTGCTGCAAGAGTGCTACCTTATTGCCACACTAAGCTAAGAGGTTAAATTTAGTGAAGGATGCAGACTGCGTTTGCAGGTAACAGTTCCCCTAAGAAACTGTTACAAGAGGTGAATTGGATAAGCAGGTTTTCCAGAAAGCTGTTTTATTTGCAGGTATTATTTTCTTAGCCTCTTCACAGAAGACTTCCAAGATACTGTGACCAAGATTTTAATCTAACTATAGAGTTTACTTTAAATTTAAGAAACATAAGATAGGCTTTGAGGCATGTAAAAGTACAAAACCTGGCAAACTGGACTGGTGACTATCATCAGAGGCTCAAGGGCCAGCACCACAAGGTTTTATGTTGGTAAAGCCTAGACAGTTTCACCAGACTAAAAATATCTGAGTGGTATCTGAGCTATTTCAATTTGATTGATGCTGATCTACAGGTTTTACTTCTCAGGGAGCAGTTGGATTGTTTATACAGTTCCCAGAGAGACACAAATAGAGGAACTCTCCAAACATCTACGCTTGAAACAGTATGTCCCTGCACAGCACAAGCCTGGAGAGTTTGAAAAGAAAGTAGTATTATGTTTGAAATACAAGCTGTCTTCTCAAAACCGCTCAATTCATCCACTGGAAAACTGCACAGTCCTTGGGAAGATCTACATCCAAGACTTCTGCTATTTTGCTGAGAAGAGAGAGGTCCAAAGGCCAGTTTGCTTGTGCAAATTGGTGAATTCAATCAGCTTGATACCCTCTTGCCCTTACTGCTTCTGTCAAAAGGAGGAAGAGGCTTAAGAGCAGTCAGTTTACCCATGATACCAACTTAATAAGACTTTTATAAGAATAAGGTTAAAGCTTCTGATCCTGCAGGATATATTATGGCCATCATTTGAAAGGTAGATTAATAGTTTAATCCTAGCTGTATCAAAGATGGGTGCCAAAAGAGGACACAGAATTCTGGGGATTCATGTGCATGGTGTTAATAAACACCAGGGATTTCTGGAAACATGTTTTGTGCCTTGATCCTCTGCAGAGTCGCAGCGCTTTGCGAGCCTTGATACAGCAAAAATTGGTAGACAATGAATGGAGTCCCTCTGTCTCACAAATAGGCTTCCTGAAGTAAGGATAAATGACTCCACAAAGAGACAGGCTAAAAGCTGGATAATATTGCTAATGAAATTTGAACAAGCAAGAAGGAACAGGATACAATCCGTTTCAGTGCCAAGGCTCCAAAAATAGCTAGTTTGCTTCCTCCTTAGCAAAGATGAGAGCCAAAGCCAACTTCAGCCACACAAATCTTGAAGAGTACATGAAGATCTTTGAGGTGCAAAGGACTTGCATTGGAAATAAAGGTAGATTGGGAAAAAAAGAACTTTGGTATCAGAAATACCACCTTAAGCTATAATATTTGAAATAGACTGGAGATTTACTTACTTTAAAGTGACTCAGCAACCCTGGACTACTAGAAATCCTTCATGATGATCCACTTCTCTACTCATAAAGGAAGCTTACCAGTAAGTACACATGCATGTAAAATAATTCAGCTCAGGAAAAACTATTTATTGAGGACATCAGATTATAGTATTTGCTACTCTGAGGGTGTAAGTCTGCCATACTTAGGAAGAGACACTGATGATGTTTTTTCCAACTCATTAGTATCTTAAGACTTCAAAAAAATACAGTCAAAAACATTCACATTTGCTTTCCACTAACATTTACAGAAAAAACCCCCAAAACAGAAACAAGCAGTCCCAGTAGCTTAGGTTCTCCCCTCATGTAAGTAGGCAGAAAAACTGTTTAAGTGATACCATAAAATTATGATTTTGATAATTCACAGAAGCATTCAAGCCCATACACTCATTCAGTTCGCTTAGTTCCACAGGAATCTACAGTATTTAGCTCAAAAGCAAAGTGATCTCATGGACTTAAATAAGACTAATGTGGAAGAGTTAAGTTTTCCCAAGGAGAGAACTGATAATAAAAAATAATTTAAAAAAAAATTAAAAAGCTCATACTGGCTTACAAGTGGGCCTAGACCAGGAGTGCTTGATTCTGTACCAGAGGGGACAGAGCTTTGATATTCTACACCACGAATCCGGCCACCACTTCAACACTCACAGTCCTCCTCCTTGACCTTGGCATAGAAGCCTCTGTTCTCTTCACCAGGGTATAATACAGAAAATGCACTGGAACAGTTTGCCAAAGGAGGTTGTGTAGTCTTCATTCTTTTCAATACCAGATGGGATAAAGCCCTGAGCAGCCCCCTCTGACCTTGGAGTTGATCCTGCTTTGAGCAGGACGTTGAACTAAAAACCTTCCAAGATCCCCTCCAACCCAAATTATCCTATGATGCTACTATGTTTTGCTTTAGTACATACATATTATAAGAACCACGTGGTAAGACAGGACACATGATTCTCGAATTCTGGTTCTGCAAGACCTCAGTTGGGTTTACTTCTGAGCACTCAATGTACAGTAACCAGAAATCAAAGAGCTGGTGTCAGGTTTAATTAGCACATGCAGTTTGACATGCCAAGACACAGGGTTCTCTTTATGTGCTAAGCAGACTCCGAGCCTACAGCCACGTGCCTACAACTGTCCCTGGAATAACTAACGTATACATGTGACCTGAAGGAAAATAAATAAGATAGATTTCAATTAATTTCTCTTTAATCTGTCATGTGTGAGGGATAAATGTATCAAAGAGGATTATCAGATTGTGTATGATATTGGAAGACTATACACAGCATAAAACTAGACACTAAAACAGAAATAGAGGATCCTTTAGTACTTGTCCTACTGGGCTGCTTACAAGTTGCCTTTGGTTTAAAATGCACACTTAAACTCATCTAGCATCTTCTGCATATGCTCTTCAGGGTCTAAGGAGTTTCAGCTAACTTTAGATTGGAGCTTATCCAGGAAGCTCAAATTGCCAAAGCTGTTATGAAATGCCACAAGTTCCAAAACCAAGAAAGAAGATAGAATACTGTAAAGACATTCACATCAACTTCTCAGTTTCCTAAAGCTAAGTGACAGAAAGAGAGCTCAGGTAAAACAGTTTAAACAGAATGGAGTTAACGTCCTCCTCATGCATTCAAGGAAGGCCAGAGAAAAGCCAAAGTGCTTGCAGAACAACAACTCTTTCTGGTCTGAGATGTGTTTTTACAAGGGATAAGATTTTTTGCTTATGCAATGATGTTTAATGGATAATTCTTTCCTGAATAAAGAAAAGGAACAACCCAAGCACAAACTACTACTCAGAAAACCCAAAAAACAAACCAGAGCTGAAAGGACACTTAAAGTAGAACCTCACCGGCAAGTAACAATTCTACTTCACCAAGTACAAGAAAGTATTTACATTTTAGGAAATATATCTCTGGATATGCCAGGATAACAACATGAACAGACAATACTAACATCATGCTAATTATGGGGTGACAAACAGCAGCTAGTGGAAGGGGATTATAATCGACAGGCTGTCGATACAACCTGAATTGTATGAGCTTACCAAAATCCAAAGTGGGACAGCTTAGAAACCTACAAACTAATAAAACCTATTTCAAGAAGGAAGACTGTAAAACAGTCTGCAGGACTGGTTGACATTCAGAATATAATAAGAAACTCAAAGACAGTACAAAAGCTAAGTGACTTCTTTTTTTTCCCCCCCATCAATCAGGATTCATTATTGAGGCCTTTGGGAAGGCTTCCCACATTGAAACTCTTCATGAAGGCTGAGGTTCTCCAGATCTTAATACGATGAATTCTAATTCCCGAGAGTAACACATAATTGTCACTCAGAGATCCTGGAGAAACTGAAATATTAAATTATTGACAGCTAAGTAACCAAACACACCAAGTACTAGAGAAATTAAGTACTCGGTGTGTTTGGTTATGATGAAGTAGAGAAATGAAGGGTAATAAACGGGATGCTGTGTTTCGGTTTGATTGTCTGTAATCCTGGGACAGACTCTGTGAACGTACTAAGGACAAGTTAAGGTAATCTTTGCACTTGCCCAGCAAGGGAAAAAAACACTCTGTAAGAATGTAACTGACAATTCTTAGGCAAGAGTCAAACTACAAAAGTCTCTTGGAGAAAGCCCTGCTACATTTCAGTGAAAGAGTTAATGGACATATAGGTAACTGTTGATATGTTTAAGAGAATGAACTTGAATTTTCAGATGTCTTTGACAATATCCTTAATCCTATATTGTCTTTTAGCTATAAGGTATGCATCATCTTCAACACTACATGAATTCAGAAATCAGCACAAATACCAAGGCTGAAAAGTTTAATCAATGACAACGAATTATTCAGACTAGTTAAAAACTCACTGACAAATTGCAGAAAGATCTTGGAATATCACATACTCAAATGATAAAATAGCAGGAATTGAATGGATGGTGTACCTTGTGGGACTCTCTGCCAAGAGGCATGGAGTGTGCCAGGAAGCTCTTGCCCTGACACTCTTTACACTTGTAAGAAGACACTCAGAACAGGGACCCACTGAGGGGCTGAGCTGTATCAGGCTCAGAAAATCCCCTCACTTGAAAACAGCTGACAGCTAAGAGAACACTTAGACAAAATATCATTTATGTTTTTCCTGTTCTTACTCTCCCCTGAGTACCTCTCTATGACTACTGCTGGAGACAGGACAGTGGGCTAGCTGGACTCATGGTACAAATCAGCATGGCCATTCTAACATGGACAAAGTAAAGAACTGAGGGCAGGGAGGGGGAGAATCCCCTGATTTTATTTACAGAATGTTTGTCTCTATATTAGTTGTTAGGAAACAAAAGAGACCATAAGTTGTAGTTAACATATCTTGAGTTATCAACAGTGTAAAAAAAAAAAAGTTATAGGAATGAGCAAAACTCGAAAATGAAAGAGAATGCAGCTATGATAAATCCACTTTTCCATTTTGAATGATATACAGTTCAGGTCCTTCCAAATGAAAACAAGAAAAAACCTCAAAATCAGAAAATGATGTATCAGAACTTAAGGGAGGGGGAGTAGAGAAGATAAAAGGTACAGAATGCCTTTGCTGTAAGGGTTTAGAAAAGTGGTAACCAAGGGAATATAACACCATGCTCTGCAAAAGTCATAGATGACATGTATGAAGCGTAAGTAGAATGGGATTATTCACCATTTCTCATACCATGACTGCAACAGAGCATCAAATGAAATACAGCAGCAGTCTTGAACAACCACTTGAAGCAAACCAAAGATCAGTTTTTTTGGTACACTGAAAAGTTTTTCCAGCATGGTGAAGCTTACTTTGCACTGTATGGGCAAGTGCACAAATCCATAGGGAAAAAAACCCCAACAGATCAATGACTGAACACAAATCTCTCTGGGTCAAGTACTCCCTAAACTCAGCTCACTGATGGGAATTATCCTAGCAAGAAAAGGTTCCTTCCCTAAATTTAGAGCCACTGTCAGTATTTCAGTCCAGCACAGATGTTTATTGGTTTCAGCCACTGCAGCTGCTCTCCCAAGTTGTTTGCAGGTTCTGTACCAGAAACCCTGCACAGATTTTTGCCTTGTGCCCAAAAAGATAATGGGAGACTTGTACTAAAGAAAGGAGCCCTTCTAGGCATTTCATTCACATTGTTACCTTCCAGACTTTTTTGATCCCTGTGGATGGCCACTCAGCATAACAACCATCACAGGAGCTGCCAGGTACAACCACCGTGTTGTGAACAACCCTTGAACTGCAGGTGTGCACAGCACATACTGAGGACTGTTGTCTCCCAGATGAGCTGCAGTTACGTCTCTTCTGCAACACCAGCTGTCACAGCAAAAATAAAAGCGTGCGTTGCAACTACCAGTTGATAGCACAAGTTGCACCATTAACTATTGCTGACAAAAAGGTCAACAAATCATGTATCCAAACTCCTAAGAAGTCAGGAAACACAGAAAAGTATGGGACGTTTTGAACCTCCGTAATTAGAGGGGACACAATGCCATTTCCGAATATCCGCTGCCAACAGCGCTTCCAGCCGAAACAGCAGCACTGCCAGCACGGTCCCCGGTGAGCCCCCGCGGCGGGAGCCATCCCGTCTGCCCTGGGGCCCCATGTGCCAGCATGCCGGAAGGAGAGGGCTGACCGCCGGGCATGCAGCCGCCGCCCCCACCCCCGCTTCACCCACCGAACTTCACGGGCGTCCTGACGTCCACGGCGGTCTTGCTGTCCACGCCGTCCGCGACGATGGCCATCTGCTCCAGCGCCTCGTCGTACTCCACTCGGACGCGGTCCTGCTGCCGGTCGCGGGGAGGGGCGCTGCCGCCGCTGACGGCGACCAACACGCGGTCCGCGCCCGGGTAGCGCTGTGGATCCAGCGGGCGTACGCTCACCTGGCAGGGCAGCCGCACCCGCAGCCGCCCCCGCGGGCTGACCGCCAGCGCCCACTCCTGAAGGGGCTTACGGCCGCCGGCCTCGGCGGAGCTACAGTCGCGGTTTGGGGCGAGCGGCCCCCACCGCCTGCCCGCCGCCCGCACCACCAGAGCCCCCCAGCGCGGGGGCAACGCCTTCATGCTGCTCAGCGGGGCCGCCGGCCCCAGAAGCCTCCTGAGGCGGGACGGGACGGGACAGGGAACCGCTCCTCACGATGAACGGCCGTTAGCCCCGCCTCTGCCCCGCCAGGTCACGTGCCGCGGCTGCACGCGGAGAGAGGCACCGGGGCGGCTGGTAAACAGGCGGCGGCCGCTGGCGCGCGCCCCGACAGCCACAGGCACCAGCCCCGCCTACTCGCCGAAAAGGCTCCTGGGAGTCATAGTTCACCAGCGCGCGGAAGGAACTACAATCGCCCGAAAACGGGCGAACCCGGCCGTACTCATCGGCCTATCAGCGACAGGGGAAGGCGGAGTGTTTCCATGGTCTGTTTCTATTGGGCAGCGGGGCGGGATGCTAGAGCCAATCAGGAGCGAGGGTGAGGGCCGAGGGCGGTTGAGGTAGGCCAAAGGAAGCGAGCCGGCGTCGCCATAGGAACGGGGGACGCCGCTCGGCGAGGTGGGGCCGGCCGCGGCCGCACAGGTAGGACCCTGCGGCGGGCCGGGCGCCGGGGGCTGCGCGGCCGGGAGGGACTTGTCGGGGCCGGGGAGGCAAAACTGCGGCTCCACCGTGGAGGCGGGAAGCGAGCCGGGCCGCGGCTCGGCGTCCCGTCAGTGCTGTTTGAAGAGACCCAGGGGGGCCGGGGCCCACCCTCGCCGCCGGCGTCCCTGGGTGTAGGGAGTCTTCCCTCCGCTCCGTGGGCCCATCCCGTGTGTGATGAAACGAGGTAGCTCCCGGTCCCTGTAGGCCGATAGCGGTGCAGCCCAGCCTTAGTTTTCAACGGAGGAGCCGTGCGGGGTGGGTTTCAGCCTCTCAGCTCCCTGGCGCAGCAGCCTCTGCAGCCGCAGGACTTAACACCTGCAAGGAGGAGGCAGGGAAAAAGAGAGGAATGGGAGGGGGAAATGCAGGGCTTTGGGTGGCAGCCTGGTCTTTGTTATGCTTAAGACTACAGTGAGACTGCGTGTGTTGAAATGTCCTCGGTTAGAGGATGAAGAAGCAGTTTGGCAGATGTGCTAGAAAAACAATTTTGTCAAAAGCGGTATTGCGGGGGTCTGAAATTGCTGTCTGTCAGGATACTACAACTACCTAGCAACAGCTAAAAACATCAGTGTGTTATCGTACTATTCTCATACTAAATCCAAAACACAGCACTATACCAGCAACTAGAAAGAAAATTAACTCTATCCCAGCTGAAACCAGGACAGTCAGTTTGGGTCAGCTGTGCTGGCTGTGTCCCCTCCCAAGAACTTGCCCACCCCCAGCATGCTGGTGGTGATAGGGGAATGTTGGAGGACAGCCTTGATGCTGTGGAGCACTGCTCAGCTGTAGCCAAAACACCAGTGTGTTACCAACACTTTTCTACACAGCACGGCACTATGAGGGCTGCTATGGGGAAAGTTAACTCCATCTCAGCCAGACCCAATTCAACTCCATGTGTTGTTTTTCTTCTTTTCCAAAAATAACCATGCAAGCCATGCAATATGATATTTGGTCATCAGGCTATTTTCATCTCATTAGCCTCATTTCCATTGTTATTACTGTGTCTGGCATTGATTACTAAAGAATCTAAAATGAGGTCTGAGTGTTCCAGAGGAAAGAAGATGGCCCTGGCTTTTTGGTCCATCTGTGATTTTCACTGGAAAGTTTAATAAAGATTCATATTCATCAGTAAAGCCCGTCAAGTTAAGTTATTTCATTGGTTTAAATTATTCAGTCTCAAAAATAATTAACTGAAACACAAAAAGGGCCAGCCTGCCATATGATTGTTTAGTATAAAAAATAGAGTTCTAGGAAGACAAAAATATATCAAGAAATATCTTGGGATGTGATGGGGGATCTTGGGATGTGATGGGGGATAGAGGTTATTTTTTTTCAAGTCTTCAGAAATAGTTGTTTTTTGGAAAAAATACTACAAAATTCTCACTCCTGAGACCAAATACCAAATTTAAATGTTAGATAATTTGTCAGGGACACAGTTACAGACCAGTAAGAATTGTGGTGCAGTGTGCTATAATTCCACTAGATGACATCCAATTCAACAAATAACTCTATTAACCTACTTTTCAAAGGGAATCCCAACTTTGGTTAGGTGGGGCTTACTGCGGCCAACCTTTTCTCCCTGAAGTCAGTGCTGCTGTTCCTTATCATCCTCTCCTACCTCCTCTTAAACATTAGTGCTGCTTTCCCACCGCCCCCTTTTCCTCCAGTATCTTTGACACTCCTTGTGTAGGCAGAGGTATATCAGGTTGGGCTCCGTACTATCCTATGCATCATCTTTAATATTGTTGAGTTTCGCATAAGTGAGAACTTTGTTCAAGTAACCGTTCAAAGATGTTTAAGCCTTTGCTATGTATATATTTCACTGTTTTGTGGTTTGTTTGGTTTTGGATTTTTCATTAGGTACAGTCTAAGCGTACTTATATGGTTAAAAATACTGAAGAAAACAGATAAAAAGTAATTGCTAGGAAGGAGCTCTTTCTCCATACCTATGAAACCTCATGTTTTTAATGTTTTACTTATGCCATCTATATTTTGACTATAATATTGATTCGGTTTCATTTTCATGCTCTTGATTGAATTCCAGCTGATCCCATATCAGCTGGTATGGCATGTGGCTGAATCCAACAGTAAACTGAGATTTATTTTCATCTTTAATTTTCTGACTTGTCATTTGCAGGAAAAGAAAGCGATATCAAATTTATAAATGAAGATTTAATTAGACCTCCAATTTCAAGATGCCTGCATGATTCCTTAATGAATTACAAAGCTTATTAGCCATTTTGCCAGATATTTACTTACAGTGTTGTTGTAAGCCAAAGATTATTCTGTATTTCATGCAAAAGATAACAAAACCTAGACCTTATAAAGTGTTATAAAATAGATTTCAAAGCCAAAGCGTTATTAGAGGTACTTTTAGGCTAAGGTGAGAGAGAGATTTCAAGGCAAGAGGAATTAAATAAAAAGGATATACAAGAGAGTCTGTAGAAGGAATACATTTTTCTAACCTTTATGTTTGGACTTAATCACAGAATAAGATCAGACTGCTTCAAGTACCCACAGGGCAGTCTGCCTGGGCAGGATTAAGTTCACCCATTTGCTATAATTGTAATGAAGAAATAATGTGACTTCACTGCTCAGGAAAACGGGGCCGCCCTGCAGGAGTGTTCTTGCTGGTGTTATGCTCATGCTGAGGCTCCTACCTGTAGATGCAAGAACATTTCAAGTTAATGTCCAGCATTTAGGCAAGATTCACCGCACACAGGGTAGCTACTTATCAATGTTCTTCCGTATCATAAGGCTTAAGCATTTTATAGTCAGGATATTTTTTCCAAGTTTATTAAAAAAATTCTCATGTGTTTCTATTATGAAATATTTGTATTAGACTAGTTCCTTTATTTGTATTTTGTAATTTGTATTTTTTCAGTGATGTATTTCTGAACTGCTTGCTTGAGCCTTCTTAGTTCTCAAGGCGTGCCTAGGTTTCAGTGGGTAGGCAAAGCATGTTTTGTTTATTTTCCCCTTGATATTTTAGTGTGTGTGTAGTGATGAAAACCATTTCTTCTCAGGAATGGCAGAGAGAGGCAGTCTCCAAAGCACACAGTGGTTTGAATTTCAGGGATTTTTTGTCACACTACCAGAAATTTTCTGGGGAAATTAAGTTCCTCACGGAAACCATGTGAAAAGGGAAGTGGCAAATCTCACCATTCACATGCTCCCTATCTTAGCCATATCTAATTAGAACTTCAGCAGATAAAGTCTGTGTGTGGCTCAGGGTGATTCCATCCCACAGACCTGAAAACAAGGGGAAACGATGGAACTTATAACAGAAATTGTTAAGCAGTTTAGGTGTGCAATGTGCCCTCATTTCCCCAAAGTAGTTGTCTATGAGGTTGTACAGTCTAATGAAACAATCCATTCTGAATTACGTGCATATTATAATGCCTTGTTGTACATGATGTAATTTTAATTTTAATGATCATTTAATGTTGGCATAACATTTTTGTTTAAAGGCAAATCTCTTCATGCTGAAGGACAGGCTCTGCCCAGTTAAAATAGGTCTGCTGCTCACAAGACTGTAAGCTTTAACTTTAGGAAAGAAGCATTAGGAAATAAAATTTTAGAGGGTGAAAAGAAGATCACTGTGCGATTGAATAAATCCATGGTATCTCTATGTTATTAGTATTATCTGTAGCTCTCATCTCTTCCCTTCTCCTTGAGGAGGATATGGTAGAACTGGAAAAGTTTTGGAGAAGGATGACAAGGACAGTAGAAGGCAGAGAAGGGCTTCCATGCCAGTGACAGCAGGTAGATTGGCTTCTTCAGTCTAGAAAAAGGATTATCAAATGAAGAGTGTCAGCAAGTTGAGTGCATCCTCAGCAAGTTTGTTGACAACACCAAGCTGTGTGGTGTGGTCAACACGCTGGAGGGAAGGGATGCCATCCAGAGGGACCTTGACAGGCTGGAGAGGTGGGCCTGTGTGAACTGCATGAAGTTCAACAGGGCCAAGTGCAAGATCCTGCATGTGGGTCAGCGGAATCCCAAGCACAGGTACTGGCTGGGTGGGGAGTGGATTGAGAGCAGCCCTGAGGAGAAGGACTTGGGGATATTGATTGATGAGAAGCTCGACATGAGCCGGCAGTGTGCGCTTGCAGCCCAGAAAGCCAACCGTGTCCTGGGCTGCATCAAAAGAGGTGTGACCAGCAGGTCGAGGGAGGTGGTCCTGCCTCTCTACTCTGCTCTTGTGAGACCCCACCTGGAGTACTGTGTCCAGCGCTGGGGGCCCCAGTACAAGAAAGACATGGACCTGTTGGAGTGAGTCCAGAGGAGGCCATGAAGCTGATCGGAGGGCTGGAGCACCTCTCCTATGAGGACAGGCTGAGAGAGTTGGGCTTGTTCAGCCTGGAGAAGAGAAGGCTCCAGGGAGATCTAATTGCAGCTTTCCAGTACCTGAAGGGGCCTACAGGAAAGCTGGAGAGGGACTGTTTATCAGGGAGTGTAGTGACAGGACAAGGGGTAATGGGTTTAAGCTGAAGGAGGGTTGATTTAGATTAGGTGTTAGAAAGAAATTCTTTACTGTGAGGGTGGTGAGGCACTGGAACAGGTTGCCCAGAGAAGCTGTGGATGCCCCCTCCCTGGAAGTGTTGAAGGCCAGGTTGGATGGGGCTTTGGGCAACCTGGTCTAGTGGAGGGTGTCCCTGCCCATGGCAGGGGGTTGGAACTAGGTGATTTTTGAGGTCCCTTCCAACCCAAACCATTCTATTATTTGATGATTCTAAGATACAATGTTAGAAAAAACCTCGTGGCATAGAAAGCTTGTGATTATTCACTGACTCATCCAGTAAAAGAACTAGGTGGCATCAAAGAGCCAGATTCAAAACAAACAAAAAGCACTGGTTACTCACGTGCAGAAACAAAATGTGTAATACAAAAATCTCCATTCCCCTGGATTTTGCAGATGCTGGAAGTTTTGCATGAGTTCAAGGGCAGAGGGAATGGGTTCAGGGAAGCGTCATCACACTTTGACTGTGGATTCTTCTGTCCCTCCCCAGGCATCCAGTGTTGCCTGGAAGTATGCAGAGCTAGATCAGCTTTTGGTCTGCCTAGATATCACCGTTCTAATGTTCCAACTACATTACATAATTTTTCTAACTAATTCAGTGTCAAATGCTAAGTCAGTTACCTTGTTTTCAGAGTAATTTTTATTTTTTAAGATTTCTGTGCAAAAGGAGGTAGCATGAAGATGTAGATCAATATCCTGAGGTTTTGATAGAATATTAGGAAAAATTTCTTTACTGAAAGGGTTGTCAAGCACTGGAACAGGCTGCCCAGGGAAGTGGTGGAGTCACCATCCCTGGAGGTATTTAAAAGACATGTAGATGTGTCGCTTAGGGACATGGTTTAGTGGTACTTGGCAGTGTTAAGTTTATGGTTGAACCCGATGATCTTAAGGGTCTTTCCCAACCTAAACGGTTCTATGGTTCTGTGTCCCACTGTTCAGCTGAGGTTCTGTTCATTGCCTCCCTGCTCTGGGTACTGCCCCGTCTCCTGCCATCCTTGCTGCCTGCAGGCAGATGGCAAGGTGCTCCTTAGCAACTTCCAGAAAAATTAGCAAATTTAGCTCATAACATTGATTGAAATTATTTAGACTTTCTTAGCTGATTTGGCCTGAGAAAATAGTCATAAAGCTGTTCCTCTTGCAGATCAGTGTTGAGGAGGAAGGTATCTCCTCCTACAAGAGAATGAAATAATACGTAACATCCATGAATGGAGCTGGCTGTGGAAGGAGATCTGTGTCTATGGCTTCAGCTCAACTTAATGTGAATTTACACCTATTTGTTTAAATTTGGCTAAACCTTAGACCTGTGTTGTGTTAAACAAAAGAATCTCTTGTGAGTTGGAGCGTTCACGTGTCAGTCTACACCAATTTAACTAACCCAGCTTTAAGTGAAACAGATCAGATTTGTGTGGCAACAAAGAATGAGGGAGAGCCTATATTAAGAAATCGTTGATTTCCATCAGGAAGGAGGGTAGCACACATGTCAGTGTATAATGTACCATCTATAAATCCAGTTGTGAACCTGCATGTAATACTACTAGTTAGCTGATTCCATAAACTTTTCCACTGTAGTTAGTCAGACTACTTACACAAATAATTGCTCATTGTTTTAATTGACTTCACAGACTTCCCAGTCTGGCCTGATGTTATCGGACTGAAATTATAAATTACTTTAAATATGCGTTCATACAAAAGTTTTAATAAAACAATTGAAAAGACACTATTTTAACACTTACTATTCAACATACAATTGTTTTCCCTCCAGCAATAGTAGTGTAAATACTTTTTCCCCCTTTGTGTTTAAATTTAAAAATGCATGTCCAAGTTGGGCTTGAAGGATAAGACTGTATAACTGGTATCAGAATGTTACTGATGCATTTCTGAACCTGAATATTTTTCTAATTATTGGCTCAATATTGGGGCCAGTTCTGTTTAATATCCTTATCAATGATCTGGACAAGGCGATCGAGTGCACCCTCAGTAAGTTAGCAGGTGACACCAAGCTGGGCATGAGTGTTGATCTGCTTGAGGGCAGGAAGGCTTCGTAAGAGCGATCTGGACAGGCTGGATCCATGGGCCAAGGCCAACTGTATGAGGTTCAACAAGGCCAAGTGCCAGGTCCTACACTTGGCAGGCAACCCCAGGCAACGCTACAGGCTTGGGGAAGAGTGGCTGGAAAGCTGCCTGACGGAAAAGGACCTGGGGGCGTTGGTCGACATCTGGCTGAATGTGAGCCAGCAGTGTGCCCAGGTGGCCAACAGCATGCTGGGTTGTATCAGACAGAGTGTGGCCAGCAGCACTAGGAAGTTATCGTCCCCTTGTACTCAGCACTGGTGAGGCCGCACCAGTGTTCAGTGTTGTTTTGGGCCCCTCACTACAAGACAGACATTGAGGTGCTGGAGCGTGTCCCAAGAAGGGCAACAAAGCTGGTGAAGGGTCTGGAGCACAAGTCTTACAAGGAGCGGCTGAGGGAACTGGGGTTGTTTAGCCTGGAGAAAAGGAGGCTGAGGGGAGACCTGATCGCTCTCTACAACTACCTGAAAGGAGGTTGTAGCCAGGCGGCTGTTGGTCTCTTCTCCCAAGTAACAAGTGATAGGATGAGAGGAAATGGCCTCAGGTTGCTCCAGGGGAGGTTTAGATTGGATATTAGGAAAAATTTCTTCACCAAAAGGGTTGTCAATCATTGGAACAGGCTGCCAAGGGAAGTGGTGGAGTCACCATGCCTGGAGGTATTTAAAAGATGTGTAGATTTGGTGCTTAGGGACATGCTTTAGTGGTGGACTTGGCAGCATTAAGTTAATGGCTGGACTTGATGATCCTAAAGGTCTTTTCCAACCTAAATGATTCTAAGATTCTGATTTTATAAATGCAAGGGATTTAGATAAAGTTTAAAGGGGTTATGTTAATGAAGTCAATCACTTGAAGTGTAGTTCTCTCAATATAGATTTTTATAAATTTTGTGTCTTCTTAATTAGTCTAGTTGATGCATCTTCATACATGGAGGTGCATCTCTTCATGTTCATAGTGAAATTTTGCTACTTTTTGCATCCATCACTCTAGAAAGAGTCAATGCATCTAAGTGTTACCCATCTGGATTCTGCACTGACTTGTGTATGAACATTGCTCTTTGCTAGAGAGATACTGAAGTAAAGATGCTGGCATTACTCTTGGGAATCTGAGTTCAGACTTTTATTATTATTGCTGTCCTGAAGCTGTTTCACAAGGCAGTTCTCAGCCTGATTTGACCCAGGTTCCAAAACAGATTTGCAATTCCCTTTCTTTGCAATTCTGTATGTTGGATCAAGGCTGTGATATTATTTGCAGTTCTACATTTTGAAAACATCCATATTTGTTGCACTATTCTGCAAATTTAGAAATCATGCCAACTTTCATTTTTATTTGAATTAGACTGTTTGTTTATTAGATACTGCAAAAATACAATTTTTCCACTTTGATTTTGAACTTTATATATCCAATTTTGTATAAGCTGAATTTTAAATTTAATTATGTAGTAGGCAATTGAAGAATGCTAAATGTATTTTAATGTCCCATAATCGTACATATCTTTTGTTACAGTCTGTTCCCTTCCGTCTTAAAAGGGAGTGGAGGCTAGCACTTATCCCTCCAGCCAAGGCTGGCTAATTGTTTTCCTGTGTCTCAGCTGTTTATACTTGTGTCTTAAACATAATACTATAAACTTTTCAGATTCAGAAGATTGTTTTTGCTTCTCTCCCTGCCCAGCAAATTGGAGTCTTGGCAAGGACTCTTTTGTACTACTGTACTGCAAGGAAGTAAAAAAATACATTTTTTTTGACTAGTGTCAACTGTATGTTTCACATACGCTATTGACAAAAAGCCTACACCCATGAAGCTCTCGGTTTTTGGCATTGATCTGCTTAGAGTTTCTGCCACTGTGCTTTTCCCTCTGTCTCAATTCTTCCAATATGTTTAGAGGAACAAATAAAGCAGCAGCAGCCATAAACATGAAATGCATACACTAAAATATTCAGCAGTTCTTTATAGATGAAAAACATTTATAAATGTGTATACATGTTTATGTACAGTATTTCAGAGTTTTTTTTCTTGGCCTCTATGATGTTTACAGTTGTTTCACAATGTTTTGACTCCTCCAGGAGAGATCATGAAATTGTTTTGGTTTTGGGTTTTTTTCATAAACAAATACAGCCACTGAAATCTCTCTAAAAGTCAAAATGTTCCTGAAGTAATTCCAAACAGCACTGAAGAAAGTCATAAAGTTGCCAGTTTAAATTTCACTACCTTTGTAGACAAGTGACTTTTCAAAAGGTGAATACACACAACACAACGTTTTTATACCCATTTTCCCACCACAATTATAAAAAGAAATTATATTTCTCTTAACTGTCAGCTTTCTGACTTTGGAATGCAGAATTACTCTGGTTGTTTCAGTGGAGAAACCTGGTATATACTATTGAAATATTCTCAAAAATTCTTCATTTTATTAGTTTTAATTTTTATTGCCCTTGATTTGTAATAAAAAGCTCTCTTTTAAAATAAAAAAAAAATCTCCCATATGTTGTATGAAAGGCTGAATGATGTCAAGACTGACTAATTTGAGGTGGGTTCTGCATCTTTGGCAGCTGATAAGGGTTTTATAATGACTTGGTCCTGCAGCAGAATACAATGTTCTCTGTATAGCAGTTATTCTGCATAATAGTTAATCTAAAAAGATCTGTGACTTTCAGGTGAATGCTTGCAGAAGTTGGCAATCTTTCTCCCAAATTTTTGAAATCACTAAAATACTGTGATACTGATTTGTCCTTTCACTTCACCTACGGCCAACTTTAGTGCACTTGTGAAGGAATTCTTAAATTCCTCCATGTATGCTCTGTCTCCATTTTCAGCTGTGCTTTGCTCTACAAATACTCTATGGCTCCCCTTACTATGTCATGGCAAGATTTCTGTGTGTCTTGGAAGTCCTCCTTCCCCTCTTTTCCCTCTGTAAGATGCTTTTTGCCTCTCTCTAGTCATCCCACATCTCTTATCTCTTTCTCCTGAAATGTTTGTGTCTTGTTTCATGCTGTCTTCATGCAAAAGGTCAATATTTTAAACCTCTTTGAATATACAAAACTCTTAAGATACTATTATGCCAGAAGATGTTTTTGGCAGCTACTCATTGGCATTTGATATAATGACAAGTATTGACCTGATGGACATAGCTTCTTATCAGGGTACCAGGAGCATTGTCTCCCCTTGTATTCCACCTCCCATTTCCCGCTTCCATCTTGGCATTTTCACACATCTCAGACAGTTCCGATGATTGATACCTGGGAACATAATTCTCAGGTGCTGGACTGAAATGGTAAGCACAAAGTGAAGTTACATGAAGTTATAGTAACTTGATGACATTAGGTCTCATCTTGCTCAGAAGTAATTAATACATGTCCTTGATCTAGCTGTTCCTAATACAAGAATGTTACAGATTTCTATTCCTAAATGAGAGCTATGAAAATGGGATTTTCTCAAATATAATTGTAAGGAAGTTATCTTTTCCAACAACCCTACTTGTTCCAACTTCCCTTTATTTCTCTGTGTAGTTATTAAAAAACTGCATTACCTAATTTGAAAAAGAGCTTTCTTCAGAGTAAAACTTATACCAAAGCTAAGGTTATAAAACTTGGATTTTAACCTCTTATAAAGCTCCCTATTTTGGTGAAGAAAACAGGGATCCCACACTGCACTAGGGATCAAAATGCAGTTTGAATCCTGTGAATTTTATTAATACTTTTGAATTAGTTCACTTGTATGTTTTTCAGGATCATATTATTTTAGCAAAGGTCTCAGATACTAAAAATGTAACCTGTACATAACTGAAATGTTAGTACTACGTAAGGGCTCTGACATGAGGAGACCTCAGAATGATTATTTTTTCCAGTATTTTTCTACCTCCTATTCTCAGATATTATATCATGTTCTCTCATTTATATGGTTTTGGGGTTTATTTGTTGGTTTTGGTTTTGTTTTGGTTTTTAAGTATGACCATGCAATGACTTACAGATATGAATAATCATACTACTCACCCAAGTTAGACCACTTCTTGTCCTTAAGATCTCTATGTTCTGTGAAGAGATTCCTTTTCTATGCAATTACTCCCTGCAGGGTCAAGGGACACAGTGAAGGGTGGGCTTATGTTGGATGGGGAGAAGGAAAAACACATTGTCAGATTGGTTTTATGGAAATGACAGAGGAAAGTTCATAGCAGCTGTACCTAATGGAGCCCCATCCACTTGGGGATTTCCTTTGTAAAGACCTGCCTGAAGGCTGGAGTCCTCATGTAACAGATTCTCAAAACTCAGCTGGTCAAAGCCCTAAGCTACTCAATTTAGTTTTGAAGTTAGCCCTGTTTTGAGCAGGAGATTAGACAGATGACCCCAGAGTCCTTTTCCAGCCTAAATCTATTATTCAATGCTTGTTCTTTATGAAATATTGTTTTGCACATTGTCTAACATATATGTGATGGTAACATAGTCAAGTATTAGAAAATTTTAAAAATACTCAATAATTGAGTGATAGTGCAGCCTCTTACAAGTCTTTCATCAAGTTATAATTATAGACCCAGCCAGCTTGCTCACATTGTGACTTTTATTGTTTGAATGTGGGTGTCTCATGTCAATGTTGTTGTTTTTACACTATGTATTTATCTTTCACAGTCATATATATCCCAGGATCCAGTTAACTGTATTTTAGTATTTTTTGTTACTTCCTAGAACTTCAAACAATGAGTCAGGCTGGTGAAGAAAGTTCCAGTTCCAGTGACACAGAATTGGAAATTGAGAAGGAACAACCAATCTGTGCTCTAGCTCCAACTGTTTATAGCCGAGATGAAGGATCCACTGATGTAACAGCAAGCCCTGCATTTCAGTGTTTAGATGAGGTACCATGTATCCCAGCTTTCTCTATCTATAACTGCATATTGTGTGCAAATCAAACTGAAATGTATATTTTGTTGTTAGTAATTGAAGGTTGTTACCTTTGGCTATCTGTGGCTTCCCTATTTCTTCTCTGATTTTTTTTCTAAGTGGTAAGAACATTTTGTGAAGCAGAAACATACACATAACGTAACATTCTTGCTGGGGATGGCATGCTTAATAGATAACCACATTCTTTTTTTCAGTGATCATGGCCTTAAGGGGAATGATAATAGAGACGTCTTGTTTTTATAGTATTCTAGCTATAGAGGTAATTGCATCATGATTTTTAGAAAGACTCAATAGCTGCAGTAACAATCCAAGGTAAGTGGCTCCTGAGGCACTAATAACTGATGATGATAGAGGAAACCTCTTGGAACTCAGTTTCTTTTGCAGAATTTTCTGTGTTATGGAAACTTTTAGAGAGAGTTTAGAAGTTAATATATCTAATACATATCAAATGGAATCCTAAAAAAAATGTAATGCCAGAAGACACCTTAAGAAATCTTCTAATCCAAAATTTACACTTAAGTAGGTTCTATGCAGGTATTTGTTCTTTAAAACTTTCATTGATGGAGATAGCTCTTTGGATATCCTTTTCCAGCATTTCATAATTACTAGAGGTGTGGTGGTTTTTTTAAAATTTTCCTAAATCCCAGTTTAAATTTCCTTTGTAGTGAATAATGCAGCTTTCTTCTTGCCTTTCATGCAATGAGAGCAATCAGTTTCTACCCACTTTTTAATAAGCATGTACATCTCTTTCATCTCCTAAGCAGGCCTAAGTACTTCAGATTTTGTTCATGCTTCATCTTTTTCTTGAAGTTCTTTAAGTTGTTTTACCCTAGGCTCTTTTCAGATTGGATCTGTCAGATTGGTTTGCTAGTCCAGCATGCTCACTCGCTCCCTCTCTCTCTCTGCCTTGGACCTAAGGTCAAGAGAAAGGAAGGGGTAAAAATTTGTAGTGAAGAGGAGAAATAGGACTGCCTGTTTCATTCCTGCTGTCAGATCATACTGAACATAGCATGAAGCTGCACAGTCAATCTCTCTCTAATCTCTTGTGCATTCAAGTGAAGTATACAGGAAGGAGAGAGAGATTTCACTTTCAGTCCAGTGCCAGTGTATGGTGAGCTCACAGCTTCCAGTATTGTAACAGAAAAAACCCCTTTCTTCTCAGTCTAAGGCAGCTGCAAAAGTCCAGGACGGCTCAAGTCTCCAGGAGAGTTGGCATCTCACCTTACAGAAATCCTCCTGTCTACTGAAGTACGGAAACTGCGCTTTGGGGAGTACTCTGTTTTCCAGCTACTCCCATACTTTTTCTATAGATTTTCAGTTGTGGTAGAATTTTTATATGTCAACAAGAAGCATATGCTTAGTACAAGATATCTTTACCTCCCACCCTTCCCCAAATAAAATAAAACTAAATGGTATAACATTCTAAAATGTATTCTACATTTCTGCTTTGTTTTCCTTATTTTTAATAATGACTAGAACTTATTTTTCTAGAGTTATTCTAGAAAATGATCAGATCATTTGGCTGCTGTTTTTTTTTTTTTTTCCTCCAAAAAATCTTTCCAAAGATTTCTGCATGTCAAATTTAAGGACAACTTGTTTGACTCTGATAACAATGTAAACCATTAATGGGAAATATAGGGTAACCTTAGTATTAAAAGTTGTTCCCAACTCAGGAAAAAATGTGCAGTGGAAAACCCAAGTAAGCAATTTGCATAAGATTTCATAGCGAGATTTTTCAGTCATTTTGTCAATTTTTAAAAGGGAACTATGACTCATTTATTCTTACCATAATTTTGAACGGCTTCTATTTGTGCTTTATGGGTCAATTTGGCTTTTTATCACTTATTCACATTTCTTCTCTTCCACTGCCATGTTTGTTTTCCTTTGTTGAACTTTATACATAATTCAGAGATAAATATATGACTTCAGTCACCATAGAGGTTGTTGCATTGCCACTGGCTTCAGCTTCTTGGAATAGCTTTCGGAATTTTTCTGCAGAAGCAGAATTGTATCATATTGTCCCTGGTTTACTGGCTAGTCATTTATGCCTGCATAAGGGCAAATACTTATCAGAAGGGGACACCTTTAAGATTTATTTGAGAACAGATATATCCCCTCTGGCAGTAAACCTTCCAGTCAAGCCAGTCTTGTTTTTCTCATGTAAATAGCAGATAGTCAAACATATAAATAGCAAGAAGTCAAACATGCACACTCTCTCTCCTTCATTGTAATAACACGTAGTAACATTGTTTAGCCTTGTGGGTTAGGTAAAAATATTAAAAACTGGACAGAGTTTTGAACAAAAGCCACTCAGTCCATCATGACTTGATTGTTTTCACCAGGAGTTTTTATTTATTACCAAGTTGACATCAGCCTAATTCAGTACTTCCACTGCTGTTGGTTAGAGGACTGTCATACATTCATAAAATGAACTTTCCACTTCTTTTAGCCTTTGTTGTTATGTCTTTGAAATAAAGACCTTTGCACTAACACTTCTAATTGAATTTCTTGACTCATGAATCTTTCCTCTTATCCTGTTTTCTTCTACACCATTAGAAATAAATCGATCTGCAACATGTTAATAAGTTTCATGGAAAATGACATAGTCTAGTACCTGTGTGATGAAATAAATATATTACTTGGATAAATGCTACATTAAGATGCAATAAATTACGCTGTTTTCAGTTTTAATTCAGTGCATTATAGACCACGTATATATAATTTGATTCTTAAAAGGCAGCAAAAAATGTATTGAATTTTGTCATGTACGTTGTCTAAATTTCAAGAGCTATTAATTTTAGAAAATGAGTATTTTACTAGTAGCTCTCTTCAGCAAAATGGTCTGAATTTATACTCATCCTTTGCATGCAATCTTTCATGATTTTTTTGCAACAGCTGATCATTTTACCTCTCCCTTTATCCTTATATCTTCCTTGTAACAATGCTACTATTATGGCTAAAGCAGCACAGGACATGCTGAAATTGCCATTTGAATAGAAAAAGCAACAGAACATGACATGAAACTGGATTAAATTTATTTATTTTTATAAATTTTGTTTATTTATAAATTAGGTACAAGCTCCTTTCTACGGAAAAAAAAAAGGAGAAATCAAATGGATGGAAGGGTAGCTTCTCCCAGTTTGAGGTCTTTTCAGTTAGTGTTATATTAGCAATTCTTGTTGGGCTTTACTCAAGAGTGATGTCTGAGCTTTTCTGTGCTGTGCTTTTTCTTTCTCTTCCTTTTGTTGGTATGTTCTTGAGTTAGAAAGATAGTTGTTAGTTCACTCAAATGTACACATCTGTTTTTAAAACAATATCAGAAAAAGGATTCTGCAACATTTATCTTGCATGTCTTTGTAGTGGGTGCTGCTAGGAAGCTATTCATAGTGCACTCGTGAATGACAAGTGCTTTACTATTTACCAGATCAGTGAACGGGTGCCTTGCTTGGAAGGTACGGCAATAATCCCTTTCTGCTAATGAGCATTGTCTGTTTATGTGCTAAATTTAAACATGCAGGAGAATAAACTCTTTTGGGAGATTTCTCTCATTGGTCTAATGCAGATTCTTGCACTCTATATCCTGTACAGATAAAATGCTCTGTGCCCCCATCTGATACCAGCACCGAGTCTTTCAGTTGTGCTGGGGTTTTTTTATGGAAATTGTCACTATCATGCTACATTTCTTTTTGCTGGTGTCCAAACATCCTATTGCCACCATCCATCAGGAAGCAGAAAGAACCTTGCATGAATATTTTTCATGAGTATTTTGAAACTTGGAGTCTTTCTCAGATTAATGAACTTCTTGCCCCTGGCT
Organism: Grus americana; assembly: GCF_028858705.1. NCBI lineage: Eukaryota > Metazoa > Chordata > Aves > Gruiformes > Gruidae > Grus > Grus americana. Next base: position 13,966,887 of record NC_072852.1, on the reverse strand, counting down.
GCCAAAAGTGGTGAACTGCTAATAAAGACGTTAACCGAAATACTGGTTCTACTGGAAACACAGAGCAAAATCTCCATGTTTACCAGAAAATGAACAGTATAGAGACAGAGACTTCTCAAGCAAATTTTGCCTCTGCTGATCTGATGCTGATTCATATGGGTCGGCTAGCTGGAAGAGCTTTAAAGTCATGGAATGATGCATATGTTCAGAGTTTCAGTGTGGCTTAAGGGGGGACAGGTACTTTTCATTTTTCTTTCTCATCTGGGCTGCAGGAAAGAAGAGAAAGTCACACAGAGGTTGGCTACAGCTTTCAAATATAAATACTGAGAATCAGTATTTCACATATTTCTTCAATGGAATTCTGACATCTAACAATACCACTCTAGAAAATACAGCCTTTTCCAATTTCTTTTGCTAGCAAGCTGCTTTTTAATTCTCTCCTAACTTAGGTTAAATGGTAGGTGTAAACAACTTTTCTTTAAAAAAAAAAAAAAAATAGTTGATACAACTTTAAATGAAAAATTTCCTAGAAAAGCTAGCTTGGTAGACGAAGATAGAAATTCTTTATGTGGTTTTTTTATATGAGCACCAATTTATTTTCTGTTCACCTACACTTACTGTAGTGTGCTCTTGACTCTTGTAAAGTATGATCATCAGTATATTTTTGCATGGTAACCATAGCAATGGATAATTTGTTTCAGTACTCTCCAAACTCGTACGTGTTCTGTCAGAGATGTAAAAATCTTAACACAGCTGTTGAATGCAAACAACATTTTCAAACTTAAGCTGATCCTGGCACACTCCACATTACATGCTTCAAAGGCTCCTGGCACAACAAAAAAGCTGTATAAATATGTTGGCACAGGCAGCAAAGACAGATGTTACCTCCACCTCCACAGATAGGAATCTGACTGTTAATTAAATAAACCTTTTTTAACTTTGTTGATATGGTCACTTGGGGAGTCAGCTAGGGATGATAATCTGTCTGTAAACCAGAGTCTGGGGTTTTTTGCAACAGCTTTCAGCAAGCAAGCAATAGTTTACATAGTGAATGTTAAACTGATCAGTGGTTGCGATAGGCAAGTTGATTGTTCCAATTGTGGTAAAGCCTATAAAAAGCTGCAGAAGAGTGGTGTGAATTTACAGACGCCTTTAAACAGCAGGAATGGGAACAGAGCCAGCGTAATATGTTCTTTCTATTGAGAGATTCTTTTTATTGTTAACAGGTGACATTGTGAGGAAACAAGGCCAGGAACCTGTTGCATGTCTTCAGATTATCACAAAGGAGTGGTATTTCTGTTCATTTCTGAAAAGCATGTTTGAAAGCATTTATGATGTGTTGTTTCTTCTATGCTGTTACAAAGTCAAGTACAGATTTCATGCCACATAGAGGAACCACAGTTCCCTAAAGCTGTGAGACTAGGAGAAGGAATAACCTTTAAATCCAGCATCTTGCATTTTGGCCTTTTCTCAGCAATTTCTGAGACTTGTGAGACTTAAGAAGACAAGCATATTGCTGTCTTATGTTCCAAAGCTATTTCCCTCTTCCCCTTTTCTCACTCAAAATATGTATTTGAGACCTTATATTCCAAAACAGGGCAAACTTCTACCAAAATTGTGAGTCTACTTGGCCTTGGCTTATGATGTTTATGTCAGCACAACCACGTGGAGAGGAAGCCAGAGCAATGTTAACCAAACATACAGTCATTAAAAATGTCCAGCGGTGAGAATCTTCTGTTACATTGATTAGGTTACTTCTGATGTTAAAAAAGTGATTTCTAGCTTACTTATTCAAAACCAGCTGTGTCCAAATACAGACAGGCTTAATGAACAGAGGCTTAACGATTTGCATGAGAAAGAATCCTTATCTTTGGGTTTAACATACAGAGGTTGACGTGCAGATGTAAGCAGAGGGGCTTTTGTACTCTGTCCGAAGAAAGAAATGAGAATTCCTGTTTCTCAAAGTGAATCCTACTTCTCCATAAAAATCATCGACTCCGTGTAATTGCTTAAAAATAAGTGTGTAAAACATACTTATTCTTTTCTATTGTGTAATTCTGTCGGTGTACTTTTTCAGTTCAATGTAATATAAATTAGACTTACATTTTGTCTTGCATATATGAACATAATCAGGTAATTTGGGATATTTTTTCCAACTGTTATTTTCCAGAGTCTTCTTTTAGTGAGATCAGAAAAATTTTATGAACAAGGACTTAAAAAATACTATTGATTCATACCCTGTTCTCATGACTTGTGTGAGGGTTGGATTTGACACATCATCTTAAAACATTGTTTTCTGTTTCTGGTTACCACTGAGGGTGATAGCCAAATTCACTTCTGGCAGAAGTATTATAACTCCATAAAAATTTAATTAAAGCTGTGAATGAAAGAAATCAGTTTAATAAGTGGAATGTTTGCATTTAGCATGGCCTGTGGATTGCTCAGCCATTTTTCTTTGAAACTTAGGTCAATGTCTTCAGGCCCATATATACTATATTATTTTTCTCTTATCTCCTGAAAAAAAAAAAGAACACAGAACACATTTCTAAAAATATGTTTTAAATCTTTTTCTTGGTTGGACAGTATTAGTTCTTATCTCATCATTTTTCTCTATGAAAACTTAGTCACATCCTTCCTGTTTTGATTTTTCTCTGACATGTAAGTCGTAGAGGCTAAGTAAATTTGGCACTTTTTTCTTCTCTTTGATTTTGGTTTAAGTTATAAATATGGTGTTCTAGGTATGGATTGAGAACCATCAGAAGTTCGTTTGAAAATAATCACATAAATGCAAGTTTATTTTCCACCGAATTGTCAAATTACCTGTTGTTTCCAACTCACTCTGAGTTTGACTGCAGTGTTTCCCAAAAAACACCATTAAGGAAACAGATATTTGCATAAAAAAGGGAAGAAAAAAAATTTAAAAATCACTACTTTCAAACCTTCTTTTCATTTTTTCACTTTTTTTTTTTTTTTTTTTTGGGGGGGGGTATTTGGTTGTGGGGTTTTTTTAAGCAATGCTTAGAAAGCCAAGACATTACAGTCTGCTTGGCTGATAACATTGAACAGATGGGTTTGTGCCTTTATTTTTTTGGAAACAACCCATAGGAACTTTGCTAGCAAACCCGCTGTTAGTAATCTTCTTTACTAAAATTCAGAATTTAAATATTAGCAGGATCAAAACGACAAGTGTTTTCATATGATAATCAGTGTTATATAGATGTTTTCTATAAATTCAAAGACATGTTTTGAATTATTAAGCCTTGAGCAGAGACCAAGTGCTTTTGCTTGTATAAAAATTGTCTGCTTTAATTTGGGATATTATTTCTGTTCTATTATATATATTATTATATGCTATTTAGATTGGATATTAGGAAAAAAATTCTTCACCGAAAGGGTTATTGAGCATTGGAACAGGCTGCCCAAGGAAGTGGTTGAGTCACCATCCCTGGAGGTATTTAAAAAATGTGTAGATGTGGCACTTAAGGACATGGTTTAGGGGTGGACTTGGCAGTGCTAGGTTAACAGTTGGACTCTAAGATCTTAAAGGTCTTTTCCAACCTAAATAATTCTATGATTCTGTTCACATGCTTTGATGAAACTTGCATGTGATCTGAAAGGTTGCGTGTAATACAAAACCCAGATGAGTTTGCTTCTCCTCTTTCATGTTAAAGGTACAGGTTGTGTAAACTCTTGATTGGGCAATTACTTTTTTCTCTTCCAAAATATGAATAGTTTCAAAAAGATGTCTGAGATATCAGCCTTTGGTATTATCTGGCAACTGAAATGTCATAAAATGGATCTCTTAAGAATTATCGTTACTAGCAATTACTCTCCTGGCACGTCACGTAGTCAGTCATCTTTGTTGGTTGTCTAAAGTTATCTGTGTTTTCTTATTCCTTCAATTTTTACAGGAAATCAATAAAACAATTTATAAGATTTTTTTTATAGTCCCCATAAATACCTATGACAGTAGTATGGCTTTAACAATGTGACTTGATTTTATTACACCAAGGAAAAACAAAAATAATGCTTGCAACAAGTAGATGGAGTTACATTTTCTAAAACTAGTACACATTGGTGGAGATTCAGTTACAACAGTTCCAGGCAGGTAATAGTCAGATTTGTGTAACAGCATTACACTTACTTTTTTTTTTTTTTTTTTTAAGACAGACAAGGCTTTTGTAGGTGATATTAGTCACATTTGGTTATTCTGCTAAAATTTCTGTGTTTTATGAAGTTTCCTTTAAACAGGGTAAAAAAAGGACAGTTTCTCTTCTAACAACTTAGCAGGAAAAAGACATTTTCAAGTAGAAGCTCGTAGATACTGTAAGTCATACTTAGATAGTTACCATATAAGGAATAGGAGAAAATTGTGCATTTCATGCAAAATGATTAAATACAATCATATGCAATTAGATATTTGCTCTTCTAACCAATACTTCATAAGTTGCTTTTTTTTTTGTTTAGACAATTCTTTTTTATCCCAAAATAAATATTCTATAACTTCAAAACATGTTCTCAAGCAAAGATTATACATCTTGCAATTAAAATTTTCCATTACTTTTGAAAATTGAAATATAATAAAACAAATTACACTTCACACTGAGATCCTTCAAAGTATTTACTTCCTTAAAATATATATATTAATATTTTATGATTTAGCAATTGCCACTATTGCTCATTTGCATAACTTGTAGCCATGATAGTTCTTGTTATAATCTTAAAAAACAGTAAAGTATTAGGTCAGATGTATACTTTTATTTTTTGGTATACTTTTTTTTTTTATGTCTCTTTTAACCAAAAAGGCTATACCAGCAAAGACTACGCTTTAACTGGTAAAGAAGTACAGTCTTAGTATAGTTTATCTGCATCTCAAGATTGGCATAAGCAATATAGCAAAACAGCCTCTTGCTGAGAGAAATCACATCTCCACTCAGAATGTTAGTCACTGTAATTATAGAGACGCGTCCTTTCTAGAGTTGGCAATAGATAGGTGTAGTCAAATTTATGCTCACTATCTACAACATGAGTTTTCATAACAGTATCTTTAATTTGCACTTCCCAAAATATTAAAAAATTTGATTGTTTCATTTGTTATTTTTAGAAGAAAGAAGTCTTTAACATACTGTCTGTTCTGTTTATAATTGCCAGTGGGTTGTTCATGTTTCTGTGCCTACAAAAGGGGTACTCAGAAAATGGAGAGAACACAATCTTTTTGTACCTTACAAAATATTTATAATCTTTCTCATCATTTAAAGTCTACTGGTACCTGGAGTGAAAAGTACTGAAATGAGAGCTTGAGTCTCTACGAGAGTCATCTTGTAACATTTGGCTTACCTAAAAGACTCAGCGGAAAGCAAAATGGTGCTGGATACTGGTTTTGTATGTATGTAGAGGCATTAATGCAAAGACATGGATTCTTCTTGATGTGTCTTCTTCTGACCTGTCTACCTGCCTATACAAATGTATAATAAGCTACATAATGGCTCCTTTCTCCCACAAACAACAAACAGGACCTTGAGCTTGAACAGAGGAACCAAAATGAGCAAGAATATTGTCTTTCATTATGTGCTCTCTACATTATTTCCACTGCTTTTATTCAATTCTTTGACCAACTTCTTTGAATAATCTTTGATAAAGGCAATAAGATTTGAGGAATCACCTTCATTTTCTAAGTTTTCTTCAAGGGTTTTTTTGCATGTCTTTGGGCAAACCATGTGGCCCTCTGTTTTCTAGTCCTTTAAAAATAATAATTTGTAGTACTTCTCTTAATTTATATTGATATTGCCATGGTATACCTTTGAAGTTGTGAAGGACAGATGATGGAAAAAGTCTGGCTGTTTCAGAGAGACTAATTTTCATTCTAAGTGTTGACAAATTCATATGTTATCAGTTATACCTCGGGTTAAAATGTAGGTGTTCATTCAGATACAATTTGTGGAAGACCATTTAAAAGTTTTAAATCATAAAATCTGGTATATCACAGTCAGTAAAAGCACCAAAAGCAATGTTTAGAATATTTACATAATGATCCCAAGACTTAACCTGTGCTAAGTTTTAGCAATAACTATTCAGAAACATTCATGCTGTTTTTAATACATTATATGGGTCAAACTATTTCTAAAAATGTATGTGCAATTATGTTGTTTTGTCTAGAACTATTTTATGCCAAATATAACTGAATACTTGAATTCTGAGTATAATACTGAGTAAGTATGGTTTTGAGTGCAATCCAATGCAAACTAGTTAAGAGAAAGGCGTGGAATTACTGCACAAAACTTTTGGGTCTGATCATGATTTTTGCTGACTTAAAGGCTTGCCTATATCCATTGGGAATATCATCAGAAATACCATGCCAGGTACCCCAGAAAATGCCATTGCGAACACCTTTGTATTTCTTGTGGTAGTACTTGCCATTGAGGTTGGCAGACAAGCATGCATCAAACCACCAGCCAGAGCTGTAGTACGCTCCACAGTTTCCTGAGGGATACCTATCGTTGTCCTTGTCCGGAGTTGTAAAGAACTTTTGATCGTGGTTGTAATGCTTGCTGTAGTGAAGGGCATCTCCTGCTGTGCCGCTATAGCCATGAACACTGAGACGGTACTTTAGATATTCGTTGGCCACATAGAAGTGTTCGTATTTTGCGTACTCTCTGATACCATTGAAATCTTCGAGTTCAATTCTCAGTTGCATTTCCTGGCTCTTTGTCAGGAGGTGAATTTTGTCATTCCCCAGCCAAAACTCCCTGCTGAGGTTTCCAAAGCCATTTTTGTAGTCGTTCCAGGTTCTGTTGAAGTTAGTGCTGCCATCCTGACGCCGTTGCAGCACTGTCCAGCCACCTCCATGTGTTTGCATGTCACAGTAAACTTCGAAGCTGTCGTTTCTGGGGTCAGGGCTAATCCTGTAGATTCCGTTAATCCTTCTGCCGGCTGTGTAATGGTCAGCACAGTCTCTCTGCATTATCTGTATAACTGATGGAAGAACAGATAGTGTTAGAATAAACATAATTTCAATTTAAAAACAAACAAAAGTTTTACCACAGAACTTGAATTGGAGAGATTTCTACATAGGACATAGTGTTACAGCAATTTCAGTTGCTAGAGAGAAACAGTTTTTTTCTATCAGGTTTACTCTATAATAGATGCCACCTAGGATGTCTGCATCAGATAGCTGTCCAAAAAAAAACCCATTTAAATGACTTTTTGTATCAAACCTGCCTAATACGGAGGCATTTTGATTGTCTGCTTTCCCTCGTCTCCTTTTCTCTACTCTTCTCTTTATCCTTTCATTACCTCCTGTAAATTCAGCCTGATTTCTTCAGTCCATGTTTCTAATGCTTCGTGGTTACACACTTGCTGCTTTTTGTATTTAAATGTATACCATCATGCCCTGTCTATAATTTAAATCTTCATCTGGCAGTATGTCAGAGAAAAAGCTTTGTCCATATGGGAATGACTTTAACCTGGCTATTGTTCAGTTGACATCATTTGATACAGAACATAACATCCTTAGGAATGTTTTATGTGTTAATGTTGACTGTACTTTAGGAAGCAGGAAAAGAAGTAATATGATTGTCTCATCTATTGTATTAATACTGTGATTCCTAGAAAGATGAAGCTAGAAAAGTGACAGTGCTTTCCTGTGTATGTGGCATTGCTGGCTTTACAGTAAGGAAAACTTTTATCATCTACCATTAACCCAGCTTTTTCCCACTGATGGGTGATGTATTTTATTCAGAAGAAGAATACCCAAGGTTTTTCCTGCAGAGTGAAAATCCATTTTTGATCCTCAATGTCATCCAGAAATGACACTGTGTTCAACGGCATGGTATTATAATCCCATGTTCTTATGTAAGTGATACAGAGAGTTCTCAGAATTTCTGACTTAAGAGTCAAAATCATAATGTTCATTCCTATTGCAGATTTGAATTTATGGGCATGTTCATTTGCAGGCTGGAATTGCATATTTTTCCTAGAAAAGTTAAACAATTAAGCTACTCCTTGAAAGGGAGGAGTGTTCTCAGGCTGCGGCAGAGAGTAAGGCTCAGGACTCCTTGTTTGCCAGTACAGAAAACTGAACGTCTATGAAAGCAAGAAGTATAGGAATCAAAGGATTAAACCCCAAATCTAAATCCACAATAGATTCTCATTTGTTTCACTAGACTTTGTGTCAGATCTTTGGTGGACGAAGTTTCAGAACAGATATTGATAGAGAATATACATTTCAGATAAAATGCTTTTATAATCCAATTCAACTCCTATTTAAATAAAGGTTTTATTACTTTCAGTAGTTTTAGTATTACTTTCAGTGGATGCAGAATAGCTCCTGTATAGGAAAAAGTTGCAGCTGTTTATCCTTGCTAGTTTTCATAATGCATATATTGCTGCTACAAACACTTTTAGCATCAGTTACCGTGGAATATAAGGATTATCTACATGATCATGTGCTATGAACAGTACCAAAAATTTCAGTAAGTGTGAGAAATATCTAAAATTAGTTTAGTCTGTTATGAAGTACTGTACTTGAATTTGATTCATTGTCCATTAACAATATACCAAAATTCACTTATTCTTTTTGTGAATGTTTTATATCTGAATTAATTGATTTACACTGATTTGTATCTGATTAAAGCTGATTTTCGATATAGTAAAAGTATTACCTTTATTATTATTATTCATTTGCTCTTTTCATACTTTCAAGAATTTCAGCTGTACATACATTGTACCATCTGCAGATCCTTCAATTTTCAATATGGGTAGACAGAAGAACAGTTTTATTTTCGACTTGAATGCTAAGCAACAGAGGCTTAAAAACTGTAAGGCAGCCTGATCTTTCCCTGTTCTATCTCTGGAAAGCCTTGTCTTCATACGTATGATATCTAAGTGGTAGAATACACTAGTAAATATTTCTTGTTTTCAAAGATTCTTATATGTGATATAAAAACTTTTTAAAAACCCTCACAGTCAACATTTGAAAGAGGTTATTAGTTCTATTCCTTGATTTTAATTAGGACAATTAAAAAGTAAAAGAAAAAGGTGTTTGCCAGTGATAACACCTGTTTTCTGGTTTATATAGCTTATATATTAGATTCATGCTAAGGGGTTAGTATTAAAATGATGGTACATATGTTACCCACTTGAGAAGTACTGTTAATAGGCTTTTTTAGCCAAGCCTTTCAGATATTTGCTATGATGATAGAAAAATTATTTTATCATCTATCTGTTAAAAACTAAACATTTTACTAGATCCACTTGCTGTTTAATAATGCCTTGCAGACCTTTTCAGAGTAGTTGCAGTTTCACGTTGAAAAAAACCATGCAGTTTTCTAAGGCACACCTAGAGAAAATTTACTCCTTCTCATCCAAGGAGAAAATGTGTGTAGTTCACTGATGTTTAATATCCTTAATCAAGGGTAGTACGATGTAAAATAATTTTTCATCTTTACTAATAAAATTGGGGAAAAAAAAAAAGTCCTTTGAAAATCCACGTTTAAAATCCCTTAATAAAGTCCCATTCTAGGAGGAACTGAACACCTGCAGCTCTCAGTAACCCTCTAGTGGCAGCTGAAATGTTTTACAGGAGTACAAATAAACACTGAAAAAGCAAATACTTAACTTGTGAAGTTAATAACAGCTATTTGATTAAAATATATTTAAAATTTTTTACCTAATATTTGTAAAATGCACAGAAAGCTTATACAGGTAGTAGAGAATTAACAGGTTACATACCAGGTTTTGGTTGCATTGCTGGACATTTAGAAGAACATTTGTTATCAAGGCTGTTCACAACAAAAGTCAAATTAGCAACTTTGCTGTCAACATAATGTTCTACATTGTTCATATTTATGAGGCTCATCTTCTCTAAACGACCCTGCAGTGTCTGAATCTGGCTCTTTGCATTTTTTAAGCTGGTTGCCATTCTGTTAACTTTGCTTTGCAGTTCCTTTACTCTGTTATCTTGGATTTTGCTGTTTTCTGCTGGAGTTTCTGCATTAGGCAGCAGAAATTCATTACTATTGTCTCTTTCTTGGTTGTCATCTGCCTGCAGCTTGCAATCTTGGCAGCATTTCTTCAGCTTGTTTACTGCTTCTTTAAGGGTCTGTACTTCTTTGAGAGTCTTCTCAAGCAGTCTGAATTCTTTAGGTAACTGGATGGTCATCGGAGGCAGATTTATCTGATAAGGACACTCCCCTCCATCACATTTCTGATTAGTTTTGAGCTTTATAGGACAAGTCTCAGTAACTTTTCTTTCTTTAGCATCCTCTTCATCTTCTAAAACAACTGCAAAGACATTTGTTAAAGCAAGGAGAGCTGTCTTCAGCAAGACTAAGTAAAGAAGCAGCTTCATCTTCGCAGAGAAACTAGCAGTATGAGGAAGTATGCAAAAGTGGAACAACTTTATAAGGGCAGCTTGAAGCCTGTGAGTTATCAGACTGCCTACAGTGTTCTCAGAAATGGGTGGGAGTGCTTGCATCACGAGTGATTAATAGCAGAGCAAAGTAGGTAGTGCTTGCAAGAGTAGCATGTTTCAGTGAGTATTCCTGACTCAAAACTAGTGTATGTAAGCAAAATGATGAAATGCATGTGTGCTGATCTCTTCTACAGTTTCATTTCATTCCTTGTTGTACATGGATTTTCTTTTTTGAGGAAAAAAAAAAAGAAATCACTTAATTCTGTGTTATAATAGTCTCCTAACATCTGTTTCTTAACATTTGAGTGTTCTAAAACTGCTTTTCAAAACTAGACTGTAGTTTTATCACAGCAGGTGGAAGAGCTGAAAAACAGTCCCTTTCCCAGTTTGAGGTTTATCACAGCAATAGTCTCACTGGTACTGAGTCCCCTTCTTCCTAAAACATTTTTAACTGAATAGGTGTACTAATGAAAATTATTTAAATCCCAAAGCATGTTTTGGTTCCAGACATTTTTCAGGATAAAGTCACAACTGAGAAGGACGAGCAGCATTTTCCTCTTCCTGTATTGCTAGCACTGCTTAGAATAGTTATCTGGAATATCCATGATTTGTATGTGACATCACAGTTGAAATTCACTGTTACCTGATTCTGAGTACTTCTTATGGAACCTTTCTAAGTGAAAGAAAGGGAACTTAAGAGAGACCTCCCTTTTGATGCGTGGGATCCTAGCTGTTGGAGTGATTGTCCAGAAAACCCAAAGCAAATCCTGGTGTTCTGAATAATGTCCCCAATTCTAAATCTAAAGCAAGGCAGGGAGCTTGGGAAGGAGCTCCCACGGGCCCATCAGTTTGGGGTGTTCCTTTCTGTATTCATTTTTCGGTTCCTGCTTTTCTTTTTATTGTGCCTTATATAAGCTTTAAGAGTTAATGATATACTTTGCATGGCTAATCACACCTTCAGGTCCAGGTGACAGTTGCCACGTCACCACTTCCTCGTTTTTCTTCTACAGCCACCTTTGCCATTCTCACATGGTGCCTATGCAGTTTTAATGATCTATATAATTTTCCTTGTGCCCCAAAGCAAGGCTACATGGACATGTCTTTGTGCATTCATAGCTCAGTCAACAGCCAAATAACTTTCATCAGTAAAGGATTTTTACCCCAGTTCTTCTTTAATTAGTCCAATCTGAACAATTTATTTCCCTAAACCCTATTTGAAATTACTCAAAATACTGCTTAAACATTAAACAGACATTAGTCACACACATACTCTGTAAGTTCATGATCTCTGGAACGTTACTAGCTTTTATAGAGACCGCAGGCTTATATTGATAGTACAGGAGGGAGGCTTGGTAAAAAAACCCTACTTGTCTAACCTGCAACAACAATTCCTTCAGATTCCTGCACAGCATAATGGTCTGGGCACTTTCTTGGGAAATGGGGTTTGAATCTACCTTTCCCATATTCTAAATGAACATCCCAGAACCTGCCATAGTGCTTTTAGTTACATGGCAAAACTGTGTGTCTCTCCCTTTCAGACCATGAAAGTTCCACAGCGATGAGGTAAAAGACCTCTCCCTGGGTTGAAACTTGGGTATAAGACATTGACATCACTTTGGTTTTGTTAAAAATGCATCAAAAGTGAAATGTTTGTAACAGTAGATGAAATGTATTTATTTCATTTATGAGTAAAATTTCATTTTTTTTTTATTTGATTGATAGGATCCTAAGTATTTTTTTCTATCAGTCTAAAATAAGATATTTATAGAGCCTTGTTCTCCTGTATGGCTGCAACTGTCAAATTGAGGAAAGCTATACTGGCCTCTTTTGAGGGGCTTTAGACATATAACAGAGTTCCTAAATCCCTGTTATTTGGGAAGCCACCTTCCTCACACACTGTTGTTTGTTACAATGAACTGTGCTACCTGCTGTCTGACTTTGGATTGGACAAATTATTCTGTGTCTGTAAAATTAATAATAATAATCCTTGGTAGACCACATCTTATGAATTGCCTTGAAATTTTTAAATGCATAACAATTTAAATATTGTTATCATTTATGACTGTTGTGCTGCATTGAAAGCCTAAAATGTCATTAGAACTGAGTGACTTCAAGAAGGGCAGAAATTTCTAGTAATGCTGAATGTCAAAGAAAAGAAAGTTCAGATAGTAACGTGAGGTATCTGAGCTTTTCAGACATCTTTGTCCTGAGGCAAAGTTCCTTGATCTCTCATATATCTTCATTTTGGGATATTTACTTACTCCTTTGGATGAGATTTCTGTAATCTTGATATGCTCTGCTATCCTCCTTATTTTATCAGTCTGATGTTCTGCTGCTAAGCCACTAGCAGTCTGTTTGGAGCCTGAAAGATCCATTTCTCCATAAAATATCTGTATGCTTTTCCTCCTGGGGAAGTCTTGTAATTGAGGACTGGTCTTTCTTCCTGTTCTGTCAGGGAATGTCCGTTTCCCAAGAGTTTGTCAGGTCCTTCAGGAACTCAAAGTAGTATGCCACAGCCTTTTTCATGTTTCGTGCCTCTTACCTTCCTTGGGATAAATGAAGCAAACTTTCAAAACTGAGTTTTTCACAAGTCTTTGCCCTTAGAAGGGGCACTGAGCAATCTTACACTGTAAGGTGCTGATGCAGCTTAACTAATGGCAGAAATATTGGACCAGATCAAAATTGAGAACTGCAGTTTATTTATAACCAAAGTTTCTTCCCAGATGGAGCTTTTCTAGATCCCTAGAGTGTTCTGTATAATAGTTAAAACTTTAAAGTAATTAAGCAATCATAAAACCCCAAAGCCAATTTTTCAGCTGTGAAAGGATCTAACTCAATAACAGCTAATGACCACAAGTGAGAATTTTCTGCCAAGGTCTTTTGTTTAGTTAAAGGTCATTTTCTTGTAGCTTTGCATCTCTTTTAGTCTTCTTTTTAGGAATTTATTTTTCCTTCTGTGGACTGAAGAGATACCTTAATCTTACTGACATATCCTCCAAAGATAAAAAACTGAGAGCTCATGATATTCTTAAATTCTACTGCAGATTTTAGTTCTGTTCCCAGAACTACCCAGTGGTTGCAAGGTTAAAGAAGTAATATATTTTGGTTTAACAGACTTGGCTTAGGACTGTTTATTCAGAGTTTATCAAAAGCAGCATGTGAGCAGCATGAACCATTTCCCATCCATCCGGAGGGACCTTGATAGGCTTGAGAGCTGGGCCTCTGTGAACCTCATGAAGTTCAGCAAGGCCAAGTAAAAGGTCCTGCACATGGGTCAGGGCAATCCCAAGCACAACTACAGGCTGAGTGGGGAATAAATTGAGAGCAGCGCTGAGGAGAAGGACTTGGGGGTGTTGGTTGATGAAAAGCTCAACATGAGCCGGCAGTGTGCGCTTGCAGCCCAGGACACGGTTGGCTTTCTGGGCTGCATCAAAACCAGCATGACCAGCAGGTTGAGGGAGAGGATTCTGCCCCTCTACTCCACTCTTGTGAGACCCCACCTGGAGTACTGCGTCCAGCTCTGGGGTTCCCAGTACAGGAGAGACATGGAGCTGTTGGAGCGAGTCCAGAGGAGGGCCACAAAGCTGATCAGAGGGCTGGAGCACCTCTCCTGTGAGGACAGGCTGAGAGAGTTGGGGTTGTTTTCTTTTTTAATTCAGTAATGCTTCATGCAAGCAGTCTTTACATTGTCAACTGGATCATGGGACTACCTGTTCAACTTCCTCATGTCCACATGTGCATCAGAGCACAAAAAGGAAGGCAGTCCTATTCCATTTTATTTTAATTATATAAAAACTGTATGGATACTCAGTATCCTCCTTTCAAGATTCATGGCCCAATAGGTGATAGCAGGAAAGCTATCTTCTTTCGCGCAATGCCTATCTTACCAGTCTCTTCTCCCCGCTTTTACTGAGCCATGCAAGTTGCAGTATTTTCTCCCCCACTGTATCATCTTGATGGTGGCTAATTTTGATATTTTCCATGTATGGACTGCTTTTTCCCATGAACTGGGGGACAAAACTACTGTTATGAACTATGCCTTGGGAAAGAATTCATGATATTATTTTTCCTAGTTGTTGTTTATTAGTTTTAGAAGGCTTTTCAGCAGTTTATTTTTCATTAAAGGATGCCTGGCTGATCTATCTCTAATTAAAAAAGTAAAATTGTAGAAATTCTGTGTAAGGCAATACAGTGGTATATCTACCATAAGTAGGTATATTAATGTTTTTCATGTATGTCTTTACCCCCACTCTCGGTTTTGTCTTGTTTATGTAGCATCATCTGCATATAGCTTTTTTAATGTGAAATACTTTGTAGTAGAGTATGAGCCTTTCAGTAGTATATTGTTATAAAGGACTCCATGTCAAAATAAAGTGAGTAGATATTAATAATCACTCCGGATCATTTTTTTAGTGTTTGACTTTTGTCTTCTGAGATACTGGTTTGTTGTATGTGGAACCAATGCAACCAAGTCACTTTCCTTTAGACAACGAAGTTCAAGGAACCATAAAACTTATGCCCTCATTTTGTGAAATAATGATATGCTATATTTTAAAAGTGCGTGCTCTCTTCTTTTTAATTAAATTTATGGTTTTCTTGGAATAGGAAAGAGGGAGAAATAATTTGTGAAGCACTTTGTGAAATACAAAAAATCACTTTGCTAAATTTTTTATTTCAGCTCCCAAACAGAAATGGCTTAGGTGAATTTTTTTTCCTGTAAAAAAGGGAAAGCAGATTTACATATATTACGTATAATATGTACATACATCTGATATTATACATATGTACTTGTTACTTTGTTATAATTTTGCTCATCACAAACATGAGGAGAGAATAGAAGGGAAGTTTGAAATATTTGTGTGCATTTGTGCCTCTAATAGCCTCATGGGTTCAGGTATGGATGTTTATCACCTAAATTAAATGTTGAGAGAACTCGGTGACAAATCTTTTTCTAGTTGAAAGGCTAATAAATACACTTTTCCTGGGGAATTTCCATACTTATCCTACAAAATCAACTGCCTTTCAATGTGTTTGTATGTAGTTACAGATGAGAAGGATTCCACCTTATTTTTTAACTCTAATGACAGCATTGATTTAAAAATCATAGTGCATTTTTCTTTATCTTCTACCATCATAACCTTTCTCTGGAATAATGACTGATTACTTAAACAAGGCATATCTTTTCCGAAATATCTGTGGTGTAGCTATTCCTGTCTGTACTTTAAATTTTTCCCAATCTACAAAAGGGAATACAAAATTGCATTGAAATACTGATAACTACGATTTATGGTGTAAGTAAATATTTACAGTCTTAAATTACTGATTTTTATCTTCTTGTCTTAAAATACTTTGAAATATGTACTCAAGCCTGAAATATTGTTGAGTAGAGAAATTCTAGATAAGTTTAGAAGTGTTAGTCTTCTATAACTGAATATTTGAGGCATATTGAAAAATGAGTGATGTAGGTGACTGAATAAAAAGTGTAATGATGATATTTACTGGACATATATAAATTGTGATGTAACACTTTACATGAAAACCAGAGTTTAGGTCATCTAAACATCTGGTGTGTAGTCTGAGCAAGTCATCTTTGACTCCCTTTGTTGTCAAAGGCAAGTAAGAGCCTCATTGAGGATGTTTCTTATTTCTTATAAATGCTGGAAAGCAGTCTGAAATAATTTGATGAGTTAAATTTTATTATTAAAAAGAATCAGAGCGTTAAATACACTGGCTTAACTATTACCCTCTATTCTGGCATCTCTTTTTGCCTTCCTTATGCTTCCTAAAGTCTAAAGGCAATCCATTTCAGTCTTTAACTGCATGGTTTGGAAAAAATATGCAAGTGAGACAAAGTAAGGAAGTCAATGTTTAGAATCAGTATACTTCAGTATCTTCTTTTGGGTAACAACTAGAGCGAGCTGTTGGTACATCAGCAGAATATCCCTGCTTTGAGCAGCAGGTTGGATTAAATGGCATCTAGAGGTTCCTCCTTCCAGCCTTAATTTTTCTGACTACTGTCTTGCATTACATGGAGTTTATTTTTTGCTTCACTGTATGTTGTAATAAAAAAAAAAGCATTCTGGAAAATGAAGTGTGTATTTTAAACCCTGTAACAAAAGTGGTGAGGATGGTAAAAACTGTCCTGTGTATTGTTTAGGAAATCAGATGAAATTGTCACAGAAATCGTTACAACCCTTACATTCTCTGGCATCAGAACTGGTAGTTTCTAGAGCATTTTTCTTGTGGTTTGTTTGGGTTTTGTTGGGGGTTTTTTGTTTGGTTTTGGGTTGGTTGTTTTTTGGTTTGGTTTGGGTTTTGTTTTTTTTTTTTTTGATAAATCTATTGCCACAGAGGTTACAAATAATGCCTATACAGACTTTTAATTTTTTTTTTTTCCTTCATTTCTGGATGACCCATCTTGAAGTAGCCAGGATATGGTCTTCAGAAGTAATGAGAAGTCATAGACATTCTCAGAAATTGAGGACAATATAAAGTATTATATTTGGCCATTTAGAAGTCAAGTTAGTATGCTGCATTTTTCTTCAGTTTATTGTTAACATATCACTATCAGTTCTAGTTGATGGCAAGGGTGATGTGGAGGACCTGGAGCAGATGCTCCTTGTTTTCAATTTCTATGTAGACAGTTCTGCACAGTCCTAGCACAAGTGCAAGCTCAGTTATGAACTTGCTCTGAGCAATGGGCTGAACTTGAGGAGAAAGCTTCATTTCCTCTAGTGCATTATCAGGAGTCCAAGCTTTTGTCTAGATAATTTGGAGACATCAGGCACAGGCAAGCCAAACACCAGCAGATATCCCTAGCTCACCTCTTCTAAAGGATGAAATAGATTCTGTGGAGACTGATAGCCAGCAACATGGATAGAAATGCAAGAGTCATAGCATGGGTTCAGCATGCTTTACCTGTTGCACCCCTGCAATGTAGAAATAACCCCTGAAAGGTCAACGGGAGTCAGTGTTGCCTTCTTGCCAGACTAAGAAACACTTGAGCTGTGTTCTAAGTGTCCAAACACTGTGGACTCAATGCCGGTTTTGACAGAGGGTACAAAAGCTTTCTGTTCAAAGAGCAGCACTTATGCTTTTTCTTCCCTGAATGTTTAAACATTTGAATATTATCCAAAAGAGGTAAGAAAAGCTCTTCAAATAAACAACATGGAGAGAAAATTCCTCACATAGCAGACTGTCAAGAAGAGCCATTTGCCAAGTGGCTAATACTATACTGAAATCCTGAATATATACAAAATAAGTTAATCCCCTGAAATTCTTCTGTTGTCTGTTATAATGAGGCAAAAGACTTGTTTGAGGAGACCTTTCAGATGTTTGAAATAAACAAAATTAATATAAAATGTTGGATTGATTCTATGTGTTAAAATAACAGTAAATGTATTCACAATGTCTTGTTATAATTACAAAGCCTAGAACTTAGAATGAAGAGGTGGAAAGTGTTATTATTCCATTCAATCTTCGAATACATTTCAGTTATTTTGCAATATCTGCAAACATAATTAGAAACACATGCTAGCTCCATCATTTCTCCAAAATGCGTAGACTAGGGACTGTTGAAATTTCTTTCCTAGGAAGCTGTCAAATGTTTCACTTTCATAATGATTATGAGTAATTGATGTTAATCAGTATTTTCTTGGTGGTGGCTATATTTATCTTCCATGTGTTTCTTAATGGTTTTTATCAAAATAGTGTGAGGAGTTAGACCAACATTCAGATTGCATCATCTTTTTAAGTTTAAAATTTGTCTTAGTTTTATTCATTTATGGAGAGTCCCAAAAGAAGCTTAAAAAGCGGGGAACGTCAAAGTTCTTAGAGTTCTTATATATATCACGTTTGAGTTACAGAAAACTTGTTTTGAAAAGCCAAATGTTTTGTTCCTTTGTGTATTGCTTTCAGTTCACTGTCGGAAAGGATTGAATATAATCTGTTAAAATGGAGAATGTAAAACCTTTGATGTAGTTAGGGTCAGATTTGCTCACATGAAAGTTTGCCTCATTTATCAGGTGGGTCCTCTCCCTTCTATAGTTTTAACTCCCATTCATATTCTGACATCTTCTCTTTCTTACCAACATATCTATATCCACCTTCCAGCCTCAGAGAAATTACTGTGGTCCCACATCCAGGGGCTAGTGGACCTGAAGTCAAGCTGGAAGGATATACAAGAGCTCTCTCAGATTGTGTGTAACTTCAGATTGAGCTCATTTTTCCCTGGAATTTTCTTCAAGACATTTTGAAGAGAGCTCTGATGATGAGCTGTTAGTAGGAAGCAAATAGCAAATACGAACTCATTTCTCGTACGGATATAGAGTAAAGTTATGCAGGTGTACAGAACAACTGTCGGAGCATAGGTATTCTTCTGTTTTTCTCATTGATTCCTGTATTTAAAATGTTCCTGCCCCGAGCCAGAAAATCCACCTTTTCCTGCTAGAAAAATATGAAGGATATGCCCTTCCTTTTCCTCTTTTCAGAAAAATCCTCCTCCACAGTCTCCATCATAGGACAGGATTACCCAGTACTATTTTTCATGGGACTTTTCACTGACTGAAGGAAACAAATTTGGCTTGGAATTTGGCTTTGGTTTTGTTTTGTTACGTTTTGTTTTTCTGGTAGAATAGCCAAGCTTCAGATAGCGAGGTAACATGAAAAAATGTAACAAAGATAGAAAATTACACTCATGTTAATCAGTTAAAGATAAGTGTAAAGCAAAAAAATGGTAACTTAATAGGATGAAATAAACAGAACAGAAAATTTAAATTAAAAGAGAAAGATACAAGTAAATCCAGTAATAAGAGACATACTTCCATACTTTTTATGTAATTACATTTATGGGAGTATGGGGAAAAAGAAAGCCAAGCAACCCAAAAAGAAAGCCAAAGTTGCCAAGCAACCATCCATTAGCAGCCAAATCTTTATCCAACTTTCCAATAATTCTTCATTTAGATAAGGAAAATTTATTTTAGTTTATCCAGATGATCTATCAATTTTGAGTGTGTTTAAAAATGTATTGGGTCCTAGTTCATGGTATAACGAGAAAGAAAAAATGAGAAAAGCAAAATTACAGTTAAGTACAGCTGACATGGAAAGGGACTGGAAGGCTCAACAGTTTTAGGAATATTTCCTTTTTACCCAGCTGTATTCCAAACTCCAGATTTGAGATAGCCAGTATAACAAAATGATCTCGGTTGTTTCCAGGGCATTATGGTTAACACAGGACTGAAAAAAAGATGTCTTCAGTTGCTAATGACAAGCTCTTTTTTTTCCTCACTACTCCATCTTCTCACTTGTTCTTTTCAGTGTAGCAACATAATTAGTTGAACTAAGAATAACCACCATTTTACTTACCCCAGCAATGTGAGAGCTTACAAGCAATAAAATGAACTGTGAGTGCATCCTGGACGAAAGTGGGAGTGAAATATAACTTCTTTTTTAAACTTTTTTAAAGTAGTCTTGTACACAGCTTTTTTATAGAAACGTGGCTAATACAGATCCAGCAGATCAGAAGAAAATTATCACAAACCTTCATTTAGAGATGTTATGTTTGTGTGTGGATGTACATATGTAAATACTCTTGGCTATTTTATCATAAGTTGTTTTATTTTTGTGTTCTTGAATGCTGACTTTTTTTTGAACTAACTTGCAAGCTTACTTCCCTAAGGTTGGAATCTGGAAGCTCTGATACTCATTACAGTCCTGCTGCCAAAGTATGCTGTTTTTTGAATTAACTCAGACCTTATTCAAACATATGTGGCTAAAACTTGAGTGTTTTTACCAATAATAATAGAATCATTTAGGACAGAAAAGACATTAAGATCATCAAGTCTAACCATAAACCTAACACAGTCAACTGGGAACCTCCCCGGTTAGCCAGGCCTGCTGATAAATGATGGAAATGGCTTGGTGAGCATTTCCACCAGCTCCCTCAGTACCTTTGGGTGGATTCCATCCAGCCCCATAGACTTGTGTCTGTCTAAGTGGTGTAGGAGGTCGCTAACCATTTCCCCTTGGGTTATGGGGACTTCTGCTCCACATCCCTGTCTTCCAGCTCCGGGGCTGGGTACCCTGAGAACAATTGGTCTTACCATTAAAGACAGAGGCAAAGAAGGCATGAAGTACCTCAGCCTTTTCCTCATCCTTTGTCACAATGTTTTCCCCCCGCATCCAACAAGGGATAGAGATTCTCCTTAGCCCTTCTTTTGTTGCTAATGTATTTACAGAAACATTTTTAAATTGTCTTTTGCAGTAGTAGCCAGATTAAGTTTTAGTTGGACTTTGGCCCTTCTAAATTTCTCCCTGCATAACCTCACAACATCCTTGTAGTCCACCTGAATTGCCTGCCTCTTCTTCCAAAGGTCATAAACTCTCTTTTTTTCCCTGAATTCCAGCGAAAGCTCTCTGTTCAGCCAGGCCGGTCTCCTTCCCCACCAGCTCGTCTTTTGGCACATAGGTACGGACTGCAGCTGCACCTTTAAGACTTCCTTCTTGAAGAATGTCCAGCCTTCCTGCACTCTTTTGCCCTTCAGGACTGCTCCCAAGGGACTCTGTCAACCTGTCTCCTAAACAGGCCAAAGTCTGCCCTCTGTAAGACCAGGGTAGTGGTTCTGCTGACTTCCCTCCTTTTTTCTCCAAGAATCAAAAACTCTATCATTTTGTGATTGCTGTGCCCAAGAGAGCCTCCAACCATCACATCAACTACAAGTCATAGAATCAAAGAATGATGTGGGTTGGAAGGGACCTTAAAGATCATCTAGTTCCAACACCCCTGCTGCGGGCAGGGACACCCTCCACTAGACCAGGTTGCCCAAAGCCCCATCCAACCTGGTCTTAAACACTTCCACGGATGGGGCCTCCACAACCTCTCTAGGCAACCTGTTCCAGTGCCTCACCATCCTCACAGGGAAGAATTTCTTTCTAACATCTAATCTAAATCGACCCTCCTTCAGCTTAAACCCATTACCCCTTGTCCTGTCACTACACTCCCTGACAAACAGTCCCTCACCATCTTTCCTGTAGGCCCCCTTCAAGTACTGGTAAGCCGCAATTAGATCTCACTGGAACCTTCTTTTCTTCAGGCTGAACAACCCCAGCTCTCTCAGCCTGTCCTCATAGGAGAGGTGCTCCAGCCCCTCTGATCAAATTTGTGGCCCTCCTCTGGACTCTCTCCAACAGCTCCATGTCTGTCTTGTACTGGGGCCCCCATAGCTGGATGCAGTACTCCAGGTGGGGTCTCACCAGAGCGGAGTAGAGGGGCATTTCCATGTTGTAATTATTAGGAATTAGAGTATTTCAAATTAATCAGTGGAGTCTTGTGTTACATGTGCAAGATGGGCCATTTTGAGATGTGTTTTGGTTTTTGGGGGGGTTTTTTTGAGTAATCTTTGCAAGACTCTTGGCACTATATTTCATAGGAATCTACTGACCTTTATACAGAGAGCATTAATGTCTTGTATGTTCTGAACATAGTATAAATTTAATTTAAGCACTGGTAGATATAATAGACACACACATTTTTACAAAATTAGATCAGAATCTGATCAATGTCAGATCCAGATTTTAATTATGCAGCTGAGATATTGCAGATCATGTGTTGCAGTTCTTGCTGATCAAGTGAAATGGAGTAGTACCTTTAGAATCTGTCTGTAGGTGCAGGTTAATGAAATAAAGTGTGCATATACTCAGGATTTATACGTATTTGTGTACTTAACAGATGTTACTAGTCTGTAATTTTTACCATGACACAGCTAGGAAATAGCAATACTCTGTCTATGCCCATAGCCAACATCATCTAGCTATAGAGGAATAAAATTATTAACCTTTGTCTCTAGTGCAATTTAAGAATTAATTTGTTACTTATTCTGTGTTAAAACATGCCTTTTATGATAGTAAAACCAAAGATGAACCTAATTCAAATTAAACAGAATCTCAAAGGAAAATGTGACTCATCTATTGTGAACATTCAGAAATAGAGGTAAAAAGAAATATTTATGAATTCCAGTTCCAATTTAGCTTGTGATATTTAAAAAAAAAATCTAATACTGATCTTGAGTAATAAAGCTGTATGAATGTTTTATATTATAGCATCTGGTTTAAGAATTTTTATATACTTCTCTGTTAAATCTGAGATCCAAATGCAAACCCTCTAGTTTAGAGAGGCAACTGGCATCCAGAAATTCAGTATATGGGTTTAATGTTCCTGGTTGATGTTTTACTGTTTACCTCAGTGTAAGTCTTTTGACTTAGGAGTAATTATTATAATACACTGTAGTGCTTTATAAGTCCTATTAGAAATATTACCCATTTCCATGGTTTCAGAATAGAGTAAGTCTGTGAGTTTATGGAAGGAATTTACACTAAATTAACAGGCAGATAAGAGCATATGAGGACTCAAGACATTGCCTACAATGTATTTATTATAGTCATATACTGACCAAGCAGTTCAGAGCCTGAAATTTTAGCTAAATTAGTCTAATTTATCTTTGACTGTTGATAATTGTATTAGCTATACCAGATATTTTTAAGAAAGGTTAAATAGACCCAAAATGCCCATTAGATCATATCTACCATTCAGGACAAAATCCATTGCAAGCACAGACACTTAAAATCATGGGCATGAAATTAAATCAATTTCTGATTCCAACAGCTTCATCTAAAGCCAAATGGAGGTAAATGAAAAAAACAAAAGGTAAATTGCTCTATGTTTTGATTCGAAGGTTGTATGATAAGACTCAATGCTTCAGTCATTAGTTAAGGACATAATGCTCACTCTTGCAAGTATCCCTATTTAATTCAGTTTATATAAGTGAAAAATTATCCTTATGAGTAAAGATTTGTTCTGGATTGTTGCTCTTAGATTACAGTTTTCCGAATGCTATTTTGATGGCTAAAGGGAAACCTAGTAGCTAATTTTGTTCTCCACAACAAATATGTGAGGAGATGATCTGGGATGCAATGTCAGAGGCAGAAGTATGTCTCCACAGATAGGAGATAGGCAAGTTCTGTGATTACAAGCCAAGAAGGCCAAATGTGCTTGTTGCTGTGCAATGGAATAAAGCATAAAATATTCTGAGGAGAATCTATACAGGAAAAATTGTTATAATAGTTACTGTAATTTACCTTTGAACTGGAGGATATCTATGTCCACGAGAGGCAGTTTGCTTCAGTACTGTGAATAGCCATTTCAGAAGATGGAAGGACAATTAATTTCTTGGCTCTAATTCCATTCTAGATATTAGTAGGAACCAAAGTCATCCCAGCTGGAAAACTGTTTACTTCTCAGCACACCCAATGGCAAACAAGATAGACTCTACCCTTTATACTATCTGCTGAGTAGTAGCTCTAAAAGAAGGTGGTCCCTACCCATTTTCAGTCTCTTTTGCAAAAAGCTGTTACTCATCCTCTGCTGCCTGTGCACAACCGTAGTTCCAGGTCCAAGTGGGTACCTACTGTCATGACGGTCCTATCCTTAATTTTTGTTATCAATAGACAATATATTCAGGGACTGGAAATGATAGAAATGTGTAAGGAAAACACTTGCTAGCCCTGTTCTAGGCATTCAGTGAATTTCTGGAAGCATCCATTGATTCAGCTAACATAGCTTCCGAGGTTCACTTCATTTACACATCAGCCACTATCACATATGTGGGGAAGGCAGCCTTGAAAGTATTAGATATCTGTATATCAGGGCATCAATCCTCATCTGGTTTCATAACCAAAAATAATACAATTTTTCTACAGTAGGCTCATGCTTTTCCTCCCCTCTTCCACAACTATTTCTTCCCCTCAAGCTGTTGCCCCTTTCCTTTCCTTCCCTTCTGCCTTCCCAAGAATCTTGGAGAAAACAGTGTGCTGGGCTTTAATAACAAATCCTGGGATCAGGGTAGCCCAGCACTGACTCTCTGATGGCTTTCCAAGTAAAGTTGTGATACTGGGAACTATCTGGTGGTGATACTTTTCACAGACGTCTCATCCCTTTTGACATGCTGGTTATGCTATCCATACAGTCTGTCTTATGTAGGCCTCAAAAGTATCTGTCTTCATATTGTATAGGACCAGCCTTATTGGAATAGAGCTTTTAGTTCTGAACTGAGAAATGAAGTGTAAAAGGTGCGAAAAGCTTATGGATAGTAAAGAGAAGACAGCCTCAAGGACAAGTAAGTTTATTTCTGTGGAAACATTGTCAAACATGGCCTAAGTCTGCAGTGAGAAGCTAAGTAGTGAGAAAAACTGGAACTCACAGGTACAGATCAGAGGAGTGTGGAGAAAGATACCACCAAATAGGACAAATATTCCTACATATGTGGCCAAGAAATAAATGGGTTGAGATAAGGAAATACTTTCTTTCTCACAGAAGAGCTAGTTAGTGTTGTGAACTTAAGTGAACAGTATCTTTGGATCATAGAGGATGCCAAAATAAATATTTGAGAGCTGCTTATCTTTAATCTCATGCAAACAAATGAAAGACAGATCTGCTTTCCTTTTCTCAGGGCTGCAGACAGCAAAAATTGTCTCTGCTACCATGAAATATTTTGCAGTGGATCTTAAAAAAATACATAAATCAAACAGCTATCAACAAAATGTATACTTCCTTTCGCATACTCATTTGGGTTCTGCTTATTGACCATAGGACTGGTCCTGGATGATTTCTCCTGGATATTTAAGAAAGGGGCATGTACAGAATAGCCCACATAAGAATCTCTTAAATGGCCCTTAGTTCAGCTTAGAAAAAGGCCTTCCCCTGGAGGCCTTGTCAGACCTAAGGGTTGAATTATGACTTCTGGGATTTTCCTGATGCTGTAGTAACTTTGTTTCTTATTTCAGGAGATCTGCACCACCACATTTCTTGGCAGGTTCCCATAAAAGTTGCAGATTTGAGTTGCTGCCCCAAAAAGCTAGTTGTGGACCTTTATAGAGCCAGATCACTTTAATATTTTTTTTTTTAACATGGATTTAACCTGATTCTCCTTACCTGTGACAAAAAGAGGAGAAGAAAAGGTTTTCTAAAGAAATATCCCAGGAGATACCTTCTTATTGCTGCTGTGGTATTTCCCAGTGGCAAAATTGGGCTCCTAGTCACATTTCCTATTTCTATTAAGAAGGACTGGCTTGTTGGCCCAAAGTACTGCCCTCAAGGCGCCTGAGGAACCGCCTTATGCTGCATCACACACACACGGGTTTCTTAGTACTAAATCTGTGGAGTGGTTTGCTCTTGGTGTTTGCCGGAGGCCTGCACAGTCATGTAAGGCAATGTGTTTTGTGGCCTGGGGATGATCTAGCTTGAGCCCAGCTCCTCTTTTTTGCAAACATATTGCCTGTGAACACAACGCTTTAGCACAAACCACACTTTAAGCCACAGTTTCACCTCTTCAGGCCAACTGGTATATACCAAAACTGAACCAGTTAAACAATGTGAAAAATGAATGACTTAGAGCCTGAGTTCAAAGTCAGGACAGAATTGTCATGAAATATTAATACAGACAGAAAATCAGAGAAGAAATGGTGGTGTGGGTAGCACTGTAGTTGTGACAGACACATTCTTTATATTCTTATATTTATGCTTTGAATTATTATGTAAATAAGCATATTTACATCTGTGTAGTTGATTTGGTATATTACCAAAGACTGTGAAACTAAAAGGCTGCCAATTATAGCTATAAAAAGTTGCAGCAGAATGAAAACATTAGTGCTTAGGAGATTTCATAACTGTCTGTTTCCCTTCCATAGCTATTTTCTGCTGGAAAAATCACAGGCACCAGGGTAGCTGAGCTGAAGGGAAAGTATATCCTGCTGCATAAGACTGTGATAAGGTACAATATTCTTTTTTTAGACTTTGTTTAAGTAGCCAAAGCATTACATATGTAAAGTAATTTTCTGCTGATGCTGATTAATTATCATTTAAGACTTTCTTACAGTGATTATTCATGAAGAGGAAGCAAGAATGCAAGGTTGAAAAACATTATTTAATAGGAAGATTCAAGGTAATTTGGGATATTCAAATACTTGTTTGAATAACATCTTTGGTTTTAATATAAGCATAATAATAATGGAAATGGAGGGAAGCACAGACTGCAAGAGACAATATACAAGTTTAAAATAAAGATACATTTGAAGATCATGTAGCCAGAATTATAACATATGAAAAAACTCTGACCTGCTGAGCTAACATCATAGAGAGCAACTGAAAAAGTTAAAGGCTCATTTCTAACAAGGAAAATGAGACTCTGTCACATCTAAATAAGTGTGAATTTTGCCCTCTGAGAATATTCACAGTCGCATTAGACACGACTGGTAGTAAATTTAAAAGATTTAACCATAAGTTTCAAAGTATAATCAAACTCAGAAGTTAGGTGTAGTAGTTGTGAGTCTGCCCTGCTCCAGAACTTTCTGGAGGAGAGAGAAGAGGAGAGGTCATACTCATAGACCAAGGACAGGTTTGAGCAGGGCATGTGTGAGTAGAAGAAAAAGAAGATGGAGGGACAAAGTGGGATGAGATAGTACAGTTGTACTAGGTGAACAGTGTGTCACAGAACAGAGCAGTCCTATTGCAAATATTGCAATACTACGTTAGTATTGGTGACTAATAATTTTGATATTACTTATGCTACACTCATAATTATCAGTAAAATCAGCATCATGATACTCCCGTTATATTTCTGCAATACGTATCATAATATCCACCACATTAACAAAATTTTAGCCCAATTTCCCTGACAGTCCACATCAAAACCTTTATGGCAATTCTGCTTGTCAGAGAACCATGGCTATTCTGTCATTGAAGCTAAGGCCTAAATTAAGGATTGTAAAACTAATTCAATTCATACCTGCTTACTTGGGTTATGCTGGGATTTGATGTACCTCCTGGCAATCTGAATAGCAGTAAGTTTTAAGTAATGTAAAGGAATTTGAAAAGGGGTTTCCAAAAACCTGAAAATACAGTTTTTCTTCAGGTTAGCTGAGTCTTCTAGTTTTGTCTTAATAAAATGGGGAGTTAGAATATGTCTCTGACTCTGTAAAAAGCAATCTGACTTTGTTCAGATTACTGCAACGCAAATATTTTTGGGAAGCAAAATTAAAAACAGCACTCCTAAACCAGTTCAACTCCCTAGAAAGGGCAAGAATCATAGAATCATAGAATGTCCTCAGTTGGAAGGGACCCATAAGGATCGAGTCCAACTCCTGGCTCCACACAGGACCAGCCGAATCAGAGCATATGATTGAGAGCGTTATCCAGACGCTTTTTGAACTCAGTCAAGCTCGGTGCTGTGACCACTTCCCTGGGGAGCCTGTTCCAGTGCCCGACCACCCTCTCAGTGAAGAACCTTTTCCTAATATCCAACCTAAACCTCCCCCATCACAGCTTCATTCCATTCCCTCGGGTTCTATCACTGGTCACCAGAGGGAGGAGATCAGCGCCTGCCCCTTCGCTCCACCTCGTGAGGAAGTTGTAGGCCATGATGAGGTCTCCCCTCAGTCTCCTCTTCTCTAGGCTGAACTAACCAAGGGACTTCAGCCTCTCCTCGTATGTCTTCCCCTCTAGACCCTTCACCATCTTGGTTTTCCTCCTTTGGACACTCTCCAATAGTTTTATGTCCTTTTTGTACTGTGGCGCCCAAAACTGCACGCAGTACTCAAGGTGAGGCTGCACCAGCGCAGTGTAGAGTGGGACAATCACTTCCCTAGACCGGCTAGCAATGCTGTGCTTGATGCACCCCAGGATACAGTTGGCCTTCCCAGCAGCCTGGGCACACTGTTGACTCATAGTCAACTTGCTGTCGACCAAGACCCCCAAGTCCCTTTCAGCATGGCTGGTCTCCAGCGTCTCATCGCCCAGTCTGTATGTATAGCCGGAGTTGCCCCTTCCCAGGTGCAGAATCCAGCACTTGCCCTTGTTAAACCTCATGCGGCTGGTGATTGCCCAGTTCTCCAATCTGTCCAGATCTCTCTGCAAGGCCTCTCCACCCTCAATGGAATCAACATCCCAATTTGGTGTCATCTGCAAACTCGCTCATGACACCACCTAGTCCTACATCCAAATCATTTATGAAAGCATTAAAGAGAACTGGCCCTAAAATGGAGCCTTGGGGAACCCCACTAGTGACTGGCCACCAGCCTGATGTAACCCCATTGACCATAACTCTTTGGGCCCGACCCGTCAGCCAGTTGCTCACCCATCGCACTATGCTTTTGTCAAGCTGTATGCTGGACATTTTGTCCAGAAGGATACTGCGAGAGACAGTATCGAAAGCCTTACTGAAATCTCAAAAAATGACATCAGCTGGCTTCCCTTGGTCAACTAGATGGGTGACCTTGTCATAAAAGGAAACTAAGTTTGTTAGACAGGCCCTTCCTCTCATGAACCCATGTTGGCTGTGACCAATGACTGTGTTGTCCTTCAGGTGTTTTTCAATAACTCCCAGCATAATTTTCTCCCATCATTTTACCAGGCACTGAAGCGAGACTGACAGGCCTGTAGTTACCAGGGTCTTCTTTCTTGCCCTTCTTGAAGATTGGAACAATGTTTGCCAGCTTCCAGTCAACTGGGACCTCTCCGGATTCCCAAGACCATTGAAAAATAATTGAGATAGGTCTCGCAATGACATCAGCCAGCTCTCTGAGCACCCTGGGATGAATCCCATCTGGCCCCATGGACTTGTATGCATCCAGGTGGAGCAGCAAGTGCCACACAAGTTCGGGGTTAGCTGGGAGTTTATCGTTACCACAGTCACAGTCCTCCAGCTTGGGGCAACTGGGGTCCCAGAGCCTGTCATCAGTGTTGAAGACAGAGACAAAGAAGGCATTAAACGTCTCTGCTTTATCTATGTCCCCGTAGTAAGGTGACCATTCTTGTCGAGTAACGAGCCAATATTCTCTCTGGTCCTCCTTTTGTTATTAACATACTTAAAAAAGCCCTTTTTATTGTTGCCCTAAGCATTTTCTTAATGCTCAGAACTCAACATATTATGTGGGTTTTGTACTAGTTGATTGAGAAAGTTTCTACCACACTGCTGTTCACTGAGGTGAAGTAGAAATCCGCTAGCTGCTGAACTTGACTTTTAGCCAGTGTGAGTTTGAAACCAGTCTTTGGTGGAAAAAATACAAGCATATTATTACATATTTTATGTATTTATATAGAACCTTTTATGTAAAGACAATTCCTTTGTATGTATAAGTGGAATATGGCCTGAACGAAACCAGGACTCAGCTGTCTTTTCTGTCACACATAAAACTACCGTAAACACCATGCACCAAAAGCATGAAAATGTCAGATGGTTGATTACATCTCTCATTCTTCCCATAGTTGTCACAGGAGTATGAAATTGCCATACTTCTGTAAGAAAGTTGATCAGAGAGAATCACGTCACATTCTTTACTTAGATTCTTTACTGTTAGAGTGGTGGGGCACTGGAACAGGTTGCCCAGAGAGGTTGTGGAGGCCCCATCCCTGGAAGTGTTTAAGACCAGGTTGGATGAGGCTTTGGGCAACCTGGTCTAGTGGAGGGTGTCCCTGCCCGCAGCAGGGGGGTTGGAACTAGATGATCTTTGAAGTCTCTTCCAACCCTAACCATTCTATGTAGTCCGTTGTCAAAGCAAAATGCCAATGTGTGAACAAGTACTAACTACCCCAGACAGATTTCTCTTACTGCTAAAAGAAAGCAAAGGAGATCAATTACCAAAAACTGATCATGGTCTCTGGTATATTTTAAGGACTTTTCAGACATCAAAAGTGGGATTCATTTGCCCATGTGTTAACATCAGGAGACATGCACATCTGAACTAGGTATCTAGAGTCCCTTAACAGTCAATAGAACAGAATAGGGACCACACACTTCCTCCTTATATGGACACCTGCAAGTGTCTGGTTTTCGCCGTTGGCTATAAAGAGAGTCCTGATGTTCAGTATGTCTGTATACTCTTCCTGCCATTCACAGAATCAATACCACTTTTTAATTTTTAGTTCTTCACCCTTGTGTGTGCAGTGCAGTTCTGTGTATCAAGAACTTTTTTCACTTATTACAGTTGAATTTAATCTCTTTCCTAATTAACTCTCATCTGTCCCAGTGCTGTTACAATGCCATGCGGAAACAAATGACACCAGATGAAGTCTTCAAGCTGTGTGCGTTCTTCTTTCCTTTAGATGCATACGAAAATTTCAAGTAGAAAGTCTTATGCATCTTAAGTAGTGTAGATGCCTGGGACAGCTATGCCAAATGATTGCAATTGATCCCTCTGGTACACCATACAAATTTGTCTAATATGATGAATGCAACTAGTATGTATGCAGATAATTTCCAAGGCTGTTGCTAGAGTACACAGAGTTACAAGCGTATAGTGTAGTCCTTTTGTTTAGTGGTAAATAGTCCTTTATTTCTTGGTTTCAGTTTTGCACAATTTGGCATTCTGGAAAGCTGAGACTTGTCACCTGGCACATAACATCTTTGATACATTTCTTCAAAGTGTTATGTTATTTTGAATTTATGTTTGCTGCACAGCTGAAATTCTGGGAACAGGCTGTCATCTCATTCGGGTGCTGTCTCACCCAACCACTTTGCAGTGAGGTTGCACATAAAGCTGATGTACCTGAGCTCAAATTTGGCCCCTGAAAACCCATTTGGTCACACAATCATGTGGCCAAATTGTAAATTTTTATTATCTCAATTTAGTAATCTAATATGAATATTCTGATACACCAAGCTATAAGAAAGTCAGGTAATAATGATAGTTCATTGGCAGTTTGGGAATCTTACCTTCTTAAGCATGTTAAATTATTAATCACTGCACAAATTCAATAGCTGCCACATCAGACTTGGAAAGCCTACTTTTGTACTTAAGTGTTTCTAGATATGTACATTGTGTAGATATCCAGTTATTTCTTCATTATCTTCAATTAAATTTAAATGTTCACATGAAAAAATATTGTTGGCAACTATAGGGAGCAAGATCTGGTCTAGATTCAACACTCAGATCTTGTTTCTATTTTTATCTTTTTATTATCTTGAAAAAATCGATACTAAGAATTTTGTTTTTATGAAAGAACTTATGTTTTTATGTAATTTTATGTAAAATTTATCTTTTATGTAAGAATTATGTTTGAAATGAATGTGTATTACTGCAACCAATTACATTTTCTCCTAAAATAGCATACATTCTGTTGGACTTAAAGAAGATCTAAATATTTTATAGGATCTTGTGTCGATAAGTCAATTTATTTTTCCCTTAAAAGGTTACAATTGAAATACCTCACATATGAAGTTATTTTTTTGTGATAAAGGCACACTCTTGTTTCCTGTTGAAGTCTGTGGTTTTCGTATTTTCTAGTTTGAAAAAGGAAGTGGTTATTCAATAGAAATGTTACTCAAAACAAAACTTTTCTTGTTATATTATTTCAGCTATGTTTATGCTGTATAGTCAGTTGTATATTTTGTGTTTTCATAGTTACCATCTCAACTCTATTCTTCAGTGTCATATGTAATTTTGTTTTTGTTGCTAAGCCATAAATGTCATCTTTGAGCTAAAATTTATGTATAGGTTTTCTCAATAGGGGAGATTCTAAATTCCTTTGTTCTAAAAAATATTAAATTGCATTATATTTTTAATTAATAAAAGGCAAGTGATAGAGTTCTTTATTCTTCCACATCATTTGTGAATAATTTTAGTATACCATTATTCAAAACTTATAATGTAGTAATATTGAGAAGACATACACAATGATTTCTACAGCATAAAGAATAGGTTTATATGTTGAGCATCGTATATGAATTTTCGTACTGTAGTTCCCTTTAATACTTTTCCATAGTAATCAAAGTATTTTACTAACAGATTTTAAAATCTGTTATTCAGCTATCACCACATAGGTTCCTAAGTATATTATGAATATCAGTCTCCATACATTGACAGAATATTACAGTTTGTTGTTTCTGTGAAGCTAGACTTCAATGATACAAGTTACATCAGATAATTGATCATGTCTACAGGCCTTATAATAAGCTTCCACAGAAGTCCACAAATGTATTTGCAGCTTGTGTATCGTTAGAGGAGTTACCTCAGATACTGGTAATACTACAACAGTAGCAATGTGCAGTTCAGCACTGGGTAGGTGTCCTGGTGTTTACTAAGAACTTAAAGGTGTCATAGAGCCCAGACTGGGCCTTGTCCTGGTGAGTACTTCCCTGTTACTGGTCCCCACACCGATTCAGATCTACCCTTCGGCACTTGTTAGGATAAAACAGATTCCCTGTCTCTTCACTGGTTCTGGGAGGTGCTAGACAAAGAAATTAGACCAACTAACCATCTTTTGTCTGGTTAAAATTAGATGAGATGAATCCTGCTCCAACTCTAGGATGCCAAAAAAAACCCCCTCACATCAGATTCCACTGCTCTTGTGGCATCATAGAATAATTCAGGTTTGAACAGACCTCGGGAGGTCTCTGGTCCAACCTCCTGTTCAAGGCAGGGTCACCTAGGAGGTCAGACCAGATTATTCAGCACTTAATTGCATCTCATCTTGAAAACCTTGAATTAAATATTATAGGTAGATAAAGAAGTATAAATACAAAGCTTATGCTTCTCATTGCCTAGTTCTAAATTTTTCTATTTAATGTAGTTTACAGGAATCTGAGATCCAGCTGTTGCAGGAAGCCAAACGTCTTAGTGTAGAACTGGAACAACAACAACATGAACTGGAAAAAGCAGAACAGTTCCCTGAAGAATCCTCCAGTGAAGTTTCCCGAATAAGGCAACAACTGCTTAGTTGCCAGAATGAATACAATGCTATTAAAGAAAGAGAGTATGAAGTTCAGTTCAAGATGGAATGGTAGGTCGTAGTGGTCAAACACTGCTAATTTTATCATAGCTTATCTAGAAAGTTAATAATATAGAATATAATTCAATTTTCTCTCCATTTTACATGGACACATTTCTTGATGGCTGTTGTTAGACAAATTGCCACAAATTTTCTCTAGTAACAGCAACATTTCAATGACTAATAAAATTACCCTAGTGCAAGATTTGTAGATAATTCTAATTTTAGAACAGGCTACGATGTCCTTTGAAATGCTGTTTAAAATTTACTACATTGGATGATTGATGTTTAGGCAGAAAAATTTAACAGAAGCCATTCTAGTCTAGGACACCTTTAAAAATGTCTCAGAGACCTGGTGACTGGGATTTTATGGAAACAATGTCATAAATAGACCCAATGCTATTTTTAACATCAGAAGCACAGTTTATTCAACTTTTTCTATTCAGGTATTTAAAGGAGGAGAAGTACTTGTATATTCTCATGTCGGAAAAATGAGAAATTTGCTGTGAAAGAAGTGAATGCTTGACATTTCTATAAAAGGAAACAAGTCCAGAATAAGCTTGATATTGTATATATTTTAATTATCTGCATATATGAGTGTGTTGTACATGAAGCTTTTATAGTAAAATTACAAACAGTACTATTGCATTTTAAAAATACATACCTATGGAGATGAACTCATATATTCGTTTTGTGGGGTGTGTGCTATTTTTACCCATCTTCAATTCAGCTGTAGTGTAGTTGGTGTATATAAATCCAAATAAATAATGTCAGCAGCTCAGCAGTTAAAACTGTTTTTCTGCAAGGAAAGCAGGGGCACTGTACAAACTGCATAGAGCAGATTTTTCTGGCAGGTCTTTCTTGATTTTTTTTTAGAGCCAAATGTTTGCTCTAAGAAAGAAAGAAATTGAGAAAGAAGCAAATTGGGAGTGGGAGAAATAGGGAAACATGGAAAGCATCTGGAAAAAATTATTTGCTATGAGATAACTAAGCA
Source organism: Grus americana (assembly GCF_028858705.1). Lineage (NCBI taxonomy): Eukaryota > Metazoa > Chordata > Aves > Gruiformes > Gruidae > Grus > Grus americana. Next base: position 13,932,669 of record NC_072852.1, on the reverse strand, counting down.
ACGTGAAATTTCCTGAAATAATTATTAAATACAAAATTTTTTGCAATTTCCAAGCGGTCCAGAAATGAGCTCTTCAAAATACCATGCTTTTTACCTATTTGTCCTCATATCTTATGAACATTTTTCACTGATTTTGCATTACTTTTCAAAAAAATGATGGTATTTTATATGTTTAGGGGATATTTACTCATACTCTGTTTTCTACCCCTAGTCAAAGGGAGATTTCTGTCCTACACAAAATGCAGCTTAGGTATTGCTTCAATTACCCTTGCACATTTACTGTATTAATTCTTATATATGAATTGAATATCCTATCATGTAGATTAAAAATACACTTTTTGGGTCAGTCATACTGTGAAAAATGTTCTTTCGCTTTAACAAGAAACTTCCCCTGTTTGATCTTACTTATTGCATGAGATCAAAACCAGATATACAGTCTGACCAAAGGTCCATATGGTGCAGTGTCTAACAGTGACCAAACACACAGCCCCAACCATTTTTAATACAGGGATTTCATGAGCCAAATTCCTCTGTATTTAGGAATACTCAGTTGATCCCTCTTCCTTGAACTTCTCCTGTCTCTTCCTCAACTATACATATTCTGACATTGCAACACCCTGGGCAACAAGTTCCACAGATTAACTACACAAGAACTGCCACCTCTTACCTTTTTTGAACCTGACTCCTACCAGCTTCATTTTGTGCCCTGTAGTTCTTGTATTGAACATCTGATCGTCTCTTCATCTTCACTGCTGCAGGATGGTTTGATAGATCTCTGTTGTACCCTCCCCCCACCTTAATTTGTCAGCTTTCCAAACTGAAGAGCTACAGATTATTTAATTGTTCCTTGTTTGGAATCTGTTTCATGCCTGGCGGTAGTATTGGGTCTTACGTGTTTTGTGGGTGTGGAGTGAGGAGGATGTGCCTTGGTTATGTGTGGATTTGTTTTCTGGGAGTGAAGATACTGCTTTCCAGAAATGAGAGGGATTTTCGTGTTTCACTTGTATAGAATAAACAGGAGTGGTAGAATACATATCTGTGCAGGGAACAGATGAGTGAATAATAGTGGGGAAATGAGCTATGAAGAACAACAGATAGTGGCTGTGAATTCATGTTTGTAAAGAAGGGATGGGCTTGGTGCCTGCGGAAGGCAGTGAAAATGAATGTCCAGAATAGAGTTGTGAATAGCAGGTGATCTAATAGTAACACTGATGTAAAATGAAGATCTGCATGCCTGATGGTTTTGCACAAATAATAAGTGATGTCTTCTGAAATATCTGGGTGCGTGGGCGGTGTCACAGGCAAAGGGGAAACTGCATCAAAGACAGTGTAAGTTTGCCCTTAGGTGACTGCTTGGTTTCCTTCATTTCTCAGAAGGATAGAAACTCACAGTCAAACCTTTCTTGGCCCTTGATCTCTCTGGAGCACAGTTTCCCTTGTTGTCCAACTGTGTTAATGCAGTCCCAGCTGTGCTTGGCACTTGCAAGCAGACTTCTCTGGGAATTATGACTAATGGCTGTTTAGTCTGAAAACAAACATAATGCTTATTTACCTTCTTATGTATAGCAGGCGGGGAACATGGAGGGGGAAAGCTTTTGAAGGGAATATGTGTGTCTCTTAGCTATTGCTTTATTCTTTTCTTAAAAGTCTTAGATCTTGTCTACTCAGAAACACTTCTGAGCTGGAAGTGAGAGCGTGCCTCTGTAGATCATCTGCTTCCCCGTTTCTGTAATCCTTCCTTTATCTGAAGAATCTCTAGTTTGCTTCCTGCCTCAGTTCACTTTCTCTGATAGGTAAGGGCACTCAGATTCAAATCTGACATCGGTAAACTTTTTCTCTTGAAGAGTCATATAGATATACCATAACATTAGCAAAGTTATTTTTTGTCTCAAGGTCCCTTAGTATTCTATGTTCTCTTTTCTGTATTTCATTTCCTATTTGCTTGTCCCGGTAAACATTTTTTTTTCCAGATCAGATACCTTTTTCAACAGCTGAAGGTGATATTTCATCTTCTCTTTCAATTCTTTATTGTTCCAGTGAGTATTCAACATTCCGAGAGTAAATTCAAATTCCTTTCAGCACTGTAGTATCAGCAGGTTTTCAGAAATTTTGTGACTTTTTTCATAGCTTGAATAAGTACAGGAGGTATTCAGAAGCAGCCCTTTAGCTGTCAGGGACGTCACCCTGAGGGGGGCTGCATGGCTGTAGTGTACCCCCACTGCCAATGTGTGCCTCCTCTTCCAGTTTGTCTTCTTGTTCTGTGTTACGGTTGTACTGGGTTTTTTGTTGGTGTGTCTACCTGAGTGCTCAGCACAGGAGGGGAACAGCAGTTGGAAGGATTTTACTGAGGTTATAATGTTTGGGCCACTACCCCAAAGTCAGAGCTCACTCCAGGAGTATTCTTCCTCTCAAAAACTATTAGGCAAGTGTAATAAAGTAAAAAGAAAAATAGCGATTCCCAATTCAGTTCTGGTGCAATTGCATTCAGAGCCATGAAGTTTCTTCATATAACTGGGACTGACCAAGCCTCAGTAAATAAGAATATAGACTGAAAAATCAGGTTAACACCAGAACAAGGAAAGGATCAATGTGATCAGCAAGGATTTGTTCTAGCTTGAGGAAACTTTTCATTTTAATGTCCATGTGAGGCTTACAGTCCTGGTTTGTGAGACAAAATAAAGAAGAGCTCCTTTTCTTTATCAGGCAATAGTATCAACAATAGTTTATTATTGAGAAATAATAAATTAATCATCTAAATTAATTTATCATTTAAACTATATATTTAAAAGTAAGCAATTAATTTGTAATGAAATTATCTATAACAAGAGTTTGTGAGGTTAAAGGTGCCTGATTCTTGACAACAATTTTATTTTAAAGCCTAGGTCCAATCTGTAGCCCTCACAGTCACTTGTGCAGGTAGCAGAATGGCTATTCGCTGAAGGACTACGTGCTGTTGCATGCAAGTCAGGATTGCAAAACTGACTTTGTCCTTGTAGAAGCATTGCAAATATGGAAAATTATTTCAATGCTTGTAATTATTTCAGGATTAGTCACTCAATAATTAAAAAGTGAAAAGTTAAGCTTTTGTCCATATTTTTTCTAATCAAGAATTACAAGTCATAAGTAAAATAAATTGAGTGACAGTTGAAGTTGTTATCAACTAGTCTTGTGACTGCATTCTCCAGTACATACAAACTAATTACAGCTAAGGGCCTTACAGGAATCTCATGCTGGCAGCTTGTCAGCTGTGATATCTTCTACTTGTAGTCACTAGATTTTAGTTGTGAGGTGCTGAAAACCTTCCATGGATTCCTCAGCAATCCTAGCTATGTGTCAGAGTAGCTGAAGGAGTTTGCTTTCTTGCATTATGGGATTCATAATAATAATAATGTTCTGGCTATTTTGTGAGCTGAGGAACTGAAATGGACCTCTGTTGACAACTACCACTACATTTCTTAATCTCTCTGACTTAATTTTTTTATTTCTGTGTCAGTTTGCAGCTGTAGACATCTCTCAGGGAAAAGTCTGGAATGTATTTTCATTAATGGTCCAATTTTCCAAGTGCTTTTTTTTAACTCATTACATCTGCATTGATGATAGCTTTTCAAGTACAGTACTGCTGTTAAGCTTCATGAAAATAAGTAAAGAAACATGAGAAACATTTGCGAACATTAATGCTTAAACTTAAGAGTTTCATCTTCTTTTCATTATGTATGTTGTTATAGGTATAATAATAATAATAATAAAAACCACATGATGTTGAAAACTCAAAGAAGAGCTATAAAAGAATGGGAATTATAAATGCCTAATGCCAGTTGCAGCTATTTTGTTTGTTGTTATGATTGATGTCTAAGTATTTTATAGGCAGTCATAAGGCTGATGTCCATATACCACAGATTACAAGATTCAAATGCTAAATGGAAAGACCAGATTTTCTCTGCTTACCTTACCTTAAGCTTCTGTGTCCATATAGCTATTAAATCAGACACCAAACTTAACATTTTTGAAGAATCTTATTTGATTTCTTAATCTGAGGTAATCATCCTGGTCTCCCTTTAGAGTCAACAGAGAGAAATGCATTATCTTCAACTGGTAATTTATCTCATCCTAAAACAGGAACGTGGGATGTCAGATGACCTGCCCTTTGGTGGTTCCCCTTATATCCCTGACAGTAAGGAAGCCTTGGGGGTGTTAGCATAGGAGTACCTGTCTAACTTTTCGATATGGGCAGCTGGACCAAACTCATTGTTCAAAAGGGAGAGATTTAACTTCTTTCTTTTACCCCCTTTTTCTTTTCACACCTTCACTCTTTTTTGTGTGGAAGTAGTTGGTCTGCCAGCTCTTAAGGTAACTTGGTCCTTGCTGTTCAGTGTTGCCTCTGTTTATGTCACAGAAAATGCAGTGTTCAAATCGTTTTACTTTTGCTGGATGGAAAAGTCTTTGTTGTGAAACTGGAATGGCTCCACAGGAATCTGTCCTCATGAGTGAGGAATGTGACAAAAGAAAAACAGTGTCAACTTTGCTCTCCCTCCTGATTTTTGGGATTGTTCTTTTGATCGTCTGGCATGATATTAAAGAGGGCACAGCACGGACTGATGACCAGCAATGCAGTACCTCTTTAATCAATTTGCACAGGACTTATTTAATCAGTTTTTGTGGCAGTCAAAGTTATGGGTATTTGTGCAGACTGGCCATTCGTTATAACCAGTGTGATTATGCCAGTCCCAAGGAGTCCAACTAGAAATCCTGCCAAAACGTGGTGGGAATATGAATTGTCCTTATTAACGTCTTTATACACTTAGACAACCTGTTGGTAAGTGAAAACATTGTGTTTGACCTGTGTGCCACTCCAACACAATATACGGAGTTGTAGCTTATGGGCATAGTACACAGGAGCAGACCAAAGATTCTATCATAGAATGGAAGTAGCTCAGTTTTCAGCGCAGTTTGATCCCTGTGCTCTCCCTCATTGACTTTAAACAGTGGAACATAAAAGTCGCTCCTGAGCCCCATTGCAGCAACGAAGAAATAACCTTATGGTGTTTCCTACTACTCGCTTGTACTTGCATGGTACACAGTACATCACTCTTCTGTGCAATCTCTGAAGTTATAATAGATTTTACAATAGAATTTTTTATAATTCATTTTATCAATTTTTGAGGAAGACTGATCTAAAGTCAACTGTTTTCTTTGAGAGATTTTTTTTTTTTCAGACTCATTCACTCTGGGGGGGGTTCAAACACTGTCATTCAAATTAGGTTTTAGACTTAACAGTGCCTGTAGAGACATACTTGTAGTCTGCTGTAAATCAACAACATCTACTCTGTGCTATTATTTTCTCTTTGCTCTTTGGGGTTTTTTGGTTGGTCGGTTTGGTTTGGTTTTTTATTGCAACATCACCAACCCAGTTCTCTTTTTTTGACTCTTTTCTTTCCTTGGCTGGAAAGATGTCACCTGAATCTTTGAGGTATAAGCTTTGTTCCTTTTGTTGGAGGACCAAAATATAAGAAACAGTTTATTTGGGGTGGGAGGAAACTTAAATCAACACTGATGAAGAATTGAGCATAAGATTCCAGGGAGGATCCTCCATGAAGCTGGCAACTAGGAGACTGATTCTTCTCCCATGCCCACCACCTTCTGAAACCTGAACTGTCTCCACACAAAGTAGTCTCAGGCTGCCACTGAAAGGTTTCAGAGAAAAAGGAAATACTGATCAGCTTGCCTCTTCTGTATCAACCACGTTGAGAGGCAACTGTAATAGCTGCTTTGGGTAGGTGGGGCTGCCGCAGGACTCCCATGCCATAGTTTATAGCTCTAAAAGTGACACAGCTATATCATGAAAGCCTGTCCCCTTCTGTTAATACTCACCTTATTTAAATTGTTTATTCTAACAGACTGTTCTGAATCTCCAGGAGGCCTGACCAGCACATTCTCCAGCTGGAGTTACAAACACAAATTTAAGTGCTGAAGTTGATTCTTCGCTATATCAGGGACAGAGGATTTGGATCTTTTGCCTGTTCCCCAGCTGCAATCTTTACTCCCATATAACCTGAGAGTCAGAAATATCATCACAGACGCTTAATTACATTGCAAGAACCTGCCTCCTTGTTCCCAATCAATAGCACAAGGGCCTAATTAAGTTCAGTTTGGTTGCGACAGCATGCAAACTGCTGTAGCCCATTTACCTCCTATATGTGCAGAATTGCTCTGTGCATGCACTGGGGACGTATTGACTTTTTTTTCCTCAGGGCTAATTTTTTAGATTTGGCAGTATTTACCTACCTGCTACCAAGAAGCTCCCTATTGTAAATCTAACAAGCTTGTTGGTTCAGTGTCACTTTTGTAGTCACTCCTTCATCTTTCTCAGGGCAACATTACTAAAAATACATCCAGAAGATCTAAGAGCTTTCCTTTTTTTTTTTCTTTCCTCCTTCTATCCTTCTTTGGCATCTGTCTTTAATGTTGCCTGAAGTTAAACAGCAACATAGTTTTGGATATAGGTCAAGATCACCATCGCTATTCAATTTAGCTTTCTACTATACCTCATCAACTGAGTCTACATCCGCTGTCACTTTTCAGGATTTTTTTGCACAGGAGCGTGTTCAGATTTGAGGAGCCTCACTTAGAATTGTTTACAGAGTGAATGTGTGCGTGAGCAATCACTCAAAGGAAGAAGAAAGTTTCTCACTAGCAACTGCACTTGCTTTGATGTGTGATGTCTCTTTGGCTCTATATAACCCACCTCCTCTTTCCTTTTGTCTCAGTTCCATGTTAAAATTTTGTTTTCTGAGGTTGGGAGGAACTGTGAGTGCAGAGTGCCGTCTGACCTGTTATACTCTGCTAGTATAAAGACAAGGGTGAATGAGGCATAAATGCATCCCTGCAGGAGGTGGTAACACTAAGAAGAATCAGGTTCAAAAGTTTAGGCATGCACTGTAGAAAAAACCTGCATATGTACAACTGGTCTTTCAGGACTTCTAGTTACCATTCAGCAACCTTCTTTTAAATCTGGACACCTTTCAATTGTCCCTGATGATAACTCACCGTACATTTTAGTCTAACACAAGATAGGCTTCCATACTTTTTATTGTTTGGCATATTACTGATATATTTAGCTCTCTCTTGATTTTCCTGTAGTTTGCAAGAAGAAAAAAGGCTTCTGAAGAATGAATATGAAAGAATTCCAAAACAAAGGGTAAGTATGAAACATGAGAAAAGCCATGGTTTATGTTGTGTCCCCTAATACAAAAACATCAGTGAATATGTTTTCACAGTGTATAGCTCTAGAGTTTTTTAAAATCTGGAATACATAGAAAAACCGAGAGGTAGATTTTATAGGAGAGGCTATATTGTATCATTCAGGTTTGATAACTCTATGGCAAGCAGTGAATAATTGATTCAGAAAAGATCTGGATTTTCTTAACTTTACTCAAGAAAATTTTGTACTGTATTCAACAAATGGGTACTGCATGTAAAGATAGCTGCAGATGTTTTGTTCTAGGATGTGAGTGTGGAAAATGCATTTGCAGTCATAAATCCTGATGGATATGTGTGAGTTTGTAGGAAATAAAATTCTGCTGGTTATTGATAAAAGAAACACACAGCTGGTAAAAAATTGTGTTTCATGTCTGTTGTAAAAAATGTTATCATCATTCAGTGTTAATGATTCTGTAATATCACAAGCCTGCAAAATGTAAACGGGGAAATAAAAATGATCTGATTTTTTACTTCATTTTTAAAGGAAGCAGATAAGAAAATTAAACAGCTAAAAGAAAATTGTGATGAGCTCTGCAAAGAAGTAATCCAGAGAAAAGCAGAAATTAATGCGATAAAGGAAGATATTTCATCCAAGCAAAAGTTGATATTAATAGACAAGAAAGAAGTGGAGAAGCTTCTGGAGAAGCAGGCTAATTTAAAAGTAACAAAAAATTTATTGTGTGTATGGTATCTCTGTGCACGTGTGTGTGCATATACGTGTATACGGTACGTGCATTTGTCCAAGGAAATGGTGAATCTTCTGGATGTTGTTTGTCATTCCAAATTCATTAGATGGCATTACATTATATATTACATCATTTTTCAATAAGTGTGAAACATACTGCTGTGCCATATCCATTATTACTCCTTTAGGAAATAATGGTAGTCGTGGTTTTGATTAAAAAAGTGGTTTCTATAATGACATATTTGCTATATTGTGTTTTTGTAGGCTGCTCTAACATATGCTACGATCCGAATTAATACAGTTTTATGCTGAGAATTAAAAAACATACACAGGTCTTCCGCTTTCCTTTCCATGGTATAGATAACATAATTGGATGTATTAATAATATTCAAGCATAATTTTTATCTTGCAGACATAATGAAATGGTAAATATCGTAATGTTTAGTTTCAAAACTAGCAGCTACAATTCCCTGGGACGAGCTCAAGTAATTAGAAAATATGTTTCTTCCCCATTTCACAGCAGTTCTAGGTGAATATTACTTCTATGAAATCTCACCAGATTTTGAGGCTATCGATCTGAATTTTCTATTTTGTCACTAGGATGAGCTAGTTAAGATCCTTGGTGTTCCAGCACAACTTGGAAAAGAAACTGAGAAGATAAATCGGAAAAAAGGGTATGCTTTTAATAAATAATTATATATACTTAAATATGTATGTATGACTTCTTTTCATCCATCTGTCACAGAGACAGTTGAGTATAGTTGTTGAGTAAAATTAGGATCAACATTTTAAAAAGCATCTATAATCCACTTAAAATCCATGCACTGTGCTGAAAATTGTAGTATATTGCTTAACCATCTTACTCTGCTGCATTACTATATATCAGATCTGCTTAGTAGCGTTTTAATGGAAAATAGTAATGTTACCATGTAATCTAGTGATTAGGGGTTTTTTACAGTTTCTAGTCCTCGGTGACTGTATATCAGCTTATCTCTATTCGCCTTAGTGAAACTAGCAGCTTTCACAGCTAACAGCCCGGCCTGAGCTAAATAATTATTCTCCCTAGATACTTCTGTACCAGTTTTTTAGTCAGAGGTGCTTTGCTGTAAGCCTCTGATGTGACTTCTGGTCTCTGATATTTCAACATGGAAAATGTAAGTCAGTATCCAGCCTTTTCTTTCTCTCTTTTGTATAGTTAGGTTTTTTCTCCCCTGAAGCATAACATGTGCTGCTTTCTGAATGGGTAAAATCTAATTAGCACTGTGCAGTTTCAGCCAGGTCACTCACAGATCCAAGTGCCTTCCAGGTGAACGATGGTTTTTGTACCCTATTTGGGCACAGGGTTGCACTGAAGTTTTTGTCTCTCCTGCTTGCAGTTCCTATTTGTAATATAGAAGTTGTTTGACTCTGTTAAATTTCTGTTTTAAAACTTGTATAATGGTTTTCTTCTACATTTTCCTCTCTATTCTGCTTAATGCAACTCTGCTATCATAAATAAAAGAAGTTTTTCCTGTAGTGTTACAGAAAAGCAATTTTATAAACCTAGTACATTGTGTAGATTGTTATTAATGAAACATTTAAATGAGTCTTTCTAGTTGTGTTGCATCACAGAGTGAACTAATTAGAGTTTCCAGCCTTGGGAATAATATTTTGAAGTGTTGCACCCATGTACCTAGTAATTTTGACAGAAAGCAGTTTACTAGAAGCCTTTTTAGTACTGTCATGTTGCTAAGATCCCTGTTAGTCCCATGGCCATCTTCAATTTAATTGTTGAATTGTATTGGCATTTGAAGATTTTTCGCTGTATGTAGTCTGCTTTCAAACATATAATGTAGATAGTTATGATGTTGAAATGATTTTGTGTGTCCATGAAAACTGGCAACTTACATTTTTCCATTTAAATATGCATGTGGAAATGTTAACCCCTACTGTTTTGTTAAAATATATCCACAGTGATGCAGAGAACAAGAAAGAAGCCCTTAATCACCAAATAGAAGAGTTGAACGGTACCCTGAAAGCCATTGAAAAAAGAACTGAAGAGATTTTGCAAGAAAGAGAAGATGTAATGAAGGAATTAGATGGGAAACAAATTTTGCTTGAAACCAAAGAACAAGAATGCATTACTTTGACAAAATTACTAGAAATTAGCAGAGAGAAGGAATCAGCGGTCCTATCAGACAGGTTAGAATAGTAGACATAAGCCATGTAGTATGAATGAACAATTCTCTGTTCTTAAAGTTCTAGTTCTTTTTTCTGCTATATTGCTTATGTTTTCAAGTTTTATGCTGCAACCAGTGTGGACTAGAAATTATCAAACTTGGTTTTGACTTCAGAAATGTTTATATAAACTACTGGAATCTAGGATCTGGCTTGAAGAGGAATATCAAAAAGCATAAGCATTTGATAAAATCCTGGGAGAGTGAAACTGGATTTTGCTCTGAAAGGGAAGTCTTTTAGAGGGTTTCTCTCTGTGGTGAAAATACATTTTTTCCTGTGTAACCCACAGGAAGTAAATTCAGCAAGAAAAAATAGGTCAGTATTTTCATTTTCAACTGAGGATCATAGATTTCTGCACCCACATACTCCTGAATTTCAGTGGGGACTGATTACACATATTTTTAATATTCCCTTGAATTATGAGCTTATATATACTTGATAAAGTAAAAAAACCTGTTAGGTTGATTGCAAGCTTCAAATGATTCCTTCTTTGCAGAGGAAGATGTGTAGTTGTAATCATGGCCATATGCTCAGCAACAATGCTTTTGCCTTTAAAGTTTTATACTGAAGGATAGTGGCACTTTAAATTGAAATGTTTGAGTGAAGCGAACATATAAATACTCCCTCATATTAAAAAAATGTGTTTTCTTCTTCCTACAAGTAACAGTTATCTCTGGAATTTTTAGCATATTTAGAACAGACTGTGAGACCTCATTGACATAATTAGGAATATTAACATTGATTAAAGTTATAAAAATGCTAGCTTTTTAGGTAATTTGTATGAGTAATTTATAAGTTTATCCTGCTGCTCAGCCATAATGATGCAGTACTCAAAACCCATTGAAATGATCATGCCTCTTTGCATACACATCTTGTAGAAACACACCTGTTTCTAAAATTCTATGTCTATCTATATAGAGAAGCTCTGGAAGAAAATTTAAATAAATGTGTCTTGGAGAAAAAAAAGCAACATGATATTCTCATTCACAAGCAAACACAGAAAGATAGAGAACTGAGAAACTTAAAAAAGACGGAGTTACAACTGAATGTGATTTATGATTCCTTGGAACAAGATAAGTCATGGCATAAAAGACTCAAATTAGAGGTCTGTATGAATGCATTGATCATAAGGATTTTAAATTTTCTTGTAAGAAATCTGTCTATTAAATCTTTTGACTGGTCCTAAAAGGGGGAAGAGGAGAAGACTGTTTTAAGTCTTGTGCATATCAAAGTGTCAAGAATGTTGCTACAACTAACAAAGAAACCTCTAGGTACTGTGGCTGTAATAAAAAAATACTGCATCCAGATACATTTGGACTATTCTTAAGAAATGGATTTTAGGTAGGAGCGTCCTATCAAGAAAAACTGGGAGATTATATTGGCACTGTGATGTCATGTCTTCCTTTAAAGCAGTGTGGAATTGTGGTCATTTATGAGTGAAATGATATAGTGACTTGCCCATTGGCATCAAAGAAATTTGTATCAGAAAAATAGACCCAGGTACTCCCTGGCTCCCAGATGATGAAAAGTTACATCTTTCTAAATATTGAAGGTTGCTTGTATATTACTGTAAATAATTTATAATGTATTTAACATTATTCCAGGGGACAGGAAACTAGCACTATATAAAGTTTGGTATTAAGTAATATGAAATAATTCCCTATGTTGCCTTTGTTTCCACTCAAATTTAACCTTCCTCATTTCTTCCCTGCATTATTATTTCGCCATTCCTCTTCCCATACTGATTTACTCTTTTCTGTTTTATTTGTGTCTTCTACTGTGCTGATTTTAAAGGGCAGTCTCATTCTGCTTGTCTATTCCAAACATTTTCTTTCTTTTCTCCTTCCAATTCTTTCTTAAAAAATTAATGTGTCTATAATTTTTTCGTATTCTCTTCCTTTCATCACGGGTTCTTTCATTCTCTCTTTCTTAAGCTTTTCTCCTATATTAGCTCCTTGCTTAGTCTAAATTGTAAGTCAGTCTTGTAAAATTCGTCTTGCTTAGTCAGGTGAATATTTTTTCACAGGACTTGATGCTTCCTACCTTGACACAATGTCTTTGAAATTTTTCTTGGTCCTTCTAAGCAATTCAGGGCAGAAAAAAGTCTTATTTACATCACTGTAAAGTTTTTAAAAATAACTATATGGTGTCAAAACTCGCACATACTTAGCTTTTCTATTTAAACAACTCTAAACCTTGCTCAATAATATTTAGAATTATTAAACAATACAATTTTTTTTCTGAAATTCCTCCTGAATTCACATGTGTATTGATTGCCTACTAATATAAGCCCACTTGGGAGGAGGGAGGAAGGCTTGATAACTACACAAATTTGTTTTAGATTTAATTTCCTGAAATATTGATTAAAGGGCTGACGCACATTGCAGACTTTGATCTTAAAGCTCCTACTGCATTTCTGTTCAGTATTAGCTAAGGGACTCTGGGAAATATTTTTTCCTGTGTTCCTATTGAAGAAATATTCCTGGAGGGAGAATCACAATTGTTCAAAAATATGTAATGCTACAATCAAATGCCATAAATCACTGACAACTGTCGTTAGAGTTCACTGTCTTGGGTGACATCCAAACCCAACCCAACCTCTTTACTTTGTGTGAAAGGGCAAGGGACCTGTAATGAGACCTTAAAGGTTAAGTTGCACTGCAGAGGATTCCCCCAGTGCTAATAGCAGGCTATACTACAGGCTTGTGCGTGTCTTGCAAGTAGCAGTATCATGGGGATTGAGGGAAGGGAATGCCAGCAGAGAGAGAAGTGGAATTCTCTGCAGCATTTTACTCCAGAAGTTGCAGGATGCTACCCTAACACAAACAGGCCATGGCAATATAGTTGTTTTAACCCATCTTCCACATGCTATGTGATTTCTCTGATTCCTTTCTTGGGTCTTTTAGAAGAACAAATATGAAACCACCTCTGCTCTGCAGCATGGTCAGTTCAAATGCAGTACTGGAGTACGAAAGGCTAGAGTAGCAAGCTTGTTTCTGCTTGGCTTTTGCTCTCTGGAGACTATTGACTTAGAAGCACACCTAGGAAAAGTTAAAATATTGTAAGTAGTTAATTAATTGCTAGTATAAAAACGTGATTGCAAAAGCAGCAGTACGTTAGTGTGCTTCCCCAAATTTCTCTAAATCACGTGCCAAGTGCAGAATGACTGGTTTGTAGAATAAGGAAATTACAGGAACACTTCCTTCAAATGTGTTTTTCTTCTTACTAAGTTGTGAAAGGTCAGCTGTTGCTAAACGCCAGCATTCTGTGTGAAAGAGAACTATCACCAGCCCAGAGCAGAGCTGCTGTTCGTCTCCATGCACGCCTTCTCTTCAGTCAGGCCAATGCAGAGACAGCCAGAAGTGCCTAAGTTCAGTCATGTCTTATGTGAACAGAAGTCCTTAATGGACTATAGATGTTTGTATGAGCTTTCTACTTCTAGACTCAAGAACTTGATGGCATCTTCAGTATCCCATCTCGAACATGTGGAAATGCCTACTTACAGCCACTACAGCCTTTTACACCGCAGAAGTGGTAACTATTGTATGCTTCACAGAAAGGCCATGTTTGCTCCTTCCACAAGAGTGAAAGCAACTTGCTTAGAATAGGTTTTATTCACCTTTTAGCAAACCTGAGTCAAACCAAATCTGTCTCAGAGTTGGCAGCTGAAACCAAACTCCAAAGGTTGACTTTTACTGTGCCTCGTTTCCCTCTCCCTTAATGCAAGTAAACAACATCTACTTTGATGATGTTATCACAGAAGTGAAAACTGTAAGTGCAAAACACCTCGTTATCTATATTGAGGTATGGTGTTTTGAACTCAAACATCTGGTTGAGATCTGAGAAAGATACCACAGGGTTGGTGCATCATCTTTGAATAGCTTCCAGATGTGTTGCTCAGTGTAATTTTTTCCCACCTGTATGAATTACAAATTTGCAATTACGGACAGGCAACATATGCCTGCCTGGTTAGCCTGCTCTGTTTATTTCTTACTTATAACCGCAAAGAATTTTTAAGTGAAGTTAGTCAGTGTGAGGTCAATGCAACCTTTTGCCTTATGAGTTACATCACACAAATAGTTGTAGTGGGATTGTTCAGATATATTTTAATCAGAAAGTAGTTTCTAATGTGTCTTCCTTCACAGACTTCATTTTAAAATCTGACTGAATAAACTAATTTTCCCATAATGTACAAGAAAAAATAATACATAACTGTTTGTGGTGTTAGTTTTGACTTTCTAGAGCCTAAGGAGGAAAAATCTAACTTTAATAGCTAAAAGCAAAAACTATGATATCAAATCTACACAGATGTGAAATATTGAACCTATTAAAATCAGTGGTAAATCTATTTTTTTCTGCAGTAAGGAAAATCTTCTGTGAATTTAGAATGTGACATCTTTGCATAGTCACTCGTGATTATTTTTTAATGATGGATTAGTTGCTGAAAAACATAACCCTTATAAATTCAGTACTTACACTGGGCTTTGTGAAGTTTAGTGTTTATAGTTAAATTCTTAAAAGAAAAATTTTAGAAACTTGGATATGTTGCTGAGGAGCTCTACTCAACAAAGAACTCTTGGACTAGCTATTGTTACAACACAGAAATTTAATTTCTTAATGTGTGTAACTACTTCAAATAGATTATCTGCAGTTTACTTTTTTCACATTTTTTGTTTGCATCAGTGTGCTTGGTTTATTTTTACAGGCAGAAGCCATCCCTAAAAGTAACGGAGTATTATTAGAAAGACGACGAGAACTGCAGAAGGAAATTGAAAAGACCAAGAGAAGTTTAGCTGAACAGGTGCTGAGTTCTGCTTTCTCGTTCTTTTTTGCTGTAAAAGTTGGGTTTCAATCATGAGAATAAAGGGGCTGTTTGAAGAAAAAATGATGGGAGTTTCTAGATGCAGTTTTCTGGTGAGAAAACATGTGATACTATTTGTTCCATTTTAAAGACCATTTGTTTTTGTGATATTTAAAAAACATTTTTTGATGTTACTACTGGTCATATATTGGAAGGCAAAAGGAAATGGACTTTCTGGGTTAAGTCTTTCTGAATATCACTAGCTACAATACAGCTAGAAATATGATGGGTATGAATTTCCTTTGGATATGGCACAGTCTCTTGTTGAAACAAGGACAATTCAGCATTTGTACAGTATAATTTTTCATCTTCATGGTTTTGCCATTTGTGGATGTCTGTCTATACTCAGCACAGCCATATATAGTGTGGAAATGCAGATGTCTCAATTATGAGAGTATTAGTACTTGCCACTATATAAATGACTTTATAATAAGCAATATATTTCAGACATACCTTTTTCTTAAGATCATACCTCTTTATCTTCTTACCCTTATATCCATTTTCTTTTTATGCTGTCTTTGAATTTGTTAGCATTATCAGGTGGGATTCAGCTTGTGTTTGA
Organism: Grus americana; assembly: GCF_028858705.1. Classification (NCBI taxonomy): domain Eukaryota; kingdom Metazoa; phylum Chordata; class Aves; order Gruiformes; family Gruidae; genus Grus; species Grus americana. The sequence goes on along the minus strand of NC_072852.1, from coordinate 13,917,087 downwards.
ATACATATGCGTTTGGTATCTACATGTCACTATCTGTGTATGGAATACGTATATAATTTGTCACGATAGTCAATAACAATCTAGTCATATAGTCAGTGGAGCCTAGAAAGTCATCCATTCACCTCCTCCTAAAGAGGTTAGCCAATGCTGGGGAGAGCAAATAGCTCTTTAGAGTTCACTGACTGTATTGACTGAATCTCCAACAATTCTAGGCATCTAGATACTTTGTTCTCTTTTAAATGTCTAAATTTGGTCTCTTAATGTGAAAGCTCAGTGTCTTCCATTGTGTAGTGTCTTCCATGGACATGTCAAGACCTGACAGTAAGGTTATTTAAACATTGTATGGCCATAAGGAACCATTCTGCCCAATGGGCAATATAGCTGAAAGATATGCAAGACTGAGGAACAGAAATGCTTCTAGGTGATAAAAAATGTTGACATGTTCATATAGGGCTTGCGCATGGTGTTTCAGCTGGTATTTTAAAGCAATATTTTTTTAAAATCCATGTAGTCTGTATAGATGTTTACTTTGCAGATAAACCCAAAGTATTTCCAGCTTTGAGTTTACCAACACTGATGCATCAATGCGTAAGGAATTGAATTTAATTTTCTTTAGGAAATGATATCAGAAATGGATGCCCGCATGTTAGAAGAATGTATTGCTGAAGAAGGCCGGCTTTTCAAAGAGCAGGAAAAATGCAGAGATGAGTTATCCAGACTTGCACATCTGACTTGGCTCAAAGTTGAAGAGAAGGAACATAAATCTAGGGATGTTCAGAAAGCCCAGGTAAAAAATTATCTTATGTAATTGGAAGACTCTTCTAAAGTAAAAGCAATTATATGGAGAAATTAAACTACTTAGTGAGGAGAGCTTATGGACTCTCATTCCCCACTTTACTTTGAAGTTCCATCACAACACAGGAAGCTCACAATACTGTGGGGTTCTTTGCAATTTATGGTGCAGTGCAATAGTATATTAAAATATCATGCCACAATTGAAACAAGGTATTTAAAAGGACATTTTCTTTCAAGCCTATGGAATAAACAGGCAGAAAAGCAGATAGCCTCAACTGAGATTCTTGGAAGTACAACTATGTATTTTATTTTGCAAATATGTGGACATTAAAAGATAAACAGAACTGCTACTCATTCCAAGGAGAGGCAGCAGTTTTTATTTTCCTGACACATTTCCAGGTGTAAATTGTTATATGAATGTGAAGAAAGATGTAAAGAAAACTTTTCCTATGGTCACAGAAACTAGGAAGAGTCATCAGGTTTGCTACGTGCAGTTTGCTTGCATTATAATATCATATATTTGCTGTGATGTTGCACAGTTTATACTAACTGCCAGGTTTGTATATGGGAACAAACTATTTATGCTTCCACAATGTACATCTGTATTCAAATAAATTAGATAAGCTACCTTTCTAGCCCTTCGGGAATCTCTGACTGTCTATAAAAATAGAGCAATCAATCATGTCAGGCTTTGCACCTTCAATAAAAATCGGTCCATAAACAGATCAAAAAGATAAACAATACAAAGTAATGAAGGCACACGCGTGCCCAGAGTTGCAACCCAACACCCACCAGGTTTTTTTAATGCCAGTCTTCTCCTCCTGATACCAGTGGGAGGTGAGAAAAGGCCTGTCCACTGACGGTTAATGACACAGGCTACTGAAGACTGAATGCAACTGAAATCAAAAGGTCCAGAGCTGTAACAAAATGTAAATGTACGTGATTGCTTAAAAGCCAGAAAAGAGAAAAAAATAAATTTTATTTGTAAAGATACAATTTCAGTGGTGTATATGCCAAATAATTATAGTGATGGAACTAAGAGACTGCTTAATAGAAACAGTAGAACTCCAGATACAAAGGACCAAGCATTTTAAGATGCAGCATCAAATTATCTACATTAATAACAGTTGCTGTAAGCTTAATATATGTAGAAAAACTGTGTTCTTTAATGTTGTTACAATAAAAGGATTTCATTATAATTAGCATAAGTTCTTAGAATAATCTAAGAATAACCTAGGTCCCTTCCAACCCAAACCATTCTATGATTCTATGATTCTATGAATTTCGCCTCGCTGTCTTTTCCTTGTCTAAGAGGAATAGCTGTTCTGAGTCTTTTCTTTGAAGACATTTCTTTGATATATCTAAAGTGCTCACTGAATTCTATTTAAATTTCAGATACAACTCCAAAATACTATTAAAGAAATAAAAAAAAAGGATCTTGAAATAAGAGAGTATAAAAAGAGGAAAAGAGAAATCCAAAAACGGTAAGAAAAATAATAAGAATACATTAGCTAAAAAATGTCTTTTAAAGCCATTTTTATCCAAGGAATGTATGCATAAAATTCTAATAATTATTTCTTTCACACTTGTCATTTCTTCAGACTCCAAGGATTTGCTAAAATGTATGATGTTATCCAAAATGAAAGGAATAAATGTATGAATTTGGTGCATGCTGCTCAGCAGAAAGCAAGTGAAATGAAAAACCGGATAAAATCACTAGGAAATGAAATAGAAAATTTAAGGAATACTGTTATAACCAAGGAAAGGTGAGTTTTAAGTAAGCTGTGGATCATAATTATAGAAATAAAAGATTAGGAAGAATCTTAAGAGATAATCTAGTCCAACTTCAACTATGGCTATATCATCCTTGACAGTTATTATCCTGATTTTTAAAACCTGTTTCAAAGACAGACATTTAGCAACACCCTTACATAATATCTTCCAATTTCTTATCACTCTTAACAATGCACAATTAGCTTGGGCATCGCTGCATGGCACGAAGCATTTTTGAAGTTTGTCTGACTACTCTCTCACTTTACTGTCCTTTGAAGGGATAAATTGTCATTGCATTTCCTTTGTGTCACAGGTCCTGAGCCTCTAGCATCTGAATTATCATGCTGCTTCATTCAATATAAATGACACTCTTGTACTTTCTTATCCTTAGACAAAAAGAGGTCCAATACATATGTGATTCCGCAACAGACTGGTGTATGGTACTACTAAATGAGTCACTAGCTAGTAATGTGGCTGTCTAATTATTAAATTAGAACAAACTGGATTTCTTGGTTCAAACTCAAAATGAAGTTTATTGGATAACGTTTATTTCAGATCAAGCAAAACATGGTTTCAGTTTCCAGGCAATCCTAGTCAAAATGAAAGGTTACATTCACAACAAAGAGGATGAGGTGGAACACAGGGTGCATTTGACTAGTTTTTCTTAGACCATTATTTAGTGGAGATGTCCTTTTGCCATCTTTTTGTCATCCTAGTGATGATATTGAGCTTGGCGCGATACAGACAGAATGACAATGTCTCTGAAATGGGTAGTTGGGAAAGTAGGAAGCTAGCGAATAGTTAACTGTGTAGGCAAACAGCACAGCCAAAACTGAGTGGTTTAAAAATAATTCGATTTTCCCAAAACTTTGTTTTTCAGTGCCAAAAAATTGCACAACCAGGCCTAAGAATGCATTCAGGATACATTCACTCAAAGTATAGAGGGACTGTTTATGAGGGAGTGTAGTGACAGGACAAGGGGTAATGGGTTTAAGCTGAAGGAGGGTCAATTTAGATTAGATGCTAGAAAGAAATTCTTGACTGTGAGGGTGGTGAGGCACTGGAACAGGTTGCCCAGAGAGGTTGTGGAGGCCCCATCCCTGGAAGTGTTCAAGGCCAGGTTGGATGGGGCTTTGGGCAACGTGGTCTAGTGGAGGGTGTCCCTGCCCATGGCAGGGGGGGTGGAACTAAATGGTCTTTGAGGTCCCTTCCAACCCAAACCATTCTATAATTCTATAATTCTATGATTCTATGATATTGTGAATCTCTGAGTAGCTTGGTTTCAAAGTCATGCTGGAGGTAGCTAGAAAAGAAGTGGAACTTCAGTGATTTAAGTGATCTTGTCAAGATGCACAAGCTGGCATTTTGTGCTAAAATTTTTGAGGCCTTCCCAATCAGTTACTGGTGAAAGGAGGGGAGGAAAGGGCTGCAACAGTTATATATTGGCTAGATATCAGAAATATCTAATTATTGTAGATGATCCTACTCCAGTAAAAATCCAAGAGGCATTTTGATCTCTGCAAACCTAGATTTAAAACTAGCAAGAGGTACTCTTCTCTTACCTATGGAAAATATTTTTAATCCCAGTACTAGACTTTAGTATTATAGTATCACTGACTTAATTGCAACCTACACAATTTGGAGGACACACAGATCGTCAGTCCAAATAAGAGAAAGATTTTTCAGAAAATACTTAATAACACATTGCATTTCTGCAATATTGTCATGCTTTCAGCCTGAAACTTGCTTTACAGAAGTTTAATTCAATTCAGTAATACTCTGTGGAACTGGACAGTTTACAGACATGGGGAAAATGAACCAGAAAGAAGCTCACTGGTTTGTACAGAGTAATTCAGCAATGTAATGATGGAGCCCATGAGGGGAGGCACGATATTTCTTCTGCAGTTCTGTATTTTAACAGGAGACTATGCTGCTTCTTTCGCTACCTCTTTTGTATGTTGACATGAATATCTCCCCAGTATAGATAAAGCAGTGATACTTGATCAAGAAGTGATACTTACCACAGATCAAATGCAGTAACTCTGAGTTCCATGTCGTGAGCAAATGAATGATATGTGTGGCAACAAGAATTTGCATTAAGTGAGGGACTATCATCTAGTGGCCAGCAAGGTCACTGGAAATAATGAGTTGTGTTCTTAATTTTCATGGTTCTATAACATGATCTTGTCACTAACCTTTTGTTGTGTTGTTTTTTTTTTTCTCATCTGTCAAGCAGGGAAACTGATAATTTTCTTCCTTGTGTGAATGCTGTGATGAATTGTTTTGTAAACAATAAACTTGGAGACCTTTGAATCACAACCACAAAATTATTTAAATATCTCTCTTTAAATAGAAGGGAAGGAGTTCTACACATTATTTGCATCACAGTTTATGCTTCTGCTCTTGAACTTTATTTCTTACAGCCCCTTGGGCTAGCCAGTGGAGAAGAAAAGAGCTGCAATGTAATGCTCCATTTATAGCATTTTTCTTGGGCCATAATCCAGTTCTTTTCAAGCTGGAAAGAGCTTGCAAAGAGAAGCTGTTCTCAGAGAGTCTTTCTACTTCTTGTAATGCTTCTGTGAAGCAGAGTGACGTAGAAGATCCTTTGTGTATTTGAGGAATTAGTTTAAGCTCTGCTTTTAATTGTTGAAATTGCTTTCAAATTGAAGGACTAAAAACTTTCCTGCTTTTCTGATATGTTAAAGAAAATTGCAGAAACAACATCTGAAGAATACAAATAATGTAGCAATTACAGAAAGTCTCAAAAGTGATTATTGCAGAATTGTACAAATCATGCATGAGATGAAAGAAAAGAAAAAGCAACGGTGTCTGGATCTTGAGAAGCTTACCAGCGTGGTCACCCATGTTGAAGAGGAAATTGAGCAGCTACGCAAAAAATATGAAAGAGCTATTCAGCAACAAAATGAGAGGTATACATGAAAATTTGATGTAAAGTAGTGTATAATTTTTACATTAATGAATCAACAATATTTTATGATCGCTCCTAGTTAGGAATACTAAAAGGCTGCCTCACTACAGTGTTTCACTAAGCAGTCTGCCTCACTGCAATGTCAATGCTGCTTTGCATTACACAGATGTTGTTTCTCCGTTGGTGAACATGTTCATTCTTCAGAATTATTTAAAAAATATGGTGGCTTGGCTACTGAATGCCTTGACAGCTTGTAGCCTCCTGCTCTGTTTGTGCTTTGTGTGCAGAGAAGATATAAAGGTATATAAGGTATAAAAATGCAGAAGATGCAAAGCTCCCTGATCTTGTTAATCCATTTTTAAATGAATGCTGTGGAAGGCCAGAAGAGCTTTTAAAATTATATGAGAGACTAGAGTAACTTTTGCCATTGTTTGTTCTCTGATTTTTCACATTGTAATTATATTGTTGCCTATTTAAAATGTTGTCATGATATTAAAATATTATTTGTGAAACCTTTGTACGTTTTCCCAGATTATTACTAACTTTCAAGGTTGCCAGTTATGTTCTTGAATGGAATACACTGAATATGAGTCATGTTTTTCTTTAATTTTACCTTTTCATTTTGGGCTTATTGCAGCGGTCTTCTACTAAGAAATCGAGAAGAAGAACTATGCATTTTATATGAAAAAATAAACATGCAAGAAATGCTGTGTAGAAATGGAGATATTGAGATGCAAATTATGGATGAAAAGATCGGTTTTCTGAAGCTGAAGATAGCTGAGAAAAAAAGACAGATTAAATTGTGTTTCAAAGCCCTCCCAGTGAAGAATGCCCTGGATGCACATCTGGTGGTACTTCAGATACAGGTTGGTGGGAAAGAAAACCTTTTTGTTGTTGGTGTTTGTATTATTCTGTATTTTAAAACTTAAGGTAATTTCATAGAAAAAAAACGTCATGATGTACAAAGTTTATTAAAACACAAAGTTCATTAATACACGTGCCTAGCAAAACACTGATGCATGTTTTCAACTTCAGATATGTGAGTTTCTATGCTTATGTGTAACTGGCTGATGCACTTCATTCATAGAATCATAGAATGGTTTGGGTGGGAAGGGACCTCAAAGATCATCTAGTTCCAACCCCCCTGCCATGGGCAGGGACACCCTCCACTAGACCACGTTGCCCAAAGCCCCATCCAACCTGGCCCTAAACACTTCCAGGGAGGGGGCATCCACAGCTTCTCTGGGCAACCTGCTCCAGTGCCTCACCACCCTCACAGTAAAGAATTTCTTCCTAATATCTAATCTAAATTGACCCTCCTTCAGCTTAAACCCATTACCCCTTGTCCTGTCACTACACTCCCTCATAAACAGTCCCTCTCCAGCTTTCCTTGTTATGCACATGCCAAACACTTCCTGGGTATGGAATCTCAGCACACCCTCCCCATAGCCTGAAATGTCAGTATGACTAAGCTGGAGAATGGGAGTCATGGGGAAAAAATGGGAATGTAGATAAAATTTGTTAAAACTGTATTGATGGGGGTAGGTGGAGGGGTGGGAGATATACTTAGCTCTTCACATTTCTAAAATAATAACTCAATTCACACTTGACCCTGAGCCTACTCTGGAAACTCTGCTGCCTACAATGATATAATCCACATATATTTTCTTCAACACAAAACCAGTGTAAGTTTTAGTTCTAGTTACAACATGACATTAAACAACTAACTGCAGTGTTTGGGACATTCTTTCCTTGCTTTCTGAAATGGCTCATTTACTTTTGACCTTATCTCCAGATGGTAATTTTTTCCATACATACTCCGTTAGTGCCTGCACAAAATCATAAATTAGGGTGTATCATTGCCTTTCGTAATTGCATCGATGGGAGCTGTGACTCAGTGTTAAATAGTGCTTGCCCTGATCTGTTACTTCTGGTCTTTTCAAGAAACTGTATTCTGCTAAAAGAATACAATGTTGTACAATACCTTATGCAAATTGTACCCCAAAGAACTTCACAGTGCCATTGCAAATTTAAATGATGAAGAGAGGGAGTATGAAAAAAAGGTGATAGACTAAAGAAAAAAAAAAAGATACTTTTTCAGGTAAGATTTAGAATGAGACTGAGAGTCACTGAGATAAATACAGTAACAAAATGCAAATGATACTTGTGAACTGAGAGAGTCAATCGTGAAACTTTGATTTTTCTGTTCTGCATTTCAAGTCAGAGATTTTCCACTGAACAATGGCAAATAACCAGTTATCAGCTTTTTAAATGCGATGAGGTACTGTGGTTACTGAATATTACAAGTTCATACCGGCTCTTAACCCAGCCATCTCTTTATGCTCAGCCATTCAATGCATTAATACTTTTCCTCCTGCTGCCAACAGCCATTATGTCTAGTGAGAAATCATTTGGTTTATCTCCATGATTTAACTAAAAGCCACAAGCCCAAATCTGAATTCTGTTGTTGGTTGCCAAATTCAGATTGCTAATTCCAGTTTGGGTCCGTGTTGAAATCTGACTCGGCATGTGTTCAGTTATGAAGTGAAAGGATCTTAGGGAAATGATCATTTGCACAGGACTTTGACTTGATGTGTTGAATACAGATCTAAATCACTTGTCTTATCTATGAAAGCAACCTCTGAAGCCAAGCTGAAATCTGAAGAGGTGGTAACAGGAGCTCCTTTCGGACTACTATTTGTCTATCTTTCAATTTAGATAATCATAAAAGCTCAGAGAGACCATCAGTCCACCACGGGACTATGAAACCCTGATTTCTATCAAAGGCCCTTAGACCTCCTATAATGCAGACTGTAAATCTCATTTCTGAGTTCTCCTTTCAGTTTTTATTTCTCCATTCTGTTGTGACCTTGTGTAGGAGCCAGCGTGCCTAACTTTAACATCGTGTTAGGACCCCACAGAACAAATTATCCAGATAAGTGCATGAGGTCTCTTCATTAATGGAAGGAGTTGGGTGTCTTTGTCTCCAGAGGGAGATCCTGATAACCTTAGTCAGGAAGCACAATATTCCTCTTGGAGGTCTTTATTCTCAAGGCGCCTACCTCTCCCCATTGATTGTATAGGAAACTCTGAGTCATTTAAGAATGCTTCAAAAGGCATCTACGACTGAAATACAGTTTAGACCATCTGAATTAGGCAGGCTAAATCCTGTACCTGTACCTCTTAAATTTTCTTCTTCCCTTTTCCTACCCTTCCTGTCTCATTAAGTCTCGGGTATTTTCCAGACTTTGTCATCTTATTTTTATATGTGCCCTATTTTTTCCCTCTCCTGCATTTCCCAGCCTTCCCATTACCCCAGAACTTCTTCCTTGTTCTCACTCCACAGGTGAATTAAATGAGCTAGTATTGAATGCTGAATGATTTTCCAACAACAGATACACATCATCGGTAATACTTCAAATATATCGAGAGAGATCTGAAAGGAAAATGAGATTCAGTCTTACAAAACTGAAAAGATTTCAGTATTAGTTGTTTGTATTTGAGATATTTTGACTCTTTTAGAGACACTGTTTGAATCTAAAAGTCTCATGTATTCTCACCAGATGTTTTAATCAGCACTAAATTAGCTCTTCTGAGGTGTGATATCTATTTCTGTTAGAGATGCACCTCTTGGAATGGATGAATGAGCACATTGTATTCAATGGGCTGCAGAAACTGGGTCCCTGTCTCAGTGGCTGTGGTACCCATTGGGAAGGGGCAAAGCACAGGTCAGGGCTGTGTGCCATTCAGCAAGAACAAAAATTTCACCTGAGTCTCTGATATTCCACATGAGCTGCTTAATCGTCAAACTGATGTGTGTTCTATTTGTACACTTTTCATCAGAAGCTGCATATTTCCACAAAAGTGAATAGGTTTTAGCTAATAAAATAGTGTTGTCTTAAGCAACACCAGAGCTCTTCTAAGCAAGTGCTAGTAATGTGGACTAGGTATTTTTGTTGTTGCTGTCATTGTAAAACATTAAACCCAGAAATATTTACAGGTACTTCCTTTATCTGACACAAAAAATACCTGGTGAGATTCTAAGGTGGTTTTCCTGGGGCATAAAACTGTGTAAGTTTTAATTGGGACTGCACATCAAGGGACTGTTCCCGCTGACTGAAATGACCCATGAAAACTAATCTGCCTTCATGCATCAATGAGAAATACTTAGCATTAATCATTAATTAGTCCAACACGTAGACCTGCTGAGCTGTCAAGATGCTGTAGATGGGACTTTCATGCCTCAGAGTTCATCTACGGAGTTCATTTGAGGCATTTAGCATCAACATTTGTCCAAGGTTTTAATACAACCCCATGAAAATCTCCAGACTACATCATCACCATCACAGAAAAATGGGGCTAGTAGAGAGGTAAAGAGTTTATCTAGGCAATCCTGCTCCAACTCCAGCATCGGACTGCCTGTCATTCCTAAGTGCGAAGCTGTGCTTTCACACGACCACTGGGAAACTCCAGTTTGCCTGGCAAGCTATCCCAGTCCTTCCTTAAGAGTGAAAGATTTTCTTAACCTTTAGCCTGGATCTTTCTTGCCTCAGTGTAAGAATATTGACTTGTGTTCTGCCCACCAGGGACATGACAAACGGTTCATTCTCTTCCTCCCTGCAACATTTCATGTTACTGGAAGAAAGTTAATCATGTTCTTCTCCCATCCTTCTGCTAGGTTACACAACCCTGGTTTTTCCATCAGCCCTTACAGATCTTTCTCAGGTTGTTCTTTTTTTCCTTTTTTTTTTTTTTTTTAAATTTTGGGCAGCTGGGTCTTTGGGTGTTTTGAGGTGCAGTGCCTCATATCAGTGGCTGGGAGTGAAAGGATTCATTCAGGCATCTTGCAGGTTACGTTCCTGCTCATGTGTCCAGGTACAGCGGTAGCCTTTCTTGCAACATGACATATTGATAAATGTATGTAACAATCAGACCCTTTTAAAAGAAAGGGTATCTAATCAGTTGACCTTGATTCTGTATTTGTACAGGTAAATTTTCCTGCATACATGTAGCACCTTGCATTTGTTATTTAACATTATCTCTTTCGTTCAGAGACAATTTTGAATTTGAATCTTCTCCTCCAAAAAGTATTTGCAGTCTCTCTGAGCTTAACCTCATTCTACTGATGTAGTACTTACCTTATATTTTCATCAAGAACCCATTTCCTTAGCTTGTTTATGACAATGTCATATGACACAATATCAAAGTTATGTAAAAATCAAGATGTATGATACCTATTTGTCATCCACACACCTGTTACATTATCACAGTAGGAAATTGGTCTGGTTTGGCATGACTCAACACACCTGAGTTGACTGTTATTCCTACCCTTTGTCTTTTCTAGCTGCCTACAAAGAAAGCTTAATGATCTGTTCCAGATTTATTCTTCAGAAAGTGAATATAAGTTATCTGTAGTTCCATAGCTCCTTTTTCCACTGTTTTTAAAAACAGGTATGATCTTTGCCCTTTTCTAGTGCTCTGCGTACCTCACCTACTTTCTTTAAGATTTCCAAAATAAACACCAGATCTCCACTTTTTCAGATCAGTCCCTTTATCTAGGTATGTGCGTTCCCTCTCGTCTGTTCATCCTTCAACAATTCCTTCTGATTCATTACAATCAAACTTAGGAAAGCCTCTCTTGTAGAGCCTTTTCCTATCCACTGCATCAAATCCACTCCAAAAAAGAAAGGATTTTTTGTTTGTTTTAAGACTTAGAATCTCTTAGAACTCAGAGAAAACCTTGTCCAAGGAAAACACTACAAATTAGGAGAAAATAAAGATGCCTGTAGTCACATCACTTAAGCAGACACAGAATAGCGTGGCTATCTCTAAATGTGCTTTGTTTTCCATACTTTTGTTTTCCATCACTTTTTGTGATACTTTTGGATTAGCCTGCATCTAATCACTCCCACTTCATATTGCATTTAGGAGTAAGCCTAGTATTTAAGTTTAACATGAAATTTTCAACAGATTTTTTTTCTGGTTTGGACAGCGTTTTGGGTGCAACAGTCCTTCTTCTCTAAACTAACTATTCAATCCTGCAAAATTTTACGCAGTGAGCCGTCCCTAATCTCATTAAGGTACCACTGCCTCCAACAAGGTGTTTTCAGCTGAGTTAGTAGTTGAGAAATTTGGCCCCAGATATGAAACGTCAGTGGAAGCATTCCTGCATCCTGTTCTTTGTGCTAGTCCTGCTCTCACATTCTTCCGCTCTGTGTATTAATTGGGCTTGAGTTTTAGTTGTTTATAATTAAAATAAATAAATCTTTCAGTATCCCTGAAACTAGTTATGCATTGAATGGCATTCATTTTAAACCAAATCATGATTTGAAAATGTTCCTTACAGTAATTTAAGGTTTTTACTTTGCCTGCTCTTAGACAAAGTGTGAAAGAAAGAGCTGTGTGATGCTTTTTTACCAGAAAAAGAACTATTTAAGACAAGTGTTTGGTAAGGTTCCATATCACCTGAGCTGATCTGTCCCTTTTCCCTTTTCCAGTTAAACATGACTTGTTAACTTCCAGTGAACACCCCCCATCCTGGTAGCAACATCTAAACATTTACTTTGTCTTTTTGCTGACTGTTCATAACTTTAAGAACCAGTGACCCCTTCTTTGCTTAGTAATATCATCACCTGCAATTCATGGTTAGCATTTACAGCTGCTTACTTGGGTCATGTTATGTTAGAGCTAATAGATCAAGGTGGGAGTGACAATGTGCTGACAGATGGCCAGGTGCGTATCGAGGCACAAAACCCCACCACTGTCAGTCCTGCAAGTCCAAGCAGGAAAAAATGGTCCAGTCACTCCTTCCATGAGTATTTGTGTGAAACATGGATGTCCACCTAGCCTCTTCTGGGAGGGGATATTCCATGGGAAGATCGCATGTTGGAAAGGTCAGGGAACACCTGCCTCTCTGGGTCCCGGGAGTACCGCATGGCTCAGTGTCACCACTGAGTCACTTCAGGACATGTGCCTGGGAACTTTGACGTAGAAAACTTGGATGCCTGCAGGGACGAGACCTTTAGCACTAACCAGCAGGGAAGCGGGACTTTCAGGTTTAACTTGCAACCAAACTGTCGGGCACTTGTTTCCTTCCTGCATCTCTAAGTGGATCCTGTGGGTCAAAGAGAAGATTGTAGGGAATAAAGGAAGACCCTCCACCCCAAACATTTGGTGTATTCCTGAGGATAAAAGATGTAGCCAGAGGATGAAGCAGCAGGTGGGACCCAATTTCTGGCAGGCAGCAGGGTTTGCTTCCATCCTGCAACTGTCACACCATTGTCTCCTTAAAAAAAAAAAAAAAAAAAAAGGCTCATAATCCTTTGTATTAACCCCCCTCCCCTCCCCCAGCACAAGGAAGTCTTGTCTGTTAGTGTTGAGAAAGTCTGTGGGGACGTGCTTAAACCGTGAGGAGCCCTGGGCCCACTGCTGCCCCCGCACAGCCGCCTCTGCCCCAGCAGGTGCCAGCTTGGCCAGGCTGTAGAGTCCTGGGGAGGGGAAGGAAGCGGGCACCAGTGGGGTTCCCACCCTTCCCACTGCTCCTCTCCCTCCTCAGGACAGGGCTGTAGCTGTGGCGGGTCTCAGCTTGCTGCCCTGCCCCAGCGACCATGGTCCATCCCCCCCGGCCCGCTGACAGCAGCTCTGGGGGTGGCCCGGAGCCCAACATGCTATGGCCCAGAGGACATGATTTGGGACAAACCATCTGCGGGTTTTCATCCAGGCCACCAGCAGCAGAAGGTATCACTCCCTGGGACAGCCTCTTTCTGACTTCCCAAACACATTCAGAAGGTGAAAATCATCTTCCAGTCTGGGGTTTTTGTGGTGATACCTGGTAGGTCAGAGAAAAAGCCTCTCCTGTGTGGCTGAAATATTTACACACTATTTTAGGTGGTTGTAGTGCACATGGAGAAGGAGTCAAAGGAACAAGTGTTCAAGACATTTAAACCATTAAAAAGATGAAGCTAATTTATATTTGTGCATTATAGGGAAGACCTGTGATGCAATCTACTGTTTTTTCAAACTCCCATTCATTAGCAACAGGACAGCAGCAAGACGTGCATCTACCTCTGTTTTCATAGGGAAATGTTTCCCATCGTTTGGCCAGTATCGCTTTGCTCAGTCCTGCACCACCCAGGCATCCCAAACGTCTCCCAGCAAAGCTGGAGCCATGCTGCTGAGCCCAGGAGTTGGCAGTGCCGCCATCCACCGGTACACCCAGGCTGCTTTACTGCGGTTCTCCTGGCATAAACTGGGATCACTGAGACCTTCCACCTCTGCTCATGCAGTAACAGCAGGGCTTTTGGCTTCTTGTCTGAAAAAAATAACTGTTGTGGCTTTTTGTTTGCTAGTATTCCAAGTGCAAGGACAGGATTAAACAGATGGAGGCAATCTTTGCTGATCCCGTGACTGAGACTAGAAAGCGAGACTTGGGAGGGAAGGACCCATTTCCACCTGAGCTGCTAAAAAAGATTGAGCAGGTAACATCACTTCTCATGTCACAAGCTCTCACACTGACTGACCTCTTTTAGAAAAGGCAAATAGTACCTTTTTTTTTTTTTTTAAATAAACTTCTTTTTGTAAGAGGAATTAAAATAATTATGATTGGCTAACAGGAACTCCAGCCCAGCATCTGCTTTCCAGGAAAACTGGACGTCAGATGTTTTGAGTTCTTCCAGCAGAGGCTGGAGAGCAAGAGCAAACACGGGCTCTGTGTAGCGCACCTGGCTCCGCAGCACCCTGTGCCAGCCTGTCCGTTCGCACCGCGGCACGTCCGTGCAGACCCTCCCACTTCACTGAGGCTTCAAAGGCACAGGAAAGGTGGCAGAAGGAAACAAATGCAGAATGAACTGCTACCAAAGCAAATTGTCACTTCTGCAACCGGCCTTCAGCTGTTCCACCCCTGTGCATGGGCTGTGAGCAGGAGGCAGACCCACACCGCTCTTCTCAAAGTCTGCACACGGGACACAGGATCGAACACCCGCTCAGGCTTTGGCTTTACTTTGTTCCCGTGCCGGACAGGGAGCCCAGAACAGACCTTCGGGGAGCGGCAGCCGGGCCAGCCGAGCAGCTGCCCATCCGACCGCTGCGCTGCCAGCTGCCTCAAAATGAAGGATTAGGTCCAAAATTAAAGCTGGTTTCAGGGCACATCCTGTATGTGAGAAGGTAAAGGAATGGAACGAGCAACCGTGGCATTTTCTTAGATATTTGTGCCTGTCCCATTTATAGGGGCATAAAACTCCCCCCACTGTGTTTAGTGTTGGGGGGATTCACAGGGGGCTGTGAAGGTATTCGGGTAACGGCAAGCTCTGAGCAGCACATGGTGGAAGTGCTCCTTTTGAAATCCCATTTGTAATGATTTACCACCACCGCTTCCCAGTGTCTGCCTGAATTACCTGAGCTTTTTGCTTTACTTTCACATATTCCTTGGCAGGAGGGAGCTCTGCACGGCCAAGCAGGCTATGACACAGCCCGCTATTATCACCCCGCACAGTGAAAAGCCAGGGTTTTGGAGTCGTGAGATAAATGTAAATGTTCTCTTTCACTCTCATGCTTTTAAAGTCCTTTTAGTTGTATGGTATTCCCTTTTTTTAATCTTTGGAGCCTATACTTTACTTTTTTTTTTAGCAGCAGGGAGGAAAAAGGTATTATTTCAAGCCAGAGCTGAAACCTTCTCATTACGGCATGACTCAAGGAACCAGAAGTTTAAAAAAAAGAAAAAAAATAATCACTGGAGAAAAAAATCATTGCTTTCAAGAAAAATCACAGCAAGGCAGTAACACTGCTGGTGTAACCCTTGCCCCCAAAGGGCCTGGTCTGACAGGGAAGAACTGTACGACTGACAATATCCAACTGAACCAACTTTGGCTGGTACTTGGCAGAGAGGTTGAAAAAATTGAGAAAACTGATGGTGAAGTGATTATTTATGGCTGTTACCGGTATTATTTCAGCAGCTCTCAAAGCAATCACAGAAACACCTTGTGTTGCACCTTCCGCCGTCGGTTAGCTACACCCTGTGTACTCTTCTCGCTGCAGCTAGAGGTGGAGCTGGTGCAGAAGGAGGAGAAGCTGCTGGAGACAGATTTTCTCTACAAGCATGTTTCCCGGCTGACGGACAGAATCCGGGCCAGGGCAGAGGACGGGAAGCAGGACACGCTGCTGCTAGCGAAAAGGGTAAGAAGGGCATTGTGCACTCGGCCGGCCTAGGCAGAATGAAATAATATCCGGGCAAGAGGTAAGATGACTCACTTGCAAATTACAAAACTAGTGACTGGAAATATTGATTGGCAAGTCGTATGTTAGGCTTCAGAAATTATAGACATTTAGTAGTAACACTAACATAGATATGGCAAGAGCATTAGGTGAGCGTGCTTTCTTTTTGAAAGAAAGTTGCATCATGAGCAGTACCTTTCACCAAATTACAGGACTAGGTATTTCTCAGGTCAAGTGCTTAGAAACTTGGGAGAATCCTCCTTTTGCCTGAACAGCCCTTCCATGACAAACACATTATGGATAAAAAGAAATAGGGAAAAGGTAAGTTCTATATCCCTCCAACACAGAAAAAGATAAACTCAATATCTGGCT
The DNA here is from genome assembly GCF_028858705.1 of Grus americana. NCBI lineage: Eukaryota > Metazoa > Chordata > Aves > Gruiformes > Gruidae > Grus > Grus americana. The sequence continues at coordinate 13,901,009 of NC_072852.1, read as the reverse complement.
TCAAGTTTCTTTCTTATTTAGGTATGGAGAACACAGGAAAGAAATACCATTTTCAATACAGTTACTTTTACATAATTATAGTTATTTCCTTTTAACTGCCAGTAATATTGTTTGGGGAAGAGCAAAAATCCTCTCACCCCCACATCCTTAATGAAAAAGCTCCAAATAAAGCAGAGCTGAGTGAAAGACAGGGGAGAGATGGAAAAAAAAAAGCTAAAAGCAAAGTAATTCATGTAAAACAGGGCCAGGGTTGATTTTTTTTTTTTCTTAGGTGTTAGGTTTGGCCCTTGGAAAGGCTTAACACAAAATACATCTTTATAGTAAATCTTTAATTTTCCACAGACAGAGAAATGACATGGCTACTATTTGGGTTTGTGAAATCATGGCCGTGGGCTAATAAACTACTGTAAAAATGGCAGCCTGCCAAAAGCTACATCCATGTGCTCTGATCTCCCCATTCCCTATTAGTCACTTAAAACAGAGTATTTGAGTTCTGTCAGGTTTTTTTGTTTAAAGCATGCCCAGACTCAAGGATTCCTGTCCCATTCCTTTTCTGCTCATCCCCCTGCCAAGGATAACTTCCCAACCCGCAGCCCCGCTGTGTCCACATTATCACTCAATTATCTTGTAAGGATCAGGCTTATGACACCTTTATCACTGTTAATTGTGCACAAGGGCAAGTGGAGTCTGCCTTTGAGGGCAGCAGGAGTTTTGCTATTCAGCTGAAAAAGGCAGGAGATAAATAGAAATTTGCTTTTCTGTACCCTGTATTGGAATAAATGTGACTTTTTATGCAAGTTTCTGTAGTTCCAAGTGCACAGAGAGACACAGGGCCTGTTTCATTAAGTCATTTTCAAGTATGGAACTTTTTTTAAAACAGAGTGGTTGGACTTGTTTTCGCATACTTGATACTTACCCAAGTGTCGTGCCCATGAGTGAGCTGCTAAAGGAAAGCCCTAACTAAACTGCCATTGTTACTTGCTCCAGACAAACGAACTGCAGAAGAAGATAAGGGACAGAACCCAGAAGATCATGGCTGTTGTCGCGGAGTTATCCATGAAGCAAGCGCTTGCCATTAAACTCCAGCAGGAAATGAGAGAAAAAGAACAATTTTTGATGACTGTTTCATCGAGGATAGAGCAAGGCCTTCCCCCTCCCAAAGAAACAGAAAATGAGTGGTTGAAAATATTAGATAACGAGAAGATGCAAAAAGCAGCAGCTGAAGCCAGAGCTAAAGTAAGTTTTTGCCACACGTTGCAGTTAGATCTGCAGTCCCATCTTTTCACTGCTCAAGCTTGTCTTTCTGAAAGAGCTGTGCTAGCTCACTGATAGCTGATCCCTGCCACACGCAGAGCTCTGGGAGTCAGTGGGGATGATGACGGTGCGAAGACATGTGGTGACGTGGGACGTTGTGGGTTTGTGGAGCTTTAACTGCAGTCTGGCACAGCGCCTAGAACTGGGCAGCGGATCCTGAGGAGAGAACACATTACACTAAAAGGAAGACACACCTTCAATTATTAAAGTAATTTGCGTGACCATGTTTTTGAATGATGGGTGTGAGAGCCACCACTGAGGTATCGCTTTCCAGTTGGTTTCAAGGTAAAGCTGCAAAAGGTGGGGTGTGGGGTTCAGGAAAAATAAGTTTAGTGTCTTCCGCATACCAGATGCGGTGAACATCACATCAGAAGCAGCAAGAAATCAGATTGCTGGGCGAGACACCGAGGGCAGGCAGGGCAGCTTAGCGAGCAGTGCTTCCAATTCCACCCTGCCGGATGCTACGCCATGCCTCCTTCGCTGGCACCATTGGTGGTCCCTGCGCAGAGAGCTCCCAGAGCAGAGAAAGGTGTATAAAAATGAGATGCATGTACTGAGGGAACTCTTGCTGCTGGGAAGTGAGCTTTGCTATAGGAGTGCTTTAGTCAATCACCCCAAGGGAATCTGAAAGGCACACAAAGCTGGGAGAGGAACACATTGTGCACACACCTAAAGAACTTGAAGTCACACAGAACAGCTGCAGTAAAACTGGTTTAGAGTAAGAAACTTCTCTGTCATTAACACTTCTCCTCAGGCTATGACTCAGTTTCCTTTCAGTGCTGTGGATACAAGGTCACTGCAGTAACTGTACTCAGGAAAAGCTGTTGTCACCATAAATACAGCTGCAGTTGCAAGCAGCAGAACAATTACCCCCTTGCTGAGATGTTCTGTGTACACTTACTAAAACTTTTAAAAGTTCATCTAATCTGTTTTCTTCATAAATAGCAGAAGCATTACAGGCTCAAACTGTATTCTGTTTAAAAGGACAAACTCACACCTACGTGGTCAGTTAACTCCTGCTTTCCTTTAAGACCCATCTGGGTTTCCTGGTTTGATAAGGATTAGTCCAACGGTGCTTCCTTTGTTAGACATTCTGTACATTGGCTGGGAGAGTACTGGAGTTTTAAAGCATGTACTCCCTAAGTGATCAAAGGGTGTTTCTTTCACAGCGTGCTGCTGAAGAGGAACAAGCCGCAGTGCCCGGCTCTGTCCACACGACAGCCGAACAACGCCCAACCGCCTACGTCCCAGACGATGAATACAGTCTCCCATTGCCACGGCCCTACGGCGCTCTGGCCCCTTTCAAACCAAGTGAACCTGGTTCAAATATGAGACATTTCAGAAAACCTATTGTAAAGCCAATTGAAGTCTGAACCTAATGCAGGAGAGGCCACTACCAGCTGCTGAATCTCAGGGTCAACAGTGTTTGCACTACATTGAAGGAACGTTTGTTAGCGTTTAGCCAAATTCCATATTCAAGAAGGAGTAGCTGTTAATGCCAGCTACCTAGTCAGAGATCCAAGTTCCCTTCTCCTGGCCAGGAGGAGCCTGGTATCCCAAACGCAGTGCAGTATTTTAACAGCTTAAGAAAAGTGAGTGATCATCATACTACGCTTATTTTTTTCCCAGGAAAGTTTTATTGCATCTGATTATATTTTATAATACATTGCATTAAAAAGAAAAGGCTAGAAAAATCTTCTCTTGTCATTAATATAACACGAACACAGTCCCCACCGCTTACACAAATACACCAGCACAGCTTCCTGCAGTCTGGGACTGGGTTTTATACTTGCCAGACTCATTTTAATTATATTGAGAAAAATATTCCTTCCCTCTGTGCAGTTACTGAGGAAGCTCCACTGATGGCCATGACCAGGGAATGACCGTGAACTTGCCGAGTCACTCCTGAGAACTGGATCTGTTTGTTTTATTGGTTAGGAACAGGAAGCATCAGTGGAAACTACTCAGAGAGAATATCAGAGGTTGCTATTGAAAACCTCCAAAATCTATCGAATTGTCTGAGTTTCACTAGTTTATTAGTCTGAAACTTTGATAGAGCTGTTTATAAATCCCATAAAGACTGCAGAAATCCTATGTGTCAGAACTTAAAATTTTCTCTGCATAGCAAACTGCTATTACTCTTTTAAATTAATGTCACAGTTCAGAACTTAAAAAAAAAAAAAAAACAAACCAACAAAACTGGTTCAGTTCTGTACAAATAAAAGTTGAAAATGAAGGAGAACCAATGGCCATTTCTTTTTGAAGCTGAGGTTTGAACTGTAACGCTAAAAGTTGAAAGAATGAAGTAAAACTTTGTCCAAGCCACTGTTAAGGTAATTTTCCAAAGAACTTCTTTCTTATCCTGTGCTGCTTACAATATATTATATTACCTTTTTCAGGATGATCTATCTTGTTAAAATAATTGACATTAATATCAATTTTCACAGCGTGTTTTGATACCTGCTGTAGTTCCACTGATTTGAACATGAAACAATGAAGCCACAATTACCTTTCACTGGAAACCTGGGTTTGTGTCAGACAAATTTCTCTAGGATTTATCTAGAAGTCAGTGATTTCAGCCTTAATACGTTGCACCAAAAAATATTTTGAGTAGCCTATGTCAATAATGGTGGCTACACAAAACTGCAGATTATTTGGAAAACAACATGACATTTAAGTTTAAAACAAACACCAAAAAAAGTTGGTTGCACGCTTGTGTGTGAATACTTTTATGTAAGGGTACCACAGTTCACTTTCTTCAACAGCGTGTTATTTCAGGAATATTTGAGGCCTAAAAGCATCACAGTGTGTTTGAGTGCTGTCTCCTCTACAAATCTTACATTAACACGGTCTTGTTTTTCATGCGGATGCACACCTAGAACAACAGTGGGAGAAAGTTAGTCTTGACAGAATCCAAAGTGTTCTTGTACACTCAGTCCTGCAGTCTGTTAAACATCATCATCTATGATACCGGAAGGTAAGGTCATGGGTGGAACTGTGTTTTCATGTACACAGAGTACCTACAGCTCTCAGTAGAGTCCTTTGGATGCTCACCCACGGCAAAAACTCTCCTGTTATGTGGGCTGTTACGGGTAAAGGACAGCCCATCTCAGGAGGCCGCCAGGGATTTCCACACTAATGCCACCCTGTAGATCCAAACCAAGATTTAAGCACAGTGGCTATGTTTGTGCTAGTGCATAAAACACACCAGGGCACGTTCTCATATGCTTCTATATGGTTTAACTCTTTTTCCTCCCCAAATGGGGCGATATCCATACACGGACAACCCTATGTTAGCCTTGAGGTCCTTATCCTGACTTTATTGTGCTTACTAGTACAGGCACAGCCAGTAATGCTTAAAAGCATAATGCTTCCCTTAACACACCTTGCTTTTTCAGTGGGATTCAAAATCTTCAGATGCTCAGGTTCACTTTGTGAAGCAAGTGCCCTAACCAATTTAAATTTAATTTCAAAAAAAGGAACAGCCTTGAAATAAAACAATGCCTGTTACTTCAGAGCATCTCCTAATCTAGTGATGTGGGTACTCTTTTCCAAGGTGGAAGATAGGATTTTGGTTGCCTCTGAGCCACCATAGTGTATAAGTAAGGATCAAGCACTTTTCCCCCTTTGAACACAGAATAACAGCTGTACGTGAACCACGTTTCACTACATGCACTCTGAAAAGTGCAAGTTTGCCAACTGGATTCAACACACAGAGGATCTAGAGGAAAGGATGTGCAGTGAAGGAGCCCCTTGAGAGTTCCTATCAGCGGAAAGACAACCAAACCTGCCCATTCAGGTATCACCGGAGTTTTAGAACTCAGTTATGTCAATATAGTCAGGACACAGCTGAGCGTGAGCATCAAAGGGCAACAGTTACTGGTCTTTCAAAGCACAGAATTAACATTACCTTGATTCTCTATCTCTGCCAGCATATTAGTCAGGTAGTTAAGTGGCAAAAACTCCACAGGGACTGAGCGTCTCTCAGGGATAGGCCTGCTACACTGAAAGGGAGAATATTTCAGCTTAGTTCACAAAGTCGCACAGAGCCAAGTTGCAGCATTATCTTTAGTGTGTTACAGTCTACAGAAAGGTCATGAATCTCAGCACTGTCAAAGCAAAAGATTAGAAAAATGACCTATGTGCTCTTACCTGCCCATTCCCCAGCTTCTCAAGCAAAAGTTTCACGTATTTCCGTGCAACAAAATTAGCATTTATAGGGTGATTCCAAAACTGGCGAACTTTTTGACCAAGAGCCTAGAAAGCACACCAAAAAACCCAAACAAAAACCTGAGTACATAAACACAGGACAGTGGAAACTTAGGAGGGGGAAAAGGAGGAAAACAGAAACAAAATCCAGGCTGTAACAGACTGCTTTGCTTTCAGACACTGATGACAGAAGCTAAGACGTCATCATTTTTAGCCACAGAGCCTTCCTTTCATACCCAGCTAAGAGATTACAATATGCTCCCAAAACACGGGAAAATCAAAACCTTGCTACTCAGTACCCACTGAGCTACAGCTCTGTCCCACTTTGCATGTGTACTTAAATATTAATTGTGGCTTAAAATCCTTTACTGTGACTCTTTGGTTTAGATCCTTTCTTCTTCCAAAGAATAACACAGATACCCCAGGCTCAGTCTAAGGAATCTTACAAAAGCAGAATGCCAACATGAAAAGATACTGGGAACAGAATTTGCATCCCATTATTGAAGACATCGTCCTGGGAATTGATAACATTGATTTACATTCCCAAAGGCAAGGGAGATTCAAACCCAGATGTCCCAAAGCTTCCAATCCTAACCAATAAGCAAACAAATATGAACACACTGCAAAATTAGTCCACCTTCTGCTATTTCCCCTATCTAGACCTTCCCCCCCCCTTTCAGTCATATTGCAATTCAGACTACTGAAAGAGTTCATTTAGGAAATGCTGGGCAGTTTCAATGGTGCTCAGATACTTGCTTCTGACGCAATTGCAGTCCTCTAGCAAATGTAACCTGCCCAAAATAGTCCGAGTCACCCCAAAGTGTCCCTTTTGGCAAACAAACTATTCTCTGCGTTTTTTCCCAAAGCTGTAAATAGATACAATAAGGCACTGAGCCTGCTGTGCGTAACTAGCAGTGCACGTCCCCTAAAGCACTCACATGTCAAAGCAGGGTTGGAATGGTGCTCCCCACCCACCAGGCCTGGGGCTGACAGCTCAGAGGCCCCATGCTGACCCCAGCTCACCAACCCATGCCCAAAACAAGGCACAGAGGACAAAGAACCTCTTGTGGAATTCTCCTTCCCTACCCCTTCTCAAAACTGCTGCCAAATAAAGAAGCTCTTGTTAGAGGAAAAGCAAAGCAGCACTTCTGGCCATTTGAACTATACGTAACAGCCCATAATGAGCAAACAATAAGCAACTTATGTTGAGAAAAGCCTGTTCTACAGCAAGGCACTCCCCAAGGGGGATCCCTGGCTTTCCTCTGCTCACTGAGATGTTGTGCTTCCTCTGCAGTGCTGTGCACTAAGAACAAAAGGGGAAGTCAATCTCCCATTCTGTTGGAAGTTTTAATGGATCATCAGTTATTATTTCGAGCCTGTGGCTAAACGAGTCACCTACCAATGGGTTAGGCTGGGCGATTTCACAGGGGGAGATCTTGTAATTCAATCCCCACCAGAGTTGAGGTATGATCAGCTTTTACAGCTTTTACTGTGCCAGCTTTTGAACATATTTGATAAGATGAATAAAACGAAATGCAGAGGTCAAGTGAGAAAGGCATTTGTGGATGCTATAAAACACACACACAAATAAATCCTCTTTAAAACCCATTAAATCCTCTTTAAACCTCCTTACTGCTTTATGCAGAGGAGTACTCAGCAGAACAGTGTCAGTCTTGTCTATTTGATTCCTGTAGGTACTGGAGACACTAAAACTCTATGGACAAATCTATGATTTAAGTTGTCAGTGTACCCTACAGGTAAACTGTGGAGGTTTTGGTTGTATCTGTGTCCTAGTTGAATCACAGCCAAGTCTTCTATTGGCTTGATCCTATGCAGAGGGAGGAATTTCCTATCGATTTCAAAATCCAGGAAATGACATCCAAAGCTATTAGTTACCTCAGGAAGCCTCATGACAATACTGAACTTCAGCTTCTCATTCTTCTCAGTGTTGTCCAGATCTACAAGAGAAAGGGGCAGAAAAAAACCAACCCACCCCACCACTGTTAGTGGTAACCACGTAAGTGAAAGTTGAAAGTTTTAGTTAAGCCAATCTGAAAAAAAATATCATCTCTGTAAGGAAATAAAAATTTTCATTTTAAATAAGGGCTATTAGAAGTGTTATTTATCTTTATACTGTTTAGATAAATATTTTTCTGTACATTTGTATGTAACCACCATTTTATGTAGCAATTTATACAGTAATTCAAACATGGTTTGACTAAGCAGAACTCCCTGCATTTATAATATTCCATTTACCGAGATCAGGCACAGGCTAATCCTGCATATTGTGTCCCTTTCCTGGAACACTGAAGAAATCCCACGTTACAAGGGAATGTGGTTGCAGCTGTGATTACTGTTGGAGACTTGTACCATGGTGCTGCTGTATCACGGGAAACTTATGCTACAGTTAGTTCTCTCTTCCTCCTTTCTGATCTCGAAATGGCAATTAACATGGGCGTGATGCTAACTGTGCCTGCAACTGCCAATTTGTCTCACTCCCTATTTCATTCCGAAACCTTAGGCCCCTCTTGATAATTATATGGGTTCATCTAGAACGAATTTTAGCTACCGCCTTTAGGTAATCCTACCTTCTATTTAAAAGACATTCACAACCTCAATATTTACTAAAAATACTGGGATGCTGAGTCAGGTAGGCCTTTTTACTTATTTTGAATTTTTACTTCCTAGAACTGAGTTACTCACCATTTGCCAATCCCAGTACTAGGATGACCTTGTTCCAAACAAGGTAATTAATTATAGCTAAAGCCGAGGACTGCATAGCAGACTAACTTCCTTATATATAGGTGTGCACTTTCATAGAGTCACAGAAATCCCCCAACAAATTCTATGATGATCTTTAGTATTCACTTTTCCAAAAAGTCCCAAGTGAAAAAATTATAAACTCAAATTCCCCCTGAACAGATATTTCTTTGTCTACTACAGTAAGGCTCGATCATAAAATCTGAGCCCTAATTTTCTCACTTCAGCTGGAGAATGTCACCAGGTACAGCCCTCACTGAAAAAGCACTCTGGAAGAACTGAGTCTCCCGGGCAGTAAATCCTATGTCTGAGTTTGAACGGCTGAGAGGACATCACTCCTAATTAGCTGGCTGGTAACAAATGAAACACATGAAACTCACTGTACCTTTCAGCAATTTCCTGACACATGTTTCTGTCAAATGCAAGACTCCATTATCAATATAGTGCAGGAGGGTGTGCAGAGGGAGACATCGAACACCAAGCCCCAAGTGCAGAGTGTGAAAGCCTATGAAAGAGAGACAGACTTGTCCGGTACAGCAATATATATATTTTTCTAAGTCTGTATTAGTGACCGGCATTACTCTAGCTACAGCCACTCTCCTTAAACTGATTTCCTCACCATCTAGAAACAGTCAGAAGTTATCTGAAGTCATGTAGACTCCTAATTAATTGAAACCTGAGGCCTCACCACCCTCAGTACGTGGCTGCCACCTGCACATTCCCACCGGCAGCATTGAGCCTTCAGTTTCGCACTTGACATCAGCCAGATGATGGTCTTGCATCGCATGACACCATTACACGGCAGCATTTGCACCCACACAGTGTAAGTTTGAGGGACAACCTCATACCAAAAACAGTTTCAAACACTGAAGACAGATCAGGAAATATAAACCAGAAAGATTCAAACAGAATCAGAAAGCATTAAGCAGTCTTTCCCTAACAAAAATAAGCAAGTGCTTTGAAAAGACTCTAGGTGATTATGAGGAGCTCTAGGAAATGAAAGTCTAGTACCAGAATCAGCTCTTCCATCAGGGCTGGAGGTAATCCTTTCAGGATAAAATTGGAAAATATTAGCAGGGCAACAGCAGGACAAAAAAGTCTTTTGCTCCAGGATAGGATTTTCCCTTGTAGTACATGACACTAAAGTCCAGCTAAGAAAAATACATAAATGAAAAAATTCTAAATCTTAGTTCCGAGCTAAGACTGTGCCCATTCTATTGGAAGCTGAAAACAGAGAACTAAACCTCTAATTTTTTTGTCTCTATTTGTAGTAACTATTCAGTTTTGTTTCATTTCACTTGCACATGTTTATGGAGGGTCTTCCCCTCTGTAACTGTCTTGAACAGATTTCAATACTGCCAAAGGTAACGACACATGTGCTACAACTAGTGCTCTTCTGGGAGGAATTTATAGCATTGCTCTCCTCACTTCTGATTAAAACAGCAAAACATAGGACTTACCAGGAGGTAAAGGCAAGCACATGCCACTTGCAGCTTCCAGAATCCGACTCATGATGTGGAACACCGCAAACTCTCCTGCACTTCCTCTCTCATCACTGTATTTAACGAAGTAGCAATATATTAGGAAGCCGAGATGCCCACACTCTCCTGGAGACTGAACTGCTATGGGATGCTACCTTGTTTACTTAGGTGTCTGCCACCTGACAGCACTAGCTGTTTAACGTTGATACACAAAGTCTCTGTGCTGTCCCCTTTCTCCTTCCCCCATGACTGTGTATTTCCAAGTCCCTCAGCAGCACCTGGTATCAACAGCCATAGGTGAAATATTTTGAGTGCTGGTATAAGTGACCTGGCTTTTATAGGTGCTCAACACCTACTACCCAGCTTAAGCCAACTGTGAACTCAGCAACTTTGAACTCCAGCCGTAAAACTGCATGTATGGTTAATATTCATGCTGGCTTAGAGAGGGCCAGCAGGATCATTAAAAAGAGTACGTGACAGTCACTTTGACATTCACAGGAGAATAAGCACTAACTGTTCAAGCGACTAGTACTGTTGAAGACCAAAATTATTATGATTATTATGCCCATGTTTTAAAAGGCAGGCTGAAAACTTTAACAAATGACTTGCTCACAAGCAGAAGATGCAGGAATGAAGCTGGTATCTCCTCCAAACTTCTTTCATTATTCGATGTACCAGATACAGCTAAAACAAAACAAAACAAAAAAAAAAAAAAAAGAAAAAAGAAGAGACAATGTTTCTAGGAGCCTGTGTACAGCAGGTCCTTGGCATTCATTCATTTCACACACCAGTTTATGTTAAAAGCTTACCGTGAGACTCCTACTAAGACTTCAGTACTTATCTTTTTTTTCCTAGGGGCTTAAAATGTAAAATTGATTAAAATTTGAAATGTAACTGACTTTGCCCTATTCCAGAAGTGCTTCCAGCACATCAAAGCATTGTGCAAGACATGCAGCATCTTGACACATCATGCTTCTTGGGGATCTACCAATCTCACACTCTTGCATCAAATTCTCCAAGATCTGTTTGCCATGAAAGCAAAAACTGCATGTCCAAGTGGCTGAGCACTGGGCAAGGAAAGGTCCCCAGGGCCCAGACAAAACTGGATGATGCTGAAGAGAGCGGAACACTGAGTTTGCTAAAAAAGGAGGAATCACAAATCTAGTCCTGTCAGGGAGGAAAGATGAGACAAGCAAATGCTTCTCCTCCTCTATTGAGTTTCCTTTTTGCCCATAGCGAAGTAAAACAATCTCTTGGCCCATACTGTCACTTTGTTGTGCTCCCAGGCCCCAGTACAGACTGTCAGCATACAGAAGCCACAAGCCCTGTTCTCACTTGGGCCTTCTAAGCTTCTGCAGCTGAAAGAGAGAAACCACACATGAAAGTCGAAATAACTTCCTCTAGCCAGCCCCTCGTTGTTGTCACGTGTAACCACTTCTGTATCTCAGTAACAAAATTCAGACACTTCCTCTACAGCTTTTATCTCTGGGCCCTGAAGTGCACTAATCAATCAAGCCCAGGAAGGTCTCAGGAAACAAGTCTGATCTCCATTTTGCAGAAAGGTGTCATGAGAAGTTACAAACTCTTTCCCCCTCAAGATGGCCAGAATCCAGGAATCCTTTTCCCCCACACTCTTTTCTCCTCATAGGCTCTGCTCCTTCCAACCTTTAACTTGTCAGACTCTCAGCAAGTAAAAGGACACACAGGAGATGTTCACAAGCAAAGGCCAGAACAGGAATACTGGTCTTCTGAAACACTCCTGAGTGCTCTCCTCTGAATCCTGGCCACAAAGCTCTACAAGGTAGCAACCTTTTCCCTCCATCCAGCCTTGCACAGCTACTTGCTGTAGAATAACCACCACTTTCCATCTTCATACTTTCTGGATGTAGCAGAAAGCTCCAGTTTAACCTCGCTGGAGTATGGCAAGTTTTCTCTACTCATTTTCTAGGAAATAAGTGATTTCCAGCTTTCAGAGAAGGGTCACAAGAACTGCACCTGCTGCCAGAATGACTTTCAGCTCTGGCCAGCGCACAGGGCAGCTAAGGCCTCTGCATCAGGAGCTACAGCTGGATCTGACGATCATTGTTGAAGCGAAGGGAAGTTTCACAAACTCCAGAATCACCTCTTACTCTTTGTGCAACAAAAATTGTTTTCATGGGAGTGATACTCGAGAATCAATATTCTTTTCTTAACAATACAGCAAAATGTACAGTTTTTGCAAGGTATAGCAAAATAACAACTTCTTAAGTCATAGTCAACCTAGCTATCACAACATACTTAAATATATGTGTGCTTGTGACATGATGCCCTCACCAACAGCACTACTCACTTTGGAGATCAGCCACAATGGACACTGGAGAAAATACATGCAGAAAGAGAAGCCATGTCTGAAACTATTTTTCAGTATATGGCACACAGGACAACATGCATGAGAGAAAGGAAACATTATTTGGTTTATAGAGGAAGTACAGGCAGGATCCTCTCCAAGGCTAGCAGTGGGTCTCTGGGAGAACCAAGTTAAGAGCTAAACCCATACTTTCATGGCAAAGCCATTTTTCATTTAGTAACAAAGATGTAAAATATGAGGTATTTCTGGGCAAGTATCAGAAGCCATTTCCCTTGGAGTGCTCTAAACTAGTGAGAGAGAACATGATCAACAGTGAGACAGCGCATGCAGTAGGGCCTAGGCTGACATTTGCAAAGCACCTTGCTGTCTTGAAACATCTACGTTTCCAGGCAATGGTGCCAAGTAGACTAAAGTTCCACTAAAGTGATTTGGAACCACAAGTGCTCAGCTCCTGTGGCTGTTTCTACAGGAAAGACATGGAGGCAGCCAAAGAAAACAATCAGGAGCAAAGGAGAAAAGGGAGTGAGACAAGGTCTTGCTGTCTCCCAGATCCCCTCCTGTGCAGGGGATACAAGGCAGTCGTCCTCCTCCTGACGAAACTCAATACAAGTGATGTCTGTCTTCCATTCCTCTGCAGTTGAGACGACATCAGACGATAGCTAGCCACAGACATCAGTGAAAAAGGTGCAGCCACTGCAGCAACTTTCAGAGAAGTTTCAATAGTTTATTCTGTGCTGAGAGGTTGTGGAGTCTCCTTCTCTGGAGATACCCAAAACCCGCCTGGACGTGGTCATATGCAACCTGCTAAAAGTGATCCTGCTTTAGCAGGGGGGTTGGACTAGATGATGTCCAGAGGTCTCTGCCAACCCCTACTGTTCTGTGATTCTGGTCTGCCTCTTTCCTGTGCCACAGGCTGTCTGTTCACTCTGCCTCCCCTTCCACTTGCTGTCAGGGCAGCAAACATCACGCTGCCTCTGTAAGTTATCTCCCCCCTTTCCTGCCCCACTGAAATGAAAAGAGTGAGAGAAACAGATACGGAGTAAAGCTAAGATAAAGTGTCTTCAGGGAAGAGAGAGAATATGGACATAGAAACAACTACTGCAAACAAGGGAATTCCTGCTGAGACATTTCATTCACACTTCCCCAGGTTACTTCTCTGTACACAAATACACACAGTTCTCTGACAGCAACCAGCCACCAGTCTGTTGTTTTATGAGACACTGTCAATGCTCCCATGGCTTGGTTAATTTGACTTCAGCTGCAATTGATTTATACAGTGGCTACACACCACAGAGCCCTACTCTCAGCCACTCCTTTGCTCCTGAATGTCATAATAAAGTATTTTATGAAAGCAAAACAGACAAGCAAATCATTTCAAGTCTCTTCCTGTTTCATTAGTTTCAGTAGCTCCGCTACACACTGCTGATGCTACAGAAAACTGTTGGAAGAATCAAAACAATTCATACCCCGAAGAACCTCCAAACATTTAGGATATAGAAAGGGTTAAGATGTAAGAATTTCTAATTAAGACAAGGGGAAACCCAAGCCTAACAATGAAATGATTTCTAAAGATTTCCAAAAAGCACTTAAGATGTGCCAGCCAGAGGGCAGGAGCAATTTTTAGAGACATATTATCTTTATTTACAGTAGCTTTTCTAAGAATGAGAAGTCTGTAAATTAAGTTGAGAGCATTCTTACTTTTAGTGATGTTAAAAACAAAATAAATTAATCCCAAGAGTCTGCTGATGGGGAGGGCTGAGATTTGCTTTGATTGTAAGATTTAGTCTACAATAATTTAGTCGTGCAGATCAAGGCTGCATAGGCACTTTCGTATTTTTTATCTTAGTTTATATTAAGAATGAACAAATGATAACTGGAAAACGAATGAAAGGAGAATAAACATTCCACTTGTGCTTTTTTTCAGCACTGTTTTCAGGTACAAAGCTTTGGTTCATGCTGTACTGTTTCTATTTTAGTCAGTCACTAGTTTTTCTTTCCTTCCTATAAAGATACAGAAAATGGACTGCTGATTACCAGTAAAACAACTTGTCAAGCCATAGAGTGAGGCCTGAATAGAAAAGTCAGTGACCTCTGTGGAAGCCACAGTGATTCAGAGAACATTGTAACATTGACAGCACGACTGATTTGCACAGGACTTGTGAAAAGATGCAGGCATCAGTAGCCTCAAGAATGTTTCCCAAGATTTCCATCCCTAGAACACAGCACTGCGGGGAGTTTCTCCTGAATCGGGTGAAAGGGCCAGCACAAAGACAAAGAACGCGATTTACTCGTTGCCATGTGAGCTCTTGTGGACTCTGCATTCTGCGCTTAAAGGATCTGATGTTGAGACAGACAAAACTGGGAATGATAATTTCTATGCACAGTTTTTACAGCTTTTTTTAATTTAATTTAATTTTTAAAGTTTCTCTTAAGTCATCCTCTTAAGAGGATATAAGATAGAACATTAAGAATTTGGAAAGCAATTTTTCACTGTAGTTTATACAGATTTCTTCAGGCAAAACTCTGTCTCCTATTACACTTGCAAAAACCCAAAGTCAGTATGTAGGAGAGGTGATGATTTACTCTCATGCCGTATTGGAGAGAAAACTTTCTTTCTTAATTTGTATTTCCCCTAATGGCACTTTCATGATTCAAAACATGCAGCAATCTATTCTACAGGAAACCAAATGGATATAAAGGCCATTCTTTAACTTTCAGAATGAGTTCACATTTTCACTTCTGGGAGTAGACCATATTTGTACCAGCTGTAAGGGGAACTGTTTCTTTTATATTCTGAGTGACCAATACAACTCTTTTTAATATTATTTAAGTATTATTATGTCCTTTATCAATATAAACAATATTAAGCAGCAAAATATGGTTAAAGATCTTAAAAAAAAAAAAATCTCCTCCCACCAAATATATGCTATATACACACAGTACATACCCAAGACTCTACCATCCAACAAATACATGCTTGCTTCACAATAGTGACTATGAAATCAAACTAACCAGCTTTGCAACGTAATCCAAAACTATTTGGTCAATGATCTTTTTTCCTACATACTGCAGATGTCTCATAAGGTGATCCTTTAGCTGAGCAACCATCTAGGAAAAAAAAAAAGCCAACAATTCAATTGATCAATAGGCATTATCACAACAAATGTTTCCATGTTACAAAACTCCAGTTCAGAGCAAGATCTCAAGCTACTGTACAATCTTGCCGAATTCAACAGCTGATGTGAATATTCAAAAAGGTTACTTGGTGCAAATTCAGCAAAATCAGTGCTCAGTTGAACTTTCAATGACATTGAAGAGAAAAAGCTTACAATTCTTACATCTCTCTGAGTCAAGCCAAGTGAACAGGGTGAAAGAAAGATTTTAATATCAACACTGAATCCTGAGAATTAAGTATTTATTACATACAAATAAACCTGAGGGATTTTACGGTAGAGAAAACTAGCACAAACACAGTTTGTGGTAGTAGCCAAGAACCTGAGAATCTGAGTGATTAATGGCAACTTCAGGTGAAACATTAATTGCAAAGTCTTTAAAATCAGGTGTTTGTTATCATACAATCCATGCCACTCCCTACCCTCTCCTTTCTGAAATATTCTCTGACCTGACATAGCTTTGGATTGCAACTCAAGTCCATGCTGGTTCTTTGATGAGAATTACTACAAAGTGTTATTTGTTTCAAAACTCAGACTAAAACTGAGGCAAAAAAATAAATCTCTGTCTCAAGGAGTTTACAAGTAGATTAATCTCAATGTGTCAGGACAGCAATATAGGTAATAGGAAAGCACAGACAAAGGACAGCAGTGACCTGCTTTTTGGTTCTGTCTGAATAAACTGCAGGGAAGGGAAATAGAGAAGCTTCAGAGAATGAGAGGCAGAATTTGGAAATAAGGGGATAAGACCGCAAAGAATGAAAATTTGCCATAGATTTGGACAGACAGGACAGTATTGATATGTTCTTCATAGATGAAGTGCTGAGACCTTCCAGTGTGTGCTGAAGAGTTTTATTTGGTTTTAATAATAAGAGAACAAGAGGTAAGTGATGAATGTGTATTTACACAGAGGGAGGACAGGTAGGGATTTGAGATAGGATTTATTATCCAGAAGCATAAGGATGGTAGATCCTTTAGGGAGATCATCAGTGAAAACAGTGCAAAAGACTAAGGGACCTCAGAATAGCCATAGCAATCCCAGCAGTGAGGTAGAAGGAAAAGGAAACAGTAAAAAAAGGTGTTAAATTGAGGAGCAAGAAAATCTGTGATCTTCTCTTTGAAGGAAGCAGTGGATGCGAAATTCACTTCTACAGGTTTTAAGGATGTAAAGTAGTCCAAAAATAACTGACAGGAAGAGTTTCTAGCCAAAGAAAAATTGTATTGGGAAAAAGCATTTTGACAAATCACCTTTCCATTATTGTTTTTCCCCTATGCCTTATGATATCATGACCTGTTAAGATGATATCATGACTATCAACTCTAAAATTTAGGAAATACCATGTTTGTCCCATAGCGACTCTGAGTGAGCTTCCACTCAGCACTGGAACTCATAAGCTTATTCTTTACATTTGTTGAGGCTGTGCGTCCTCTAGTGCACACTGTGACAAAAGCACATACCAGTCCCATTAGTAATTGCTGCTGATAATCCTCCTCTTGAAAGAGAGGTACTAGCCTTTCCTCTGAAATAAACAGAGCAACAATCATTCAAGGACATGACAGAAATACCATGAGACTTCAACCAGCTTCAAAAGTACTTAGAAACATACACAAACAAACACAAGTTGTGGTTTGATCTACTCACCTACAGAACTAAGATAGTGAAGAATCAAGGACTGCATAAGAGAGAACTGAGGAATGGAAAATAACCCTGTATCTGCCATCTTCTCCCTCAAGTGCTTTACATAGAGAAACACAAGCCTGTCACACCACTTTACACTTCATTTGCATTACACTTTTCTTTGATACTGTCATGGTCCAGCCTAAGCTGGCAGCTGAGCACCACAAGGCCACTTGCTCACTCCTTGCCCACCCCACTCGCTCCGCTGATGGGATGGAGAAGGTAAAACTCGTGGGTTGGGATAAGGACATTTTAATGGGACAGCAAAGGAAGAGGAAAATAACAAAACCAATGCTAATAAAAGAATATACAAAGCGGGTGATACACAATGCAATTTGCTCACAGTCCTAGCAGTGATACCTCCTCCCTAGCCAGCTCTACCCTTATATACTGAGCATGACATCATGTGGTATCAAATATCCCTTTGGCTAGTTTGGGTCAGCTGTCCTGGCCGTGTCTCCTCCTAGCTTCTTGTGAAAATGAACTCTATCCCCACTGAAAATGAATACATATTTAAATAGAGTTATCACAGCACAGTGATTCAGTAGAGCAGAGCGGCACAGAGAAGCTTCTGGTAACACCAGTGCAAATCTATATGCTATTTAGATCTTGTCATTTACAAACAAGCTAAAACAGCTGCATGGGTTTTCCAAGCAAATGGCTAGACAGAAAGTAAATACTCCACAGAATCACCTCCCACTTTCCTGGTTCTCTCCCATCGTCTGGCTGCTTCAGTTACTCAGATTTGCAGACCACTATGTAAAAGAACACAACTTCTCTAGCTAACACAACTTTTCTAACTAAATGGAAAGAGGTTATAGTATTTACTGAAATTTAATACCCTGTATTTCCTAATCAGTGCTTCCTGTCTACTAACAGCAAAGGAAGAAAAACAACCTCGTATTTCATCACATAGCATAAAATCAAGTCAACATTTAACAGACCCAAGTGCTAAATTTTTACAAAGTTCTTTCCAGCCATCTTTGCTCACCTTGAAATATGTTTACCTCACTACTTAGCAGCAAAAGACCTGTGTTGCTTTATTTTAAAGAACCTGAAGAAAAATCTACAGGAAAGATACACTACATCGATGCTTGTTACCGGCTGGCAACTGTCTAGAAATTCTCTAGTAACAGCTGAACACCTGACTTCTTTATCAATAAGCACTTTTGAAAAACAGGAACCTGAGGCTCATAAAGTTGATACAAGGTTCCTCAAAGTCAGGTTTCATAGCAATAACCAGCAGCGGTGTGGATGACTGGTGTTAGGGGCTGGAATTGAATGCACAGACAATTCTTCGTAGTAAAAGGAGTGACCAGCACTTAGATCAGCATCATTTCACAGCACTCAGGGTAGGCACATAGAAGGCACTGATGTGTGAACAGCAGGAACATAATTTACTACTAAATACGGTTTTACTTATTTGCGACAGAGGAACTAAGCATCACAAACATCTCAAGTGTTCCTGTCCTAGGGAAATTCATTACACCTTTCTCTACACCATGATTTTTTCTCCTACTGTATAATCTCTCCTACAGCCATAATCTCCTACTGCATACAAGTTCTAGAGTTTCAGAGGCAGCTATAAGTGGACGAGACTCAACAGTAACACGGTGTCATCGATACTCTCCAGGAAAAAAATCCTGAAGAAGAAATCCTTAAGCGGTAAACCTTTCTCTGCTGATGTTGTTAGATCCAATATGGAGTAGGAACATTACTTTCATGCGTTTCCTAGTCAGTATATGATCCTACCACTACTATCAGAGAGAAAGTTTTACTCTAACAACTGCTCATCTTAATGCCTCACTCTCTTCAGTGCTGAAAACACACGCAGCAATTTATTTTTAGTCAACAACAGCTAGATGGAAATATTGTAATAAACCTTACAGCTCAGGCCTACATCAAGACAAGTTTTACTTACCAGAGTCCCAAGTGTCCAGATGAGAAAGCACCCTGGGGTTTGAAACAAAAGTCAGCTTGATTCATATGCATTACTCTAAAGGATTTCATAAGGGCATTAAAAAGCTTGTGACCCTTTGATCTTTCAAAGACAGCTAAAGAAATCCAAGAACTGTACATGTAACTACATTTAGTAAAGATATTAAATAGCATTAAAAAAAAATCTATCTGTCTAGGTTGCATAAGAAAACTCTTCACATCTACCATCAATTCTCTAGCTCTAGAGGCCTCGATATTTCAGATCATGCCGTAGTGATTACAAGGATTCCAATAATTGATTTTCAGCTGGATAATCTTCTTTAAAGTTATCTAATCAGATACCTAATCAACTATTTAAATGGCACATTAAATCCTTTAACATACTTCAACAAAACAAGAATGGTAAATATAATAGAAACTGTACCTACTTTTTGGCATTTTCAAAAATATTCCTCAAATATGTTGTGGTTCTTCTGTCTTCTCTCTGGTTTGTAAACAAACAAAAATCCTCACATGAACAAAGTAGAAGGCCAATTAAAATACTCCCTGATAAAATGCAGATGAGAAATGAAGCTGGTCTTCCCTTTGAATGGAAGTAATGCACAGTGGGGCTTCAACCCACCTTCCAACTACCCATGCTCACAGGCACTCATGCACACCTAACCTACACAATCTAACCTATCTGACAATACAGGCACGTGCAAGCTCTGCTTTTGTTTACGTTTTTGCATTATTTTAACCAAGACTTACAGGCAATCACCTTATAAGTAAAATGACTGCAAGTTTTTGCACATCTCATAATTAGATTCCCGTTTCTTTATCTTCAAAATAAAAAAGCTAACTCTTCCATGTTTGGCTTTAAAACATCCACTTCAGAGGCAGCTCTGGAGACTGTTTCAGTGCATGCATAGTTACCTCTTCTGAAAGGTTCCGCCATTCCCTCCTGAGCACATTATTGTGGTAATGCAAGTGTGGCTCTGCATATTTCACACTCTCCAAGTTGGAGTTGAGTTTCTCCCAAAAGCCTTTGGAGTTTTGGAACTGCAAAGTATTGCAGGGAAAGCATGAATACAGGCTGCACTCTTAAAGAAATACCTAATCACCTTCCTACTAAGTGATTGGAAAGAACTGTGATTAATGTAGCTTCATTCTAAGTGAAAAAAGTTAAACAAAAGCAGTTACACAATTTTTTCCCAGTACTTTTATTTCCTTGATTTGACGGCAGGGGTAGCACTTACTTAAAGTTGAGGTCAAGATTTGGTGCGTGTAATGCAGACACTTTGCCACCTTAGAATCCTTTTAAGTCACTGGGAAGAAATGAGTTCTTCTAGGTCATAATTCATCTGACCTATTTCACATGTTTGAGATGGGATGGGAAGAACTGCAACACAGACTACACTGGCCATATTGTCTAGACTTCCGCTGACTGTAAAAGGAGCCTTAGGCAACTGACTTAGATGTAAATATTTACATTTGGTCAAATAAATCCCATTCCAAGTTTCTAGTAGTTCCAAACAGAACACCACCACCATGGCCTTGGCAGCTGCAGGCTTCAACTATTTTCAAGTTGCATTAATACTTACATTGCAAACATCCATTTGCCAACCTCAAGTAACAATGCCTCATCCCAGAAAAGAAACAAAATCCAGACATTTCCATTAGAGTCAAAGGCTGTAGAATAGCTATGCTGAAATTAATTTAAACTCAGCTGTGAACAGGCAGGAGGAAAAAAACCCAAACAAACACACACTAGTTTCCTGAGCTAGTTCTTGGACTGGCTATAAAGATCTGAAGCTGCTATTTATAAAAGGGGAGTGATGTGATCATTGCTGAGGAAGAGATGAGATTTTGGCAGTTTCAAAAAACAAGATATGGTACTAGCTGTTCTTGCCCCTCATTATATACATTTATCTTCCAATACAGACACTACAGTAGTGACACTTGAAGGAAGAGAAGTTTGGGTTCACAATATTCCTCTGTCTTGCATTAACATGTTGGATTTTGCTCTCTCTCCCCTATTCTACAATGACAATAACTTTAGAAGAAAACCTCAGAAGCCTTTAAAACCACTTCCTACCATAAGCTACAATTTGCCAAGGAAAATAAATTGCAGAGACTCAATCCTGCCAGCCACTTCCCTCTTGCTACCAGTGCTGATTGTTGCTTTATTGTTGTAGCTGCAGCAGAGAAAAATAAATCTCATTTTTGCTTCATGTTAGTTATATTTAGCAGCTGGAAACCAGGAGTGCATGTGGCACCATATGTTCACCCTGCTGGAGCTAACTAACAAGATCTACAACCTACTACTGCAGTATGTTGCCTAAATGTTACCAATAAAAAATCAGAGAAATATCAAGAATATAGCATAAGGGTATCATCTAGTGACCAATTTGTGCAACTGCGACAGAGCCACTCCTGCAAAATTGCAATCAGGCCGCACTAGATTTTGTTTGATGTGTGGCAGGGGGGAAAAAGACAGCAAATTTCTTTCATATATTGAATCTGTAACAGGAAGTGGTAGATTTCAGAATTAAAAGCAGACACCACTGAAAACCTGCACCGTATTAGATCTCTTTAAAACATCAAAAGTTTAAAATAAAGGATTATTTTAATTAAATCTGTTTTTTCTTGAGGATTATCAGGGCAAGAGAAGGCTTCTTTGTCTTAGGTGGTGTTTATTTTGCAGACATTTCTAGAGAGTCAGAAATTAATATAATACCTAAGCACGAACACCTAAAAGACACTGTATTACCAGAAGTCAAAGCGAGGCCTTACCAGGTTGCAATCCATGAAAAGCTCCCATGAAGCCTTTCATAAATAGTGGTTTTTTAACTGAAGACAAAGAGAGCTCTCTGCTATACCCCTCTGAAAGGATGCAGGGTGACAATGACCTTTAAGAGGCACATGTCCTCTCCAGGGGAACTGTAATGCTATCCCTCCCCATCAGTGAAGGTATTAGGAGAGCCGTGTAACTAACTACGTAGCTGTACAGATAGCTACTCCTTCAAACGTCACTCTTCACTCCAGTGGCTCAGCACAGCATGAGGCAGAGACTGCCTTCTCCTGTGCTGATCCCTCTAACAACTGTTTGCACTACACATTTTTACTCTTCTCCTGGACCTGCTATTTTCTCCCCTTCTTCCTGCCCCTTCCTTCTCCAGCCTGTTTCCACCCCTTCAAAGTTTGGTTTCTGTGTTTCAAAAGAAAAAAAAAAAAACAAAACAGACTCTTATTAATTGCCATCTTTATATAAAGCTTTTTTGCAATCAGACCGACTGTTCCCCCTTTCTCACATTTTCACACTCTCTCAATATCTCTTGCTGAACAGGAATTTAGTGATAAAAACACACCTGTTACCCAAATAGCACAAATTTTTTTTGTGAATATGGACATAGCCCTCCCAAAGACTCTCAACAATTCACGGGCTTGAGAACTCCAAAAAACTTCTCAATGCAACAATTCACCATTGTTTCTGTGAAACACCATAAAAACTTTGCAAAAGAAATACTAGTTGTAGGACCAGATTTGTCCCCAGTGTCTGAGTTGCGATGCCAAAAACATACACCAACTGAAACACCAACAACCGACCACCTGAACTCCAGCCGTGGTGGGTTTGTGCCTCTGGAGGGGTACACAACAGCCAAAGCACTAAACCTTACCCTGTGTATTATCATCTTTGTCCTCACTCAAGAGTCAGAGCAATCCGCAGTCAAAAGTAGCAGGAAATATTTGTCTTTAGTTCAACTCTGACCTTTTCAATCTGTTTAGGTTTCAGACAGAAATAGGAAATGAGTTCCACAATCAGGAAGTATAGCTGCTAAAGGCATTTGCCCCCAGGGGCTTGAGGTTCAATCTCAGACAAATTAAAGGCCTGCTAACTTTGACCTCAGTGAATTACAGGGATTATCTAGCAACAAATTTTCTCAATAAATTTTTCCCAGGTGTCCCAGCTCTCAAGGCAGCCTTTCCAAGCAAAGCATGCAAAGCCCATTCCCTGACAGCAGTCATGTGAATCTGTAGCAGCGCAGCTGTGATACACTGTTGCGGAGTGAGCGAGCAGAGGGTAATTTCACTGATTTTAAAAGAGTTTGTGAATGATGAAGCTTTACAAGCTAATTATAAGCACTGGGGAGAAAACAGACTCTCACCTCTTTAAAGTGCTACATGAAACAATATTGTCATGTATCCAGAGTCTTCTCCCATGTGTTGCTGGTACTGCTGCATTCAAACTCTGACTCTTTCCATTAGCCCTCCACAACAAGCTGCTTATTAAAAGCCTCTTTCAGACTTTGTAGGGGAACACTTAGGAAAATTTCAAGTATTTCTCTAAACTGGAGCTGAGGGAGTGGAATGGAAGACGGGAAGAATCATTCATGTTGTTTTCAATGGAAAGTACGATTTCCTACCCAAATAGTATGTGCTCTCTCCATCCAGCTCACTGCCTTTTCCAGGCTGTGCAGGAATTTGTCTAGATTTAGCTAGCCAAAGCCCTGACATCAGTGCAATCACAGGATGCTCCGGACAAAACAAAGCAAGAGGGTCATGAATCATTGGTACCAATGGCAGCACAATGAAATACCCCGCAAAGTGGGGATACGTAGAGATAGGTGCCAAGTTTACCCTCAACTAACAAAGTCACAAAATGAAGACGTATCAATCAAATCTAACAAGAATTAACTCCTGGAGGATCTTCCCTGTTGAGTGGAAGAAGTCTCTCAGAAAGGGAAAAAAAATACATGTTTGAGCTAGCAAATATCAGTCTGAATAACTAATATTTTAGTAAATGCATAAGCCATTTCAAATGGGGCAATTTTCTGTTCACCCCTATTTTTGGATAGGGCTGTGGGGACACCACTTCATTAGTATTTAGCACATCCCCATCCCACAAAAAAAAAGCTCCTAATCTGCAAATACAAAAGTGGCTTTATACTGGAACTTACCTCTAACACAGGTAGAGAAATAATGTCTGTTGCACATGTTACTCCAGGAATAATCTATAAATACAGACAAATAAGAACACAAATAATTTAGCATAAAACATAGGCCTGTTTGGGTATCTAAGTGAATCTCCATTACCCATCTCCTTTGTGAAACTAGCTAGCTAGCCAAAACTGTACATTTAGTTTTGTCAAAAGTAAATTGGAAGGTATTTCTCTCACTCATCTCATTTATAAAAAGACAACATATTAGAGCAGTATCAGATCAGAGAAATTCAAATAAGCTATTTGCTCTAAGTGTAGAGACTTGCCTGAAGTTATTTTACTTTCGCAAACTTAGTAATATATCTTAACTCTACTGATACTGTTTGTCTTGGAAATAACAGCATGATTTTGCTGGTTAAATATATTACGTATTCACTGCAAACCTCATATGATAAGCAATAAATTAATACCTCATTATGAAAACTAAAATATTTAATCATCCATGCCATTATAGTATCTGTTCTTGTTTTATAAATGCTTTTTATTTGTTGACAAAAAATAAGACTCATGGAAAACACCACTAAGATTAAGACTTGACAAAATAAAATGGGTATAAAGCACAGATATGGATTTAGAGCATGTCTATGAAAAGGTAAGGCATACAAGTTAAAGGCTGTATTAAGGGAGAAAAAAAACCAGACTCCCTTTAGCTATTAAAGTACCAGCTGTTATCTTACCCCAATCCAGTCAAGCAGTGACGTGTAGGGCAAAAGTTTATCCAGGTTGTGAGTTTCTGGACACATTCTGCAGTACAGGGAGGCTAAATGTAACATAAAAAGATTTATAAGGGCAGGATTATATAAACTATCAGTTAACAAGAGTAGACTTCACAGTCAGTTCCTTATCTAACACTTTTTTAGGGAAAAATCCTACTGCTGTCTCTGAAACAGCTTCCGCCATGGTGGAACTGGTTGCATTCTGTGCACAAAAGGAGGAAGAGAAGTCCAGATGGCTGCAGGGCCGGGTCAGCTGCTTGGCTACAGCTCAGCGCTGCAGGGGTCCTTTGTATAAAGGCTCAGGGCACAGGACATGCACTGGCTAGGCTGAGGAATCAGCTATTAGAACAGAGTATCATGACATGCCAAATCCTTAAGAAAAAATGGTTTGGGCTAGGCTAGACGAGATTTGTTCCTCCGCTCCAATCTCAATTATTTACATCCCAGATATGCAAGACAGGAGGCAGATGGAGAATTTGCTCTCCAGTGACCTAAAATAATGATAAATCTATTTGTCCCACTAGACAGGAGAAAGCATTTGAGAAGTTTTACTGCCAATCTGATTTTGAGAGATCTATGTACCTTCTAAACTACTATTGTTGTCTCTAACACCCCAAAATGCAGGTAAGTTAACATAAATCATAATATTGTGGCTTCTCCTTAAGTCACAACTAGGGTATGCAGGAAAATTCGGTATGCAGGAAAAGAAGTACCTACCAATGATAAATTCTTGAATGGGGTCAAAAGAATGGCATGTTGACAGGTTCTCAGAAATCCACCAAATAATCTGTCAGAATGAGAACACGGGAGTTTGTCACATCTCTCTGTTTCAGTATGTGTTGCAAGAGACTATAGAAACTTTGGTTTTTGTAGTAACACTTTGCATGAAGTAGTAATACAGAGATAAATGTTTTCAGGACAGCCTTGACCAATAAAGTGGTTTGGGCAGCCCAGCTGATGAGTCTCTTTGCACTGCCAAAAGGTACATGTGAATCAAGACTCTTCTTCTTTGGCTGATATTCGTGCCCTGACCTTGCTTTGTATAAGACACCAGTCACTGAAAAAACTTAGAAGACGTTCTTTTCCCACCTGCATTTCCAAGTCTTCTGTGTGTCGGAAGTACAACAGGGCACAATGCAGAGCTGCCAATCTCTCACTGTCTCGTTTGCTGTTCTGTAGGAACTGTAGTAAGGCGCTGTCACTGATGCTCACAGCATACATACTTCCTACGTGGCAATCCAAAACTGTGGACATGAACGGGGATTGGATGGAGCAGTTTTGCAACATGTCAATTCTTGCATCCTCACCTGAAGAACATTGGTTGGAGAATAAAAGGACTAAGAATATAAAATGTGGCTGCTACCAGTATTTCTCTTAAGACTCCCAGGTCCCCAGGAGTAAGAAACAGACTGCCTCTTGTATTAGCTGCCCTGGTATTATGATGAAGAGAAGGAATGGTGCTGCCTGGGTAAAGGAAGTAAATGAGGAGCACAGTCCATACTCAGTTCTCTCCTTCCCTACTGCTGAAGCAGAGGTGTACAGATTTGAGGATTACAACGCTCTCATAGGACAAATCAGAGTACGTAGCACGGGACAGAGAAGGGCACAAGGTTAGTAATAGAGATTCAACACTAGAATTAGCACCTAAGCATATTGGTACAGTTTAGAACTGCTCACATGCAGGATTCATGATACAAACTTGCATTGATGGATCTCTTGCCATCAATCCCAATGGCCAGAATAGGAAGGTTCTGCTTTATGATTACTGAAGCATCAGATCTAAACCACTTTATTTACGCTAGTACTAAGGTTCACCACCACAGTACTATACAATAGGATTCCAGACCCTTTGCATCAGAGAAATCAGGCCCGCCATACTACAGTGATGCTTTCCACTTATTTCTAGCAGAATAGTATTTCATTATGTACATACAACAGGTATTAGCTTCCTGTGATGCTGTCCCTGCACCAGTTCCCTCTGCTTACCTCTTCTTCACCCAATCAGAAGAACAGATTTCTGTTTTCAAACAAAGGCCCCCCACTTCCAAAAATAACCCACTTCCCATAAAGACATCTTTGTTGGAAATTAAGTAATGTGCCTCTCAGATGAGACTCTAAATCAAATTGCATCAGCCTGATCAGGTGAAGGAAACACAGATTTCCTCTCCCCACACCCTCCAAACACACACATTTAGAGCAACTCAATTGGAGGAAGGAAATGTAAAATCAAATTTACATCTCCATGTGAAATTTGAGAACAGTGGAGGACTGAGAAACATGTGCAAAGATGGGGGAAGGGAAACTATGAAACCAATTCAGTGAAAGCTCTTCTTCTATTTCATAACAAGCTAGAAGTACGTAATAGATGAAATATGAAATGTCACTTCAGATTCTCTTTTTACAATATAAAGTGGCAAAAATGCCATTCTTATTTTCTCAATCTCTCTCTTCCTTCTTCAGAACACTGTGTAATAAAGCAAATGTTGAGAAATACAACTTTCATGTAAAGAGATCTGAACAAGTTTCCACTACAACAATAAAATTACTTCAAGCAGCAGTCTTACATACCTGTCAGAAATAAACTATAGCACAGCAGGTCAGGATGCTGAATATTCAGGAGGTGCAGGAACTGGCCAGGCAAATAAGCAGCCACATAATAGTCTATTTAAAGAAACAACAGTGGTCAATTTAGCACTTGTTCACTTATTTGCTTTAAGAGGCTGTTTCACATGATTCTCATCTTGGCCTACTTCTCTCTGATGGAATTGATTATATCTAGGAAATATAAAAGGAGTTAATTAAAAGCTGCTGTTGTATTAACACAGGAAACACTAGCAATACATTTGGGTTTCCAGGGGAGGATTCAAGAGGCTTGAGACACTCAAGAACTCAGCAGCTGATCTCCAGAGCAGATTCTGAGGCAATTTCAGAGGAAGTTGCTTACTAATAGTTAGGTATTGCAGTAACAAATGCCAAATACAAAAGTTAAGCAAAAAAAATCAGCAAAATAACACAACTATTTAAAATAAAGAAAAAAAATCCTTTTCTTCTACAGAAGGGTTATCCATTTGTCTCCTTACTGGGGACAGAGAATGGCAGTCACACAGGGAAGTAACGCAAGTAACCTACCAAGATTCATAAAAGCCACTTCCTTCAATTGATGAGATTCTGTTCTTTCTAGAGAAACTGTAAAAGTTTTGTTGTAACCTGGGGAAAAATAATAATACTTTTAAAAACCCCAAACAATAAACACCATTGTTACAAGCCAAGTATGACTTTATAGCTAGAAACTTCAGCAGTGCCAATACACCCAAACAGGGATATTTTAGACTGTTTTATGGGCTTGTCTGCACAGACAGATTTACTTCATCCTAAACAGAGTTGCTGCATACTTACTTCCTTAGTTTGCTGAAACTGGCCATGCACTATACAGCCGAAGTTTGTGCTTAAAGAAGCATTCCATCCCAGAGCAAGCTTGTGTAAAAATACCTCCCCCGCAAAAAAAAAAAACCCAAACCCCAAACACAAATCCTTTATGTAGCTGTGCTTCACATTTCAGTGATCTTTCAACTGCTTTAAACAATTTCCAGTTTGTTTATCTGCATGCCCTACTGCTGTATGTTAGTTCAGCTCTGCTTAAACATAGGCTAATTTCAGACCTGCTGTGTTTGCATGGGCTTTGCATCAGCACAGCTGTTATTTTGTTCTAGACTTACACCATACTTCTTCTGGCATCCAGTGAGAATGGCAGAGCCCTCAAACTTCCTCAATCTCTGATAAAAGCTGAAGATTAAAATAACTAAGGAGACAATGACTGGTCTCCAAATGTCCATGCTGCAATAGCCTAAAGGCTGAATGGTGTCATGATCAGGATGCTACTTAATGCCACATGAAAATTCGAGATAAGACACTAGATCTACAGTTTACAGGACCACCAAGGAAAAAAGTAGATCATGAACCGTGCTTCAGCCACTCATCCAGGACTTTGACTCCTGACCCTAGCAAAGAGATATGCTTTATCTATGCTGCAAAAAAAGAAAAATGAGACCTCCAAGACCAACAGCAACACTACAGATGAAGGGGTATCTAAAACATAGTTTTTCATACAAGATACTGATTGAAGTCCCTGGAAGTGTTTAAGGCCAGGCTGGATGAGGCTTTGAGCAACCTGGTCTAGTGGAGGGTGTCCCTGCCCATGGCAGGGGGGTTGGAACTAGACAATCTTTGAGGTCCCTTCCAACCCAAACCATTCTTATGATTCTATGAAGTTTGGAAGTTTGCTCGCCATGAGTCAGTATACTCATGACCACTACCCTGTTACTTGCAATGCAAACACATGCCAGTTAATACCAGCACTGCAGAATACACCTGCGACATCATGACTTTTGTGTTTATGCTACCTCAAGTGACTGCTTTACAGGGGGCAGGAAGCTTCCTTCTGAGTTTACAGATGCTGCAGCACAGACTGAACTCCTTATATGTCTCCAAAACGTGGCTTATGGACCTGATATACCCCTCTTCTGTGGGTCACCTCAGAACCAGTCTTAAAATTCTCTCGTACAACTGATGAATCTTACATGAATCCACAAACAGCTCTGCACCAAACAACTCCGTTCCATGAAGGTCATTTCAGATGCAGATGGTCAATGTCACCATATCTATCCTCAGTTTCTTCCTGGTAAAGCTAGGGATGTACAAGGGCCATGGTTGGCTCCAAGCAATGCAACCACCCTTCAGCTACACATCAAGTACATCTGGGGAAATCAGTCCTTCACAGCAGCATAACACAGAGTACTGCCACATCCAGAATGGACTTTTCCAGTTTGTTAATGCCTTCAAGAACACAAAAATGCAGTTCATTCAATCCCACAATGCTCCAGCAGCAAAGCAACATGTTAGTGCATCTCTGACATATGAAAAACAAATACTTGAAGTAAAACAGAGGCATACTGTCTACTTGAACATGGTAACTCTATGTTATGCAGCTTCTCAATTGAGAAATAATTCATCTCTCTCCTCCATTTACCAAGCAAGAAAGATCTTGCTAATGACGAGGTTTGCTCTGATGAGTATAAAACAATGTTTTTTATTCAAGAAAAAAATTAGGTTTTAAAATTAAGAGCTAGAGCACCACTTAAACAGCAACTATTCTTACAGTCAGTGGGTGTTGCACCTCTTGCTGTGAAAATGACATGTTGAACTGGAATTCTAAACAGACATTCAAGCTAAGAGCTGTTGGCTCTTTTTCCCCATACAAATGCCTTATGGCTAAGCACAACACACCTGCAAGCTCCCACAGATTTCATTGATGTTTGTGCTCAGCATGCTGGAAATTCTGGCTAGAAATAAGGGACCAAATTAATAGCCACTCATGAGGCCACTGGTTTGAAGCTACTCGTTCAGCATCAGGCAGGAAGTCTACAGCAGGAAAGTTGACTTTGCAGCTGAGGGCAGCTGCTGCCTTTAAACACCAGCCACAGTAGTTTATTGTCCGCAGACTTGGGTAGTTATTTGTTTTGCAAGACGTTCTGTCACTCCTTCAGCAAAGAGCTGTTCTCCAAAATAAAGCATAACTTAACAGGTTAATCTTACCTTTATGTAAAAAATATATGGAGTATGTTATTTCATCAGGAATATCAGAGGCTAGACTACAACACACACAGAGGCCTCCTAAAAAGACAAGAAAGAAAAATAAAATTGACTTGTCTACCTGAATACCTAGACATCTTTACACTGCATAAAACTAAAGCAAGACTGTTTTAAATTAGAAACTAAAAGTCATCTCTCAAAAAAAGGTAAAGATCACAGAAATATATATTACATAACTCTAACCATCATTTACCTAGTGAAATATGATGTAAGAAGAGAGGAGGCAATATGGCACAATGGAAACTTGGGTTCTGACATGGCCAGTTCTTCTCTTTAGGAGAAGTACATTTTTAGCGCTGCGTAGTAGAAATCACACTTGCAGCCAGACTGCCTCAATCTCTAGATATTTTCTGTTCAGGGACTGTCAAATATGTACAGAACAACATAGTAAAACACAGTTTGTTTGCTTTCTAAGTAATTTCATATTGGCAGCAGCATGATACACTACTAGAGTTTTCTCACCACTAGAAATGATAGTCACTTCTCCCCTTTCCAGCTCAAAGAGATGTGAATTCCTTTTTTAGGAGAAAAGTCAGTCCTTGGCAAAAGCTTATTTCAGCCAAGGTACTCTGTGCAGGAATGCTCCCCCCTCCCAGCCTGATTCTAAATCAGACTGATAGACCGTTTTGACTTCACTGGATGGTAGCCCTCCATCTCTTCTAAAAACTTTAATCCACTTACTCCAATGCTTTGGCAGCTGCTTTGGCATTCATTTCAGAAACAGCATCCAAACCACATTATCCCAGTACAGCTGGGAAAGCTGGGACACAACTATGACAATTCACCTTTTACCTTTATTGAAAGTTTATCACTTAAAAGAAAAAAAAAAAAAGTAATACTAATACAGATACTCTTCTTTAAAAAAAAGGTTTATGTATACAAAGTATACAGAAAAAGGCACAAAATAAAGGTTTATGTATACAAGGTATACAGAAAGAGGTACAATATGGAAAAAGCACAAGTACAAAAAAAGCATGGCTACCAAAGTATTTTACTTGGTTAAATGTCTCGTACTTCAGACCACACGGCTGTACCATAGCTGTGGTATGGATTACACTGATGCACTTGACACTTTTGGGGAAGGTAAATACTTTCTTTTGAGATGCTTTTTTTCCCCCCTGCTTATTCTTAGATGACTGAATATTGTTTGATACAGTTTGGCTTGGATATTTGAGTCATTTAGACAACAGACAGGGCATTTTGCCAGACCACTTGGCATCTTTCAGAGCATGCATAATTTTTAAAGTAGCAGCATCAGGACTCATGAGGAAGACTGGAAAAGTTCCAGCAACCCACAATGCTGTTTTATTATCAACAGCTCCCTTCCAACACTGCAAATTTCTTTCTTGTATGCTGGAGTCTAGTGTATATGCTGTTCTGTAAATTGCACAACATGCAAGCGAGTCTGTTCAGATTGAAGTGTCAGTGGTATATATGCAAGCTGATGACAAGAACAGTGGCTATGGGAGACTATTAACAGGGCATGCATCTTTCAGCTCTAGCATACTGGTCCAAATATTAACAAACTGAATTATGAACAACAGAAAATATCAAATGGTGTTTCATTAATACAGATAGAAATACGACAGTGTCAGATGGGCAAGTATCAAAGCAATGTTACATCTGATACCATCTTGACAATCCCAGTAGAGCACCCAGAGACTGCAAATATAAGACAAATTCCTTTCCTACCCTCACCAGTGCTCTCTGCAAATTAGAGCTGGGGTGTGCTGATGCAGGGAAAGCTTGTTATATCTAACTGATTCCACCTTTGCATGAAACAAGTCTTCTACACTATCCATTTCAAAATCAGCTACAGCTCTTACTGTTTGCAAATAAATGCCACAAGGTGAGAAAACTCACATGAAGATATATTTGGATGGACTCTTATCTTTTCAGAAATAAAAGATGGAAAAGGTCTCAACCACAACAAAGTAAAAAAAAAAGTAACTATTTAAAAATTAAGCTCTACTCATACAGGGTAACAGTGAGTTACTATATTCAGTAGAATTAGGGAAACAACAATTACAACTCTGCCACTTGATAAATAAACATCATACCACTGAAATTGTATGAATCTCCTATGAATACCTGAAGTTTTCCCAAGGAAGCTTTAACTTCAAATTGCTCATCTCTGTTCACGCAGAAGTGTAAAATGTAAGGCTGTACCAATATCTCAACGTGGCATCCAAGTGTCACAACTCAAACACAATATCACACCATGGCATTTTTTCTAGTTGTACTGGCTTAGGAGTAATTTGCCTCACCTAACTTCAGCCATCCAAACATCTCTCAGTTAGACCCTTATACAGCAAACAAAGAGATATAGATAGAAACAATCATCCTCTGGAGATGCCTATTTGTCTCTATAAATATAGTCCAGATGCTTAACTTGTAGGCAGGTAAAGTTAGGTGACAGTAATCCAGGGTTTATGTCATCTTACTGCTTGCATTTTTTTTTTAATATTGAGCAAATTGAAAAGTACTTCTAAAGTGCTAAAAGAAAACATAACAACCCAGTGTTGTTTAAATAACCACTGAATTCTGGACATACAAAGTTAATTCTGAGACTAGAACTGCTTTATCTCAGCTAATCTAGATGTACATAGGGAGTTTTATCTGGAGACATTTTGTCTGTGCTGAGTATAAGGAACAGGGCTACTTTTCTTCTACTGCGGAAGTTTGAGAACGGAAGAGTGATTTCATTCAGAGTTCAGATTGGCAGTAGCCAATAACTGTTTTATTAAATGGGAAATTGCATGGAATATTCCATTTTGAAGTTATGCCAATTATTCTTTGCCAGAGATGTCCGAATGGTACAAATAGGGATATCAGCATTAATATTTGAAGCACACCACCAGTTCCACAGAAGGCATAGTCTGTGCCCCAAAGAACTTGCAGTCCAGTTTTGTTACAAGGGGTACAAAAGGGAAATTTAGTGTGATTACCCACCCTGTTCTTCAACAACTAGATACAGTCTCAATGCCAAAACAGTTTGCTCCAAACTGTCAGTTACTCAAAATGGGTTGTGCAAAGTAATCCTCAGTTTCAAACAACATTCACCAAAAAGCCACATACAATAATCTCATTTAGTAAGTGTGTAATTGTCAAATTATGCATTTTATATTAAGCACAATGAAAAGCACATGTGAAAGGTTCCACAAAGAATTTAAATAACGTGTTGCCAGATGGAAAAGAACATTCTCCTTCAAGGTAATCAAACAACAGTCTTGTTGGAGGAAGACTGAATTTCATCCTAAACTAAAAGGAGATGCTTCGATCTGAACAAACCCTAGAGAAGTATAGGTGTAAAAGGAAACATATATATACAAATCAATAACATTTTCCATTATTGGACAAGCTGTTTGTATAATACTCTGTCTTACTAATAGAGAAAAAGTAGCCTAATCTACATTTGGTAGATAGAAACTTGGCTTTCTCTTATTTGTAATTGCTTCCCTCTAATCTTTGTAAGCATGCTGTCTGCCTTGGTAAGAAAACAATCCATGTAAGGAACCTGCACTTTCCTTGATTTGCATTAACAGTCATTTCAACACAACTGGCAAGTACCCGAGCAATTAGCCTGTGTGCACACAGCATGCCTTAAGCAGCAAAATGTAAAGCCACTTCTGCAACACATCATATCCCTGTACAACTCCGTAGACTATTCAAAGGTTAATCAGATACCATCTCTGCCTGGCAGTAGGGTCTAATTTAGAAACTGAAAACGCAGACATCTCTGATTAACAGATGCCTCTTGAGACTAGTTTTTAATCAAAACAAAACAAATCCTTATGGCATGCATTAGGATGCAGGGAGACTCCTATATCCTAAAGGTTTAAGGAACATTTTAGGTTTAAATTTAAGGAATCATATATATACACTAAATCCTTAAGTATCACATACTAAGTCTAGTATCACATACTTGGACCTTCTAAGTATCACATACTAACAGAAATATGAAACTCTTTGAATCTGTATTGCAGATGCTCCATTTTGCACATGTCCACTAGCACAATTATATACTATGTCAGAAACCCAGACAACAGACCTAGCCAAAACCTTCCTTGAATTTACTTTCTAACATGTTTTTGGTCAGCTTTAACATTAAATTGCTCTAACACACACACACACACACACAAAAAAATATATATATATAATGTCTAAGAAATTTAGTAATCAGTTATGATTACACTGCATGATAATTACTAGTGGAGATCATTTTGACAATACTTGTATTTATTCATTACCTGCTTTACTTGTAAAAACCTGAAGATTCAAAGATTCAGACGCAACATCTTGGTCTTGACAGTAATCATATCCAAAATTCACAAGTCTATGATCAAATAAAGATCACTAAATAAATCACTTCTTCATCCACCCATTCATCATAACACAAAGATCATGAGAACAATTACTATGTAATCAAAAAATACTAATTAAATTATAATCAAATATTATCTAATGCCAGTTAAAATAGGCTTTAACCAATTTGCTCAATGCTGTTAGAAATGAGAATCCCAAGACAACACACTTATCAGAAGCAAACAGTTTTGATTACACCTGCAGTCTTCATAATGACTTACTGCAGCATTGTCCAACCATTCCTATACTGTGAAGTGAAGTATGATGGGGTACTGGAAATCCAAACATTTATCATACCTGATAACTCAAAGGCTTTGCAGTCTAACTCTACCGTTATGTCTGTAAAGCTACATTTTAATCTGCAATTAGGCACACTTATTTCAGTGGAAGTACTCAAAAAGGAAAGCACAAAATCACATTCACATGGAACTTGTTATACTATGACATTCTTTTTCAGTCTCGTGCTGCCTGTGCTTTAATGGGTTTCCATATCTTCAAAATCTACAAGTCCTATTTTTGCCATGCAGATCATGCAACAGAAGATTGTAGTCAGTCTGCTTTGGCTTTTTCGTGGGTTTATTTTTGTTTGGTTTTTGAGGGTTTTTTGGTTGGTTGGTGTTTTTCCAGAAAGGTTTTTGGTTCTGTAGGGATTTCCCCCTAGGTCTTCTGCAATAATTTAGAAAAAAAATTATTCAAACTCTTACAAGAGTTGGATTTTTTCAGTACTAACTGCAAGAGGATACACTGCCCATTCAGGGCAACCTACATGTGCAGTAGCACCACACTGCCTTCTGCATAGCACTGAGACATTCAGAGAGCCACAGGCTGGGCAGGGTAGAACTCAACTACCTTCAGTTTTTGATATCTGATCTAGTAGGTTTCCACTCCCCCTTTTTATTTACAAAGAGAAACAGGCCCTTTTGGAACATCAATTCAACTGACTGAAGACAGATGAGGATGAGATGAATTATAACTGAGTCTCAGACCATCCTGACCAGTTTTTCCTCAACTAAAAGGGAGCCTTAAGGAGACAAGCCCAGATGCAGTCATGTGCATGGTAGACACAGATAGAATCAGATGAATCTTAGCCTTTGAAAGTGCAGGCTGCCTGGAAATAGCATGCTGGAGGAGAAAAGAGTACAGGCAGTGTCTCATAGGCCATAAAAAGAAGCTACTGGTCTGGTCAACTCCCCAGTAAAACATGTAACAGCAATTAAAAATGGAGAGCTTCCCGTAACAGGAATATTGACATCACCACTACAACATGCCCAAGGTTACAACAAATTAATTTCAATAGATACAGAATACTCAGAGGAAGGATGGTTTAACCTATAGCTAGCTCTTCAGACAATTTTTAAAAATGACACCAAAAAGCAGTCAAGGATTAAATTACATTTTACAGTTGATCCTGATGAAAATGAGAGGAACTGAAGGTTTGGACACAGTGTTCATATTATTCTTATGTTCCACTACCATGTAGGCAACTGCAAACAAAGATGCTGTGGTTTGGACACAAATTTTACTTAGGTTTGTAAAACATCACCCTATATATGAAAAGGAAAGCAAAACAACACATAAAAAACTCCTTACTTTAGTTGTGTGTCATTTACAGAAATATCCAGGTGTGACTCCAGCTGTTAACCAAAATCAAAAACAAACTTGTTATTTAGTGAGGTTAGTATACTATGATTAATATTTCAGCCCAGTAAAATATGTCAAACTCACATTTCACCAGATTCAACATTTTAGCAAAGTTTTTTATCCTCCTCTAATCACCCCCAAAGCCATAAAATAGATTATTTAAAAAAAATAAAATAAATTGTGAGATATTTAACCTCCTGCATTAGAACAAATTTCAGCCACTGGGACAAAAGCCTAGTAACAATTACATGTTCAACAGTTGTAATTTTTATGTTCTGTTCTCTGCATTTTGGCCACAACAGATTTTCCTGTCTCGCTTAAAATGGACACAAAATTAGTACGTCTAGTGTATTTGATAACCCTGCTTTTCAATATTTGAATATAAGATCAGTATAATATCACAAAAGTCACTTACTTCTAGGTCAGTATCTGTGCAATTCCACTTAAGTTACCTCATCATGGCGCAATCTGAATCTGAATATATTCTTGAAAGAATATAATGAAAAAAACCCACAGAAAAAATGGAAAAACAAAACCCAGTTTTCCTCTGCAAAAGTTCCAATAATAAAAGACATTGAAACAGATTTCTGTATCAGTGCCTGGAATACATAATTACATCCAACTCAAAAATATTGTATAATAAAATACTAATGACTTACTATTGAGTTCCAATTTTCATCAGGATAAAACTGGACACATTTTAAAGTACTCCTTGATTCCTGGAATTAAGAGGATGTGTTTTGTAACTGATCAAATAGAAAGCATACCATATAGACTGAAAAGTGACTGGATACTCCAGTGTTCTATACACTTAACCCACTTTGCTAACAGATCTGCAGATGTTAGGGGACAAAAGAAGACTTTAAAACAGACATATAACCCCCCACAATAGCACTATGACATGCTTCCTTCCTGTCCCAGATCATTATCTGCCAATCCTCTATAATTGTGTGGGCCCCCACTTGAAGCACACCATTACATGTCACACACATTCTAGAAAGTTAGAAATGCGTTTTCCATAACTACCTGTATGGCAAAAGGAACTGTATCTTATGGGCAGTTCAAAAAGGGTCTCTCAAAAACAGCAATATGTTCCTCCATGACAGTTCACTTCCTGTTATTTCCTAACACTCATATATTTTTGGTGGCTAAGAAGAGCTAAGAAAAAAATCAGTTTTCATTTATGCAGAATACATCGAGTACAAATAGTACTTCAGTCAAAACAAAACAAACCCCAAAGAGTTGCAGCATTTCTAGTCAAGAACGTTCTCTCATTTGGTCACTCAGAAAGTCTGTGTACAACATATTTTCTATATGTGAATTCTCTAGAACAGAGGCATTACACTCAAGACATTTTTTAGTAGAATTGGATCCTTTCGAATAAAAGACCTTTTTAAAGCCAGAAAACCATAACAAACCCATCCTTTTTTACAGAAAGCACTGAGACCACCAGTCCTCTTGCAATTTACTATGCACAAACAGCAGTTAAGGCAAGCCTGGCTTTTTGCTTTAGGTTATTTGAGCCAGGAACAAGACGGACTACTAGAATGAAAAACAAACTCAACTTCTATTACCCCACACACTCAAAACCTTACTGTCATGACACAGGTGGGAAAAAACCTACTAGAATGACTTTCATCTCACCTTTGGAACAATGTAGAAGAGCCTTTGTTCCATCATATCCCATTGTGCCCAAATGAGATCATCTGCAACTCTGGATCTTGGAAGCTGACCTGAGTTTTGAATCACCTAAAGGGACAGAAAGAATATTAGAAGTCATCAAATAAAGTTCTATAACAATTATGCCCACACGGTCTGTACTTTAAAGAGAAAAGCAATGACAGAAGAGCCTCAAATACTAAGGTCCTTGGAGGGAAGATGCTACTTGTCAGCTGCACAAAGTCACCTTTGTTGTGTGCAAGGTGTTCAAAGAGATCAGAAGCACAGTTTTCAGGGCACACCTACTACCAAATATCTCCTTTGAGATTTCCTTACTTACAAGAAATTCTCCACTTAAGCTGCTCAAAGTGAACAAACAGACAGCGCTCTTCATCACAGAGAAGGGGAGAGGAGTGAAATACCACAGTCAGTTCAGAAACAGCTACATTAACTATTGAAGGAAGATGTGCTAGCTCCAAAAGGGATTTCTGTCCAAAGTCTCAGCACATGATAGAGAATACTGGCAGTAGGGAACGGGCTAGAATTGTGGAAAATGTGTAAATGCACTCTTGAAAGATTTAGGGAGATTTCATGTGAACCAAAACAAATCTATTTGTTAGAAGGACAGATTGATCTGGCTTTTTTCTGGTTACACTCTTCGTCTTTACTACTGTAATCTAGCATATAAAACGTGTCTGCCTTAAAAGCAAACTTAGAGGAAAAACATGAAAGACTTCAAAGGGACTGAAAATCAGGACCTTAACTTTTTCCCTCCAAACCTACATTTGTCTCTATAAAGCAAAACATTGACTTTTGTCACACAATTCTTTGTGATACTAGATGTATGTTTATTAATAAATCTTTTAAGCAAAACATCCACAATCAATTTGTAGAAGACATATTCATGTTAAAAACAGGAAAGAGAGATGAAGGGAAAAAGAGATTGGACCATTCACAGTACTTGGAGTTTATCTAAGTTTTAATGTCTTTTGGTTTTTTTGCTTGTTTTTTAAATGAATCCTTTACTGGGACAGACTCCCAAAAGACAAAGTTAGGAAGGTGACTCTGCAAATATTTTAAATGGTTTAAAAACTTATATACACTATGTTTACTCCCAACTTCTAACATACAGATGCATTCAGCAACAAACAAAAAACAATAAAATAAGTAACATTCCTCATGGATTACACTGTATACAGGTTTTTCAATCAGCTTTGTGGTTAGCTGCGTAAGTTGCCATACTATCAATAGTTTATTTAATATACTTTGTGTTGCCCGAGTATAAAACTACAAAAACAGTTACCTAAAATTACAGATG
This sequence comes from Grus americana, assembly GCF_028858705.1. Lineage (NCBI taxonomy): Eukaryota > Metazoa > Chordata > Aves > Gruiformes > Gruidae > Grus > Grus americana. The sequence goes on along the minus strand of NC_072852.1, from coordinate 13,861,782 downwards.
TTTAAATTTTCAATTAAAGCAAAAAAATTCAAACTCAAGATTTTTCAAGTCTTACCACTTTGTGTTCTTCTTCTGCAACAACATGAATGTCAAATTGTTCAATATCTTTAAAATATATAAAAAATAATTACAAATATACATTTTTATATGCTTTTATACAGCTTATTAAACCATCTCGCCTGTTACAATGCTATCAGAACACATTAGGGCCAAGAAAGCTCAACAGAGAGTATCTGATATATGAACACAGGTGCCTATGGCTGAATTCTCTTCCTTTCCTGAGCTGAGGGTGGCCTCAGCCGTACCACCTCATAGAAACAGTTCTCTGCCCATGTCAGCACAGCGTTGTCAGTAAGACTGCTAAGTGAAACATGCCAAACCAAGCCAAGGAGGGTGCTTAAAAAGAAAGGGCATGCAGAGCTGCACACCTGTGTCTGAGAGGACAGCCTATCCCTTTCCCATGCAAAATTCCTAGAAGTTATTGGTAGTTTGCCTGTGTGAAGGGTGCAAGATTCACCCAGATGTTATAAATATTTCTGATATAGTTCACAGAACTATGTGAATGTATCAGGAGGTGAACTAAGTCCAGCTACATAAAGGTTGGTGTCTAGCTTAGCAGAGAAGATGGGCCTCTCCAAAAAGTTGGGAAAAGCGATCGCACTCTGTAATGACTGAAAGGCAAGAGGGATAAACAGCCTTTTCCAAGTGTTCACCTCCATCCATTCCCTCCCGCCAGATTAGGCTGAACATGCAAAGTTAGCTAAATCCAAGGAAGTCTTGTCCTACTCTTATCCCACTCGTCACGTGGTTAAATCACAATCCATCTCTCATAGTCAATTGATCTGCTCTAAACATACACAGGCAGCCATGGAAGTCTAATTTAGCCTTTTTTAGAAATGAAAATGACTGATGAAGGCAGGAACCAAGCAAATAACTGCAGTCACAGCTGCCCATTCTGCTAACATTAAAAAAAAAAATCCATTATATTACACAGGTTTTGAAAGACATTTGGAATACCTAAAATAGCTCACACCTTTTTTTGCTTGTTTGTTTTCCAATAAAAGCCTACCAAAAAATATAATCTATAATTATCATCTTAAAGTAAAAGAATTAAATGTACTTTCAAAATATTAACTCACATTTATCTTCTGAAACTAGCAAGAGGCGACTTTCTGTAGAAGTATTTCTGCCTTCAACTGGATAAAGAAACTATATAGAAAGTTTCACAAAAGTAAGTAAATACACAAAGTAGTTTAGAACACTGATCTAAAATGGGTTTTTAGCTGGATATTTACATATTTTTAAATTAAGACAGGCACACTAATGATATTTAATTAATAAAAATAGCTATTATTACAGATTAATAGTCACCAATCACTATAATTGCAAGTTTCAGGGGACTAAAGAGAAATAAAAAGTAGACTTAATGTCAGACAAATATTCTACATAAAACATTTTATGAAGTTTCTCATTTTTTTTCATTCTATGAAGAAACACAGGCACACTATCTCTGTAACAGTTGCAAGATAACATGAGATTTCTGCATTCAACCACTTTTTTACTCTACTATAGTGTATTAAAAAGGTTTATATTTAGATTAGTTGAATAACTTACCTGTACTCTAACACAGCTATCCACAGCCTTTAGGACTCTCACATTATTAATGGGATGAATTTCAATTAGCAAGGTTAAATACTTGGATACTGCAACAAGAACATGTTTTAGATAACATTCTTTTTTTTTATACACATTTTTGTTTTCTAAACAGAAATCATGTGGCAAAAAAGCCAGAAGACTACAATATTTTTACCAGTATTAAAACAATCCACCTGTAGTACCTGACTGTAATAGCCGACTTACTCTTTCTTCCTCTGTATATTGACGGAAGCTGACCGCTAAGGGAAAAAAAAAGAACACAACACAACCACAATCAACATGCATACTTGATATTCATCTTATTAAACATTCTCGGAGACCAAGCATCACAATTTTTTTTACCCAAACCATTATGTTAAAGGAACAACAAAAGCTCTTCTAGATGTAGGAGGCATGTATAAATGCAGGAGGTGGAAGGGAACTAAGGGTCAGTTGGTCTTAGATTTTTCTTTTAATAAAACTGCAATATTGTTACAGCTGTGTCTTTATGTTGTTACCTCCATTATTTGGCGATGGATCCACTGAAATGTATTGACTGTTGTGGGCAACACATGGGTCAAAATAGATTTAAGTAATTCTAGACCCAAATGTATCATCCTACTAAATTAAATCATCTTCATAGAATCATAGAATGGTTTGGATTGGAAGGGACCTCAAAGATCATCTAGTTCCAACCCCCCTGCCATGGGCAGGGACACCCTCCACTAGACCAGGCTGCCCAAAGCCCCATCCAACCTGGCTTTGAACACTTCCAGGGAGGGGGCATCCACAGCTTCTCTGGGCAACCTGTTCCAGTGCCTCACCACCCTCACAGTCAAGAATTTCTTCCTAATATCTAATCTAAATCTCCCCTCTTTTAGCTCAAGGCCATTACCCCTTGCCCTGTCACTCCATGCCCTTGTAAACAGTCCCTCTCCAGCTTTCCTGTGGGCCCCTTCAGGTACTGGAAGGCCGCAATTAGATCTCCCTGGAGCCTTCTCTTCTCCAGGCTGAACAAGCCCAACTCTCTCAGCCTGTCCTCATAGGAGAGGTGCTCCAGCCCTTTGATCATCTTCGTGGCCTCCTCTGGACTCGCTCCAACAGCTCAATCTTTACCATGACACAAAAAAATTTAAAGATAAAACATATATTTACCCAATAACGTCCTTTCATTGTTGACTGAACAACTGATTATGCGCAGATCCCTCTCAAACATATAGAGGTGCTAGAGAGAAACACATTAATGCCAGGAAATTATTTTTTTTTAACTATATAAAGAAAATCATCTAACTACTCCTTAGGAAAACACTGCTGACCAGTACATCGTTTTTATTTTTAAAGCAAATCATTTCACAGTCAGAAGAACCCTATTTCGAGCCTTAATTATATATATCACTTCTTTTCTCTCATTTGTTTCTTACTGGTTCTTTTGAGCTCTACATTGCCACTAGAGCAGCACAGCAGACCTTTACATAAATACAAAATTTCACCCATTTCATAGTGTTATGAACACCTGCAAAGGCCCGTTATCATGATTCCAGCCACTGAATTGCAGTACATTCAGTTATAGAATAATTTCTTACAAATGGCAGCACCAAACAGACAGAGGATGCACACATAACAAAGTCAAAACATTTACTTCTTAGCACACATGTTCAGTGCAAAGAGGAATGGAAAGGGCTTGAATTGGTTGTTTAGAAATAAAGATTGCAGATATGATGCTCTACTACTCCCAAGTCATTCAAATGTTCGGTAATGTTCTGCATTTTAATACTACTAAGCATCATTTGAATACCTTCTAGGTCCGTCCTCTGTTTCAAACAAGCATATACTCCTTATGGACATAACGTACTGTTATGGCAAGGCATCAAAATCTGAAATGCTACACTAACACTATCTTTACCAGGGGGAAGTTTGGCATTCGCCTGGCATTGCTCTCACCTCATTTTGTTTAGTTTGAAGATCATACAATCCAATGTGAGTATTTCTTTGATTTCCCTATGGATGAAAACAAATTAGCATTGGCAACATACATATATACAAAGTTAAACACTGTTCTTACCTTTTTTCCTACCTCCCTCTCCTCTTCCCCCTGCCCCTTGACACACATCCTCACACGCTTCCCTCCTATCTTATAATAGAGGTAGTTAATTATTTAATTCCAAGAAAGTGAGGCAAGAAAGAGAACAAAGATTTTTTTTTTTTTCCCTTTTAGAACTAACATATGAGATAAAGCTGAAATGTGGCCACTCCGCAAGTCATTGCGTAAGCCAAGTGACTCTCCCTCACTTTGGTTCTAAACTGGTTTTATAGGCAGTAGGGCCAGAAAGAGAGATGTCTGTATGAGAATGAAAGGGGATGCTATGGCCCTGGAAGATTTAAGGCTGATATTCCAAACCCCACCAACTCAGTGGGTCATTGCTCCAAAAGGGAGCACAGAAACATCAAACATCACCAAACGCAGCTGCCAGTCATCTGGCTGCAGGCTGGAAAAAGGATTTCATCTCTACCTTAGGAAATAATTGTTTGAAGGCTAAATATATTTCACAAGCTCAGATGACGCCATTAGCGTGCTGCCTTTGGAAAGAAACATAACACATACTTTCTAGCTTATTGATAATAACATACAATGATTTTGTTTGGGGCACTTCTAAGACTATACAAATCAAAACTTTTCTTCTAGGTAATTTTTACCATGCTTTAAATTTTCAAAATTAAAAAAAAAAAAAAATCTGCTTGGCAGCATGTATCGTATATCAAATCAAGCTGAAATCCATTAATGTACTCTAGGTACAGGCACTAAATTGCTAAACTGTTGAAGTTAAATCCAGCCACATGGGCTCATACTCAAACAGTGAGCATCATTGTTTTTAACTACAGCTTGGGGGGAGAAGGGAGAAATCTGTAGTTATTTACAAAGTTATGGCATCTTGCTTTGTGAAGTTAAAACAAAAGCCTGAGTATTCTCTTCCTAAGGGGTCTATTTCCGAGTGTCTCATTATTGTTGCGGTAATGACAAAAGTCTTTGACTTCTGATTTAAACAAGGAAAACAAAATGTCTTTATATTAAGACACAGGCTTCAAGCCTACTAATTTAAAGTTAAGCAAGTGCTTTCACAAATAACCGTTCTTTCCAAGTGTGTCTGAAATGCTAACATCCTTTGTACTTATCTACTGAAAAATATACAAGACTGGTAACGGCTACATCAGTGCCCATATCTGTGCATAAGCTAATGTGCTCGTTTTCATGTTTACTCTAAAGATTCTTGTATTGCCTTGCAAAACAGAAGTGCTGACACCAGAATTCACTTCTGTTAAAAATATCTTCCTTTACACCAACTATCAATGTCATGAAAGAAAGACACTTTCAAAACTACAGTACAATGCAATACTCTAAAATAAGCTTGAAAATAAAGCTCTTTCTCCACCTTCCCCTGATTTCAGGCAGAATGCACTTGATTTTCTTCCACTTGGCAGACAAAGGTTGTTTTCTATTTGTATCTATTAGGAAACAAGCCAGGGCAGCTCAGTTTAGTTCACATCCTTGTTTGTGCACTATCTTCACTGACAATGTCACAGCTAAAGTTTACTGCTATAAAACCAACAGGAAAGGCTCACAGACATATAGCTTTGTCTTGCAGAAGTGTTAGCTCATTAGTTATAAATAGTTTATCATGAAGGGGAGAGAGAGAGAGAAAGATATTAAACTGCCTTAACTCAGTAAGATCTATAGTTTGTTAGAAGCTGTAATTACATCATAATTTCTCCAATGTAAGTTTAAAGAAAACAGGACTAGCTACAGATACTAAAAGCAGTCTTTTTTCCCCAGGTAATCTTTCCAGTGTGATGATGTATATTAGCAGAACAGAACAGCAAAGTGCAAAGAATACTTATATTTTAGAACAAGTTAGTAAAAACTTAAAAGAAGTGTGAAATTGGGGCCTAATACTTCTTGTCATTTGCTAAGATGCATGCACCAAGACTCTTTTTTCTTCTATGTAAATATGAATGGATACTTCTCTTAAAAGGTTTGTAGTGAACTCCAAAACCACAGAACTATACCCATATGTTGTGAATTTTTCAGAAAAGGACACATTTGGATTTAATCCTTGTTAAGCCAGTAGTAAAGTGTAAAAAGACAGACACAGACACCCAATCCTCCCAATACTTGTTGGTTTTTTAGCATTCTACTCTTGAGAAAGAGGGGAAAAAAAAAAATTCAGTCTTGTTTTAAGCTATCACAGTCCCAAGGTGTGACTGCAGCTGACACAGACATAACTAATATAACAAAAGCACAGACATCAGGAAAAGCACAGCGTTAGCAGCTGAGGACGCAACCTGTTCAGGACACTGGGTGAGTGCTATGCAGCTATGGCCTGGGCCACCACATGTGCTTCTACCAATCAATATACAAGCCACCTAGACACACACGAGCTCTGGGGCAGACATACCCACGTGTTCTTATCATGCACACAGATCAGTGTGGGTGTATTAACTCCCATCGACATCAATAGCACCTAAGTGGGTACCAACACTTTTAGCTGATGAGCAGAATTTTTATTGATCCAAGAAAGAAATGTGTACCACACACTATGAAAAACTTCTCTGTAGGAGAAGCATCATATATTTAATGCAATACCACGTTAAGATACACTTGTTCTTTGTGAGAAAACTCCAGGAAGTATCTTCCAGTTTGCCCATTAACAAGTGTAAAAAAACACTTATAGTGGAAGCAAACAAAATATGTCAGCATCCTTCCCAATAGAGGAATAAATAGATGCTGGCTCTTCAGCAGGCTGACTCACTCTGGAGAAAAAGATCAGACTACTTTATAATGGTAAGAGAACAGGAAAAGAAGCAGCAGCAGCATCTCCTTCGGGATGGCATTTGAGAGGTGAGAACTGCAGCACAGCTGTGCAGTTTGCTAGTTCCAGTTCTCAGGCTTTGTCATCCAGCCATTCCTACCACACAGGCTGCAGAGGTCACTTGATTCCCAAAATTAGGAAAGAGAAACTACAGTGAACATATTCAGTGATTTCCTACGCAGTCTTTACTCCTAGGTTTGGGGAACTAAGCCTAGGTGTTTAAATCCTCCTGCGAGTCATTTACCTATTCAGTCAATAGAGTCTAGTGGGTATTTGTCCACCTCCTCCACCCCACACACCTCCTCCAAAGTACAGGCTACAAACGGCCAGTTCTCTAAACTCCACCAACTGTTTTGACCAGATCCTTGCTGACTACAATGGCAGCTTAGACACCTAGTACGCAGGCAGACACCTATGTTTAGATGTGTGAACCCTGAGCTACAACTCACCCCTTGTGCCAGTTGCAAGAGCCTGAACAGTGTACAAGGCAGTTGGACTCTGCAGTCAGAAACCCAAAAAAGCTTAGTGTGAGATTACACAGATGCTAGAAAGCGGCAACATCACACACACACACAGAGTACTAGATCTCCTGTTGGGAGCTAGATGGTTTATTTTCATCAAGCCTTTCCAGAGTTTTGAGCAATGAAAAAAAAACCCCACCAACAAACACCCCCCCCCCCAAAAAAAAAAAAAAACCTTGACACCTTCCTTAGTGTTGTTTTTATGGTTACTGCTGTTTTGTACAGACTCCCCTCCCTATGCCTGTACTAAAGGAAACATCCACCCACAGTTAAAGTGTATTATACCTTGATGAAGGCCTCATCTCTTCCCTTAACCCTAGGGAAGCTGGCAAGTTTTAGCATTGTTGAGCCAGAGAGGAACAAAAGGCAGTCCTGTTCTACCGGAGTCTGCTACCTCCGGTCTGTACTCTTCAAGAGCAAAGATCCTCCAGAATCCAGCTGGTCTACAGATTTCTCCGAGATGCACAGAAAAGAACCACAGCTTGACTCATCAAGGGGAAACCTTCTCAAAGGCTGGAACTACAGGCATTTCAACCTAAAAGCTATGTGTATGCCATAGAGAGCAAAATCCTATGTTAAAAAGGATAGCTCTAGATACTTTGAAGTAACCGTTGTTTATTTGATGTCTCCGACAACTTGCAATAAAGTGCTATAGATGAATCAAAGTAACAAAGAAGAAAGGTAGAAGCTGAGTTAGTGTTAGATAAATGGCATCTTCACATATATATTGGTAGGAAGGAATATATTTAACTAAAGCAGTGCAAATTAATTTAATAGTCTTCCCTGATAAATTCTGAGGGTGACAGAATGTGCTGCTTATGAAGAGTTTATCTGTTACAGAAATGGCATTTCATTCAGGGTGAGATTCTGGTCCCCTCAAAAAAATCAACAGCAAAAACCCTATGCACTTAATCAGGTCAGTACTTTACTCTTCATTTCATTGTTCTTAACCTTTGTCTGAGTGGAGACAGGTATTTTCCCATTGCCCAACCCCCCCAAGTTGAAACCATTCAAGTTTTCATGTTCTAACCCTCACTGCAAAAAAATTTGAACTACAAAGACTCAATTAGGCATAGATACACATACAGTGTTTTTCTCTGCTATATTTTTATTAAGTTCCAAGACAGACTTACCTTCCAAGTATAAATAATTTTTCCATTTCTTTCAACATTTACAATGTAGAGCGCTGATGAATTCTCAAAAGTATCTGAAATTATAAGTATCAAAAGGCACAGGATTTTCATTCGAGCTGGTTCATCATACAGTTTATGCACACTGTAAGCAAAGACACTAGATAAATTTTTATGTATAAATACTTCTTCGTACATGCCAAAATTACTCTGTTCTGGAAAGAGAGAGAATATTTATTACACCATGATTTCAATCTGATAAACTTCAACACAAAATAGTTAAGGCATTTCAAAACACATAGGAAAGAATTCTTTACATAAACTCCTAACTCTTCAGTATAACTGTGATGAAAACAGAATGTGCTTTTTCACTATCTTCCATTTACAGAAAAAAAAGATAATAAATTGCATTATCCATTATACACAACATGAGGTTCAAACACTTAAGTTGCACTCCAGTCCTCAGAACACGACAGGGAGATAAAAGTAGCCTGAGGAAAAGTGTCACTTGCTCCCACCTACCCCTTCAGCATCCCAAAGGAATGCCTGGAAAGAAACTACATCTTCAGAGATTAGCTCTACAACACACTCCCCCCAAACCCAAGAACCACAACATTAAGCACCATAGATTATATATATATATATATAAAATATGTGTGTGTGTATATATACATAAAAATGTGTGTGTGTGTGTGTGTATGCAACATACCTACAGGTTCAAAGGAATTAAGCAATGTAGGACAGGAGATATGATGTGGGGTGTGAATGAAAGAGTAGGGTTAACAGGGAAACAGATGAGCAGGAAGCTAGAATGGACACAGATAGAAAAGAGCACATCTGGGCAAAGCAGCACAAAATAAAAAGGAAAACACCAGAAAAAGAGATAAAATGTCCTACTCAAGATGACAAAAACGCATGCTTTCCTGATGCTGCTTTTCTGTATTCTATTCACTGCAGCCACCAAAAATGTCTTCATCTCAGCTGGAACTTTCACTAAAAGTGGAAATTTTGCCCTTAATAAGGTTGACAGCTGCATGATTGCTCCTAGTTTTAAGATAAAGACAGCCTGTGGTTCAGCAAGCATCAACAAAAAGATTTCTCCACAACTCTCGGCAACTACTTAGTCAAGTTCGACACATTCACTTTGCAGTTATCAGTGTTGATAAAAGGAAGACATGTGAAACTTAGTTTCACAAGCCTGTTACTATAAACTGGCTTGTACAGCTTGCGACGATAAGAAATAAAAACCTTTTATAAGTATTATCAGAAGGAAACAAATTCTGTATTTTGTTGTGGGAGGATGATGAAAATCCTTAGTGTACATTTAACAATGCATCACTTTCTACTGGTTTCAGAGCACTCAAAGTACACTACAATACCACTACGTTAGAGCTAGCTGGTAATGACTGAGAAAGTCTCAGATAACCATATATTCTACTCTTCTTTAAGTGGAAACTTCCTGGAATTTAACCACCACCTCAAAATTTCAAGATGACTACTACAGTCTCTACATTTCTCTCTCGTACAATACTTCCTCAGGACAGAATTTAGCTAGAGAAGAACATCCACAAGAAATCTCCATGTCAATGAATTTATCACCTGAAACGGAGATCTTAAAGGTGGTGAAAAAGTTCTGTGTCAGAAGCGAGTTTCACATCACTGAACTTTGTCAGTGGGCACACAGAGCCAAAGAAGAAGTGGCAATTATCTCAGCCCTTGGAAAGTCCTACAGTAAAACTCTGTATGTAGAATTACCACTTCCTCATCTCCACAGCTTAGACCAGCAGATGAAGGGCTGCAAAAGAACCAACCCAACCTGCCTGCCCAGCAAACAACTCTTATCAACATACTCCAGAGAATGCAGAGTTTGATTTCCTGAAGGCCATTATATGCAGCTCATACAAAAATAAGTGGAATAAAGAGAACAAGGCTGGTTCTTTTGACATGCCGCTCCCCTCCCATCATCATAGCTACTCCCAGCTCTCACACAATTAGAAATTCTCACATGCTATCAAGGGCTTTCAAGTCCTCAGGAAAGAAAATAATATGAATAACTATAACATCTGAAACCATTGGCACAAAAGTACCATGACTCCTAAAAATTAGTTGTTTTCTGTGAATAGGTATTTCTTTAATGTTTAAATGAATCTTTTTGAATTCCTACCTCCCACCTTCACATTCCTAATACAACAGTACTACATCAGGGGAAAAAGTCAGTATACACAGACAAAAGTTGAAATGCAACACAGCAATGCTGGTACCTGATCAGATGCACCTTCCAACCTAGATTCTTCTGATTCTGTATTACCAGGGGCATTTACTGAATGAAGAGTCTGTATTACATTTTAAAACACTGAGTGCACTTGTCCCTTTCCCAAACACAAGTCAGCACCATTTTGAGATCTTTATGAAATAAATGCCTAGGTTAATTGACTCATTGAATTCATCACACACTCACTGACTCACTGAATTTATCACACACTGATAAATTCATAGATTAATTGATTAAGTGTGGAGAATTTCAGAATTCTGCCTCAAACCCCTTCAGTACACTATTCAAAAGCTGTTCAGTAAACTATCTAGTATACATGAAATATTTTTTAACAAATTTTGTAACCAATGGCTTAGTACATAATTTTCTATTACAAAACCAAAAAAAGCTGATACTTTCTGGTTTCGCTCCGAAGAAGTTCTTATGAAACTATTTGGTAACAGCCCCTCAACATAGGAAGCAAGTTAAATATTTTGAGTTAATTAAAAGCAACCAAAGGAGTTGAGGTTTCAAGTTCATCACACAGTGCATCAACAAACATCTATTTCGACTTAAGTAATAATTATTACAATTTTTTTTTAGACTAATGTTTCCATCAGTTTCTGATGGAAAAGCAGAACTGAGCCATCTGCCCTGCAGATGAATGAGAACAAACACAAGCAAAAAACCACAGGGTCAAGACAACAGTGGGGTCATTCTTTTTTTCCAACCACTACATCGAGTGTTTGCTACACTAGCTATCGCACACTGCTGTGACACCTAACACTTTATCTAATTTTAACTAGCACTCATTTACCACGTAGACAGAAGTGTTTGGGTTTATTTTTTCCCCCCATAAAAGGGAGTAGCGTGGGCGAGGAAGTCATGCTAAAAGTCTTTTTGGGGGAAAAAGAGAAAGAAAAAAAAGTGTGAAGAAGCAGAAGAAAGAAACAAGCTGTGGAGCGTCGCTGACGTGCAGAACTGCTTTCGGCATGTGAGAAGTTCCTTGAAGACATCAAACTTCCCCGCCCCAAGTACCGCGGCCAGAGGCACCTGAGGGAAGAGCCCCCCCCCCGCACACACGGACGGGGGCCGGCCGTAGCTCGCCTCTCTGGTGCCCGGCTGAGGGGGGCAGCGGCCGCTCCCCCCGCCCCTGCTCCGGAGCGGGGAACTCCGCCGCCGCCACCATTACCCCCGTCCCCCCCCCGCGGCCGGAGGCGGCGCGGCCCTGAATGGAAGACTCAGCCCAGTGCGCAGGCCCGGGGGCTCGCCGCAGGCCCGGCTCCTCCACCCGCGGGAGAGGGCAGCGCACAGAGGCGGCTGGGAGCGGGCGGGCAGCGGGAGGGAGCTCTCCTCGGCCTTCCGCGGGAGCGAGGGAGCGGGCGGCCCCAGCGCAGCGAAGCCCGCCGGCACAGCAACACCCGCCGCGGCGTTACCTAGAGCCGCGGCCCAACCCCGCGCCGCCAGCCAGGGGACCACATCCCTCTGCAGGTCAAACTCGGCTACCAGGTGAAGCAGCATAACGCCCTCCTCTCGCCCCAGCCCACAGGGGACGCGGGGCTGCCGTCAGCGCAGCGCAGCCCCGCTCCGGCCGCCGGAGCTCCCCGCCCCACAGCACCGGCTTCTGTGAGGCGGCCGCCGCCGCCATGGGCCCACCCGTTCGGGCCGCCTCGACGTCCATTGGGCGCGGCGGGTGTCAGTCAGCTGGCGGCGGCACGGAGTGGCTGGGCGCGCTCCCGTCTCCCTCCGTCCCCCTCAGCCGAGGGCGGGGCGGGCTCGGCTCGGCTCGCAGAAGGTTCCGGCGGTGCCGGTCCCGCTCTGTGGCCTGGCTGTCTTCGGCTTCGTGCCGGGGGACGGGAGCAGCGGGGACGAGGCTCTGGGGGACAGCCTGTACCCCGGTGACAGAGGGGCTTCAGGTGGATTCGGAGGCCTCCGTTTGCCCGTTGGAGCTGGCGCCCAGGCTCCTCCCGAGGTGTGCTGGAGGAGGGGTGCCAGCCGAGTGACACTCTTTGGAGGTTCGCTCACGGAGGGACTCAGAGTGCCTCAACAGTTGTCTGTGGGTGAGGTCTGGTGTCCGCAGATCAGAAGGCCCCAGTCATCTGGTACCCTCGTTAGCAATTGCTAGGTTTTTTCCAGAATTTCAGGCAGCACCCCTGTTTTCTGAGATTACGCACTCTGAAATTGCTTGTTGAATATATTGAGTCTCTCTCTGTGCAAACTCTTTGGCAGAGCTCAGGACATCCTCTCAGGCTGAGCCTGGCCTGATCCTGCTTTTCTTCTGTCTACTAGCAAAGGAGGTAAAGCTTAGTGTAATCTTAGGGGGTTTTGTGGTTTGCTTAGGGTTTTTTTAGCATTTGAAAATATTTGTAGTGCTGATAAGATGCTACTCCATGGCTATCTATAGCCTGCCTGTAATTACCATTTCCCTTCTGACATGCACTGGCTGATGTCAGCTAGCTAAAAGTGGCATAAAAGTGGATAGGCTGTAACGGCACACACCAAGCTAGACATATGCCAAGTACAGAACAGCTTGAGCCTGTTCTAAGAGGTAATGCAGTACCAAGTTTTTTCCCCTCATTGCTAAGCTTTGGAGCTATATAAAGATCAAATGAGAATCGGGTACATCTACAAAGTGTGGATGAAAGGCAAGTTGATTATCGAAATGCAAAGCAGACATGCTTTCTCTCAAACACTGTATTGGCAACTTTTACAATTCTATCACAAGTTTCATAATCAGCATTCCTCTTAAAGCTCCTTGGATTGAGTACTTGTGCAAGAATTTCAGTTCATATTTTTACTGTTGTGAAATAAAGCTTGAAAATGTGTCCAGAATATTTATTTCAGAGACAAAAGTAGAAAACAGACAAAAGGTCCCAAGTGGATGCATTTTTTAAGAAATGAGGTGGGGCTAAAATTCATGATTACGAGTATTTGGGAATGACACAAGTAGAGAGGCAAGCAAAGGAGCGAATTGAAGCCAATGAAATGACTGATTCTGTAAGTATGTGCAAAAAGGGAAATTTTCACATGGAGAAGATCTCCTGTGCCCAGAGCTATAGAGTGCATTTAAGGCCAGGATGAGGCCAGCTGGCAGAATTTTTGCTTCTGCTGTAAAGCAAACCAAAAAGAAATGTGGAGATGGGTAACAAAGAGTCCATCTGTAACAGCAGGGACTCCAAATGCTAAAGGAAAAGAAAGAAAGATAGTTGCCTAGTTTGATTATCCTGCATTTAAAAACAAACAAACAAACAAACAAACAAACAACTGTCACTGTTCTTTTGTTTCAAAATCAACTCTGTCAATTATAGTTCTTGAAAGAGAGCCCACATAACTGATGGATGAATTATTCTCTAATGTTTATAGAGGGAGAATCATATGATGATGCTGTTCCTCTAGAGTATCTTACACAGTATGTGAAAGGCCTTTCGGACAGTAGGAGCTGTGTGGAGTTAACGAGAACAACCTCTGGGTCTGCCATAGAACTTAAGCTGGTTAACATGATTAAAGGAAAGTGGAAATGTTCTTAGATGATGTGAACTGGTGAGTAGCTGTGCAGACAAGTGGGTGTGAAGGAGATTGATTCACTCGTGGCCTGTGCATAGGATCTGTTCCACAGTCCTTACTCAGGAAAGGACTGGAAGAGTTTGTACAAGTAAAGACTTCACAGGTGAAGTCTCTTATTGAGGAAATAGTTAACACAATTTCCCCTCAGACTATGTTTTCACTGCAAAGGACTCTTCATTATTTTTGTATGTCCAATATGTTTGCATTATCTCACTGAAGTTTATAAATATGCTTTCTTGAGACTCCTGGCATAGAGTGGGACCTCACCTCCAGTGCACCATCCTGGCAACTTGGAAGCTTCTCTGATGTTAGCCCCTGAAACCAAGGCAAGAGAAATTCAGAAGTTTCCCTATCTTTTCAGTGGGAAGAAGGAAGTGGTAGCTTGACGGATGAAGGGATTTGAGAAACAGGAAGGGATGAGATGATTCATGATGACTATCAGGGTTTAGAGATACAGAAACATGGGAAGAGCAACCACGTAGAGCTGGGGAAGATGGTACCAGCAGGAGCTGAAGGAATTGGTAAGAGGAAGGAGCCAGAAAAGAAGGGAATGAGGAAGAGGGAATCTGGGAAGACAAGACAAAGGTTCACAACCTGTGTAGAACTGAAGTCAAGATTCCCAGAACTGAAGTCAGGATTCCTAAGTTTCTCTGTTGTCCAGCAAAAGATTTGAAATCCACTATTTCCCAGTGGTTTATCCATATAAAAAGACAAGATATTACTTCTGCCAGTTTCTTTGCTTCAAAAGGTAAGGTTTCCTTGTGACTCTTAAAGGTCCAACACTGCTGATGATCCTTGGAAATGCTATTATGATTCCATGGTGTAATTATCTTTGCTTTCTCAAAAAATCACACACAATTATATATAAAAATGACAATAAAACCACTTCTGGTTTATATAACAGTCTCATTTGTTGTATCTTCTTTCATTTCTCAAACGTAATCCATGCTATGAACAAAATAAAAGGAGAATCTTAAGGAACGTGGACTGTATACTATAAGATGACTGATAGTTCAAAAAGAACTAATTAAGGTTGTATAAACAATGCTTTTTTGGCAATTTCTTACTTTTGGGAGCTTAATTTACAGTCATGATATATGTTAGGAATGCATATATCTGCATTCAGTTGCCAAAATACATTTAAGAGAAAGCAGATGGTTTGCCTGCCTGTTTGTGTGTTTATAGAGTACAGAGGAAATACTTCCAATCAAATAGATGAGGTTCACAGTAAATGGAGAAAGCGATGCAGTTTCTGAATTGATTAGCAACCAGACTTTTTAAATCATCACAGGAAACATCATAAAATGCTGACAATTGATGTCAGCATTAACCTTAAAGTGAAACTCAGAGTGCCTACTTACTAACATGTAGAAGATACCCCATCTTTCAAGAAACAGCAGACAATCGCAGATTTGGGGCTGTACAGTCCTACATTTAAGGAACAAACAAACGGTCTCGCATAAGAATTTGCATTGCCACAAAGAAAACTTAATCCACTGCTGCTCTTTCTCATCAAGATACCACTGTCTGTGTTTGCTTCAGCCACTGCACCTCAATAGCACTTAATACTTTGAAGTGGGATGGGGTTTCTTCTTTCTCTTCCTGTGTTCCCATTGTCATCTGCTGGTTTTATTTTCTTGCTTCTCCCTCTAATATATTGCCTTCACAACTGTAGAAAATAATTCACAGATTTAGAGCTCATCATGTAAAACTCATTGCCTGAGCCGTCAGTGTGGCTATGCACATTAGAAGCCATATCTGCAGGCTGAGGGATCCAGGTTGAATTCCTAGAAGTACAACACATTCCTCATAAACCACAAAGCTGACTCAGAGTACTTCCAAGTAATAGCACAGTGTATCATGCCATCTCAACTCTGATATGTGAATCTAAAAGCTTGATGCAAAAGCCATAAGCATCTAAAAACCCCTTACACTTTCTTCAGCAGGCTTTGAATTAAGACAGAGGGCCTGATGTATTCTTGATACCATCTGCCAATGTTGCTAGATGGAGAAAGAACTTTTGGTTTAAAAAAACCCAACAACCCAAATTCTTATCTCTGCCAAGTGAAATTAATATTATAACCCATTTCTGACTTTTGCTTCCTTTTTGCTTGCACTCTGAAACCAAATTGTGAATTTCACTTTCTATTTATATTCAGTTTCCCTTTCTGATTATCACGCTCAGTTAATTTGGGTTTCTAGAGCCAGACTGAAGCTGTGTGCAGGCACAGGAGCTGATCCCAATGGGGCAACCTCTGCAATAGGGATGTCAAACTAAAGCTCTTAGAAAAAAATGACTAATTTTTTTTAAAATTTTTTTTTTTAAATCAGGAATCTGTTCCTGCCTTAGTAATGGAAGGATCTCCCTCAAATTTTTGGCTGGAGTGTGTCTTGACCATAGTCAGGCAAATCACCAGAAAGCTGTAGTGGTCCTACTGATTGCACTGTAACCAGCATCAGCATTTTTTACCACTAAAACCAATTTTTGTGCTAATTGCGTATGTGCCTATCATCCCTTTTCAAACAGTTTGTGTGGCAGGAATTACAAAGTCATACCATGAAACAAATGTGGGGCTGAGACATTGCCACCAATCCTGGCATTGATGGGTGGAACATACCTTTGAGCTCTCAACAGAATAAAGCTTTGTTCGTGCTGAAAAACATAGAGCCATAAATCATCGATGTGTTCTGCATCAGGAAATTATACTTAAGGCTTCTTAGGAAGAACAAATATCTGAAATAATTATTTAAACACATGACAGCCTGGCAAACGGCTCATGACTTCTTTGGGAAATGCTGTTTAGTAAAGGCAACCTCTTTTCCCGCCATTCTAGCAACAGAGAGTTTATTGTCATTGTGTCTAGACAGTTGTTTCCTTGAAGAATGTTTTCAGCCAGTCAGACAGAAAATATATAAGTAAATTGTTTTCCTCAAGGAGGTGGTCAGTATGTTTATTAAACCCTATAGGAAACACAAATAAGATGCAATTAGAAATCAATATTTTGGTAGTAAAAATAAAGGCTGCGATTCAAGGGTGGTAGAGTAAAATACCATAGTTTCAGTGTGTGAGAATAACATTTTTTTCAGTATCTTTAATCACAGAATATCAACATAAATCGGAGTAGTTTCACTGAAGTCAGTCAGAATCCGTTACAGATGCCAGTGCTTCATGGATGTGTTTTTCTGTGCTTTGTTTAATAATTAATCATAGGAAATAGTCTTAACTACTAAGGAAAGAAATTCCATTTTGCTATTCATGCTCGTATTGAACAGCACGTTCTTTTAAATAGCTTCATTGAAGTCAGTAACATATCTCGAGTCACTGAGGCTTCTGAAACAATTAAGGTATTCCTCAAAGCGAGGGAGGGGAAGAGAACGGGACCTAACGAAGTCCCTGACTGTCGTCCAAGTGGCCCTTTTGTTTCCGCCGGTTCTCCCTCCACAGCCCAGGCTCTGAGGCTCCTTTGTTCTTTCCACAGACTGACCCCTGCTAGCGCCGATGAAAGCTCTGTGAGCGCACACTGTCTCAACAGCTGTTGAAGGAGCTCTTTGCTCTGTGTTTATTCTTCCAGCTACAGCCTCATTAGGACTCGGCAGTAGTGTTTAGAAACTTGACTTTTTTTCCTTTGTGATCTTTCCGTTTTGACTTCATTTTGCATTGCAAGAGGACAGTGTCAATGCTCTGCAACAGACTTCTAACTCTTTTAGGAACAGATACAATAATGCATTTATCAGCAAGTCAGTTCAAATTTCTTTCACTTTATAGGCGTGTTTTCATTTTTGTTGTCATTTATATTGCAAAATAGAAAATAAATCTTTAGCACAAATACATTCCTTCAAAATGTAAGGCTACAGCATAGTAGAGTGGAGGCTACAGACAGGGAGAGCACAGGATGAACGTGTCAGTTGAATTTCATCTCATTGAGCTTCAGCCATTTTGAAACCAGGGTTCTAGTATGAGTTCTTTGTCTAGGCCCCTCCTAGTTAATGAAGAACTCCAGAGGGCAATTGATACAACCCAGTTTACAACTTAAATTAGGGTGCATTTTACATAATCCAACCCAATTCTAGATGCTGGGTCTCCTGCCCCCTCCCATCTGCTGTCATGTCTACCAGGAACGTGGAGCTGGAGGCCTGTAGGAAAGCAGGACGGTCTGCCTGCCTTTCCAGGTCTGCCTGCAATTAGATCACATGCAACGTAATATGGAAGGGGGCCTGAGGGTGTGGTTTGATAAGCAGCTGATGTAACAACTCATGATTGTTGAAAGGGTGGTGCCAGACCTACTTCTCATTTCTTTTCTTCCTACCCTCATCCCCAGGTCATCCAGCCTCTTTTGTTTACTAGCTCTACTGCACATCTGGCACCTCTGTGATCTAGCTCTACTTGCTAACCCACTAAAATCTATTTACTTTTTTTTTAATGATTTAATTTTCTGCCAGGTTACAAAGGTGTCTCCAGTCACAGAAGGCTTTTACAAGTGCCACAGCCATCGCAAAGGGAAGAGGTGGTAATGTGCAGCTGGCAGCAGGGAGAGGAACAGAAGAATAGAAGATGACCTCTCTGTGTTGGTAGCAGTGAAGTGTTAGATCTGCATGGCTCATTGAGAACCTTTACCAAACGCTTTCCTCTGACTCTCACGTTGAAAGAAGCAGTCATTTTTACCCAACATTGCTCTGGTCCGTTGCCCAGCCACTGCTGGCATAGTTTCCAGACAAGAGAACTGATCCAACTGAAAAATAACCTTGAGGGGAGAAAGGAGGAGGTGGGAGGGGCTGGTTTCAGTAATATCAGCTACCTATGAAGTTTACTGACCCCTTATGTCATCAAAAATGAAGAACTGGGAACAAACCACTCACGTTGGGCAAAGGGCCTTGGGAAAACTGCTTTTCCCGATGTTGGTGCTCAGTTAGGCCAGTTTAAGTTTGTGTCAAACTACAGCCTTAGGATGGGTTCATTGTCCGTGGAGACACCTGCTTCTATTAATTCCCAGTGAAAGGAGTCTAGGTATCAGCTCCTAGCTGACATAAATCAGGTGAGTAAATCCCATTCTTAGCATCCGTGGCCCGATTTCCTGTTTCCATCAGGATCAATAGAAAGCACTTGTTTTTAATACCTTATTTGTATGCTGTAACAACTGTTCCTTTGATATAGTGCAACACTTTAAATACATTCAAATTATTCTCTCAAAATGTGAATGCATTTCCCTGGCATATGCTAAAAATATCTTTTATTTATTATATGTGTTGGTTCCAAACAAATGTCACATTAATAAGCAGAGAGGCTTGGGTAGGTGTACATCATTAGTCACGCAGTGGTTTCTTTTTCCAAAATACTTCCAGAATTCAATCTGACCTCTTTTAACAATGAACTATTTATAGGATTCATAAGGACCTTATCCTCCAACCCTGACTCAGCCAAAATTCACCGCTGACCTTGACCTCCTGTAGTCTATTCTTATAGTCTTACTCATGTGAGGAGCTTTTATTCGCTGACCTGGCTTGGGGAGTGTATTCTCATGAGTATGATTTTGCAGGCTTGGTTCCCAGCTCAGTGGGACTTGGTAAATGTCACAGAATCAAGTCCTAGGATGCATATATTATTTTTACAATGTTATAAATACAAATCCAAGGGAAAAATATGCAGCTAAGTTCTGCTTCCAGTATCACAACAATAAACTGAGTGTAATTACATTAGGTTTTTACAGCTACAAATGAAAGCATTGAATTATCCTTATTTTGGAAGAGAGTGCATATATTTTTAGAAGGAAGCAGTCACTAAGTTTCTGAATCATAACAATTATAACTAAAGTAGTTGTTTTTTTCAACAAGATGTAATTGTTTTTAAGTAGAATATTGTTGCAGTGTTAGGCGATTACACTTGCATGGTATGACAATGTCAATTTTTTTCTGTAACATCTAAAAAACTTTTGATCTATAACTAGTGTTGATGTCCCTAATAATTCTCTATTTTTCATTCTGATGCAAGATGATACTTTTTTGGAAGCTAATATATTGTCATTAGTGGAGCTGGGTAACAAGATGTGTTGTCTGTATCAAAAAAAATACTCTTAGCAGTCTACTATCTTTCAGTTTGTTTGAATGTCTCTTCCAGTTATAAAGAATGTAAATAGGTATACTTGATGTGTCTTCTTTGCAACATATAGTGTTACATACCTCTTTCATTTCCTTTCTTATTTTCTCACTTTAAAGTGGAAGAGTCCATTATTTTAGCTGCTTTTTTTAAGTCCCCAGTGCTTTTTTTCATTCACATCTGAACCACTTTTTTCTATTTCCCTATATTTTATTGTATGTGGTGATAGTGTATTTATTATATACTTGAATCATCAGTATATTATATGGCTGTTCTTTGTAGCTCCTGTATTTTATTTGTTCTTTTGAATATAAGCGTGCAATGAACAGGTGTCTTCAGTTTCCTGTCTACTATGATGCCTAGGCCTTTTTTTTGAGTCATTACGGTAAAGGTGGAATCCATTAAGCTCATGAGTAATTGAAGGAATTCCTTCCAATCAGCACTGTTGCACATTTATCAGCATTTGACTTTGTCTATGTTGCCAGTTAGCCTAGTTTCACCAGCCCTTGGAGCTTTTTGTATTATTATTATTTTGTATATTTCTAAGTGAACTTTGTAAAAAAATTTAGTAATCTGAAAATGTTGCCAATGTACAACATACTTATTTTTCTAAAGTATAGATAGATACCTCCCCAAAGCTAAGTGGTAGCATTTCATTCTACAGTAGTTGCCTTCCTCTATATACTTAGTGAGATGTACTTGATCATTGTGATAGTAGCACAACTTCTTTGAGGTTCGCTTGGAGATCATGTAGAAGGTGACTACAGGACATACAGAGTTTAGCATCCTTCTCCTCTTGTTTCTTTTCCTAGCTTCTTCACACTGTGAGTGTAACTGCCACAGCTTACTGTTAAGAAAAGTCTCGGAGGCACATACATCTTTCCTTGCACTTCTGAAGACCCACAAATAGCAGGGGCACAGGCAGAAAGGAGTTGCCCTTTATCAACCGTGTTGGAAGATGAGGCTCAGCTTTTTTTCTCTCCCAAGACCAGGCCAAGACCATAGTGGAAAGCAGACCATGTCTGCCCTAACCATTCTGTTACTGGCATCAGAGGAGACAGTTCTGCTGCTGGACCCCAGGACAATGCTTGTCAGCTAGGACAATACTTACAAGCAGTGTCTACGAAGGGACTTGCTTGCTTATTAGTTGTAGGAAGGCTCCACGTGGATAAACACTTTTCTTAGACCTGGGTTCAGCTCTTCTATCCGCTCCTTCATGTCGTCCCCAATCAGCAAACACAAGCATTGAAATCATCATATCTGAAATGCTTACAGCTGCTCATCTACCCTAGCATTTAACCAAAAGCCTTCTTTTTTGTCTTTCCTTTTTCTCTTGTTTTGGGCTACTGGCTCCTCATTCCACTACAAATGCCACCAGTCCCAAGCAGAGGAATGCTGCAACTGGGCTTGATTCTACCTCTTCCCACAGCACTACTTAATTGTTCTTGTCATGGCAGGAGTACAGAAATTGAAAAAAGTATTTTAAATTGCCTATGGATTACATTGTTGTACCTTCAGAAGTGGACAATTCCAAATGCTTCTAAGAAAGGTGCAAGAAGCCCTGTGGTTGTCAACTAAAGATATTCTGCATCTGTCTTGAATGTTAGGTTTCACTCCAATCTCTAACAGAGACTGATTTATGCATCAAAGTCTAACATTTAATATTCCAGGGTATTCAGAGTAATTAGAACTCTGCATATTATTGAAATCCATATAAATGTTTAATTCCTTTTTAACTTTTGGGCTCAATGACCTTTTTTATCCACAGTCTGAGAGAAGTAAGAAAGAGAATTATTTAAGAAACTGCTATCATTTAATTGCTCTGAATTAAATTCAAACTCCTGTCTTCCCTATAGCACTTTTTAATCTTCTGTGCTCTTTCCTAAGTTAATCACAATTAATCTTTTAAATTTGTCTTCAGAGAAGATGCTTTCCATTCTCTGGATCATTCTTATAGCCTTTCCTGAATGTCTTCTGAAGAGGAACTTTGAAAAACTTTCTTTAAAACCAGAAATAAGGTACATACACTTGTTTTTCCATTTCAGCAGCACACTTAGATGATAAGGAGAATGGTTTTCTTTTACATGGGCAGAGCTGTTTGTCCTGTCATGCTCATGGTCAGGCCTTTTATAAGTCTGTCATTAAAGACTGTGTCAACCACTTGACCTTGTGAAAAAGACTCTTGTCTTATAACTCCTAGAAATCTTTTTTTGCCTTTATTTTGTAGATACATACACATACTATGGACATATAATACTATTAGATAATCAGATGATTTAAATGAGAACATTCGTATGTTAGGTCATGAACTTTTTCATTCCTGAAATGTGGTTGGATGTATCCTGCCTGGTTTTTATTTTAAATTTATCACTTTATATTAACATCTATGATATTTACTCTGTAATCCTTCTGTTGTTGTATTTTTATTAGGAGAAAAATATGATTTTAGCCAATGTTCTCTGCTGGAAAAAAGCTAAACAGGGGTGATTATTTGTTTTGCATAAAACTTCGTATTAACTGTGCCGTTCAGATCAAAGGTCCATCTAACTAGCATCTTGCCTCTGACAGTGGCCAGTAATAGATGCTAAGGGAAAGCATATATATATATATATATATATAACATAAAAGATTACATTTCCTTCTGTTCTAACTCTTCCAGATTGTAAAAAATCAGGGATCAAGACAATCTGGACCTATTAATTATTTTGGCATCCAAAAAATCCTATGACAATTAGTTTAATCATTTAATAAAAGTGAAAAAGTACATCTGTGTATTTAATTCTCCTGCCTGATAATTTTGTGTGATGTACTTTATATGTCTGATGTGTTGTCTTTATATTAAAAAAATAGTGCATAATCATTCTCTAATCAGGATTTTATATAAATTTATCATGTTTTCCTTCCCTATCATCTTTATTCCAAGATGAGGAGTCTATTTAATGTCTCTTCATGTAAAATCTATCCCCTATCTCTTATCATCCTTATGAAACTTCTTGGTACTTTTCTATGACTGCATATTATATTTGAAATGGGATATGCAAGCTTTATTCTTTGTAATTGTTGTTTTTATTTTCTTGGGAGTCTCCATAATTTATATCTTTAATATTGTAATAAATTTCCCTGTAATTTGTCTTATGTCAATGCCTATTTGCTTGTCAAATTCTCACCTAGGTCTTCTAATTTCCATTTTGTACTTTACTTTCCATAAGTATCTTTTATGAAGGCATGCAAATCTGTGGTTTGCTTTTCACAGGCACAGAAGTCATCTAATGTTAATTATCAATTGTAGCTCACACGTCGTTTTTTTATTGCAGTCCCTGTGTACCTGTCAGGGCTGGCTTTAGCCCTAGGGAAGGTAGCAGCTGTCTAGGATGGCAGACTGGTGGGACAGTAAAATCACTGTAGAAACAGTCTCTACTGGGCACCATCCACACTGAAAGCCTCAGAATATCAAGATGAACCAACTTCCTCAGCCCCGATAGTAAGACACCATAGCCTCATGTGAACACCATGAAGTTCAACAAGGCCAAGTGCAAGGTCCTGCACATGTGTTGGGGCAATCCTCAGTATCAATATGGGCTGGGGGATGAATGGATTGAGAGCAGCGCTGAGGAGAAGGACTTGGTGGTGTTGGTAGACAAGAAGCTCAAAATGAGCCATCAATGTGTGCTTGCAGCCCAGAAAGCCAACTGTATCTTGACTGCATCAAAAGAAGCGTGACCAGCAGGTCGAGGGAGGAGATCCTGCCCCTCTACTCCACTCTTGTGAGACCCCACCTGGAGTACTGCGTCCAGCTCTGGGGTCCCCAGTACCAGAAAGACATGGGGCTGTTGGAGTGAGTCCAGACGAGGCCACAAAGATGATCAGAGGGCTGGAGCTCCTCTCCTATGAGGACAGGCTGAGAGAGTTGGGGTTATTCAGCCTGGAGAAGAGAAGGCTCCAGGGAGACCTTAGAGTAGCCTTCCATTACCTAGAGAGGGCTTATATGAAAGATGGAGTAAGATTTTTTACCGAGGCCTGTGGTGACAGGACAAGGGGTAATGGCTTTAAGCTGAAGGAAGGTAGATTTAAATTAGATACTAGGAAGAACTTCTTTACTGTGAGGGTGGTGAGGCACTGGAACAGGTTTCCCAGAGAAGTTGTGGATGCCCCCTCCCTGGAAGTGTTCAAGGTTGGATGGGGCATTGAGCAACCTGGTCTAGTGGAGGGTGTCCCTGCCCATGGCAGGGGGGTTGGACTAGATGATCTTTAAAGGTCCCTTCCAACCCAGACCATGCTATGATTCTATGATCACTACTTGCCAAACCCATTTTCTTACCTGCTTCTTGCCCAGCAGGAAGAGAGTGGCCACACAAAACAGCAGTGCCATGCAGTTGCAGTAGGGTTTACATGTTCACACATTCCTGGTGGGACTGTGCGTAGAGAAACATGCAGGGTGATGCTGGGCACACAAGCAGTGGGGCCGTGGTTCCTGGTTATGGGAACAAGAAGCTTGCTTAGTTTTCATGCTCTGAACTGACCTCAAATTAGATGCTCTGAACTGCTTTCTGGACTGAGAGCCTCAGGAGGTTAGCTAATGAGCTGTATGCCCCATGTTGTGCAGAGTGAATGTTTCCACACAGTTTTATTTGAAGAAATCCATGAATAATAGCCTTGAGTGGTATTCTCAGTCTGGAAAACAACATTTACATAAAAAATGGAAATACAGCTTTAAAAAAAAAAAGTTTTAATTATTTAGGAGCTAAATGTACCAAAGAACGCCTTAATTCTAATTGTCTGATTATTGTGTGACTTCCCTCTGAAGTGAGGTTACAGTTATTAGATACCTTAAGGACACATTGCTATTATAACTTATTTTATTTCTACTATATCTAACATGAAAACCGAATATTCTGGGCTTCAAAAAACATTTCTTTTTGTTAATTACCACAATCTTATTCTTTATTCTATGCTTTAATTACAGGTACATACTCTGTATCAATATTAGTCTGCTTTTCTCAAAATCCTGAAATGATATTTTTGGCTCTCAATGTAAAGGTCAGCTTCATAGGTCATTTTAAATATCAGTACGTCTCAGATTGCCTGAACTAAAGCCATTGAAGTCAGTGGAAAGTAATACAACCTACTGCTGATCTGCTTTTTGTCATTTCTGAAAAGGTTTGAAGTTGTTTAATGTATGGAAAGTTTGCAAAAAAGTAACCTTTCTTGAAATCTAGGTGGAGTTAGAAAATTTGCTATTGTCTGCATGAAACAACCCAATGAAGTAATCACCAGGGTCACCGAGGAGGGCAGGCAGCATCCTGCAGAGCTGCACTTCCAGCTCGCTCATCGGGCTCTGTTCATGCCACTGAGGCATGCCTTGAGGAGCACTGTACGAATGCACAACATGCAAATCTGACCCGTTTGTACTTTCTGTAGCTCTCACATGACTAAGAAGCCAGTGGTCATGATTAATGTATTTCAACCTTTTGTCCTATGTCTTTTTATCTGAAGATGGGATCCCCAAGATGTCACCTTCAACAAACCGTGGAGACCACAGAGCACGTATTTGTAGAGATCCTCTCAGCGCTTCATTTTCCGATCTGTCAGTCTGTAAAGACACCACTCCTCCAGCACACCTGATGGGCTCACCAGGCTCCAGCACACCTGATGGGCTCACCAGGCATGCACAGTTTACTTCTCACTTTCAAACAAGCGGTGTAAGTGCATCTTTTTCAGTGGACTGCAACCACTGTAAGAGTAGCTCTGTGTCTGCTAGCTTTCGTTTTGTTCAGGGCTGCCGCCCTGCTGTAATGACTGCTCTCTGACCATCCTTTCAGTAAGAGTTGTCACAAGCAGGGGAAGCTGAGTGTTTTGAAACGTGCTGCTGTTCCTGGAATACCAGTTTAATCAGAGCAGACTGGTCCTTCCAGGTGAAATGCCATTAATTCACTTTTAAGTCCTGGATGCACAAAATTTGGAGTAACTATGTGACTCCTTCAGAGAGTGAAGTAAGACTCTTCCCCATGATTGATGGGGATGAGCGTGAGGTGGAAAGCCTTATCTTCTCCGGTGGGGGCTACAAAGGCCAAAGCCTAATGAAAACATCCAAGACATTGAGAATTACCTGAGAAACTAAACTTGTGAAACTGTTTAGCCAGTGGAGGAAGAAGGGAAAGAGTTGTTCCCCCTCCAGGTGCTTTGTAACTATCGATCCTGTAATACAAAGCCATGCAAGCCATGTGTGAGAATAATGAACTCAACTAGCAAAATGATTGCAGCCAAGAGCTGGGCCTGCTACTGAACTAACCTGGGCTTAGGAGTCTGTGAGGGTAAATTGCATTCAAGGCATGTATCAGCTTTGCTTAAAATGGGGTATCTTTGAACAGTAAGAAGTAGATATGTTAGCATCTGTGAGAAGTAGATATGTTAGCGTCTGTAAGTACCACAGCAAGTATCTTCTATTTTTATTTGCCCAACAGAAAAGAGAATGTCATTGCAAATTAACTGGCTTGTTGGTCTCAGACTGTCCCAGATGCTAGATTCATATTTCAGCTGCTGTTGCCCCACAAGTATATAGCTGAAGCTACTAGGAGTTACATTTTACAACGTACTTTCTAAACACCATAATCCAATCTCTGGTTAGGTTTCCACCTCTCCCAACCCATCTAGAATATGGAACAAATGCAAAGAGACTTAGAGGCAGATATTAAAGTCTTGAAATATAACTAATAAATATAAAAGCTGGGAAAAAATTCTGTGCAGCAAAAATAAATTAACATGATGAGCATAGCATCTTTAAACTTTCTTTTTTTAATTGAAACAATTCCAGAATTAAAGTCACTTAAGGCTTGTCTTCAGGCCAGACTGACTGGAAAATGTTTCAATTTCAATAAACCACTGTTTGGTTTAGTCTAAAACTGGTAGGACGTGAAAACCTTCAACAAAACCTCATTTAAATATAGTAATGCCCAATTTCGGTAATGTAACATGTATAAACAAGATGTCCATCAGTTTAGTTGGCAATTTTGAAAGATTTCCACTAAATACTCTGCAATCCTCTGAAGCATTTGAGAACCACAAATACTATGCACTTATTTTATCTGCTATTTAGAGAATAAATGTAGCTTACTTTCTACTGTTATTTTGTTAGTATTTTTTATTCCTGCCTCAGTGTGGTTGGTGCAGTAAAGCTTTTGCCCAGAGCTCAGCTAGAGTCTTTTTTTCTGTTGGCTGCTGGTTCTGCCTTTGACCTGCACTGGGGATTTACTGGTGCAAAATGGGGACATAATTTGGTTCTGGTTTGGACCAGAATTTGATGTAATATTTGTAACATTTGCATTCCATTTGCATCTTTGCAGATTATACTTATGGGCAAAGTATGGGTGCACATTTGAAAACCAACTATTAGCTTTCTAGACACTAGCTAGACAGGTAATTTTGCTGGTGGGAATAAAATCAGGATTTAAAGGGAACGTTAGTGATGTGTATCTGCTGCTTTTTTTTTTTGCTTTGTTTCCTCTAATAATAATTAGGATGAGTGTATATTTTCAAACGTGTCATTTCAGCTTTCAGTTTCTCATTCTTCAGTATTAGATGGTCAAGACTGCATTCAGGTCAGAGTTTGGATTTTTACAGAGAAATGTAATTTGTATCATGAAAAATACTTGTGAAAACTCAAGTCACAAATTTGCAAAAATTGCAGAAAGTGAAAGTCAGGTTTATACACATCAAAGGAGTTACACCAGCGAAGAATTTGGTTCCGAGGCCAAGCCCTGGCTACTCAAAAGGATTTACCCTCTCTAAAGGGGTGATGTAGACAACATTACTGCGATAGGGAATTAGTTTTCAGTGTGGTTCATTTAAACTGTTGCTTTACCAGAAGTGCAGGCAGTTAGCCATAAAAGTGGCCAAACCAGGAATGTATTGTTCTTATGCTTATGCAGTGAAAAAAACCCAAGAAAAACTCTTCAGCCATTCTGTCCCACTCTTCCAAAGTCTTGCAAAGACAGGGTGATATGAAATAGGTTTCATTTACAATAAAATGTTCCCAGAGAAAATTCTGAGGGCATAAGCCACATTTCTGAAAATTGCAATGACTCAAGTGACCTCTTGTTCTGACAACTGCAATTTTAAGCCTCTGCTACTCTGATCTATAATCAAGATAGGGAAAAAGAAACAGTAATGTGGGCAACACAGACAGGACTGGATTGCGTCAGAATATGGTATTTGTTTTCTTGGCTGACCCAATATAACACATAACTTTGAGATAAAGAGTAGTAAGAAAACTCTACGGACATTTCCTTTCTCTTAAATTTATTCAGTTGTACAGTTGTTTCAAGCTGGCCATTTACTTTCAGGATTGTTTGCGCTGCAGCAGTGTAAGGGCAGTCCTGCCCCTCTGGAATCGTAGTACTGAAAAGCTGGATGGGATTTCAAGAAATCAGCGGTCCATCCTCCTACACTGAGCTGCTCAGCTGTATCCTGGACTATCCTCAATAAAAGTATGCCTAACTGCTCTTAAAACTTCCAGTTTCCTAAAGCCTTCCTAGTCTATGGCCTTCCAAGCTAACCTATTTCGGTGTTTAGCAATCCTTCAGGTTGGAAAACATTTTCCTAAAGTCTATGCTAAATCTCCCATGCTATACATTAGGCCAGCTATTTCTTGGTTTTCCTCTTGTAGCCATGAATAAGAATTAACCATCTGCTCTTCATTTAAGGAGAGATGGCTTCATTTTTAAAAATCTACAATTATTTAAATATATTTTTAATGTGATAAAATGCAATAATACCGCTAGGATGAGGATTTGCTGTATTGGACCTAGTTAGTGGTCTGTAGGCTGACTCTCCTTTCTCCATGCCAGCCTACAAGTGTTGCTTTGCAGTCAGAGAAACCATCCCTTCTGCTGGATGAATGTCTGCCTCTATCTACACCTGCTGCTGTAGCATTGAGCAAATTCAGTAACATCCTGCTCTGAATTGTTACACTTGCAGGGAAGATGTAGCAAGGATCTAGGTGGTAAGTTTTATCCCACAAACATAGTAGCCCCTTACACAAGCTTAGCCTCAAAATGAGTGAGTAGATCCTGCCATTGCTTAAAACTGTGGAATCCTGTAAGACCACAGCAATGGCTTTGCAGTCAGGACAACATTTGTTTTAATGTTTTACCCTCTTTAAAATATTTGTTAACGCTAAAGGCAAATTATATTCTCATGTAAAGCTGGAGAAACTGAGTTCCGCTGAGTTAATCCTGAGTAACATTGCTGCCCATAAAAACAAGTATGACCTCAATGTGTATGACAGACAGGATTAATCAATTTAAAATGTTTTCAGTATTTCAGAAGCATGAAATGCTGTGTAAATGGTAAATATAATGTGGATTTTGGTTGACAACGGAAAAAAGCATTTACCCCAGTGACCAACATTTGGTCTCAGTGTAAGTTACAAACTGTAGCTCTGCAGAGTGGCTGTGGACATCCAGCTCTTATTCCAGGCTCTCTAGAGGAACCTTAGTGCAAGCAAAGTAAACGGTAAAGTAAATGGTAAAGCAAAGTAAATAGTAAAAAGCTTGGGATAATAAAAGCTTAAGAGCAACTCAGCAGAACAAAACTAACTCTAAGAAACAAGAAGTACGTTTCAGCAGGTCCCTTTATGTCTGTCCCCCCTACACACTTTGAAACAGGTTTATCACATACATGGACTGCGCAATGGATCTATGTAATTTAAGGGGGCATTATGGGGCCTACCAACAAATTCAGACTGTCTGGAAATTCAGGAATCATTAACAAAGAGGGATTTCATTTTTTTTTACCTCATAGTTATGGCAGAATCTCCAATGTGAGCCGTTTTGTCCAGGCTGCAGAACTGATGCCACACTGTCTTATTCAATGTGCAGTGATACCAGAGATCTCCAAAGTGTGAATATTTCTGCCTTTCTTGTGATGATATAATACTCTATAATACTTCTGTAGCAGTACCATCTAACTGGTTAAATGCTGGCCAGATTCTACCCTTGATCATTGTACAAATCATCCTGTAGTATTAATTGAGAAGTGACTAGGGCAGGTGTAAAGTGCAGGCTTGGAAATTCTGCATTCCCTTAGCCTTTCTGCAGCTCCGAATATCCCCGCTGAGATCCAACATTGTATTCCCGACTGCAAAGTAATGATGATGGCTTCCCCAAAGGCATCCAGGTATCACAGTCTTATTCATTGGTTTCATGCAGTTTCCTGCAAACCTAAGTATTCTGTTTAAAATTCAGTGAGATTTTTTTTCAGAAAATTGAGAGTAAGTGGGTATTTCCATGTGGGTTAGAAGAACAGAAGCAACACAAAAAAGAACATAACTCCACATCTTGCACTCAGTACTCTGTTGGAAAAACTCAAGCATGCAGTTTCCCAGTAAAACTTCTCAGTGCTAATTTTCATGCAAACAAACTACTGCTTAGAGGGCTAACATGTCTTTTGCTATGACTTGTGAGACATCACTGTTTTATGATATTCTTTTGTAGGTGCAATAGCAATCTATTGCCTACATAAAATTACATTTTCAAAATGTAGTCTTTTTAATGTATGTGCCATTGTTCCGGCAATTTGAATTGCATATAGAAATTGGTATGAAATTTTGCCTTGTAAATTGGCTCTTAATGTGCATATTATAGTGCATGTATGAAAGTTTTGAGTCAAAACATGGGAAAATAAACATAAAATGAATTTTTTTTTTAAATGGAGTTACGTGGAATATGCAAGAAAAGGAGGAAGGGTAGATAAAATCTCAGCCTTGAGAGTTTTGTCACTGCTCATTTACATTTTTCACAAATGAAAGAAAGTCCAATAAAATGCCAGATCAGCTTTTCTTTTTCTTACTTCGAAGCAGCATTTTTAATAGTTAAGGTTAGATATTTACTTTCTGGGGCAGAATTGGTCTTCTATAGTTCTAGCATTAAGCTGTTACTTTCAATGAAAGTTTCCCAGAGTAAAGACTTGGAGATTTGGTTCTCCCAAAACATGGAGCAGAGTTCATGGAAAAATTCCTTCTGCTTGAAATGGGCTTTGCTTCTCAAAACAAAGAAGCAATGGGATGGTTGAGCTTTATTCTGTGCTCACTGCAGTCAGTAGGAAATCTACAGAACGGCATCAAGCTCATAGGGAACATTATAACCAGTAAAAAGCACTTTTTGCAGCAAATTTTGATTGCAAATATTTCTTGCATCAAACACACAGTCATCAAACAAGCTAAATCCAGTATAGCTCTTTGGAGTTGCAAAAAGACTCAAGTGGGCTTTGAATTAGTTCCAAAGGACCTTCAAGCCTATCTCTACAGTTAAACTTGTCTTTGGAGCTCTGCAAATGCATTGTATTAATTTTTTATTAAAGTTCTCTTGACTCGTGCACATAGTACAAAAAATGAAAAGATGTTTTAATAACTACAGACATCTGAATGATAATCAAATATTAATAATTTCCTTGCTTACTTTTGCAATTGATAGAGACTAGGGAAATGAAGCCTTCCAGGTGCTATTCTAAAACAGAAGGGCTGTATAAAGAGAAAGTCCGTATGAGTAGATTGGTAGAAACGATACAAAATAATACAAAAAAAGAACCATCTTGTTCAGATTGATATATTGGAGAAAAATCAACAAAGCCTCTGTAAGGGATGTGGTGTTTCAAAAAATTATTAGAGATGTTAGAGGTCAATGGGCAGGAGTCACCCAGTGTGTATACTATACTTTTGTTTTCAAGTATTTCAAAAGCTTAGGTCCCTCACCAAAGTCTTTGAAGGAAGTGGAGGTATATAGTAACAGAGAGAGTTCTCTTCAGGGTTCTTGGCTTGAAACACAATGAAAGGTGTTATGAGCAGTCTCTGAAAGTATCTGTACCGAGATGGATACTACTCAATAAACTAGCCATAAACAATCTTGGATAGAAAGAGACAATCCCAGTGATAAGTTTGAAAATGGTGAAGAATTAATCAAAGTCATCAAGTCTAAAGATGACAGCTGAAAACTGCAAATATTGAGCAGTTAGAATAGCTTCTGTACGAAGAAAGCCAAAATACATTTGGACTGACCAACTTACAAAAGAAAATCTAAGGAGGGATTTGAGAGAGAACTCTGAACGTGTGAATGCAATGGAGGCTAGTCATCATTTTCTGTGATACAAGGAATTAGGAGGAATCAAATGAAATCTTATCAGGCAACAGATTTAAAATGAACAAAGGGATGTACTTTTTCACATAACATATAATTATGTTGTGGAACTCAATACCACAGAATGTTCTGGACATAAAATATATAGTGGCAAGAAGAGAAGCTGATAAATTCACAGATACTGTTTGGTAACTATAGCACAGGACGGTCAATATATAAACTGTAATTAAGGATCTCCTTCGGCTGCTAAGTGCCAGTGCCTGTGGAGGACCACACTATGGATGTGTCATCTCTTGCATTCATTCCCTTAGCATCATCCACTGTTGGCCACTTTAGAGACAGGTTACAGGGGGATGGGGACCCAGACGGACTGTGATCTGACCTACCATGCCAAAAAAATGTTGTAATTCTTTCTTCATTGAACTTTTGGAAAGAAACACAATTAAATAAGTTTGCTGAAATTGACTCTTTGAGCTCTGTGTACACCAAGTACCAGTACAAAAAATTAAGAGGTGTAAAAATAGACAAATAGTTAATGTTAAGGCTTTTAGTGAATATCACTGAGTAACTCTTAACTGACCATTCTGGTGGGAGACCATTACCTATAGACTGCCTACCTGTTGAATTTGACAGGAGAGGGAAAAGAAGGATTTTAATGTGTGTAGCGAGTAGTTACACGCACGTTAGTATGTCAGGTACATTCGACAGACCTATACTTTCTACACTCAATTCCAAATCCTTAGAATTTTATCCTATTTCAACTGACATTGTTATAAAAACTTCTTTTCTGTTGAACTTTTTCTCTTGATAGCAAAATTGACCTGAAAATGTTCTCTTCACCTGTCTCACAAACAGTTGTTTTAAAATGTAGAAAGTAAGATGTGCTGGCTTTTTAAAGCTTGGTTTATGAATCTTTCTTATTCAACTTTTGTTGAAATTAAAGCCTTAGTGAGTAGAAATCTACATTTAGTGACCACCTACCATAATCCATTGTGAATGATAAACTCAAAAGGTGACAAAAAACCCAACCTGAAAACATATTATCATAAACATTTCTGAAAGGTAGGTTCTTCTGTGAAAAACAACTGAGATCACTGGTAGGTCAAAAGGAGGACATTTGCATTAGACAAGTGTGTGATGAGCAACATGCACAAAAATGACAGCAAAAGGAGTCAGAGGATTAAGTATTTGGCCTTCATAGGCCATAATCTACACCCAAATAAATTATGAATTAATAATATTAAAAAAAATTACCTGACCTTCAGAAAGCTATTTCAAAACCCTAGAGTTTTGAGACAGATGCTTCACAGGTTTTCATGCAGAAGCTGAAAATGTTTTAAAATGTTAAAGCTTTTGTATGCACTTTTTCCCAAGATGGAGTATGATATTTATGAGATATTGATTTTATTTCTGCCTTTGCAAATTATTGCTAATGACAGTATAAAAGTGCACATCAGAATCCCCAATATTATTGTGCTTAAGCTTATTCAGTCTTTCTTTTCTTGTGGCCTCACCACAAAGAAGAGATTCAGAATTCGGTAGCTATTGATATCTAAAGGAACTGCCAAAGCTGGTGCCGACCAGACTCTAGCGGTGCTATCAGTAATTCCCCATACCCTTTTTCCTGTGGTTGACCCGAATGAGTCTTCATGCTGGCTACCTCCATTCCTCTTCACAGAGTGTGTGGAACAAGAAGTCTAAGCAAAGCTTATCTCCTCTGGCAGGAATACTGTATCGAACAAGAGGCCACAAACATCTGCTCCCACGTTGTCCCCCAGCCCCTGGTAGGCTGTTGGCTGCGTAGGAACCTCCTGCAGAAATTGGATTGCAGTTGCTGCTGGGGGTGTCTGCGATCAACATGTATTCTCATTTGGGGCATTTTTCAGCTCAAGATATGACTCTTTGTAAAATATAAACTAGGCTGTTAATTATTGACGAATTGAATTTTCTTAAGCCTTCAGAAAATTAAATGAGAAGAATCTATAAGATACATCTATACTCATATATAATGTTTGCTTTTAGAAAAGCCAAGCAGTTTAAATCAACAGAGGCTCCAGCTTTTTGGCGATTGCGTCTGCTGAGCTGACTGTGGAAAACGGAGTGTGAACTGGAATGCCTGATAATTCCTGAACATGTGGAAAACAAGGGAAAATGCTACAGGTTTGTAAGCTGCTTCATAAACAGCCCTTGGAGCAGCCTTGTGGCAGGAATGGAGCAAATGGAGAACACTGATGCTGAGGTAGCAGAATTATGCTCAAGCAGAAAAGGAATTGTTTCACACTGTCACTAGATGTCAGAAAGTTTATCTGTGGTCATTCAGCAACAGTCAAAAGCACCAACCTCCCCCCAGTAGAAAGTTGCATTAGTAGCAGTAAGAAAACATTCCATGTTTTGTTGTGAG
Source organism: Grus americana (assembly GCF_028858705.1). Lineage (NCBI taxonomy): Eukaryota > Metazoa > Chordata > Aves > Gruiformes > Gruidae > Grus > Grus americana. Next base: position 13,827,196 of record NC_072852.1, on the reverse strand, counting down.
ACACGTGAAAATCATAATGTGTCTACAAGAACTTGGAAGTGAGACATAATGAGAGGGACAGCAAGGATATCAGTCTGGACAAGCTCTGGATAGGTGAATTGTATAAACAATTCCTAGAAAATATTCTTGAGGAAGGTTTGGTATCTCCGCTGCCAACTTTTCAGTGAGAAATGGAAAAATATACCTCATAATTTAATGTAAGACTGGGAGAGAATTTTGACAAACAGGTCTCACTCTATTTCAGAGTATGAGAAGATGTAAAAGCTATAAAACCAAGGAGAAACAAGAGCACAGTACACTTACTGTAATCTACAAATGATCCATCAGACATAGACAGAAGCAATGCTTTTAAAGAAACCAAAAAACTTCAGGATGGCTAGTAGAAAACTTCATCAATTTTTACAGACATCTAAAATAAAATTAAAAAAAGAGAATTGACTGTAGGAAGTGGACTAGTCCTACAAGAAAAGGAAATAGTTCTGAGAAAAATGTACAGATTTGGGGAAAATCCCACAGAACTCATGCTAGAATTGTGCTGACCAAAGAACACGCAAAAATAATAAAAAAAATCCAATACAAGACAGGAACAGAAGAGATTATTTTTTCACTGTACAGAGAATATTAAGAATAAACTTATAATAAGCCTGTGCTAATTTGTGAGGCAGCTAACAGAACCCAGAAGCATTTGGTTATGGAACTATCTGAACACATGACCAGGACATACTCAGAGCTGACTATTGCACTAGTTTTATTAAAGAAATTCAGCTAAGTAATTCATTAGTCAGCAAGGAAATGAATCACAACAGGACAGCATTAGCCAACATCATCTATGATAAAGTTGTTTCAGATAACAGAACCCATTAAATATCTCAGGAATTTCAAATATTTGAAAGGTACAGAGGTTTAATAGACATGCTTACAGCCTGTATTATTCAGAGGTCAATGGACTTTGAAAACTATGTTGAAACAGCAAAGCAAACACTAAGGCAAATGAAGATGATTAAGACCCAGTCTTGGTTTACTTCACTACAAAGCCCCACCTCTGCATTGGAGAGCCTCGTTCACATGTATGATATGGACCAGGAAGATCACTTTGGCAAAACGCAGACATTTTCTCATGAACTCAACCGCCTCTCATTATGAGAGTGCAACTTGTGATGACAAAAATGATGAGGGTATAGAAAAGTAACTGCCTAACAAACCCTTAGATCCTACCACCAAGCAGAGACAAAGAGGCAGCTCATTTGCAGACGATGAAAACAAGAACCACCAAATGATATAAAACCTGTCTTTCAAGTCAGAGAAGCCACCTTCACTCCAGATAAAAGAGGATATTCCAAGTAGGACTACCATCCCTCTGTTTTCTCATGAATATGTCTTCTTTCTCACTTAGAAATCTTGTCTGGCATGATATAAAGGAATTCTGTATTTCTGTAAGATTTAGAGATATGCAGCAGTGCTTTTCCTGGTAAATCTGATGGTTTTGCAATGACAACGAGCAAGCACAGTTGTGAGTGAAGGCCTGGCATAGCTGGCTCCATGCGCACAGTAGGTTTGATGTTTCCTCAAAGAGTGCAGCTGAGTGGGCGCAGTATGATGGCACTGCCCAGAAATTCCAGGTTCATTCTGCAGGTCCAACATGGAAGACTTTTATTGTGCACACTGATTCTATGCTGACAGTGCGTAGCCCCAATTGAAACCTGAATAACAGCAATACATGTAAGATCAGAGTTTCATCTAGCTCTGCACCTTGTCTCCAATAGTGATCACCAAGTGAGTGTCCTGAGAAGATTATAAGGACCCTCTAGAGATCCTCCCCAAAATATTTTTTGAGTAGCTAGTGATCAGTTATTCCAGGGCTTCCTAAACTAGATGCTGTGGTTTTGTATTGAATAGTCCTTGGTGTCCTTTTCTTCCATGAATTTATCAAATTCTTTTTTGAATTCAGGTACATTTTTAGCATCCACAATGTCCTGTCGCAAGTTCTACTGGTTAATTACGTGATGAGTGTAGACATAGTTCCTTTTGTTCACCTGGAGGCTGGCACCTTCTGGTTTCATTTGATATCTTCCAGATTTTATATTGAAAGAAACAGTTATTTCCTATTCACCTTGTCCAGGCCACTCCTGATTTTATTGATCTCTAGCATATGTCTTCTTAGTGCTTTTCACAACAAAAACCTTCATCTATTTTATTGTTCTTCATCCTGTAACATATCTTTACCATACTTGCTGCACTTATCTGTATCTTTTACAGTACTTCTATATCTATCTGAAGATGGGTATGTAACTATAAACACTGTTGAGGATGTGGATGTGTCATGCATTTATACCACAGAAAAATTACATTTTATGTTCTTGATTCCTTTTGTAGTGATTTCTAGCATTGTTTGCCTCCATTTTACATTCCTCCACAGTGAATTTTTGTTGCCTAGTCATTACATGGTAGAAGGTTCTTCTGTGAGTCTGCAGTCAGTCTATATCATTCTGACTAATTCAGTGTCATCAGCAAACTTTTTCGTCTCTTTTCAACACTGTTTTCTGGTCACTTGTGATCTGTGTTGAGCAATGCAGCCTTCAGCACAGAGCCATGTGGAACTCCATGTGTGATCTCTTTCTACTGTGAAAGGCAACTATTAGTTCCTCTCCCTTATTCCTATCTCCCGAACATTTCTTCATGTCCGACTACCTTCCTCAAGAGCCTCAAGGGAGGCAACTTTCTGAGTGCCTTCTGGAAATCCAGGCAGATGGTATCAAACAGATCTGTGTTGCCAACATGTTTTATTGACTCTGTCAGAGGACTTGGGGAGATTAGCGAAGCACGACTTCCCTTTACAAAAGCCATGTTGACTCTTCATTGTACCATATTTATCCTGATGTCTGCTAATGCTGTTCTTTATTATTGTTTCTTCTGGTTTAACCAGTACAAGTTATTAGTTCAGAGTATTGAAGATCTGCCCGGAGTCCTGCTTAAAGACTGATATCAGGATAATAAGCACTAAGTTGAGCAATGGCTTCTCCAAGCTGTCTTTGATGGGAGATGTTTTAAATGGAGATACAAGTAGGCAGCTGGAGCTCTTCCCCTTTAAAGTACACGCAGGAGACAGCTCCAAGATGTTGTGTCCATGCCATGGCAGGGGTTGAGCAGTGCTGCTGGGATTGCCGCATTTGAGAAGCCTCTTAATAAAATCCTGGTGGATTGGTAACCAGGCGTACTCAGGCTCTGCAGACCTCCTCAGCAAACAAGGGAATTCCCACTGAGACATTGCTCTCTTGTGTGGATCTCCATTTCTGCAAGCAATCTAGAAGACGACCATTCAGGTTTCACTCAGAATGAAACACGGCTAAAAAAAAAACCCTCAGGCAGCATCTAGATTTGAGCTTAACCACAGATCAGGCTTTTCAGGATGTGCAAATTTTGCTGAGCATATTAGAAGATTGTTAATTTGGTTCTACTAGTTTTACAATACTGTGACTGTTGATTTCACTGACTTTGTATAATGGAAGTAAAGGCTAAAGTGAAAAGCAGACTTAAACCATGAGTACAGCTAATTTCGTGAGCATTCTGCTTTAGTAGTTGCGTGTGGACCTGAGAGTAGTTTGGTTTTCTCTATTTTTATATTTTGTATTCAAAGCATTCAGCCATGATATTACCTACTCATTGACTTTGCCAGATAGATTATGGGAAAAAAAGTGGTTTATTATGTTACAGGCTCTTGGGTTCTGGGTTGTTTGGGAGAAAAATAACGTACTCCAAAGAGATTCTAATGGATTCTGCAGGCATTTCCAATAAGACTGTATGTATGTATAGCAGATTTGATCTATTAAATGCTTGTCAATTATGTGTCTTATGCTGGGAGACTTCCTGGCCACTTCTTCAGCAGATTCATCCTTCCAACACATGGACACCATAGTCATTTGTAAAAAAATATCAACAGTCCAGGCAGTGTGTCTGTCACAGAGCACATGCTGTAACTTCAATAAGCATTAATGGAATAGATTTGCCTCTGGGTTTGGGGGGATTTTTTTGTGCATTGCTTGTGATCATTACTATCATAAATTAGAAGTACTCAAATGTGTTCTCCATCATGCACACTTTCAAATTGGCTTTGTTGTTTCTTTGGCATATGACAAGATGATGTCTGTAATGAAAGGCACAACTTTTCTTTCCTGCTCTGCCCATATGCTTACACTGTCTTTCTCTTTCTTGATATTAATAATTTCCATCCAGTTACATTCTTTCCAACATAGTGCTTTGAAAATGCTTAGTATGTGCTACAATACTCAATGATGATTTTTATCTTGCTTATTTAGTGTGTGAAATTACATCAATAGAGGAGGGAAAGCCATTATCAATTTGGAAACACAAAGTCCCCGGACAGTATAACCATCCAGATGGCAGTGAGTGTGAATTTTGCATTTTGATTGAGATGGTTAATATTGATGTGAAAACAACAAAAAACCCCTCATGTTGGCAGAAAATTGCCTACTGACTATGCATCTGGCATTGTAGCAGGTACATAATTTATTCCAAGTACGGGAAACATGTTGCACTTAGAAAACATCATCAAGTATAAGAGTTTCTGACTCTAATCAAGTAGATTTTCTTTTGTGATGAATGGAAATCAAGGTGTTCCCTACTTATTGAAAGTATAAACTGGTACAACAACCACTAAGGAAAAAACAGTGAATCATTTTAAGGTTAAATAATTTAACATATATACAATCAATACTGCAACTGACTTAGGTTAATGCCGAAGTCTTAGCACTTTCAAGAGTGCATGCTCAAAAATGATAGCTAAATGCATGTGCAAAATAGTTATATGACTGATTTATTGAAGAAATTACTGCATTTTTGTACATAAGAGCTGAATAAAAGGAGGAAAAGAGATCATTTTAAAACAGCCTCGTTTTACCTTTCTTCAGTGAGTGATGCTGAAATGTAACAGCTGCATTGTATTCTACCTTCTTTCTTTGTGCAAATTTCCTTTTATCACAACTGAATCATTTTTTTCTTCCTCTTTCTATTTTAGTTCATAAATTTATAGATTTTACCATCCACTTCAGTTTGCTATGAAACTAAGAAGCCCAAAGCCTGTACCATGAAAATGGAACAGTATTTAACTACTGAACATTGCATGCTAATAGTTTTGATTCTCTAGATTCTTTTGTTCCATCAAATTTAATTCAATAAGTGTCAAAGCAGACAGAAATCAGCTTTTTAAAAAGACTATTCCATCATAATCGTATAGTTAGAGAAGCCAAAACTGTATGCCAACATTTTGTAAAATGATCACATATTTTAGTATCTAGGTACAATGCTGATATTTTTTTCTTAACAAAACAAAAAAACAAAGAAAAGGAGGTAAATCTAACCTTAATAAACAGTCAGGCAATGCCTATCAATGACTAGTTATGGTAAGGAATTGGAAGGTAAATATGAAACTGTCTAAAGCAAAGAGTGAGCTGTCCTTGCAAGATGATCTTCTGGGTTGCTACTTGCAAGCAGAATTTCTCAGAATTCAGTCTTGGGCACAGTATCATTCAATGGTCCTATTCATCGCCGTCATTAATGATAAAAAATAAGAGCATACTAATGAAAATTTTGGTGGCAGAAGGCTAAAATGTGTCAAGAAGGAAGAAAGGCAATACTTGAAGATATGAGGACTAGGAACAGGGTGGAAGTTAGAGTGAACTCCATTGCACTGGAGGGCAGTTCCTCTACAGGCCTTTGTCACAGCGTCTGTGACAGCGTCTGTGTTTTCAATAATCTGGAACTTGTCACATATCTAATCTTTCTTATCCAGGAAAGATTGATTCAGCTTAAAGAGTTAATTTGATTCCCCAGCTGGAGAAGACCTCTTAGAAATGATTAGAGGTTTATGGCATAATAAGACAGCAAAAGTGTAGCTTCTCTAATATAGTAAGACAAAGATGATTGTGATGAAGAGATATTTTGCACAGGAAAAAATATCCTTGAAAAACTGAGGTTGGAAATGAGAAAAACCTCCCAATATTATAGCAGTGAGGTTTTGGAACAGTCTTCTTATGTGGCCAGCAGAGGCAAACAATATGATGTTTTTGGAGATGAAGCTTGGCAGTGTTATTAATAGGATTATATCCAGGTTTACATGTGATGGCAGGAGCTTGAACTTGGTGACTTTTGCTACTCCTTTCCAGTTCTTACCCTATGTTCATCTATTCCTAAAATTAGGGGACAGTTGCGCCCACAGATTTCAGCTATATGTGAGGCTCTTATGACTTTTTTGCTCCGTCACTAATAGTTGGTCATGCTCTAAATGCATCGTAGGGCATCTGGCATATCTGATGGAGATGGTGAAGTAACAAAGGCTAAGTGAAATGCCACATTTTTTCTCTCTTTTCATTAAGAACATGATATGCATCAAATGACAATATTTGGAACAGTACTGCAAATAGATTTCTGCAGAAGGGAAACTTCACTAATCGTTTGTTTATAATGTGTATTTCTTGTGTCACCCAAATAATTCAGAAGAATTCCTCCTTTTCTGAAAGACTTTCCTTAAGGAACCAAGGACTGCAGGGGAACTTCCAGGTGAACTCCACATGATGGTCTCGAAGGCACTAGCATTAGACAATTCTCTTACAGAAGAAAAGCCCATCCTCGTCACTCTGCAAAGGCTGCTTGAGAATTCCTTACCCTTCTCTGAGTAAGATGCCTAATCATCTCTAGATTTCACAATCTGTATTTATTTATTCTTATGACAATGTTGTCTTTTAGCTTAAATAGAACTTCTTTCCCCTTGTGTGTTTTAATCCTTTGATATATTTATAGAGTAGTCATGTTCCTTTTCAACCTTCATCTCTAAGTCCTCATTATTCTCCGGAAAGAAAGACTTTCCATTCCCCTTTTAATCCTAGTAGCCCCTCTGGATGTGACTGCAATCTCATTTCAGACATTTTGATAAAGCAACAGTAAAACTCACTTTATTTGGATTTTTTTTCTATCAGGTCTTGGAAAATTCAAGCTGAAAAATGAGTTTACAGAGAGAATTGGCTTTCCTACCTCTATTCAACCTGTTTATTTTTAGCTGAGTATTACTGAATATGGAAGCAGTCCAGTTTACATCCTGGTTTGATTTCCTGTTTACATGAGCCAGTCTGGTGTCACCATCGTATTTCTGGACCACTCTGGAAGCCTGTGTGCAGCCTTCCTTCCACCTCTGAGGAGAGCTGCCCTACACAATAGAACTATTGTTGTGCTCTCGATAAAGAAATACGAATATTGTTGAACACAGTATATGTTGGGTTTATGTCATTTTGTTAAATGTGCACAAAGTGTTATATGCCAGACATAAGAGCAAACCTCTCACTGAAATGTGGGAGAAAGCTCACATGAGAGTAAAGTCAGAACTGTACCCATATTTGTTTGAAGTTGATATAAAACCAGACCTGGTCACATATAGGGTGGCTCCCTGTAGTACAGTTTTCATGGGCTTGAGGGGGAGGGGTGCCTTTAGTTTTCTTCTTTTTTTTTTTTTCTTTTCTTTCCCCTTTCCTTTTCCGTCTGGTTTTGTTTCCCAAACTATAAAGCTCACTATTTCCCTTAAGAGATTATTAAATTATTTTATTTATTTATTTATTTATTTTTAAATCTACAAAATAGTCAAGAATCTGAACTGGCCATTACTACTACACATTTCGCAGGAGGAACTCTTAGGGAGCTCAGTTTCACCAGCATATCTAATGCATCAGTAGCAGCAGTCTCAGTCCTTGTTATTATTATTTTAATAGGATTTTGAGAATAAAATGGAATAGTGTGTGCATCCAGAGAATGCTAATGCCAGGTAGAAGAGCAGTGTTTAATCATTTTGGCTCAGATTTTGTTTCATCTTTTTTAGTTTTATTTTCAGTAAAGATGGGGTTTGGAGAAGTGGAAATATTTTAATTTGTATTGATTAATGCAAAACTAGAGATAAACATTAGCCTGAGGTTTGTTTGAGGATAATACAAATATTGCTACACTAATGGATAAGAACCTTGTAATAGAACTGATAACAGACAAACAGATTAATTCTTTTGTTCTTGAGGCTGATATACACAAAACCTAAACACAATAAATGATGCAAAGCTCATTCAGTTTTTACACATCGTTTGGATTCATTGGTGCAAGACATTAGTACTAAGATGTTATTTTTTAAGGGATACTGCAAACTTAATTTTTGTTCGATTACCCATTTTCAAAATCAAATTTTGCATGAGTGCCTCCCATTAAAAAAAACCCATATTCTTCCCTTGTGTCTTTTAAACATGCTGATTTTTTTTTTTTTTTAATGATGCTTTTCCTGATACTTGCAGGCAAAGATTTGAGAGCACAAATACCTAACATGCCCTGTGCACAGGCTTACCTTCTGCTGCTGGTATTTCCATTTCAGATGTGCTGCGGCCGTGCCTGGGGAATACCCTTGACGAAAGCTTTGTCACAAGGAGGCAAATGAGGTTCCCCCAGAGCAGCGCACCGTAGTGCTGCAGCTGGCTGCTGGCCGGCAGCAAACCAGACCTGTGTCATGATGTGTCAAACGTATGGCCTAGTCACAAGAAAGAAATATCCCCGCTTCAGAAATCCTACCTCCAATTTTCATAAGGTCAAAAAGTACAGATGGAAAATGGCTCCCGATTTTCCCGATCTTATGTCCAACGGTGCAAAGCAGGTGTCCTACTGAAATCAGTGTTCCTACGTTAAGAGTGACATGTATAAATTACAGTCATTAGGCCGCTCGGTGATTTACAATGGAACTGTCAAAAAGTAGCTATCAAAAGGACACACAGCAATATGTTTGGGACCCACATGCTATTTATCTTAATACTGTCAGCATCTTGCAGAAAAATATTCATTGTATTCAGAAAAAAACCCACTCTTTTTACATTCACAAAAATTAAACAAAATACCTCAGTCAACAGAGTATACCTTTAATTATATGACAAATTTTAAAAGTTAAGCAGAAAATTTTTAGGTCTGAACAGTATTTCCCAGCTGTTTTATTTTTAGAACTGGTTGTGGTAGAGGATTGTGTTGATGATCACGATGCACATACTTATTTTTGTTTCAGTTGTACTTTAGCAATACCTAAAAACCACTTTAAACCTGAATGCTGCTACAGTAAGTACAGCAGCAAGAACAAAGTTTCTTCTATGTATGGAAACTCTGTGCCTATGGGGTGTGTGTGTATGTTACAGTTAGAGAGGAATCCAAATTATGCATAGATTATGAAATGCAGTAATTACGATCTAAAATATTTATTAGCTGTGGAAGAAATGTCACATTGAAAGTGTTTTAGCAATATTGTGTGATGAATACTAGAAGAGTCAAAGAAGTAAAGATGGGAAGTAAATAAACAAAAACTAAGCAAGCCAGGTAAAATTAAATTGCAGTAGTATTATTTTCAGTGGTAGTTATAGAAGAGGAGCCTGTCGTTGCCTGACTGAGAGAATAGAGGCAAATGTCAAGAAATTCAGCAGTCACATGGCACTTAATTAGTATGAATGGAACATATACAGACACTGATCAGGTCTTTATGACTCATTTAAAATGAGATTAGTTTCGGGTTTAAATCAGAAATTCAATTTATTTGTTGCATGCAAAGGATACAATGCATCTTCTTCAGATTCATTGTCCTCAATGTTCTTTGTTTTCAAACTGAGTATTTTGAGAATCCCTGAGGATTCCTCCTTGTTAGTTTGTTACTTATAATCTAAGTGGTCAAATTGTAACTGAGGATCTGCCAGAAAACCCAATATGATTATTTTTATCCTCTTTGGAAACAAAAGTGACTAAAAACCAAAATGTTTCGAGGGTCAGAGTATACAAAAAGTACTTGCTGCTAATATTCCTCAATGTTTCATTTAACTATTTTCAACCAGCATGAAACATTTTGACATTTGTGGAGAGACACACTGCATTTCAGTTTGTTAGATCAAAGGCAAATGTTTCATTTGGACTTGGTTTTTATGTGTACCCTTGAGCTGTTCAACAGCTTCCTGGCATTTATGCTCCATGCTCCAGTTCTTTCATGTACTGGGTCGCTGTCCCAAATTGTACTGTCTTCAATGGTAAAGGCATTTCTGCATCTGTAAGTATAACAGTGCATTGTTTTTGTTGGAAAGCAGAAAAACTTTGGCAAAATTGTTTCCTGTGGAAAATTCAACTTTTACAGAAGCAGCATTTTCCATTGAAACACCACATTTTTAGAAAACTTCCAACCAACTGCACTTAAAATGTAATTCAGGAGTGTTATTTTAAAATCTATGAATGCTAACACCTTTTTTTTAAAAAAAAATCCTAAATGATCTAGATTACAAAAACTTTTCAGACTCTCAGTATAGATAAAATTAATTTGGGTTTCACGTACAGGATATATCGATCATAATTTAATTATAATTACAGTAATATGTAAATAATTACACACCACTGTAATGAATATGTTACTCCAAATTGGTAGTTAAAATCTAAGAGTTTGTAGATTATTGCAAAGAGGAGGAGAAATTGGTGATCAAGTGAGCTATCATTGTAAGGTAGTCACACCAAATGACAAGGAACACACAAAGTGTTGTTTTGCTCGACAAAGGAGGAATCAAACCATAGGAGATGATGCCCTTACTCAGAGCTGTAGGGTTCCTTCAGTCTTCCCTCCCACCCCAGTTCTTTGATGTCTTTCTGGAACACAGTTTTGGGTAGATATGCATTGGGTTTTGAACATGGCTCCAAGCCACACAGACATTGCAGCCAAACAGCTTTGAGGTGAGCCTGTTCGCCATCTCAGTCGTCAGGGAAACCTCTGAAGCTTGGCAAACTGGGACGCCTGGTACACACACCCACTGACTGGGCATGGTATGCATGCTGGGAGACACATTTACCAGTTAACTCATGCTTACCTTGTGGGAACATGAGAAGACACCTTTGAACAGAAAAAAACCTGTCTTCCCTCCCTGCAGCAGCTGGAGCAGTGCACAGCAAGGCAAAATGAGATTAATAGCAGAGAAGCTGCAGATGATCTACTTGCTTTTCTCCAAGGACCATACTTGTATGGATTGTTAAGACACAACCACGATTTTTTTCTATAGATTTTGGTTGCAACTTCCTGTTCTATCTATAGGGTGAGTAATTCGCCTTGTGTCTGTCTTTTTCCGCCTCTCTCCTACAACTACACAAATACACACTCATGCACACATGCTAGATTGGTCAGATGTCTGGGTTTAACCCAGACAGTTTGAGTTTCAGATCAAAAGTCTCGGTTAAAGCACTGCTTTTGCTGCTGAAAGTTTAGGTATCTGTGTTCAGAGCACAGAGATGAGGCAGCCTCGTGCAACATTTGCAAGGCTGTGGGAGATAAAAATGGTGCTATTGGGTTTGTGCTCTGGGCTGTCTGGCAGCTCTCACAGGTACACATGCATATGCAAACAATGATAGGTTCAGTTCTCCACCCAGCTATTTCTAATGTCTTTGTTTCCTATGTCCCTTTACTTTGGCTAGCGACACATGCCTAGTTTGGGGGACTTTTTTTTTTTTTCTTCCGAGGTTGTACATCCATCTTACCAGTTAACCCAAATGAAAGGTCACTGTTACACTTGCTGGTCTACAACAGTTTATTACAACACAGTGATCGATTCTGAACCAGGCCAGACTGATAGCTGGGGTCCTTTCAATGTGAGGCAATGACGACATGAGATTCAAATGCAATAAATCATCATTTTTCCTTCTCTCCTAATCAAGTGCTCTGTACCTCTATCATGTGAATAAATGAGCAGAGTGAAGAAAACCATACCTCATTCAAGATTTCATCAGTTGGTTGCCTAGTCCAAAGTATCACTTTTCTAAATTTACATGCCATCTGGCACCAGGAGCAGGTTTGCCAGGGCAACTGCTGAGCAAACTAAGCAACTTACCCGAAGCAGACGGAAATCAAGCAAGGTGGCATGAAAAGATTACACGATGATCCAAGTCACAGCTATCCTTGGTGATCTCTGTGTCCTTTTTCTCTATCTATGTATCTATCAATCTATCTACCGATCTTGTTTCTGTGTTTCCCCTCTAACGCTCCTTTTTGGTAGGGGATAAAGAGGAGACTTGGAAAAGGAAAAGGAAAAGACAGGGATTCGAGCAAGAAGAGCAGGCACCTTTGGGGCTCTTCAGGGCTGATTGCTTAGCTTACTTATGGAGATTGGTGCAAAGGACACGGAGAGACTGAGCTCTGACAGCTGATGTGCTTATGTGGGGCACTTAGGCTTCAATACTCATGTGCAATGGGAGTTTTTTGAGCCTCGCTACCTCAGCACAGAGGAACTGATGCCCTTTCCCAGATCCTTGATGTGTCTTTATGTCTGCTGTACATTAGGCTCCACAAACATCAACTGCTAAAAAATAACTCTTTTATAAGAGGCTGAAGTCTGCAGCAAATCACGTGAGAATGCTAACCCTCTCAATTTTCCAACCTGCCCCTCCACCAGAGATGACTGCTTCTGCAGCAGATGCAGGAGAAGCAAACACGTGTCCACGCACCAGCAGCTACAGTTCAGGGTCCTATGTCGCAGCTCAGAACTTGCCTTCACTAGGAAGATGATGAGTTGATGGGCACTGAATTGGGCTGAGGGTGGTAACATGCCATAGTGCTAATTCTGGTGCAGAGGTGGTAATCTCTAGCAGTGATCTAAACCAGTAATATCTTACACCACCACAGGAAGACCAAGCTTTTATGTAGGTTTGTTTTGGTAGCAAAGCCAGCTTAATTGAACCATCTGTGAAGAAAAAACACAAGTTTTATATGGACTTATATTGCAGCTGAATCAGTTCCCTGAGCTGGTTCAATGTATTGCCCGATAAGCAGTTGTGCTGGTGCGACTGCAAGTGCAACATATTACAGAGGGTGGGAAAGAGTAGGAGAAAATGTGCAATTTGGTAGGAGTGCCTTAACCAGGTTATGCTTCTCAGCATGGACCTTCCTCATTACTTTGTGTGACAAAGTTTTATTGGATCAACTCCAACTTCACCAATAAAATTATACTTTAAAAGACTTTACTTAGTATATTTATTCTACTATAAAGCTATACATACACACACCTCTGAAATTATTTTGCTTTGCTGAAGCAGAAGTTATAAATGTAATCAGGACACCAAACATGACAATGTTTATTTTTTCACATAAAAAAACCGCAGAAATAGCACTCTCTTTATTGTTCTGGTTCATCACATTCTGACATCGCCAAAACATCCAACATCAGGTATGAAAGAAATTTAAAAATATTTTCTGGCAGGAAGGCCCGAGGTGCCTGAAGACATCCCCGCTGCAGTACCGAGGGGTGGCGGGACCCTCTTCCTGTCAGGACGTGTAGAACCAGCCCTGCACCGGACTCATTGCAGCGTCACTTACTGCCACCGACACCCAACCTACAGCCCCTTACCGACACCGACGGGCAGCACTTCTGCCTTTCATCTTGGCGTGCGGACATAATAGATATAGATATATATATATATGTGACAGGAGTCCGCGCCCGGCCTGTCACCTGCCCCGGCCCGCCCGGCGCCCCGGCCCGCCATCTTCCCGCCGCCCGGTGTTTACCACAGCGGCGCCGCCCGCGGCCCTGCCCCGCGGGGAGCCCTTCGCCCCGCTTCGGTCACCGCCACCGCAGGGACCCCTCGGGCGCTTTCCACGGCTTCGTGCTTTCCACGGCTTCGTGCTTTCCACGCGAGGAGGAAACCCTTTTCAGTTTCAGTGGGACGCTTCGTGAGGAGGCGACAATCCTCAGCCCTGCAGCCCTCCCCCGCTGCGGGACGCCGAGCGCGGGGGACGGGGCGCTAACGCGACTACAGGTCCCGGCATGCCGCAGCGCCGGCCGCTGCCTCCCGGCCCCGGAGCTGTAGGCACCCACCGCCGCCCTATTGTACTCCAGCCAGAGGAAACCGCACTTTGCTCCGCTCAGCCTTCCCCCCCCCCCCGCCTTCTGAGTGGTCCCTTCCAAGGCTCCATTCGGCGGCATTCGGAAGGTCCCATCCGTGGGAAACGGGAGGAGCTAGTCGAGCGAGGCGAGACGAAAAGCGCAGTAGAGTTCTCCCTCGAGGCTGGGCTAGCCGGTGATTAGCGTGCGCGGTCACCAGTAGAACGAGGCGGCCGTCAGAGGAGCCAATGGGCACGAAGCGGAGGCGGGCCGGTTCCCGCGGAGGGGCGGGCGTAGGAAACGCCGGAGGAGCGGGAGCCGCGCCTGCGCGGGGGGGACTTCGTCGTGTCCCTGTGTCGGCGGCTTCCAGGGAGGGTCGGGTGGAGGGAGGGGAGGATGGAGCGGGCGGCCGAGCGGCTGTGAGCGGGGTGGAGAGCCGCGCTGCGCCAGCAGGCCGCGGAGCAGGCCTGGGGGGTGGGAGAGGCGAAGCGAGGCGAGGCGAGGTGAGGCAGGGAAGTCAGCCGGGTGACGGGCTCGTGCGGCGGAGGGGGCTCGAGGCAGAGAGCGGGCGGGCGGCCGGGGTTGGGGCTCCCGCTCCGCAGGGCGGCCGGCGGGGCAGGATGAGCCAGGAGGAGATCCTGAGGAAATTCATTAAGCGAGTCCAGGCCATGAAGGACACGGACCACAATGGGGAGGACAACTTCGCCAGCGACTTCATGGTGAGGGGCGGCGGCGCGGGGAGGGAGGGGGGGCGGGCAGGGTTCCTGCCTGTCCTCGAGGCGGGTGTGTGTCCGTGTCCGTCCGTCCGTCCCGCCGGGGTGGGGCAAGGTGCTGGGCTGCCCCCGCAGCCCCTTCCTCATCGCCCTGCGAGCAAGGGGGCGTCGGGGGAAGCATCGTTTCCCTCTGAGTGACCTGCTATTGTGTAGCCCCGAAGCTCGGCCGGCTCCCCCGTGCCCCCCACCACTCTTTGAGCTCGGTAAGAGGGGAGGAAGGTGGCCGCTTTAATTTACCCTTCTTCCTGCCCCCACCCCCCCGGGAAGGTTTGTCACCGCGGCCCCCTGCCCCGGCCCTTCTCTGCTCCCGAGGAGACGGTAGATGATCGGCAGTTGCAAAATTAACAGGGAGCCTGCCCTCCCCCCCTTCCTTCCCTGAGCAGATAAAGGGGACAGAGGCGGCTCGGGGAGGGTTGGTTGCTCTTCCTCTCCCTTACAGCCCCTTTTCTTGCGGGGCTGCAATGTATAATGTCATCTGGGGATAATCGGGTATGCTTTCCCCCCCTTTATCTGCCCCTGAAGCCGCCTGCTTGAGATTTCTCTTCTTTCCGAGGAGATGTGTTAAATGTCTGAATAGTCCTTGGAGGAATATTCATCTTCCCTTCCCTAACATCTCCTTTCGCTCCCCATCCCCCATCGCAGCCCTGCCTGTATCCCTCATCCTTTCTTCCTTTCAGATCAGTTCACCGTCAGCCTTTGGTTAACGTGTGCGCTCGGGGGAAGAATTTATTGGAGAATTAGCTCTTTTCCTGGTTTATTTTAGCTGTTTAATCGGGCTGTTAAAATGTTTGAGGAGATTTATCTTTTGAATAGACAGTCTGAGCTGTGAACAACAATTTCGACTGGGCAGATGTCACTGGCACTTTTCAATATTGTTTAAACACTTAATATCAAAATACAATTTGGCCCACAGAAGAGCTGAAGAGGAGCGGGTTAGCAACCTCCGTATACGCTGATCTTTGCAGCTTGTTTTATTATCTGGCTCTATTTGGGAATAAAGCAACATTATTAGTCCTTTAAGCTGTCAGTCTTTGCTAGTGGTCTGGGAACAAAAAAAAAAAAAAGACCCTCAATGTAAATGTCGTATCAGGGATTGTCTGAAATGTGGGGAGGAGGCTGCGGATGTTGCGCAAGGCAGAGGGGCGTTGGGAGTGCTGGCAGGTCCAGGGGTGGAAGAGGAAGTGGAGTGGACTTTGGGAAGTAACGAGTTCATCCAGGGTGGGGTGGGAGCCCGTGGGAAATCGGCCACGCTCTTTGGGCAGGATTTTGCAAATACTGAAAGTATGCTGCCGAGCGTGTGGGAAAGGAAGAGAGAAATATGTAAAATGAAGAACAGCATTGGAGTGATAGGACATTTCTAAATCTGTTTCACTGAAGAGAACATCTTCACATGAGAATTTAAAGGTTAAATACTTTGACAGAACTGTTTCATTAGGTGATAGTTTTAGTAATATAATTGCTATTAAAGACAAATTGACATCTCGTCTTGTCCTGATGAGTCCGTCTTGTTCACGTAAACTATATGTACTTTACAGAAAGGGTGGCCTAGACTAGTCAAAAATATGGGATTTTTTTAATAGCGTTTATGCTAATACTTTGAACTAGATCTCCTAACCCACTTCTACCATTTCATATCTGATAAATAGCCTAATGTTTTAGCTTTGTTATAGTCGAATGGTATACAATAGTTTTCTCTTCCTTTCTTCTAAGTAGCAGCACCTCTGTATGCAAAAATAGCTTTTGTTTCAATTTCTCTATTTGACAGCATGTTGTTTCTATAGCTTTCAACTGTATAGTCAGTAAGCTTTCCCATTGCTTTCGTAGAGCAGCAAGGGAAGAGAATGCTGCTAAAAATGGGAAAAATAGGATTGTAGGAACTAACTGGCAAGGCATTTCAGGAGAAAAATGTAATACCTGAAACAACGTTAAATGCTTTGGAAAGAATTGCATTCAAAATGTCTTTTGTCCTCTTAAATATGAAAGTTTGAAATAGAAAGTGTTGATTTTTGCATAATAAATTGTAGGAAACCCAGGAAACTAGGATGCTGATCCTTGGCCTTAATATTCACAATAGTCTCAATATTCACCTCTATGTAGTAAAGCAGATATAGATTAACATGGCAACGAGAATTATAATTACTAATTTTTATTTTTTTTCCCCACTGTGAACATGTTGGGGTATTGGGTATGTGTTTTAATGTGATGGGCTGTGTTTTTTTTGGTTGTTTGGTTTCTGTTTTGTTTTTTTTTTTTTTAAACTGAGCCATGCTTAGATGCTCTTTAAAATGATTCAAAAAGGAGAAGAAGAGAGGTGAAGGGAGTAAAAAGCTTCAGTATTCTGTTTTCTTTAAGACTTAGTAGAGAGTTTTCGGGGCGGGGGGAATAGAGGAAGTTGTATTTTCTCATTTAAGTGCAGGATGTACTGTTGCTGCTAAGCAGTGGCAAATTTGTGGAATAGGAATTGCTGTTACTCATCGTTTCATTTCCAAGTCAAGATGGAATCTAAAATAGGAATGGAATAGTGGATGAATGCAATTGAAAACAATTCTTTATTTTCACATCTGTATTGCCTTTGAATGTGTTGAGTAATAGGCTTACAGAATTATATTTAGGCCAGAGCGAATGAGCTAAAAGTACTTGATAGGTGCCAGGGACCGCTGAAGGTGAGAGCAGAGAAGCTAGAGTTACGTGAAAGTAGACTGATAAGTCTGACTGAATGTTACTGAAAGTCCATAGTGTAGATGACTAAGACTGTTATTTAATAATGCCATTGACATACCTGAAAACGTGTTCCACTTGGAAGGTGGAAAGTTGATTATTTCCCCTCCCTCCCCTGCTTACAAGATAAATTGTGTGATCTGGGCACCAACAGAAAGTTTGTTACTGGAAATCAAATGTATTTACTTTTAAGTAGTTTGCACTAGAAAGTAAGCCGGACTTATTAGTAGATCACTTCAGTACTATGGGTATGCACAATTAGGTTTAAATGACGTGGATAGTTTGGAAACAGTATAGGCTTGTCTGTGTGTTTTGCCAATAAGCATGTATCTGTGGATATAGGGGAAAGTGGGCTTTTTCCTAAAATAATGTAGGTTAGGATTTTGCTGGTATGGTTACAATACATCCAAGAGTATGCTTTTTCCTTGTTTTCTGCTGACACTGCTAATTGGGCAAAAGGAAGGTAAGTATAGATTGCTTCCTCTTGGTGTTTCATGTTGTATGAATACAACCAGCATGGTCAAGATACTGATTTTCTATAATGAACATGTGTCTTACGTCAGACAAGGGTTGGAAGTCAAAGCTCCATATGGAGGCAAAGAAAACAGTTTTTCTAGATTTTAGAAAGACCTCAATAAATATTTTTTGCTGTTTTTTCATTTAATTTATGCACAGCTAACACATTTTTGTTTTCTTATGCAGTAGTCTTGACAAAAGCATTCTGATACTCTCTGATGTAGATTCCCATTGTTATAGGAGAACTGAAATACGAATGGTGTAAAGCTTTACCTTAAAAAAATCAGATGTTATGTCTCAAATGTTTTATGGTATATGACAATCTTGCTTAATCTTTTGAGTTATATCTCTGGCTAATCTGTTGTCATGGAACACAGAGAATGGCTGAAAGTGTTTGTGGTTTTTGCAATAGACACTGTGTAGGGGACCCTCAGCTATTGTTTGAAGGTAGTGGCATCAAAATGTTCCTATCTTAGACGTCAGTTGAAATAATTCTGATTTTTAACAACTTAGTAAGGAGTTACTAGGTACTTACATCTGGTCTCAGATCTCTATAACTTTCATTCAGGAGGGCACTGGTAACTAGCTCAAAGAACTAAATATTGTGTATCTGTTCTGTTCAATCCATCTAAGCTGAAACTCTTAGGTTTGGAGATAGTAGAGAACTCAATGTGCTGTTTTCTAAAGTATGGCAGGGGCGTTGAATGGGTCATTGATTTGAAACAGGTAAAAAGGTAGTTTCTATGATTTTAACCTCTTGATGGTTTTATTTTTGAAATTTTTATTTTTGAGTACTTCTACCTCATTGTTCTGTGAAAATCCTTTTTTTTTAAAAAAAAAGGGGAAGTGGAATGTGCTTGACATCTAAGAATAAAAGCTAAGCTGATCATACACAGTGCTATGACATAAAACTTGCCTTCCTTGTAAGGTTTTTGTTTTTTTTTTTTTTCAGGAAAGTGCATCTTTTCTAACATACCTAAGACTATTAAAATTAATTAGCACTCTAGACTATTCTAAATCTCTGATCAAGACTACTAAGATACATAGTGAAAGTGCATGTACTAATGGCAATTGTGACATTGATTTTGTTCTAATTCCTATACATTCTGAAATAATGTTAAAGATATCACAAATGCTATATTCAATCATAGCCTTAGCAATTGGGAAACACCCTTCTTAAAAGCTCATCTCGCTATTAATGTGCATTTGTGCGAACCTTTCTGATTTAAATACCATTAAAGGACCTCTTCAGTATCTGTGAAGATACTTTTCAAATTTATAAGGCAAGCATATAATCTGGGAACTTAGTGAAGAAAGATAATAATGCAGAGAAATATAATACTCTTATTTTTAAGTTTTAAAAAAAGTATAGTCATGATGTTTTCTAGTATTTACTGAATGCGTTTCATGCTTGTAGCACATAATTTGAAACGAACTCTCAACTTATGCTTTATCATATGCATTATAAAATACATACTGTCTTTTCAGGAGAAATAATTTTTATCTGCTCAGGCTAAACTAGAAAAATGACTTTGGTAGAATCAACTAGATGGTAAAATGTTTCTTGAAACTTAAAAAAAAATCAGTGTAAATATAGGTTTGCATGAAATTCTTGTAAATTGGGGGCTTTTGAATGAATATTGACAATTCTGAGCACTTCTCTTCCCTTAAGTGTGATAGAAAAAGTGATTGCCTTGGAGAAAATGACCCGTATGTTGTACATACATGTTATAAGAAGCTCTGCACTTACAGATGTGTTAATATGTCATAGACAACTGTCACTTTAGATATGCTTTGAGCCTTTTTATAATTTCACAATAAAAAAAAAAAGGGTGGTCTGTTACTACTCATCTTTCATATTATGCTTTAATTTGAGTGTTAATGTACTTTTGAAGTTTTATTTCCATTACCTGTATTTCACGTAGATGCTGTTAATTTGATTGGGGACACACACTTCATTGTGAGCAGTGATAGTCATCTAGGTCATTCCTAAACCTTCATTTACATAGACTACATCTGGTTGGAGCAATATGACAGAACAGTAATTTCAGTAAGCCTAACTTCATAGGCTTCTGAAATTTTGTGAAATACTGTTCTTTAAATGTTATACAAAAATACAACTTTCTGGGAACAACCATTCAGTACAAATATTCAGGTTTTTGTCCCCTCTGAGGAAATGAGTGCTGTTCCTGTTGTTTCAAAGATGCCATTCTGAATTTTCATAGGGGCAGCTGAATACAAACACAAAGCTGCTATAGTGACCCTAGGGTATAAGAACTTGCAAACTCTGCCTAAAATTGCAGTAGTTCTTTTGGGCAAATTAACCTAAAATAAGTCAGTTAGGCAATGCTCTGGGTTGTGTCAAATAGCTTGCGTGGTAGTAAGTTCTGTTTGCTCAGTCTCTAAAGACAGCAAGCAGTGTGTAAGTCTAGTGTTCTTACAGATTAAAGGGTAGTGTACTGATTTTACTGAATATTATAGAATTGTTCAGGAGGAGCAAATGGTAATCTGGCCTTGCCCCTCATGGCATATTACATGCACTCCAAATAATTTAAACATGTCACATACATACTTTGCTTTTATTCTGATCTTAATCCTACAGTGCCTTTTGCTGTATATAGTTATACATATGTACAGATAGATACATATACATAGATAGATACCTGTGGTGGTGTGCTTCCCCCCTCCCCCCCGCCCCAAGCCATAATCACCAGTGGGTTCATGATGGCTGCATCCCTCTTACGCTGGACGACTTTAGGGAATGGATGGCAACACGGTAGCCAAGGGCTGTCTGGAACAGTGACCCAGATGTCTTGCTGGTGTGCAAATATAACCGTAAGTCAATCATCTTACTCTGTAAATAGTGGACAGCCCAGAGCCCATTGAGCTCTCCTGCATGGCAGCGTGCTGCATGCCAGAATCTTGTGAGTAGGGACGCCTCTCAAGGTTGAGAGATTCCTTGCTGCAACAGATTCTTGGTAAGTGACTAATAGCATGCTAAACTTTGAAATCTTAGGTAAGTGACATAAAGAATCAATTGCACATACATAATCCTTTAGACATAAACTCTTGGTCAAGTCTGGCACTAGGACTGGATCCAGCTGCACTTAGACTCCTCTCCGGGAAGAAATTTAGAAAACAAGGGGGTTCTTTCTGAACCTCGTGACTCAACGGGAGGGTCTCCCTGACAGTTTTGTCTGACCTTGTCCTCTGTGCAGTAAATAATCAAGTGTACTTTGCCATAAATCTTGTTAAGCCACTGTCACATTTACTATCAAACTTTGTTAAATCACTGTTTATATCGATAAACATACTGTTGCTTCTCTCTTGTGAGTGAAGTACATGACTCCATCCATGACAATACCTAAATATCTATCTATAGATATGTCTTGTGTGACCGTAGTTCATCAACCCTAGACCCTAATCTATAGTTCTGTAGATCTATGTACATGCAGAGATATATGCATATATCTGGATGTAAGTCTATATACTACTCTGCATATATGTGTGACTGATTGCTATAGCAAGAATTTACCTTAAAACTGCAATAGGTTCAGGGTATTTTTCCTTTATATTATTACATCTAAAGCAAAGTTATGAGCTCTGCAAGCAGGGAAAGGTTAATCTGAATATCTGCTTACCTAATGTGTATCCATTTGTTAACAGTAAGTGCAACAAAAGTCTGAGGCTTTTAAAATTTATCCTAAAGCCATTAACTTGTAATAAAGAGAAATCCCGTTTAAATTTCTTCACTGTTACTATGTAGGATGTGTAGATTGTGTTGTGTACTAATACAGTTGCACTGTAATGTCCTTAGTACATAGGAAATTTTGGCATAGAGAAAATAGTAATGCAGTTGTTAGTGTTGGGAAAAGACAGAACTATGGTAGTATCTTGAGTACACGTTTGTAGAGCTGAAATCAGAAGCTAGATGATGCTTTTCTTCTTTGTCTTATAAAACAGTTTTCATTTAGGGAGAGGCATCAGTGTTAAAGGTCAGATACAGGATTGAGTAAAGCATAAGTTAATTGGGTAGAGCAGAAACTCTTTGTGCCGTTAGGAAGTGTGATGTTTGCATCCTGGTATTTGCATCCTGGGGTTTTCCTCGGGCTGTTGTGCTCTACAATTGCTATGGTTATGCCAGTGCAGGTTCGGATAACAGCTGTGTATATTTGCCCTAAATGAAGCATGGAGATGCATTTCTATGTCTGTTAATGAGTATGTGAATGTTGCAAAGAGATTTAGCTCTTTGTTTTCCTGCTTCATGTGGTAAAAAAAACCTTGCCAATATAAACTTACTTATGAATTATTTGTTCAAAGTTGAACAGTCTGAATGTATTCATGGAAGGAGAGCACTCTGGTATAGCTGTTGAGTTTTTGATCCAGAACTGGGTGCCTCATAGAGTGGCTGTATTGTTAAGGTACTGTTTTGAATCCCTCTATGTCTTTGAGAAACAAAATTGTGTTCAGACCCAATACCGTTGAAACAGTACAACGATAGTAGCTTTACCAAGGAAGCTGAGAGTGCAATAGCAAGGTAAGGAAAGAATTGTAAGAGTAGAAGAGCTCAGTGAAGTCTGTTAGATGTTAGGACCATCGTTCTGGGTTGGGAACCGTTGTTTAAAGTATCTTTAATTACTGATGTCAGGATGTTACAGTCACTGAGAGGCTTGTGTAGGAAAGTTACAGCTTGTAACTGAAGGCCTTGTTCTTACTACCCTTTTGCCATCAGCTTTAGAATAAAAAAATCTTAAACAACTAAAAAGATGAAGTAGAGAAATAAGTTTCCCAAAAGGTACCAGATAAATAGAGGTATAAATGGATGACCTAGTTTGGTTGACCTAGTTTTTAGTCTTATCTATCCTCCTGCAAACTGATACTTTTAATTTCTTTAAAAGGTAATTTTATTGGTGGTAATCAATTTGTGGGAAGACTTAAAGGCAATATTGCTCTAATGGAAATGTCTTTTGAAAGAAAAGCCTAGAAGAATTGAATTATCAGCTGTAAAAAGTAGCAAGCTGATGTAGCCACTTACTTCAATGAGGGAAAATACCTAGCTATTTTAAGACGACTGAAGCTATGAATGATGTTGCCTCGTGGGCTAGACATGTCATTAGGAACAAAAGCGAATAAAGATACGTGTTTCATTCAGATTTGTAGAAGGAAGCATCACTAATTTTGACGGAAATCCTGCCATGATGCTTCTGACAGTTAATTTTTTTAATTTATTTTACTTCTGAGCTCCATTAGTCCAGGAAAAAGAATTGAACTGCTTTAGCGTTATGAATGTGCCAAGGGCAACTACATTAGTAGACTGAAAGTTCTAAGTGCTGTATGGGTCGGTTGGCTTGTTCAATTTTTAATCTGCTATGATTTGAAGAAATCCTAACACAGCTGTTAAGTGTTCATAAGCATATCCATATAATTTAAGTTCCTTTCACTTTGGAGGAAGAACTATACCCTTATTTTTAATATGTTGGAGAGCAGGTCTTGATTCTTAAACATTGAAATATATTAGTTTTAAGTGTATGATCTTAGCTAGGAGTTTTGGTGTCTAAAGTCATGGGTTGGAAAGCGTCAGTCTCTAACGGGAAATTAAAACCATATTGATTTAAAGAACATATGCATTACTTTCATCTCTTTTATTTAGTTATAATACTGAACTTGTCAATTTTAAACTTTTTTTTAATATTAATTTCCTTTTTATGTAGTCCTGTAAGTTCTGTGTGGCTTTGTTTATTTTTCTAAGGTCAAAGTACAGTGTTCTCTTGAACAACTTTGTATCTTGCTGCATTTGTCTGTTTTGCTGTCTTGTCATTCTTAATGCCGCATGTGGATGACATCTGCTTTTTGTTTTTCGTCTAAAAACACTCAGATACTTTGTACTCTTTACGATCACAGGAAGAACAGCTTCTACGTGGATCAGTGAGATTGAAAGCAGTTCGTTCTTTAGTTCTGGAGAGGTAGTTGACCATCTTTCAGCTGTGGAGCTGGGCTACAGTGGGTACACAGGGCTAAGACTTTTTCTTCTGGACAGCTAATAAAGGACAATCAATGGGAGGCTGAAAAGGTTGTGGTCCACGACTGACGTTGCCTCATCTTCCTGCTTTTACTGAGGTTGAACATTTAGCACCCCGCTATCATTGCTGTCTTTCCTGTCTGCTGTAAGGTGAATATCATGGATGAGGAATCTGCAGCTGTTTAGGCAAGGTTTGAGTTCATGCAGGTTTTGACTGGACTTCAGAGACTGGTAGGCATAATTCCCAGCTACTTACCACATTTGAGAGTTTCAGGGGCTGTTGGTCCAGAATTTTCATATTGTTTTACATAGTTTGGTTATTATTTTTTAATAGATCTTGTCTTTCATTTATGTTAGTATGGCATTATTCCTCTGATAGTCCTTGGAGGACAGCTATCTTTGAACAACTGGCTTCCTAATTCAAAGGATGCTATATGGATTTCCTGTCTTCAAGTGTTCAAGGGACTTGCCAGTGTAGATTATGCATCACGTTGAAATGACTGATTGCTGTGGAAACTGCACAGCTCTTAAGAAGCCTGAGTGGTGTTGCACTGTGTCCTAAATGTTTCACTTTTTTTTTGACTGTTTGACACTCTAATGCATAACCCTTCAGTGGAACAGCATCCTTTTTTTTTGTCCCTCAAGGCACTCAGTTTTCTGGTAGCATATATGGTGCTTATGTATAGCTTCGTACTTAGATTTTTTTTTATTAGTTGTCCAGTATTTGCATGATCTTACTGTACAAAACTGAATTAATTAACATGAAAAGCAGAACAAACAAACAAAAACTAGTGATATGAATAGTGCACTGCACTTAGACTGTGGATAGGTTGGGTTTGTAAGTTGATGACTAGCTGCTCTGTGAGTGAGTAAAATTGATCATGGGGATGCCTCAGTGGTAAATGTATAATGTCCTGCATTTTTGCAGTGCAGAGCCTTTTTTTTTTTTACTGCTTTTCCACATGTAGAAAATAAGTCTTAATTCTTCCTTTATTTTCAACTTGAATCTTTTCCTTCCTGCATAGGAAGCAGGATTACTACTGGAAGCTATGCTTTCATTATTAGTTACTCCCTTATGTATATTCTGATAATTTTAGCAAATAGGTAATTGTTAATTGAAAAGAATACAGCTGTCCAGTAGGAGTACTCAAGGGAATCATTTAGCTCAAAATAAAGCTGGAAAATGAAACAGTATTCTGGAGGGAAGGCTGTATGTAGGTTAGTTTAACTCAAAAAACCTCAGAATTCCGGCAGAAATGAATTAATTATAAATTGCCTATAGGGCAGCACCCCTATTGCACGAAGTGTTAAAGGAAGGAAATAATCTCTTAGATACTGTGAGTCTCCCCAGATGGCTCTAAGCATTTGACAGTTTCTTCTAAGACTTCCATTTTTAGTCGTATAGGTGGTTACACAAAACCTTGTTGATTTTTATTATGATGAAATTAAAATGTAAAACTAATTTTAACTCATTTCCTGTGAGGTTGCATAAACGTAATGGTGTGTAAATGTTAATGGCCATATAGGGAACTATATGTAAATGTTAATGGAGAAAAATGACGATTTTAGGCAGGTAGAAGGATCTTTGAAAGTACTTCAGACACTTACGGGAATTTATCTGAGTAAAGAAATGCATTGTTTTATACATACTTTATTTTTCTTTTATTTCTGCTTCATGAAGAGTAGGCCCAGAAGGGAGATATGCAACTAACTTTGTTTCCTTTAACAGCTTTTTGCTATAAAACTGGAACACAGAAGCTTTGCACTTAAAGCTTTGAACACAAGTCTGTTTTTCAGACTGAATGTTCTGAAGTGAGTTGCCATTAAGCTGAATATTAAGCCATATAGTCGCTCACAAATCAGTCACAACCTTCTATATTTTCCTTATAAACAGAAGAACTTTTCCAAAGGCTATTCCATAGAACTGCTATGGGAATTGCCCTGATACTCTGTAGTAACATTGCTCTAGGTGCTGCTTAAACTGGTGCCAGATGTTTTCTTAATATTTTGATTAAGATGATAAAATTTGAGCTTTCTATTTTTTTTTTTGTTACCGTGAAAATGCAGCCTGCAAGTTGTTTAGGATATCAACTTCCTATTTTTGTTCTTCTGAAAAGAACAGGTAGAAACTTGAATACATGAAACTGGCAGAGAGAAGCCTAGTTGTATTTCTTACAAATCACAGAAATCTGTAGCCTTTTAAGAAGTTATTTAAATCGAGAGACCAATAACACTGAAAAAATGTGTTTCCTAAAGTCAGCAAGCTGTTGCCATAAACCGTGATTTCCTAAAGGGAAGTAATATTTACTGCTAAAATGCTAGCTAGTCCCATAACTAATTCTAATACCGAATAGCCTGAATGAGAGCTTACATTTGGTAATTTATATGTTATTAAACACTATAGCATTTTTGGTGCAAAGCTATAGCAACGTATCTTTCTGGCACAGCATTTTAAAAAGCATTAACACTGTTTAAATTGGCGATTGTGTGAAAATGAAGCCAGCATCCTGTTTGTACAGTCTTATAGCATACATAATAGGCTTCCCTTCCTGTATTCATAGAAAAAATACTGTGTCTAGTAAAGTAAGGCAATATGATCATCAAGTGAAGGAATTATGTGCATACAAAACCCTCAGTGCATATAAAAATCTCAGTGATGATATTTTTAGCTCTTATGGATGAAGATAACTTCCAGACATATTAAGTGTACATCAGGCCAAGATGTGTTTAGAAGTGAGAAAAGTAGCAATGAAGTAAAAAGGGAATTCAGTAAGGGGGTATAATTAAGAAGTGAACTGATTTATTTCTAGAGAGACGGTACCTTTGAACTAAATGTGACCATGATTTTAGTCAGGTAAAGGAACTTGTATGACATGTCAGGGAGTCACTGGAATTTGCTTTAGTAAATAAATGTGAAAATGAATTCCTTCTATTCTTGCATTTCAATGCCATGTCCTTTAGATTTTATGGGGTCACTGTATTACCACTTCAAAACCTCCAGAACTTGATCCTGAAGTCAGGAGTTTCCTGAACCGTGTGCTGTTGTGTAGATTTTCAGGTGTTGTTCCTTGCAAACTATTCCAAGATAAGTGATAATAATACAGCAGACAATATTTACTTATAAGATTTGTGTGATTTATTTTTTTTTTAACCCCCCCTTAACAGATTCTTGCTAGTGTGATACTGGAATTTAGCATTCACTGGAAGCAACTGAGAATGTGAAATGTTCTGTTGGTAGGAATGTAGCTTACTGATTTTATATGCTTGAACTGAAGATTGGTTTGGATAGAGATCACAACCTTCTCTCCTTCCTGTAGTAGGTCAGCTTAATGGGTATATAATTGTCTATTGTCTGGAAAGTTAAGTATATAAAACGTTTTAATTTATAAACTGGGATTGAGATACCCTTAAAATTCACGATACACCTGGCATAAGCAAAGTTCTCCAACCTTCTCTGGAGGTTATCTCAAATGCCACAGAAGAAGGATTTTTGCAGAAGAAAAGATAGAAGAAATGCTTGCTCATGTAGGCTTCCTTTTGCATTCATACTGTTGTCTTTTGATTTGTCTTTAGCTTGTTGGATCTAGCTTCTGGACATTGTATAAACAAGATATCCTTTAGAATTCTGCATTTATGTGAGCTAGTAGTTGAATCATCCCTGCAAAGTGTATGGTTTTCTACTGGGCATAGTACTTCTGTCAAATCTTATGCAAATTGCAACATGTATTTTTTTTTTTTGATTCAACACATATCAACCCTGATCTATCTTGGATATTTTATTTTCATTTTGCTTCTCTCTGTTGTTTTTTTTTTCTTTTTCTTCCTTCCTTCCCCCTTACTCCTATACTTGTGCTACCTTATCCCTGTACTGTTAGAATGATTTCCTGATTTTTTTAAACCATCAGTTATTACTGTTTTTGGAAGACAGATGCCATTGTATGATGAGTGCAAAACCATGTGAATAAGTTAAATAGTTTTCTTCAACTTTGTCTTTGCCTTGCTTTTAGACTTGAACAAGCATTTTTTTCAGAACAAGCATTAGCTTTGTATGGGTTGTTATGGATTTAACGAACTGAAGGCAAATGATTGTCTTTAGTGTCGTTTGCTACCCTTTTAAGCTGTGCAAGCATTGATTGATTGATCAATTGTTGGGTTATAATAAGAGAGAAGGTATATGGGGTGGAATTCAATTCAATGGTCAAAGTAGAACTGGCTGATCTGTTTGAGTTTCATTTTAAATTCAGAAGAGAATAACTTAGCCATACATTTTATTCTCTTAACTTTCTCTTTAAGAGGATAATAAAGTTTGCAAATGTTATCTAGCTCTGATAATGAACATTTTTTAGTAAATGAAAACCTTTAAAGTGTGTTAGCTCTGGACAATGGGACAAGAAGCCTGGGAAGCAGGACAATGAGTTTTAACCAGACTGGTTAAAAGCAACTGCAGGGACTGGAAGAGTTTCTCCAAAGCTTTTTGAATGTAACAGGTTGTTTTCTCTGCACGTCTGAAAATTGCACTTTTTTTTGTTCTCTTTGGAAATTGTCTTTATAAAATAATCATGCACGCTGTTTCTTATGAATTTTCCTGTTATGGTTTTTGTTTCACCATGATTTATATTCCAGGGTTTGTATTGGACTGGATAATATTGCTTATGGATTCTTCTCCTCAAAAAAGGAACTGTAGTACTGAACTATTGTCTAAGCTTCATTATTACAGAGATTCCTGGAGACCAAAGCCTAATCTGAGTATCTTGAAATAAGTATTGAGTTCTGACAGCTACCAGGGATGCAGTCAATATTCAGAGAGAATAGCAGTGCAGCTTGCATTGGGGTCATGATGCAGTCTTCTAGTAAGTAGTGTGTACTTGAGCGTTTTCACATAATGTACTATTCACTGTAATGCGTCTATAAGAAGCACTTACATCTTGATAAGACATTGTGATACTTCACTGCTCCTGTGAATGGATTCACTTTGGCTGTAGAGTATGTATTTCTGTATTTTGCATTT
Source organism: Grus americana (assembly GCF_028858705.1). Classification (NCBI taxonomy): domain Eukaryota; kingdom Metazoa; phylum Chordata; class Aves; order Gruiformes; family Gruidae; genus Grus; species Grus americana. Next base: position 13,798,255 of record NC_072852.1, on the reverse strand, counting down.
TAAAGCCAGGATTTAGCAATGCTGTATGTCTCATCCTATTACTTGTCATACAGTTACTGTCTCTTTAGAACAAATGTGTATTCCTGTCTGGGCTTATTAGCATTAATAGCTGTTCTGGTTACCCAGTGGAATACTGATGCATGCTGCTAGCAACTGGGAGTGAGAAGAAGGTAGCCTTTAAGGGAGGGCACAATGCAAGGATTAAAGACAGCATGGCTTTAGAAAAATGCTACTGTTCTGTAAAGTCAAAGTGTAGCAGACGTTGGGGCTGAGGTTGAACTTAACTGATGGCGTTGAAAATAAATTGAGATCTTTTATAGCTATTGATTATGTTTGGAATGCTGCCACTTCCATCAAGGGAAAATAAGACTGAGAAACTTGGCTTATGTCCTACTTAAAATTGTGTGTTTAAATAGTTCTCTTTTTAGTGTGGGGAGTTCTGATATTTGGAAAGGGTTGTTGTTTCTCCCCAATCCAAACTGCATGCAATATCTAGCTTATTTGCTAGCTAGAAATATTGCAATAGGCAGTCTTCCACATCTGTAGGAATTTAAAAGGTTGGATTTTTTCTGACTAAAGACACGTCTGTTTCCACACTGAAAAGCAAGTCATGCAGTTTTCATGGCTGTCAGCAGCAGTACAACCTGTTCCTCTTAAGTCATTCTGTGCTATGTAGCCTCATGTTCCAAATTGTTCTTTTTTTTCTTTTCTTGTATAAAACTTGTATAAAGTATACTTTGCTTGCTTTTAGTATTTCCTGTCTTTCTTTGTAAAATTTTAGATTTCATTCTTTCTTGTCTAGCCTTTCCCAAGAGTGGCTTTGATAGATCTGAGGAAGTAACTTTGGTAATGCAACTTTCCTCATTTGCTGTATTTCATCTACTTATTTTGTCATTCTGAAGAGCTGTGACTAGTGGTTTCACAAACTTAAATTTCCATTATCTGAAAGTGTAATTAAGTGTCGATTCTGCAATTTTAGAGCTGTGAGTTCAATATTCAGTAAAATGCTGTAAAGTGTAATTGTTCTTGAGGGAGGTAAAAACCCATCTTGATGGAGAAGGAAGCAGTAAAGAGTAAAAGTTAGGAGGAAGCTATTCAAAAACAGGAGTTTCTTTGTGGAGATTACATTGCGTTTTAGTGAGCTAAAACAGGAAGGTATTCGTAGCTTATTTGTGTGTAGGTTAGCAGCCTGCTGATCTCTGAGTAATGTATGTTGAGCAATATACCGAGTTGAAAGAGACAGTAAAAATGTGGAAGAAGTTCTGCTTGTCCCAAGAGCTGTCACCAGTGTTTTACAGTCAGACAAGGCCTGACTGTGGTCCCTGCAGGCAGTGGGCTTTGTGATGCTAACCCACCTGCTGCCTCTCTTCTGATGCATCCACAGTCAGAACATCTCACCAAGTCACCTTGTTAATTTTGTGGCTTTGCTGAAATGGTTTCCTGTTTTCCAGAATTAGAATGTGAATTTGACCACAACTGTAGTATTTTCTCAGAATTTTTTAAATGTATCTGTAAGCAGAGAAAAGAGGAATACTTCATTTAGTATTGAGCAACGTTCCTGTTCCTAGATGGGTAAGTGTGGGCTGCAGCCAGTGTCAGTGGCAAGTTACTATAAAGACAGTGTTTGCTCCGATATGAGGAAGGAATAGTAATAAAGGAGATTAGTGGCTTAGAAAATAAGATTAAAGGGAACAGAATTGGAATAAAAGGCTAAGAGGTGGAAAACTGTTAAACGTGGTGCAACGGTTAAGTTATCGATATGTGCAATCTCAATATATAAATAGCTGTTGTCATTTAAGTTAACTATTGCTTCCAGTACAGGAAAAACAATCCAGCTAACCTTTGTCTGTAGGGGTGGGTAGGAAACTGTCCTGGTGGTAGTTCATTGTACCAGAAGTTGAACAGTCTTGCATTGATGAAGAAGCATGGCTCATACCAAACTTAAAAATCCCAAAGCTATAGAAGTAGAAAACCCCTCTATCCATATCTTATAATCGTGTAAATCACAAAAAACTGTTCTTTCCTGTATTCCATTTGTTAGCTTCCTTAATATGTGATGGAAGGAAGCAGATGAATAGCAGTTTATGTGCTTATGTTTATAGCTAGATGGAAACTTCTTTTAAAATCTAAAGTATGCCACAGAGTTGTATCCAAAGTGGTTACTTGCCTTTCCCTAAAAGATGGAAAGGCCTAGAATCTACTTTTTGCTACTTTATTATATTTTTGCTGATTTCTTAAAATAAGAAACTGTGATTTTCATCAATTCCACCAATTCATTAGCATTTGTAACTTATGGGGGTTTGGTGGTATCTAAATATTTAAGTACATAGTTAATAATTATTAAATCAGAATTAATAAACCCTTAAGTATTATTTGTAAAGGCTACTTGTATGCTGAAGTGATGGGTTCGTTACTTGAACGCAGTAAATTAGTTGGATATTAATTTTAATTGCGGTGTTTGGGGTAAAGGAATACTATGAATGAGATTATCTTATGCTACATGGAAAGGATCTCAAAATGTTACAAACATTTTTAGTTCTATTTTTTAGTGGTGTTGAAATTCGAATTTGCCACACATGCTACAATAGGTATATTCATAGCTGGGGAGGAAGATGAGTAGATGAATCTACAGATCAGTTATGTCAGTGCTGAGTACACCCATCTTTGACCAACCAATAGTATCAGCATGGTAGATGAAGATATGGTGTAAATAAGACTTACAGGAAATGTTGTCAAAGTTGGAATTTGGCCAGGATGATCCCCTTATTGCCTTTGCTGCTGTTAAAGGACCACTTGTTCATTAAAATTATCGAAACAATTACCTTGGAAAGAGATGGACCAGCAAACACAGTATTCTTGTAGCACATAGATGCACATGGGAAGAAAAACATGAAGTTATTTCCGTAATGAAGGCAGTTTTCTTGAGATTTCTTGGATTCACAGCATAAGAGCAAAAGAGTAAAATTGTCTGAGACTTGCTCAGGCAAATAGGAGCTGGGTAAAAGACAGACAGTCCCTTAACAATAACTTGGTTATAAAACAGCGAACAGTTAAAGTGATCATAACTACAATTGTGGTGCTTGGGACAAAGCAGTAGCATGAATGAGATTGTATGGTGCTGTCTGGAAAGGATAAAAAAATAATCTGCTGTACATGGTGGTATATTCTTAACTGGGGAAGAAGGTGAGTAGATAAATTTTAGGATCATGAGATACTTTAGGTTTCTTCATAATATAAAAAAATGCTGTAATGTGTCAAATCAAATGTACACCTAGTCTAAGACTTCATTCTGACTGGTGGATACTGAGAGACTGTAAGAAATAAAAGAGCCATCCTGCTAGTTTGTATCAATGGCAGATTCTGAGTAGAAGCTCCCAGGCTCTGTAGTAGCAGGTTGAGCATCACAGGACACCAGGACGCATCACTGCTGTATTGCCAGCCAGGATAGCAGCAGGTATTGCTACCTGACGTGTTTAAACAGGCCCTGTGCTGCCTGCAAATTCAACTTCCTCATTTTCTTTTTTTTTAAAGTTCCTATTTCTAAAGGAAAAAGTTGTGGTGAATTTTTTTTTTTTAGCCTTTTCCTGTCTGGCAAGGATACCAGATACAAGTATGCTGTAACTATAAGTGGTTCTGCTGGAGCTGTGTCTTTAGACAGGTCCTGTACTTGCTCAAATCTGCTTCAAGGTATTCTTATTGTTGGGGGATTGAGTGAGAGAGTTCTCTGGCAAATTGATCTGATATCTTTATAAAGAAAGAAATCTGTACTTTGTACCCCATCTGAAATTCTTGATTTCTTATTTTTCAGCTTCATAACCTTCCCAATCTCCTCCACAAGAAGCACCAGGTTTCTTGTGCATGCTACCACTACTGTGATTGCTTTCTTGATAGTATGGGTCTAGACAATCCTGGGTGTATTAAAATATATTACGGAAACTTAGCTTGATTTTTCTCACCTTCCTCTTGTTTGTCTGTCTGCTTTTGTAATGCATGCTGCTGCTGCTGCCCCTCTGGCATGTCATTGCCTGTCAGCAGGATGGCATTAGTTTCTCAGGATGTGGTCCTGCCTCCAAGTTTACGGTTCCTTTTGTGTCAGTATTCTCCTTTTAGACTCAAGTTTAGACACCCCTGAATTGGTCAGGCAGTTGGACTAGATGATCACTGTAGGTCCCCTCTAACTGAAATACTCTATTCTAAATTTATAGTTTATCTTAATACCTAGATTTCGTGCAGGTGAATAGAAACACCTACCCATTTCTTCCTGCAACAAACACTTAATGTGCCTGAACTTTGACTTCTGCTCTGTCCTTTACTTAGGGTGTGGTGTTTTCGTGCCCGTCACAGAGGATTTCACACTGTGCTATAAGAATTTATTGCTTTTGAGTCTAAGTCTCTTTAGGCCTGATTGAATTTTGGTAGAGGTAGAGCACATTTTTATGTCTAATACTGATTTTTTTTTTTTCTCAGAGGTGTTATTTTGTGGTTTAGGGTATTGTAGGAAATAGGAAACAAATACCTTTTGAGCCCTTTTTATCACCCATTTTCAGTGTGCCTTAGTATCTATTGACCCATGTGGTGTACTTCTAATCAGTAATGTTGTGTGAAACAGCTCTTGGTCTTTAGCCTTTTACCTTACTGGCTAAAGTTTGTGTCTAGGACTCTATGTTCTATGTCTGATATCAAAAGATGTTACTGTTGTGACCCAGGTGAAGCCCAGGGATGCTTCATAAGAATTTCCTCCTTTACAGTAGACCTGATAACCAAGGACTATCAGCTGCCGTCTTTTCAACTGGAGCCAAGGTTTTCCTCTGCCCAAGAGGACACTGACATCTAGTGGATGGGTTCCACAGACACAGGGCAAGCAAACTGCTGCTTTAAGGATATCTTCTGGACTCTTACCTAAATTTTGTGTTCGTTTAGATAGATCCTCAGGGTTGTTTGGATGAAGAAGGCGTGTGTGTGGGAAAGCTTGGCTAGTTTTGTGTAACTACTACTGAGGTTTAAGGATTATAGGTTGTGCGGTCAAACTGGTTTTTTTTTGTTGCTGGTGGGGTTCTCTTTTGCTCAGTCAAGTTGCTGGCATGTGAACCTCAGGTGTTTGTAACAAAATGATTTAAGATACTGTGTTTCCCAGTTGTCCTCCCAGCTTGTGCAGATGATCAGTTACCTGTGTAGCACAGCAAGAAGAGGCAGATGATCCAGCTTCTCACCTCTGAGACAGACAGTGCTTTTAAGTTTCCTTCAGTTCTGGGCCTATCCTTTCAATGAAACTTGAAGCCTAATAACACGTGGTAGTGTTGCTTTGCAGCTTGTCTCAGACATCTGTTAGTTTAACTGGGAACTGAGTAGCAGGAAAAAAATTTGACAAAAACACAATTTTTCCAGGAATGTTCCAAAGAAGAGGACAGTGCTCAGAAATCAAACTTTTTGAAAATGTTCATCAAAACATTAGTATTGCTTTAAAGACAAAAATAGACATTTCAGTTGAAGTAATAAAATCCAGATTTCTCTATCAAAGAAAATAAACACTGCATAAAGCTTGATAGTTGAACAGTTAAACATGGCATCTTCTGCTGAGACAGTTGATGTGGACTGAGTAAGTCATTGTGCCTGTGAGCAAATAGCACCAGTGCTGCAGATTAATGTTTGATATCTGAGGGTTTAAGTGATTCTGCACTAGGGTTCATTAAACAATAATGTACTGGTTTTGGATTTGTTGACCATCTAGCAACTTTCTAAATGAGGTTAAAACAAAAGGCAGTTTTGAGGCACTTTATGCTTTAAAATTAAAAGAAGCCTTTCATGCCTCATTTAATGGTGGAAGAGTCAGAGGAAGTGTAGACTGACAGTGTTTAGAATGAGAGTGTTAGATTTAAATGTTTAGTGATGGCCTTTAAAAAGGAAAATATTGCTTCCTTGTCCAGAGAAAACATTGATTTTTTTTTTTTTTTCGCTGAAAGATGCAAAGATTATTTTACTGTTTGCTATCATTCTTTGGTTACAGTGTAAGTATCCTAAAGTAAAACCAGACTACTGCAACCAAAAACATTAACATAAAAATGAATTCATGTTTTATATGAAATACCAGAAAATAAAACATGAAGGCTACTAACACTTTTTCTGTGCTAAAGGGCACTTATGCAATGAAAGCAATAGATAAAGTAGAATATGAATGGTTATACCCTGAGAGGAAAATGTCAGTAATTTCAAGTTGAATCAGTTTTATTAATATCAGACCATGAAGAAAAATAAGAACATACAAACCATCAAAAAAGAAAATCACAGCTTCAGCTGACCCGTTACTTTAATTAAGAAGAAAGAAGAAAAATAGCTTTTATCTTCTGTTGACTGTTGAGAATTTGTATTGTCTCATCTTTAGAAATATCCCAGCATGCTGGACTTATTACTGAATACAGCTTGCTTGACAGTAAATATTTTGTGTCTTTATATCCTCGGTGACTACTACAAATGCTTGTGAGTTGTCACTTAGTTTGTGGTAATATGCATGTGTGTCTCCTTCATTGTCATCTTCTAGTGTACAACTTTATCTGGCTTTTTTAAGTTTAGTCTTGTTTCTATTACCCTGAAAGTCTGTCTGCTTGCTTTATGTAACATTCCCATCTTCTCCTCTTGTTGATTGTTTTCTAGCTTTGTCATCGAACATCTGTCAGCATGCTCTGCTTTTCATGAGAAATCATGAAGGAAAATGCCCCATTGGCCTGGGAAGCTTTTTGAGAAACTCCACTTGTGAAGTGCCTCCAGTCAGATGATTTTTTTCCAATATTTTTTCTTGTAAAAAACAGATGAAAGAGACTCTTGTCTCACCTGAATTCTTGTAAAAATTCACTCTTCTTTTGAATTGGCACCATATCAAATACTTATTTGAAGTTCAGATTAGAACAGCTTCATTTCCCAAGAAAGGAAGTGGAGTCATTACTTTGTCACTTATTCCACATAGATGAGAATTATAGATAAGGCTGGATCTGAAGGTATTCCTGTGCGTTTCTGAAATAACCTGTAAGTAAATCTATCATCCAGAGCCTGGGGCTGTTGAATAAAGCTGTTTGTATTTCAGATAGAAAAAACTCAATGAGGGTTCGCTCTTGTTTACCAAACAAACTGTCTACTTCTACATTCTGGATTGTAGATATTCAGTTTTTAAAAGTGATGACAGTTGAGGGTTACTGTAAATTTATCAGCGGCTTGATTGACAAGGTGCTTGCCTGAACCAGATTCACTTTACCAGTTGGCTTTCATACCTTTTCATTTGTTGAGATTTGGCACTGTAGAAGGACTGTATTTAGCAAATTAGCTGTGTAACAAACATAGCCTGTAGGGTACAAACATCAATGAGAGGCTACTTTTAAAAACCTTTGTGTGATTGAGTGTATACTTCATAGGAGGTAAACATTTCTCTGCTCTTCAAAATAGAAGAATTTCAGAAGTAATTACATTATAAATGTAATAAAGGCATCCTACAAGCTGCTTGGAAATTAAAGTTTGACTTGCAGCTTTGATGTTAAGGCAATAAAAGGTATGTAAAGGCTTTATTTCAGAAGTATCGGGGATTTAGGTTGTCAGCGCTGGTTTTAAAAGAGGACATACATTTGTTACTTGACCCTTTAGTTTGATGCGAGCTTTTACGAGTCTTCAGAATTAAAAATTTCCTCTAAAATGTTAATGATTTTAAAAGGTTAAACTTCAAACCATTTGATTAAAACAGTATTTTCATTTACTTTTCAGTAACTTCACTGTAGTATTCTTGTCTTTGGGTGTTCTAGTGAAATCATGATACAGGGCTGCAGAAGAGGCAACTATTTCTTTTGCTAGTCACTTCTGGGTTTGCATGCCCTGAGAATACCTGTGATTAAGGTTACCGTGGTATGTCAAACAATGTATTTGAAATAGTTGTATTTGAGAATAATCACAGCCTTTTCCTTTTTTGAAGCTGCTCATTGAACAAAATATGAGGAAATTTAGAAATATTTTCTGTGTGAGCAGTAGTACTATAAGGTCATGGAAAATGCTGCGTGTATGCCAATGTTACTTTTGTCAAAGTGTGTGTGTAGAAGGTTCAAGGACTTTTTTTAAAAATTCAGAAGAAACAAAGTAAATGTCAGAGTTTGTATTGTTCAGGCTTTTAGCAGTGTTTCTTCCAACTTGAATGTTCAGCCATTAAAACAAAAATTTTAATGGAAAGAAATAATCTAAAAATCATGCTTGTGAATAACTTATTGTCTAGATTTGTTGTTTCTATACAGGCCATTGATACTTTGGTTTCATTTGAGTAGTTTCTTTATAGCTCTTTCTGCTGTATTTATGGGAATTTTGTTGGCCATTGCATTCTCTGTTCCATCTCTTTGAAACCAGAATTGGCATAATCTGGTTGGAAGGTGTGTGCTTTTGAACTGATGGGGACACATTTGTTAGGCAAAAATTGGCAGATGCTACAAATATAAACAATTATGACACAAAATTCCTTTGCCTATCCACAAATATTGGGCTGGTTATTAGCTAGGGTTATTACAGTTGAAATCTTAGTACAAGTTTCTGTCTTTAATGAGGCTACTTCTTTCTGGCTCTTAAAATGCTATTGAACTCCATCATAAATGGCCTCTTTATAACTAGCACATTCCTTGGCTTCCAGACACAGCCTCAAAGAAGGGGTGAAAATAGTTATAAGCATGTTTTCTCCAGTTAGTAGAAATGTATTTTCTGTGTGATACCTTCTTTTTCCCTTTACATTCCCTTACATATTCCCTGTGTATGTGTTGCTGCATGGAAGTACTGATTCAGTGCTTGTCAAAAATGGGGTTTTTTGTATTTATGTCTGGAAGGGGGTTAGATTGTGGTTTTTTGAAGGGGGGTTGTTAAAACCTTGTGGGTGTTGTAATTGCCAATTATGAACTAACATAACTATATTAGCAGTATCCTAATCTTCCATGCTGAATATGGCGGTTTCTAAACTGCTGAAAGTCTCTACAGATACTGTGTATCTATACAAGGTTCAAGCCTGCTTCTGAAAAAAAAGTTAGACTTCTGGTGAAAGATAAAACTGACATATTTTTATTGGAATTCCTTGCATGCCCAACATCAGCATATTTAACACTGAACTCGTGTCATCACATAGTGATTTAACTGTATGCGAAAGGACATCATATAACTGAAAGAAACAGCACCTTGGAGTTCTAAAGATGTTTCAGTAAGGTAATTTGGACCCAAAACCAGATTGCAGTTGCAGTGTTTCTTGATAGCACAAACAACTATGCTTTTTACCCAGAGCATTTGTTAGGCTCCAGCTTTTTGGCTTAAAGTCATTCTCAGTGAAAGTCTTAAAGGGCAGGATCTCTGTTTCGGATAAATTGGCAAGACATAGCTGTTTAAAAAATGCTGATGCCTTTTTGGAAGGCAGGACATAACAGCTATAGCAGACCTTTTTTGGGGGATGTATGTACAGATTTGTTAAAAGGCTTTAAGACTGTTCTCCTGTGCCTTTGCTTATGGCAGATTTGGTACTGGGGATCAGCAGGTAGGAAATTCTAGTTTACTTCTGTTGGAGTGAAAGCTCAGTGTTTCCTGTTTCAGTTTTGGTGCTGGTTTTTTTCACCTAGTATGAATTGGGCCAAAACCAAACACTGACCTCAAGGAAATGAGTTCCAAGGCATGGGAAAAGAGGAAGAGTTTTGCATCTTGTGAAGGAAAAGGGAGAACAACTTGATTGTTTTTTATTTCTTTTTTTAGTGCTGAGCAGAAAAAAAAGCAAAATATATTCTCCATGGAACTCTAGTGCCTCAGTGCACATACTAAGAAGTCAAGAGCAAGGGAATGGTAAAGACTGTGGGGAAGAAAGGGAAGAAGTTGCTTATTTATATGAATTGTACCTGATCTGTATTGGCTATACAGCTCTTCCTTTGAATGCTTGTCACAGGGTGCTTTTGACTGTTTAAGGATGTTACATATGTTAAGGCATGAGCACTGAAACCAAAGAGCCATAGAATTGTTACCAATGGTGACTGGCCCAGCCCCTCTCCTGTGACCCTGAAAAAAGCATTGCTTACGTTCCTTTTAGCTGCCTGACTGAGCTGGAATAAAACCTCTTACCTTTGGGGTGTTCTTTGTGGGGAAAAAGTCTCAATTTACCTTTAGATAATTTCTTCTACGCTTCCATGGGCTTGTCCTAGGGATGCTGTTACTTTGGTATCCATTCTTACTATGTTGTAGCTGTTGGGTTTTGATTTCCCTGAGAAACTTTAAATCTGGTGTAAAGGAGGTAGGACAAGTACCTACTTTCACCTCTGTTTCAGGGGAAGGGCACACTCTGTAAAAGTCTTCACTCAATTCAGATGTTGCACTGTCAGTATCACATCCAGGATGTCAAAATCGAAGTTTGGCTTCAGAGCTACTCTGTCTAGATAATGGATTTTAGTGTGGTCACCTCTCCTGGATAATTCAAAGGGTGGGTCTTGAGAGGAATTTTACCTGCACCTGTAACCAGTTTCTGGTTTTAAAATAAAACCCACCTCCAGCATTGGAGTGGAAAGTTCATCTGACCTGTCTCATACTTGCTCTGAGACTTGCTCCTGGCAAGGCTTTTTCGGAGAGCTCTGCTATGGCAGCATTGGTGTTGCAGATTTACTTCTGCTTGCTTTTGCTGACCAAGATTAGAGATGGGGTGGCCATTTAAACACATCTTTTTGTTTAAAGCTAAATCACTGCTTAATATCAGTGATTCCACTTCTGGTTACCGTCTTACTAAGCAGCTCAAATCATTGTGAGCGTAACAAGACTGAGCAATCTTTCCCTTGGTTTTGGATGCCTTTTAGCAAGACACTCTGGATTCAAGGTGTTTGTGCACACTCCCAGCCAACCTGTTGTTGCTGAATTCCCCCAGAGATTCTGAAGGCTGTCATGGTCTAGAGTGACATACACAGGTTTGTTTTGCTTACGCTGTAAATGCCTGCATTGATTGCATGTATAGCCGACATCTCTGAGAACAGCTACAATACATCACCTTTCCTGTTGTCCCTCTAGTGTGCCTAAACCGTATTCTGTCAGAAGTTGCTGAAGGTGGAAGGGTTATGCATCTTTGTACCCTTGTACAATGGTACAGCAGTTTCCTGCTACAAAGGAAATATGCCTGTAATGAAAACTGGACTGAGTTTGACAATTCTTTTTGCCATTGTATGATAAGATCTTAAATTACTGACTCTGACCTAAATGAGGCGTAAATATGCATTCATCAGTTTCATGAAGAAATTGGCAAAATTGGTGACATGCTGGCAGTGAAATTGTACAAGAACTACTAATAGAGTTGATATCTACAGTGTTGTGACAAAAAGGTTTGGAGGTGGGGAAAACTCCTTTGCTTCCTTATTTCAAGATGTTTTGTATTCACTAGTTTGGCATGCATAGTTCTCCTGCAAAAAATTTTTTTAGTTTAAAAATTTTTAGATATTAGCAGTTCTTTTTTGCATAAGAAACAATTATCATTCATTTTGCCCTAAAATGACTGGTGTTAGCTGTCTTGAAACATTGCAGAGGATTGTATGAAGGACAATTCAAGCCTTTAGTTACCATCTTGACTTGAAAGTTCAACTGCTTGTGAAAAATGATTCGGTGAGGAGCTTGGTATAGAAGGCTTAAATATGAAGATAGCATATATTATAGGCTACAGCTAACAGGCTTTTTTACTGTATTTAGTAGCGGTTTTCTTCAGTAACAAGCTGTTGGATTTTTTGCAGGTATATTGATTGATTCGATTGAAACATTTCATCAACTAGAGCATTGTAAAAACATTCTCTTAAAAATTATTCGCCATAGCTTTCTTTAGGAGTATCTTCCCTTTTAATTACATAGCAAGGTAAGATGACCAAGAGCTGTATATGTTCAAAGAAAGATTTAAAAGGAAATTCAAGATTACATGCCATGGTTTTTTAATATACTTGTACTGTCAGCATGCACAAAACCACGGAAACCTAGGAATAAGAGGAAAATAGTGAATCTAGTAAATTGGAAGTCACACTTTTAAGCAGAGGGGTTCCCTGATTATGAGTGTTGTTTCCATGGATGTTTCTTTAAGTGCTTTGCTGCCTTATGCTGTTTGTGTTGATATTGTTAGGTCTGAAAATCATCTTGTGGTCTGTTGCAAAAAATTTCAGGCTTATTTCTGTTTTGAATTATTAAGAATTGTTCCTGAATTTCTTTAACATGTTAAGCAGCCTGTTATTTGTAGTGTGTGCTGATTTTAAATGCCTTTTCTGTTTTTGCATCAATACATGCTTCCCAGCCTTCAACCAAAAGCAGTCTATTTTCTTATCACGTGGTTTCAGACTAATAGAAATTTTCATATTTTTCACTCCTAGCCTATATGTGTCACTGTTGTGTTGTCCTGCACGTTTTCACTTCATGTAATGTGTTCATGGTAGTCTTTGCAATAAATTGAGTGTGCTGAGGAAACAGTATGGTTCAGAGATAGTTATAATCCCAGTTCTTGCTTGTGTAATGAGTATGCTGCAGAGCTTTCTAAAACATGTTAGAACAGACATTAGTAACTTATTAACTAAAACTTGAATATGCTTTAGTAATTTAATGTTTTGCTTATTTATTTGCTCATGAACAGACCACAGATCTCTTTAGTCTTCTCCATCATTCTAAAACCAGTCCATTACTGGCAGTAGGTATGATGCCTAACTATTATGCTGAACATAAATTAACTGCAACTGTAATTGACAGTACTGCTAGTTTAGGCTGGGATTAATCTGCAGATAGTATAAAAATAGTTTAAGAAATGAAGTAGAGAAAAGGAGACTTTTGAAGCAGTTGGCCCACGTTTTGATAATATGTCTGTGTAAAGCTATCCTTTAAGTATTAGCAGTGTGGGAAACATGCCTGGCCCTAACATTTTTGTTAGGGAAAATATAGGTTTGGAAAGATGGCAAACATTGGTATGTACTGGTAGTACCTAATTCTTGCAAATTTTTACCTGTTCTCAGTTTTTACGTGATACTGAAGAAAGTAGGATGTACGCCTTAACTGGCTTCTTTCAGTACTGTCATTTGGTCTTCTCCGTGTGAGGACCTACCAGCATTGTCTTCATTGACTGATGCTTCTTTATTGGACATAAATCTCAAAATAATGCAATAACATGAATTCTCCTCTTCCCTGAGAAAATACCAAGCAGAGTTAAGCTGTTATAGAATACACTATACCATCTAATACTGAAATGATGCTGTTCTCATTTCCCTGGGTAATTTTGGAGGGATCTTTTTTACGTAGTTCACACAAGCTTCCTTGAACACAGCGGGGGTTTTAGACCCGTCATTGTCCTGCTATGAAACACAGAAGACAGAGCTCCCAAGGGACTGTAATTATCAGGCTCGTCTATTAATCGCTTCAGCAGAGATTCCCTTGGAGCACCTAGAGCTCGAAAGTTAGTAGGTGTTGCTACAAGAGAATGCTGAGGTAGTGAAAATTCCTCTGTATTGTGTCTCATTGTTTCTATCAGTTCAGCTTGCAATGTCCTTTCAGGTCTTTATTTCAAAGAAATAGGTTAAATGCAATCTGCTAGCCTGTTCCTTGCAGCCAAAGCCATCTGCAAATGTTGAGGTACGATGAAACTTTTCTTTTACAGAACCGGATCATTCTCCTTTCATTGTTTATGCTTGGCTAGTGTTTATTTTAAAAATAATTGTTGTTTGAAAGCTGATAGGAATAACTGGAGAAAGATTGACATGTGTCACAATTGTATGCTGTTTTTCAAATACTCCTAAGGCAAAGTGGTGAGAGGAATGCTCTCAAAAATTAGTTTTATCTGTAATTTCATATCTATGTACTAAGTATTAGTATGATAGCTAAATTTAATTGTCAGCTTAGGCTCTTTGGATGTTATCTTGCATGTAGGTCTTTTCATGTTTTCATGAAACTGCAGAGATAGTTGGGAGACTTAAATGCAAGTATAATACCTGAAATTGTATTAAACTCTGCATTGTTTGTCCTACTTAACAGGGGAATGAGGTGACCAGTGATATGCCATTTGGGACAGTTCAGTGTTGATTCAGCCCAACTGGATCTGACTTCCACAGAAACTTTGGGCTAAGCTGTACTGTGCCCCACTATCCCCATGCAGCTCTTGTTCTGGCAGAGGGACTAAAGGAAACCCAGTGCACTGTGTGTGTTTATTCCTTGCTATTGCAACCCCATGCTGCAGAGGCAACCTTAACACAGAATAGTCCATCCTCCAGCCAAGTTTATTAGCATCAGCTTGTCTTGGTGTTTCCCAGAGCCCTCAGTGGTAAGAAAGTGGTATAGGGGAAACTCCAGTTGGATTTGCAGGGACTTCAAGCTAAAATACTTCTGGAACCAAAGCAGTTTTAGAAAGCCAGAGCCCCATTTGAGCAGTGATCTATCTGAGTCTGCACTTGAGCTGTCTTTTGACAAAGACTTCTTTGTGTTCATGGTATTGGTATAGGATCTGAAACCTGTGTAATCTGACCATAGGTAACCAGAAGATAGTTATTTTGACATTTTTGTAGTAGTTTGGCTCCTTACAGGTACATATTTCTCATTGTATAAAAGTACTTGGAAATTTATTCTGCCCTAGTAATGTTTATCTAAATTATTAGGATGAGAGCACAGTAGAACATAATTCATGTGTTTTTCTTCCCCTGCTGCTAATAAGAACAATGCAATGTCAAGCTAATGATAGAACTAGCTGTCTTACAAAATGAGTGCATTAACACTTCTTTTTTCTTCTTTTTTTTTAAGTGTTTCCCAGTATCTTCTTTTATGCATTAATTTTTAAGGTAACTTTTATGGAAGCTTTTCTTTAGTTTTCAGTTCCTCGAGTATTTCTTAATACACTTAAGCAATTTTTTGCAAAACAAAATATAGAATCATTCTATGATTCTAAGATATATTGTTGTAGTTTTGGTGTTATCTCATGACTCTGCTGCCATAGCTGTCTGTGTAGCTTAGCTTCCTAAGCCTGTTGCTGTTGCCTGTTGTCACATAGCAAATGAACTGTAGGTGCAGCTTTCCTTGAAAAAAAGCCCAGAAAGGAGTCACAAGAACTTTTGTATCTTAAATAAGGTTCAGGCTTTTAAAGCAAGTTCTTCAATCTCAATAGGCAGTATAAATATTTTCTTTAATCCACAAACAACATTTGTATGGTATTAAGCAATGTGTCTTTACAGGCTTTTTAAAGTGTTAAATATATGAAATAGATTGATTGCAAAAGTCAGAGATCTGCGTTTCCTGAACTGACTGGACTAAGTTGTTCTTAATATGGTAGGATTGAACAAGTAGGGTTTGAAAAGCTGGTTTGTCTTTTTGTGAAAACACTGCAGTAGATTTGTAGTACAGACTGTAAAACCACTGTGGAAGCTGGAAGTACGTTTCTGAAACTCAAGTTGTTTCAGAGGTTCATCCCCCACCATCACATGTGGTAAGTGTTTGTCACCATCCCACAAACCACTTCTGTCACGCAGTGAATAAGCAGAATTAAACTTGAGCTTTTCTAATAAGAATGGAACTTAAGGCCTTATGAATGTAGTTCTTTAAATATGATGAATCATGAATATACACTTACTTTTTGACCATTTTGTTCTTAAAAGAATATATAAATGAAGATTTTTGTGGTACCAAAATAGCAGTTCCAGTGAATATGCAAATGTCATGGAAGCATCCACTGTTATCTGCGGAGGCAGTAGGCTGGATCTCTCGTGTCCCTGCTGTTGGCATCCGAATATCTTCTGGGAAGCCATTTGGCCGTTTACTGACTTAACCCAAATGAGTGCTGCTTTGTGCTGTAGATAGTTGTTTATTATGAATTAGCATGAAACTAGACTATGACAGATCTTACTGGCTATCTTGTCATCAACTTGCCATAGTCTGAACAAAATTCTTTCTTCTTCTGCCCTGTCACTACCCCTGTTCTGCTATTGAGTACATTCTCCTCCTCCTGGTCGCTCTAGGCTGTAACCTAGGAAGCACTGAATCTCTTGCATCCTACAGCAGGCTGTGTGTGCACATTGCAGTAGCTTTCTGCAGAAATTTT
This sequence comes from Grus americana, assembly GCF_028858705.1. NCBI lineage: Eukaryota > Metazoa > Chordata > Aves > Gruiformes > Gruidae > Grus > Grus americana. The sequence goes on along the minus strand of NC_072852.1, from coordinate 13,782,201 downwards.
CTGTTGCGTGTAGGATGAAATCTTCTGCCGAGTCTGGCACTCTTTCATTCCTGTTGTAGTTTGTTCAAAGCTCAGTTTTTAGAATTCTTTCCTTACTCTTTAGTCAAGTTTTTCTCTTCCAAAGCATGAAGTAGATACTATTCAATGTAGCCGATACTACTGCAAATCATTACTCTCTTTGATTGCTCTCAGGACTGTACTTATCTTCTATTACCCATGTCACAGCACAGCTGACAAACATGCATTAAAAAAAACCATGGATCCTAAAGTATTTGAGGAACAGATGTGTGTTAAAGTCAACCTGTATTTCATTTCCAGTCTTTGCCTTGGAGCTGGGCTACGCTAATCCTTCTTTCCAGTCTGCTTAGCAGATTGTACAGCTATTGAATCATGCAGGGGAGAAGGCTATGCTGAATTCTCATAGCATCACTTTCTCAAAAATGAATGTTGGTACTAGTCACTCTAGCCTTTTTGGCTTATGAGAGGTCCTAGTTGTACCTGTGAAAGTGTGGGGTTTTTTGGTTTTTTTTGTTGCATGCCTTTAAACTAGGCTAAAGCTAAAAGGATCATCATCTTAGGGTGCTTTTTGATACCTAACCTTTTTCCTGTATCACTTCCTCAAGTGCGTGCAAAATAACTTCTGCTTATACTCATGGATTTTAGTTGTTTTTTCTCTAAACTTCTTTCTGTTACTTTTTCTAAGCAGAGTCATGGCATTTATCCCTAAAGATCAGTAAAATGGGGGAAGAAACCTCTCAAACTCACAACCAGGTTGAGATGTGGAACAATATACAGAATACATGTCTGTACTTGGAAAGTATAATTGTTTCTCTTAGTCGTGTGTGTCGTCACCTCCCCCCCCCCGAATTAGAGGCTTATAGCCTATTTCAAACTGTTTCTCAGTCTTGCAATTCTTAGCTGATATAGCTAAATTATGTGTATTTATTTTGCTATTTCTAGACTCCTGGTTGTGTCCAGGCTTAGCACAGGCAGTATTTTTTATTTTGACACAAGTAAGGGCAGTGTTATGTAGGACAGTATGTCTCCCATGTGCAGTGGTATTCTTTACATCTGTACCATGTTACAAATCGGGTTTCTCTGCCTGCTGTGTATACAGGTTATGTTGTGAATTTGTTTTTAGTGTTGCAAAGATGGTGTAGTCTGAATGGAAGCTTCCTGTAACTGTTTACATGTCTTTTCAAGAATTGAATCTTCTGATTCTTCATTGTAGCGATGTTTTTCAGACAGTATATTTAGTACTTCAGTCACTGTGTGGTCAGAGACTTACTGTCCCACCTCCAAATATTTACTGTTTTTTCTTCATTGACTAAATTGTGAGTTTTTAGAGAGCAATGCACTTTAAGAAAAAAAAACCCTATGTGGTAGTTCTATTACTCTCTTTAGTGTTCAGTGATTTAATCTCTGGTAAAGTCCTCAGAGAAGAGAAAAAACATGTCTGAAAACTGGTACTTCTTGATTTGCTATTTTATTTTACCTTGCCATTGTTTTTGCTCTGTAAATGCCACTTTTATAGATTATTAGATGCATATTTTTCAACTAAATTAATGCAAAGTTTTATCTAAATTTGCATATAAAATTTGCCAGTTTTCACTATATCCAGACAAATTTTTGAAAGTGTTTTTCTGTATGTAGCAGAAATGCTAAATTTTTTTTCTCTGTTTTCTTTTCCTTTTTTTACTGGAAGAATTCTTGGAGGACTTGAATTGCCAATTCATTTTTCCTTTTTTTAAAAAAAATTGAAGTGTGCAGTGAGTCTTCCAAGTGTTTTAGTAGTTTTAGAAGAATTAAGAAAACTGGCTTTCCATACAATCTTATTTATGATGTCTTTCTGCCTGCATATTGTTGTGTAGTCAGTGATAAAGATTGATATTTTTAACTAGTAAACAACCTCCTCCATTCTCCCCCTTCCCCGACAGAAAGCAAGCTATGAACATTTTGGGTCTTCAAGGATGATAATCAAGCATGAAAGAAGGAGGGAGGAGAACATGAACAACCTCTACCCTTCTACCTGCCCAGAATACCACTTAACGGAAATACTAAACTTCTCTGAAGCTATGTTCTCTGTTTTTCTTCTGATCATCTTATATACCACCACCATGTCAGTGTTGACAGAATGGCTGGTTTTGCAACCACCTAGCTTTAGCTGAAAGCCAGAGTTAACTGAGTTGTTCTTCAGGTTCCTTCTTAAATCTGTATGTTTACACAATCTAAAATAACAAGCACTGCTAGCTCCTCTTGGTTTTATTTGGTTTTTGTTTTGTTTTTTTTCCCCAAAGAGAATTTATACTCTTTTTTTTTTTTTCCTCCACAGTTTTAAGGTTGCAAAAGCCTAATTTGAGTGGGATGATAAAAGCTGTATTGCTCTTGTTATTTCCTAGGGTGCTGGAAGGCATGGGCTGGATTTTGTTATTAGAGGTTTTGACTTTTTCAAGTTTCTAGGATTTGAAATAGATAGAGCGAGAAAAATGACATTGCTGTGAATACAGCAGACCTCCTGTCACTCATCTTAATTGTGAATACCTTGTTCCTGAGAGGCATGGACCTTCTTTCTCTGGGTGAGCTTGAAACTTAACAGGAGTTGGGTGTTAGGAGTTGATGCCTGTTAAAAGTGGGATTTTGCTTTCTGTTCAGTTGTCAGTGTGTTGGAAGCTCTGTGTTTCAGAGCAAAGTACCAGCTGCTACCAGCTGTTCCTGTGCCAGCCTGCTCTGTGCTCTTCCTCCAGGTATTCTGAGCAATAACAGATTTTTCTGTTTCTCACAGGTATTCTTAATGCAGTGCATTTCCTAAATGCCCCTAACAGAGCAGTGTATTTCCTGAAGAAAATATACCTGTATTCCATAGTGGTGCTATAGTGGCTTTTCCAAAGTTCCATGTCTCATGATGTATAGAACTGTTTTCAACTTGAATGTAAACTGCTGATGAACTAAAAGTACTGGATAACTAGATTTTTAAACTTCATCATAGTGAATATTGTAAAAGGAGGGGGTTTTTGAGTTATTATTTTTGAGTAATCTACTTATAGTTGGGCAGGAGTGTTGATCTGCTTGAGGGTAGGAAGAGGGATCTGGACAGGCTGGATTGATGGGCCAAGGCCAACTGTATGAGGTTCAGCAAGGCTCAGTGCTGGGTCCTGCACTTGGGTCACAACAACCCCAGGCAACACTACAGGCTTGGGGAAGAGTGGCTGGAAAGCTACCTGGCCGAAAAGGACACAAAGGTGTTGATCAACAGCTGGCTGAATATGAGCAAACAGTGTGCCCAGGTGGCCAAGAAGGCCAACAGCATCCTGGCTTGTATCAGACATGGTGTGGTCAGCAGGACTGGGGAAGTGATCGTCCCCCTGTACTCAGCACTGGTGAGGCTGCATCTAGAGTACTGTGTTCAGTTTTGGGCCCCTCACTACAAGACAGACATTGAGGTGCTGGAGTGTGTCCAGAGAAGGGCAACGAAGCTGGTGAAGGATCTAGAGCACAAGTCTTATGAGGAGCGGCTGAAGGAACTGGGGTTGTTTAGCCTGGAGAAGAGGAGGCTGAAGGGAGACCTTAATTGTTCTCTACAACTACCTGAAAGGAGGTTGTAGCCAGGTGGGTGTTGGTCTCTTCTCCCAAGTAACAAGTGATAGGACGAGAGGAAATGGCCTCAAGTTGTGCCAGGGGAGGTTTAGATTGGATATCAGGAAAAATTTCTTCACTGAAAGGGTTGTCAATCACTGGAACAGGCTGCCCAGGGAGGTGGTTGAGTCACCATCCCTGGAGGTATTTAAAAGACAGGTAGATGTGGTGCTTAGGGACATGGTTTAGTGGTGGACTTGGCAGTGCTAGGTTAATGGCTGGACTTGATGATCTTAAAGGTCTTTTCCAACCAAAATGATTCTATGATGTTATGATCAATGAAGCTAATACCTAGTGATGTTTCTGCTATCTTGAGACTTGAAAATCTAACATAAATGTTTTATTTCAGAGGTTAAGAAGATTATCAACAAAATACAGAACAGAGAAGATCTACCCAACAGCTACTGGAGAAAAAGAAGAAAATGTTAAAAAGAATAGATACAAGGATATATTGCCATGTAAGTCTGATTTATGTTTTAAAAGAAGCCAAAGAAAAGTACTTGTTATTTTTTATGTATTTTGAATTTTACTGTTTAGTTATTACTGAGAAGCAAAATTGGAGATAATTTGCTGAAAGATAACTTTGATAAAAATTTTATTTTTAACTTGGAAGGAAAAGTAAGTGAACATTTGTATATTTTATTAGGAGAACTATCACTTAATGATAAAATGTATGCTAGGTCTCAAGCCATATCAAGCTGACATTTTCATTTTAGCTCGGAATAATCTAGACCTTTACTAGGTGCTTAACTGTATTTTTTTCCTTAGGAATATGTTATTCATGGTAGAAAACAAACAAATGTCAGCATAAACACTAGATGAAACTTTAAAGACTTTTAAGGAACCTGGTTTTGTGGGTTGAAGTAAAATAGATCTTTTTTGATTGTTTCTATACTGCAAATGGTGTCAGAGAACTTCCAGTGCTAGATTATCTTTGGTTTGTATTTTGCTAGAGCCCAAATGAAATTCAGTTTCATGTACAAACACAGGAAACAAGAGTCAGAGCAGAATTTAAATTTGAAAACCACCAGGGTGCGGATATAACCGATCAGTGGTCTGTAATGACAAGATTGCCTGTTACAAGCTCACTTTGTGTAGCTCATGAGGCCATGTATTTCAGCAGCTCCTACTGTGCTTCTCAATATGAACAGCCAACAGTGAGATTAAAGGATAGTCTCCTGACTAATGCTATTTTTCATATCCCAGATGATTAGCAACAGATACATTTTACTCTGCTTAGGCTCCTCAGAAGTGTTAGGAGATTTATAACCAATTTGAAGTTGAAAATGGTCTTAAGCATCATTAGCTTTATTACAGAAACATATTTTGAAATTGAAACTCCAGTGAATTACTGTGTGTTTCAGATTGTTCTGTACCTGTGTGCTCTGTTTTTCTAGCGCTGGAATTTTTACTGTTTATCAGTGCTGGGAGCAATACTTCCAGCAGCAAACTTTGCCCTAAAGCCACAGGCCCTAGATTGTTTAACAAGGTGAGCATAGTGCTTGCTGCTGCACTGAGAAGGAAAGGCACCTGTATTCAGGTTTTTCTGGAGGGTGTATGTGTAACATACATTACATGTGAAGAGTAGTATGGTACTAAGCTCAACTGCAGCAAAATCTTTTAATATCATTGGGGAGTTTATGTTTGTTTTGATTTTTTTTTTTAGTTGGGAGGAAACATGTTTAATGGATGGAGAGAAAAAGAGAAGGAAGTTGTTATTGTCTTATTATTAAGAGTTGTTACACTCTTTCTTCTGTGCTGGCATTTTGGTAGATCATGAACAATATAGCACAATCTTGGTAGCACCTAGGCTGAATTGATGAGACTCTTAATAGCCACTACAGTAGTGAATGGCTGCAGCTAGAGTGGTGGACGTGCTTTTCTTTCATGTACATAAAAATAAAACCTGAGTCATTGGGATCTGAAAGGGTACACAGGTAACAGTGGGGAAAATGAGCAAACCTCAAAGCTGATGCTGAGCACAATTGCAGGTATATTTTCAGTTAAAGCGAGAATATCTTCAAATATCCAAAGGTTCCAGCAATAAAGCCATGGGAGACCAGCTTGACAGAAGTGAAAGCCATGAGATGTTTTGGAGGAGGAAGGGGGATGATACTTTGCCTATCTTTTCTAAATCCAGAAAAGAACTTACAAATGTAACTTAATTGGAGATTAGTGCTGTATTTATCACAAATTGTTACTGCTGCTAGAGGGATCAGTACCTCAATACTATCTCAGTACTGGCTTCAGAATAAAAGATGTGTGCATGTTCACGTTACAGATTACTCAGCTATCCTAAATGACAGTTAAATGAAACATGGTGTTCACTGGTTACCTGAAGACACCAATTGGTAATTGTGAACTGACCCTTTAAGCTATGTATAAATGTCCAAGCACATTCACTTTCCTCTGAAGCTGGAATTTGACTGGTGGCAGATAGTGGCAGGCTGGAAATGTTGACATTTGGAAACTGCTCTAGAATTTTGGATCTACTGTGCTGGGAAGATAGGAGCCTTCAGTAGCCTACCACTTTAATTAGTCTGATCCACCATTTAAAAGCAATTTTTAGTATTCATTAACCATTGCATGTTATAGACTGTTCTTGCTTTTACATTATATATATGAGTGTAATACAGTGTAATATGTTTTAAGGGTTTGTCTAGGTCTTTATGTGAGAGTGCGTTGTCTTTATATCTGTGATCTAAATGTCTTGTAATCTATACTTGTGCTTTTTTAGGAAGCATTACATGGTAACGCAAACATTTTTTGCATGTTATCAGGATGCTGGCAGAAAATTTCACCATCTTGGGAGCAAGTATCTTGGAAGCTTTTTGGAGGAGCTTTCTGTGTAGAAATAACTCCTAGCATGTACTTCTTGTGGGCATCGTGCCCTCTTTTATTACCAGTAATGTTTTGACAAAAAAAACCCCAAGCAACCATATTTCCTCTTTTTAATAGACTTGTTCTTTTATTATTTTTTTTTCCCCCTCTTGGATTTAGCTCTAATAAATAAAAGTTTTAGCAGCTGTTCTGTGGTTGAAGAATTGACCCTGGGAGCAGCAAGTAAGAGAAATTGCTTGATCAGATGCTGTTCCTGCAGATACTTCTGTTCCCCAGTGTGAAGATTTTTTATTTTTTTTTAAATCTGGATTTCCAATTTATCATAATACTAAATTAACTGCATCAACCTTTATTGCAGAGATAGTTTGAATGATTTTTACATGCTAGGTAGGAAGTGTTGGTATCAACAAGAGCTGGGAGGAGGACTGGCCAACCACCCACCATCCTTCTTAGTAAGAATCATCAAGTTGTCCCTGTATTAAAGATGCATTTAATTTTTTTTTCAATGCCAGAAAGAATTCCAAGATGCTTAGTTTATTCCATCAACAACTAATAAAGGCTGTTTTTAAGACTACTGAGGATTTTGGTTTCCAAAGATCTGCTATTTTTATAAGAAGCTTTCTCTGAGACAGTAATGATTGAGGCAGAAACTTGAAATGTCAGAAACCCCAAAATGAAGGAGTCTGCTGCTTCTAGTTTAGAAGTGCCCCAGCAAAGTGCTTCACCCAGTGTTTGGGGGATAGAGGTCAGTCTGTGCCTGAGCAATAAACCCCAGTGCGTATTTCATGTTGTAATACTTGATGGACGCCTCCTTGGCAGAGACTTCAAGACCTTCCGACTGCTTTAACTCTGCACTGGTGTTTTATTCTTTCTGCTTTCTGTGAATGGACACAGTAAATGTGCCTTTAATTCTGACCATCATGATCTATGTTAATCTTGTGTCACTACAATTTTGATTACTTCTGATCAATTGAATTTTGCCTGTCTGTAATGAATCACTCTTGGAATTCTAGTAGTTGCTACTCTGTAAACTCAAGCATCAGAAGCACAAAGCAGTAGAAGCTTCTCTGCTTATCCCTACTTGAGTTGGTGGACCCATAAATTAAATCGAGTGACTTGCTTGTGTGACTTATCTTTGGGAAACGTTCTTTAATGCTTAATTTCTTCTATACATATTATATGTACTATGTATATCATATTTACTGTTACATATTGATTTACATGTGTTGTAATTATTGTTTAAAAAAAATATTTAAATTCTTCTTTTAGTTGATCATAGCCGGGTTAAACTGACCTTAAAAACTCCCCCACAAGATTCAGACTACATCAATGCAAACTTTATTAAGGTATGTATTACTCTTTAAAAGTTCTTAAATTCTCTTAAGGCTTTTATTTCCTATCAGTGCAGTTTTAATGTTATAATCTGAGATAAGAATTTAAAGATGTGAGGCAAGATTTTGTTTTAGTAGGGCTTGAATAAATTTGCAAACATGATGCCATTTATAAAGCAATTTTTAATATTACTCTTCAGTGTGAGTATAATATGAAATACTTCATTTTTAAGTGACAGGCAACAAAATTGGAACTTTATACTGTAGGAAAATTCAGATATGATTGTTTTAACAGGTGATACTGTTAAAATTACCAGATTTGGAGAGACTGTTTTTAGGGATAATGAGGTGTTTGACAAATGTTAATATGCACTTCTTGCTATTCATGGCAGAAGTGTGGCAATGGACCTATATCTAACAGTCTTAAAGAGAAGTCAGAATTTGCAAAAAAAACTGTTACACTTTTGTTTCAGAGTGTGAATATCTTGGGTTTTCCTTGTAGCCTTATTCTGATGCTGCTTCTGTGTAGTAATGTTTATTCAGATATAGGTGTTCATATAAATCTCGCTTCTTGAATGTTTAGCTTGAAAAGCTGAATATAAATGTCTTCAAGCTTGATGTAAAACAATTTTTTAAATTTTGGATTTCTGAAATGTGGTATTACTGGGAGGGGGAAATTTAAAAAGCATCCCCTTGAACAATTTTAGGAGAAAGACTTTCAAATTTTCATCATTAAATGTTTGAGTAATAAAGAAAACGCAGATTTAAAGGGAATCCTCAGAATCTGAACATACAGAAACTTAATGTTTCCTGTTACATTTCTGGCTGCACGGTAGCTGTTACAAACTTGCCCTCCCCTTGAAATCACCAGCAAAAATCCCACTAATGTAAATGGGACTCATATTCATTGAAAAAAAAAAAAAAGATATTCTAACTTTACACAATTATAACCTAAAGCTTTTTTTATTCAGTGCGGATACATTTTCTGTATTAATGGTTAATTTGTGCAATCCTAGGGAGTACATGGGCCAAAAGCATATGTTGCTACCCAGGGACCATTAGCAAATACAGTAATAGACTTCTGGAGGATGATATGGGAATACAATGTTGCCGTAAGTACCTACTTAAAACCCAAAATTTGGTATTACCTTATTTCATGGCACAGTGATTCTTTATCTTTTGCCTGAGCTGGATATTTTATTAAAAATACTGACAGTGATTTAGTCCATTTACTTCTCAAATCTTGTTTTAGTAGTTTAAATAGCATTCTGTATATCATTAATATTATTTATTCAATTTCATAATGAAAATTCAAAGTAATAGTTTTATTGACTGAATATGAAATCATGCATATTTATGAATAGGTTGATGCTTGGTTACATCTGTCCTGTAGGAGACCTTACAGCTGACAAAATCAGATGCAGAAGCAGCATGTGAAACAAAAAAAAAGGCCTACCTTCATATTTATGCTAATTTTTGGTTACTTATTGGTTTACATATTCTACATCTGTTTAAACGGCTATTGTCAGGAGTTATCCAATTTTAACAGTAGTTAAAAGTTATGTTCAACAAATTATTTCTGAAAATACTTTTTTGTTTTACCAGACACTTAAATCATGGTTACTTATTGTAACAAATGTCTTACCTGTTGGTGCATTTTTATTGTGCTACTCACATTAATGTATCTGAAATAGCTTCACCTAAGAAATCTGATTCTTGTTTTTTAAATAAATTTTTGCACCTATTTTAAGCAATCTATGCAATTTTAAGCAAATACAGCTATGTTTCTTCCAGTTGGCAAATGGTTCTATATTTTTATGATTAAGTTTAGACTTTACAGTCAGGCTGAATAAATAAATAAGGTATTTTTACAGGATTACAGTGAATTCAAAGTAAGTAGCCTTAAAATGTTGTGTTAGTGTTGTAGATTTTGTGCAGGATAAAACTTGGGTACTATTTTAGAATTAAAAGAGCATGCATCTGCCAGTAGGAGAAGAGTACTAATCAGTCTCTTCAGTAGTAACCAATTTAGGAGTATCAGTATCTGCCCAGATGGAAGCAAACAGTAAAGTGTTGGTGAATTTATTTGATCTAAAACCAGCTAACTCCAAGCACCTTTTTTATTTTCAGATAATTGTTATGGCCTGTCGAGAATTTGAAATGGGAAGGGTATGTATATGAAATACAAAAGTGAATAAGCATTGCCCATGCAGGGCAATATGCCAGTACCAGCAAAGCTTCATATGCCAAATCCATAACTGTAAAAATAATCTGCCAGATTGAATGAGAACACGTATCCTTATATTTGTGAATGTGACTGCTTTTCTTTGTTTATAGTGTTACATTATTATTTAAGAGTCATCTGGGTGGAATATGCATGTTTGTATACAGAACTGTACCAATGGTCTGTTTCTGGTCATGTCACTATGGAAAAAATCCTGCTCTTTGTGGGATGCAGGCCAACTATCAAAATCCTGAAACCTTCAGAATTTTCAGTCAATTGATACATAATACCTCTCTGCTATATTCTTATGACTTGAGAAAGAAAAAAAAAAAAAAAAAGTAGTGCTCCATAATTGTGAACTCCACTTTCACAAAAACTAAATGAGCTCTCATCACATACCTCTGTATGATGTGTGCACATATGTAGGCAGTCATGAAGCTCCCATCCTAATTTACAAAGTGTCTTTTGGCTATATTTATTGTCATCTGGGATTTTGGGTTTGTTTTTCTTTTAGATACCAAAAGAAAAGACATTTTACTATCTTAAAAGAAGTCCAGCAAGGCACCAGTAGGCAGATATTAAGGAAAAGCGCCGGATAAGAGAGAGAATAAGGCATTAGAGATTATAATTTTGTCTGCTCTGCTTCTGTTAATCATCATCTGTCAGTACTACACATGAATTAAATTACAATTTTTTGCTTTAACAGAAAAAATGTGAACGTTACTGGCCTCTGTATGGAGAAGCAGCTGTAACTTTTGGACCATTTCGTGTTTCTTGTGTAAGTATAAAGCTTTATAAATTAGTTTTGAAGGATTTAATGCTTTTGTAACTTAAAATAACTGTTCATCAAACAGTTTGTATTACAAAACAAATGCTTTTTTAATTGTTTTGTACCAAATTTTACACAAAGACTCTCAAAGGAATGCCATGGAAAACAATGTGTCTATATAAGCTGTGTGGTTTTTTGAATCCTCCATGCTTTTTTTTTTAATTTTTAAGTAGGGAACCTGTCTGCCTTGGTCTTGTATCTTTTTATGTATCATTTCTTTAGCTTTACTTGATGTAGCTTTGAATGTCTGTACTGTACTCAAGTAATCAAACAATATTCATGCAGTTGTTTCTCTCCGTTATGACTTGTGTGTTCTGGATGTGCATGAGAAATTAAAGTAATACTGCAATAGGTCATTTTCTTTAAGTTACATAAAATTAATTGGCATGAATAAAGAAAAGGCCAGGTTGGATGGGGCTTTGGGCAACCTGGTCATCTGGAGGGTGTCCCTGCCCATGGCACGTGGGTTGGAACTAGATGATCTTTAAGGTCCCTTCTAACCCAAACCATTCTATGATTCTATCAAAACAGAAACTAAATTCCTATTTTTTTTTTTTAAACTTGTTTCTGTTGGTAACAGATACAGGTTTATTTGAAAATACTTCCTTTGCTTCTATTGTTGCTTTTAAAATCAAAACAAAAATGAGTAGCAGATCACGATGAGGTCTGAATCTTTTCCTGGAAAATTCCCAGGGGGTAACTGTCAAGTAAGCTATGATTCCCGAAAGATGGAGGGAACCTGAACATTTCCATTGCATGTTGTGTCAGTGTTATTAGTGCTGATCTCTGAGCATAACTACTAGAGCCTCTTCCGGTTTTGATATTTGCTTGTAAATGGTAACATAAGGATTTCTGGCAGATGAATGGGCAGGAAGAAGGACTGTGGATCTCTCCTACACGAAGCACAGCAGGGAGTTGAGAAAGTAATCATTCTTCTGGCACCTGTCATCTCAGCATCACTCAAGACTATACCCCAATGGGTTTTTGCAATCATCTCTCTTCAGTAGAGAGTACTCTCTCTAGAGAGTTACTGGATAGTAAAAGAAGTCACGGTGCAATTACCATTTCACAGTAGGGGACCACTTACATAGCAGAAATTCACTTCATTAATTGTGAGGTTTTCAGGGTGTGGGTGAGGATACGGTGTGTGGCATCAAAACCAATATGATCAGCATTCCTTGGGTGTGGGATAGTATCTGGCTGCCTTTGTACACACCTGTTTATGTATATTTATTCCTTCCTGTTTTAAACACATTTGTGGCCTGTTTGTCCAACTTCTAGCTCTTGAAGTTGTGGTTGCATCATCAAGCCTTCACTTCTAGATGATGCCGAGGACCATCCAGCCTATCACGTTGCATTCAATGGCAGTCTAATTCCTTAAGGGAAGAGAATAGAAAATAACCCACATATAGGATGATCCTTCTCCTTGTACTTGTCCATCGCTAGAAGCTGGCTACACTAGCAGGACTTCCTTAATTGAGTGTTGCCCCTGGATTATCAATATTTTCATAATGCAGTGAATGATGAATTTGACAAACTTTTTTGTTTTGGGTTTTGGTTTTTGTCACTTATTTTTTCTGACATTCACATCATTGTGTTGTTGGAGGAAAACACTTCCTTGTGTCTTTATTTTTAATCTTACATCTGGTAGTTTAATCAGGTGCTATTATATTCTATTGGTTACAATTATGATAGGAATGAAAACTGGCATTAAAGTGTTTAATATAACTGTCATCAGTATAGATGATCTTAGCATGAACTTTTTACACTGGAGTTCATGATTGGCTGTAGCTGTTCACTTACTTTAAAACTGTGGAATTGATCCACTCGAAATGGATCTCAAAACTGTTTTTTCTTCTCCTTAACTCAAAGCTACTTCGGTTTGGACAGGAATTGCTGCTGTTTTCTAGCTTAAAGTGCTTTAAGGTGTTCAGAAAAAGCTAGCATGCCAGTTTATGGAGTTGTTGTTTAACCTACTTTGAAATAGTCTGCCAAGAATTAAGTACACTTCAAGTTCATCTTGTCAGGAAGGCATATACTTATAAATTTTAGTCTGTACAGATTCCTATATTAAATTGATTTTAAAATTGGCTTATAGGCTTCTTTGTTTGTTTGGGGATGTTTTTGGTGTGGTGGTTGGTTTTTTTTGTTTTGTTTTGTTTTTTTTTTCTTCCTCCTTCCCTGTACCTAGCAAGCAATGGTCAAATACCTGGCAAGTGTCTGTGAAAAGGGATTGTGTGTATGTTGTAACTGACTACTCAACTGTAGCAGAGAATGTATTACCTTTGGGTACAATGGTATATATGGGCTTGGCTGCTGCGAGCTGTGCACTGTTTCCTTTAAAGCTGCAAGGTATTGCAATTGTTTTCTTGATGGAAAATGGTAAATTTCCCGTAGAAGATAGGAACGCATTAAAGCATATATGCGGTCTCCTAAATTCACTGTGTGAAGCCGTAATGCTAAGCTTTTTAAGGCATCTTCAAATTGTGCTATTACTGAGTTTTGAGTACAGTAATATTGTTTGGCGTATACAGTATAAACTTTTCTTAGTGTTCCAAAGGCAGATTTGAAAATTCTGGGAGGTTAGAAGCTATGCTTTTTGGCCACAACCAAGATAATTACAGTGATCCATGTAGATGCACCCTTAATTGAAAATAATTGAAGGGAAAAAAATTGAAAGGAGATATCACTGTCCTGTGACAAGAGACTGAAGGTTATACAGCAGAAGCATTATAGAAGGATGGCTGTGGGAGGCAAACTGTAAATTAAATAAATGTATGGAGAAATAAAGCAAAAGAAGTACTTTGAAACACTCTTACAAGGATTTATTGATGGTTTCAGGAATAGGCTAGACACTAGTTTGAAAATCCACATTTTTATTTTAAGTAAAAGTAGCATCTTTCACAGGTATCTCGTATAGTAAACTAAGTTGCTGCTGTTTTAAAATCATTGTCTTGATTTCCCATCTTTTGAGAAAATTGTAGATAAACTGGTAAATTAAAAAAAGACATCTGAGTTTAAAGTATGTTTTTAGTTATATCCTATATGCTGCATATTGATCTTTTTTCCAATTCATTACTGTTTTCTCATGTTTAGGAAGCTGAGCAAGCAAGGACAGATTACTTCATTAGAACATTATTACTTGAATTTCAAAATGTAAGTATATGAGGACTTCTGGTCTCAACTTTAATGGTTGCGCAAAGATCTCTAAAATGATACAATGGAGGGAACTCAAGAAAATATATTCACTTCTTTAGGTGCTAACTCTGTATGTATGTAAATCGTCAGGTTTAGAAGTGATGTTAAAAGCTTAGTGTATAAGAAAAGAGTAGCGAAACTCTTTACTTGTCTTTTATGTATGTTCTTTGTTAGCCAAAGGTGTGTAATGGTCTTCAATAGCATGTGTTAACAGCTAAAAAGCTTCTGTCATCCTAAGAGAATTTCACTGTTTCCCCCAACTGAAAATATGATGACAAATTGAATCAAACTTGTCAAAAGAAACTGTTCCCTCTAGTTAGCTTATTTTTGTCTAAAGTATGTGTACTTGTTAGAATTCACCATGCACTTTCACTTATTGCCAAGAGAGTTTTTCAATGTTAAAAGATATTTCTGACGCCCATTTGTATACTTGTATTGCCAAATAAAAATAAAGCAAGAATGACAACTTAGTGATTTATTTTTTCCCAAAGTTTCTCACTCTACCTTGTAAAAAGTTACTCTTTTTGTAATTGAAATAGATATGAAAAATATGGCATGTTCTTGATTGAACTGAGTTGCATTGTCTCTTTGCTTAGTGAACTTTGGCATGGGGGAATTGTATGTGATACATTCAAGGGTCAAGATAGAAATGTACTTTTAAAAGTGAGCTCAAGACTTTGGAATTCTTGAAGGTTCAATATCTACTGTTCAAGGTGTAGAATTGGCTTACCAGACAAGTATTGTGGTAAACAATTCATTTACACTATTTAAATTGGCAACTGTAAGTGGTCACAATGAGTCTCTTTATGGAAGAAATTGCATTTATTCATCTCTAATGAAAACCTGTACTTCATAAACTGAGTATCAGTTACGTTAATTGTGAAAAGGAATTGTCATGTTTTCAGTGAAATAAAAGCACTTGCATTCTCATATAAGTGTTAAGAATGAATGATTTAAGCCTTTATTGCAAACTTAAATGTTGGATTTGAGGTGACTGTTTATTTTTCTGAAAAGCAACTGTCAGTAAATAAAAATAAGTTTAGAGCTATATCCTGCAAAAACATGAAGGTTGACAACAGTCTGTTTTACAGAATGCCTGTCATTTTAATTGGCATCCTGTATTAAGAAATTATTTATTACAGGTTAGTCTCACTTATAGTTGTGCTTGCTTTAGCAATGTTTTGTTCCATTTCAAGAACTGATATCACAACAGATATGAAAACTGCTTAATCATGAGAAAGGTAATTTTTGGGGGTAGTTTTGTCTGCAGTAGTTTGCTAGGTGCTCACAGTGAGATGAATGAACGTAATCAGTTCGTTTCCATTTAGTGTTTCCTGAATGCTCATAACTGACTGTGCTGTGAAACTTTTTAGATAACAGAAATTAACTGCATAACAACTGTGGGTTTTGCAACATTTATTGAAACGGTGCACTTAAAAACAGAACTGAAAAGATATCAAAAACCTCAAAGCAGAACTTACATTATGTTATGAGAACTGGTTACTTCAGAAACTGTAGCTACTTTATAATACTATACATGCAAATCACGTTCAGCTACTTGACTTCCATGAATTCTGTCCCAGTTAATTTTTATAGGATGCCTGTGTACCGCATAAAAACTAAGTAGTAACAAAAAGCTACAGTTTGCGTTTTGCTTTTGATCTTGGCAAAAAGCCCAAAGTTTGCATTCCTTTAAGGAGTAATGTAATTGAAAGGATTAACAAGATATGTTGATATTCAACCTATGCAGCTGATAAAATGATCTTTCTTCAGACTTAACTAGCAAACTTGCTTCAGGATTTCTGTAAGCACACATTTTGGTAATGAATTACAGACTTTTCATCTTTCTTTGAGGAATTCTAAATGCAGCCTTGAACCCCGGTAGGAAAATATGTATTAGTGGTATAAAGTAATATCCTTTTAAGTTCACTTTCTGGTTTTCCAGAATAATGGAAAGTTTTGTCACTTCTGTGAAATTTTCAATGGAGTATCATACAAGATACTATGCAAAAGAGTTTAAAATTCCTATAAATATACAAAGTTATTCTAGTTTCTAGGAAGAAAACCAGTTTGAAACTTGAAGATTATTTTAAGCTAAACCACCAGATTTCTTTCTTTAAAAGTGGCAGTGAAGAAAGGACTATGAAGGTTCCTTTTCATTTTTAATTTCCATATAAAAAGCATAAATTGAGATTTATTTTTTTTTCTGACAGTTCTGCTAATGTGAAAAATCACTGGGTTTGTCTCTTTAAGTGAGAGTTCTTGGTGGACCTTAATAGGCAGCTGTAACTTTTCTTCCTCTCTACTGATGACACTGGTTTTCAATAATCAGTTGAATTTTTAAAATTTATTTTCTCAGACTGGATTTTCTTTTGTTTTTAATAGCCAGTGCTTCCACAGGTCTGACAAAAGTAAAGCATCAAAAATAGTTGGTTCAGTTGGAAGACATGAATTTCCATGCTCAAAAGGCCAACTATGTTGTGTCTTAGTTAACTAAACAGATGGTAGCATAGGTCTTCAAACTTGTAATCTGTGATGTTGATCAAAAAAATTCATGAGCCTCTCTAGTACGTTACTTCCAGGGTACAGTAGAATTCAGAGGCGTGACAACAGCATGGAAAGGCGCAGTAGAACTAGCTGTACTGTGGATGGTTTGGATAATGATGAGAAAGAGGATTTGGTCTTTCAAGAATTCAAGTGCCTGAATAACCAGGCTGTTCTAAAGCCTGCTTCTTACCTTGTCTTCAGTACTACTGTAACATGAGCTAACTAGAATAAAAGTGTACCTAGTGTTGCAACTGTGATCCGTATTTAGATATGGCCTGAATTGTTTCTCTTATTTTCTTAATTTCCCTCTGCATGTGCACTCATGTGAACACACACATACACACTTTATTTTGTAACGTGACAAAACAACAACATTTTTTCCAATGTAAGTTACTGGAGTATGACTGGAAAAAGAACCTTTTATGGTGGTCTTTCCCTTTCTTCATCCCTTCCAAAGTTTAAGACTGTGAGGACAGAGAATCTTTCAACACAGTACAATGCTGTGGGCCCTTTAATTCATAGAGAGGGGCTTCTGTGACATGTCCCATAGTACTTTCTCCTATGTATTAGCTGCACTCAAAATGCTACTTCAGAATTTGCCTTTTGTTTTTATATGTGGTATAAGCTGTACATTTGGGTTTTTTTAATATAGTAAATGGCTTTGTCCACACTAAATGATGCAAAAAGTGAAGGTTCATAGAACTATTTCATACCAACTCTTAAAATATATAGTATCATTAACACCTTTCTCTCTCCCTCTCCCTTAGGAGACTCGTAGTGTGTATCAATTTCATTATGTTAACTGGCCTGACCATGATGTCCCTTCGTCTTTTGATTCTATTCTGGACATGATCAGCTTGATGAGAGAGTACCAGGAACACGAAGATGTACCAATCTGTATACACTGCAGGTATCAAATATATTTATTTTTTAAGTTTATATACATTTTAATTTTTTTTAATCTAGACTTTTGGTATGAGATGCACTAGTTTGATTCTAAATCACTATTTATTTATTTTAGTTTTCTAAAAAAGAGTATTTCCTCATGTCAAAATTTTGCTCAAAATCATAGTGTCTTCATTGACTTTAAACTTATGCCACAATTAAATTTTGCTTCTATTTCAGTTTAAGACAGGATATCAAACAGAAAATAATTAGTCTTTGAAAGGGAAACCATTCTGTGGTTCTTAAGGCATTTAAATCCTCATTAGGACAAAACAGACTTTGAAGATCACTGCAAATCAGATATGGGAGTGAATTCTCTATTCTCAATAGGTGAGATTACATAGCAGGTGCCATTGCTACCTAAGAGCTTTTCTGTCTGACTTCTAATGTAACAAAAAAAGATCTCTAATCAGCAGGCTGTAGTTTCTGGTTGGTAAGTTTTTGCTTCTGAGCAGCGGTTTCATCTTTGACCTGAAATTTGGCTAACAGAAGGACTGCTGAAACTAAACTGACATGAAAATGTTTTGGTGAACTGACAGTTTCTGATAATTTCTCTGGACAGTTCTTGCCTATGATATTTGATAGTTTTTAAAGCAACAGAAGTTAATGTATTATATATCAGAAAACCAGAATTCAGATTCATAAGCCAGCAAGTGTTACATTGTTGGGGGCTTATTAACTCTTTAGAGCTTGGTTATTCTCTGAAAGTGTCTATAGAAATCTACTGTCTTTAGCTACATCCCTTTCACTCTAATTGAGGTCTAAAACCATAAGAAACTTACTGAGCACTGAAATCCGTTTCACTTTGCCCTGTTTCTCTTGAATGTCAGTACAGTTGTGAAAGTTGGTTCTTTACAACGGTATAATTATAATGTAATAAATATGCGTGCGTTGTAACTCTTCATGTGTAAAATAGAAAAATTCATACTATTAGGAAGAATAAATGTGATAATTCACTGTCATTTTTTATAATTTTCAGATTTAAGTTTTTTAGATAAAAAGCACAAAATACAGATATGATACTAAATCAGAAAAATATGGGAAGCCTTTAAATGTTTTCTGTTCTGCCATTTAACATATCATTAAACTCAGACAAAATCCCTACTGTTTAAGCAGTGGTAGCTAGGAATAATGTGACAAAAAAGGCAATAAAAATGTCAACATTGAAGCATCTTTTGTGATTGCAGTACCAAGTGGCTATGAAAAACTTGCATTAAAATTTTCAGTGTTCCATTTGCATTTTGTACTGCTAATTTTTTATTTTTAAGACACTATAGTGTCAGGTTGAGTGAGCTAAAAATGACAGTTGAGGGATTTTAGGTTGGGTTTTTTTTTCACATGGACTCTGGAAATATAAAGCTTATAGTGTCTTTTTAACAAATTAAAATAATTTCTAACATACCTAACTGTTTATGTTCATAGTGCAGGGTGTGGAAGAACAGGAGCCATCTGTGCTATAGATTATACGTGGAATTTGCTTAAAGCTGGGGTAAGGAATCTTAAAAGAAGAAATTTGGTGGCATTCTGTCATTTCATAACAGTGATTGATTGAGCTCCCAAATGTTCTAAAATAGTGGAATGTTTAAGACATTCTGGAACTTGTTTGACAGGTTGGATGTCTAGTTTCATTGCATTCATGCTTTAATATGAACTTCCTTTGACAGCAACTTTTTGTCTAAAAAAAGTCACTGTAAAATTCTAAATTTTTTTTTAATATATTTCAATGTAAAGTGATTTCGAATTCAACTTTTTCAATGTCTCTGCTTAATCTTGCAGCTCCTAAAGCCTGATTTTTCAAATATACAGGGATAACTTTATTCTGGGATTTTTAGGTTATGAAGCATCATTAATGTTGCAGTGTCATATAATGCTTTCATTGAATATCTCATTTTCAAAATACTTGAAATGCTCTCATCTGGTCTAAATCAAATGTTTAAAACCAGTTCTGGAGAGGAATTGCTTTTTTCAAAAAAAATTGAATAGTTGCAATGTGGAGCGAACAGATTGGCTTTACCTACAAAAGTTAAACATACTTTTGGATGTCTAACAGCTTTTTGTATGGCAGTTCTGATCAACAGTTATGTCAATGTAATTGACTTCCTTCTGTATTTCAGAAAATACCTGAAGAATTCAATGTATTTAATTTAATACAGGAAATGAGGACACAAAGGCATTCTGCAGTGCAGACAAAGGTATAGCTTGTTTTAAAATCAATCTTTATCATGTGATAACATACCATCATTCTTCGTAAAGATCTTGTGAACTAACTTTTATCTGGTAACCTACTACAGGAGCAGTATGAACTTGTCCATCGAGCCATAGCACAACTCTTT
The DNA here is from genome assembly GCF_028858705.1 of Grus americana. Classification (NCBI taxonomy): domain Eukaryota; kingdom Metazoa; phylum Chordata; class Aves; order Gruiformes; family Gruidae; genus Grus; species Grus americana. The sequence continues at coordinate 13,762,320 of NC_072852.1, read as the reverse complement.
GAAAAGCAACTGCAAAAATACGAAAGTTGTGCAGACTGGAAGATTGCAGATGGAGTGGTATGTGTCTTTCCCATATGAGTTTCAATCAGTTGTAGCTGTTAGCTTCTGATTGAGATTTTGCTGTAAAGTCTAGTTTTTAAAGTTAAATGTTTAGTGTTGTTAAGGTACATACAGAACTTATTTGGACTACAGGTGGGTTTTGCTGAGTAAGGACAATTAGCCCGTACTCAGCTTACACTGAGGACTTGGTTGTAAAAGTTGCTTCAGATAGTTAAAGGAATATTTACCACGTATAGCAAATGCAATTGCAGTGGCGGAAGTTACAGAAAGAATTCTAGTTCGGATGAAATGCAGGAGACTAACTCAATATTTAAATTGTGAAATGTGCCCTTACCTTGGTGAGGTAGCAGTAGCTGACAGCTGATCTGTTGCTTTGATTGGCAGTACTTGCCCCAATTCTGTTATATTGGCAGCAAATGAAATTTTGTCTAAGCTTGACTTTCTGTAAATTACTTGTGAAACACTATGATAAAGAGCAAGTTAAAAATAAAAACCCCAGCCTACATACACATATATTTCTATAGAAATAAAAATAAATAAATGCACATGTGTGTATATGTGTGTGTATATATATTAATTCTGTCTGATCTATGTTTGACTTAAATTCTTGAAAGAGAAGAACTTCATCGAAGTTTTCCTTTCTTCCTTCCCCCAGTGTGGTGTTGGGCCCAGTTTTAAACTAGTAGATAAGCATTGATCTGACTCTTCAATACAGGCTTAGATTTTACGTGCTGTTGTGTCTCAGTCTTGGCCCAACACAGCCTTGATGTAGCTGAGCAGGACTGACAATGAATGATCTCATTAAGTTCTCATATTGTGTTGAAGTACTATTTGCACTGGAACAGACTGGGGGAAAGAAAAATAACTTAAAATTGCCTTTGTCAGGAAGCTTCATACTCTACCCTTTTAACAAAGGAAAAAAAAAAACCCTTGGAAAAATACTGTTCATTGGTAATCATGGTATTTGAGGATTTTTCCGTCTTTCTGTCATTCCACGTTAAATTTCATGTCCCCTAGGTTTTTTCCCTTTTATGTTCAGATATGTTTTCTTGGCTACTGCTGGGCACTATGTGGAAAATGGCTTTTTGGATCAATTATTCTTTCTCTCCCCCACAGTCCAGAACTGGACTATCCTTGGACTGTGTTTTGTTTATTCGATAACTTTATCTGTCCTTTCAGTACCTAATCAGTATAGGCTCTATAGCTCCCTAGAGGGAGTATGAGTAATATCTTCCGGACCCTTTGAAATATCTGGAAGCAATTTTAAATCTGCCTTATTAATAGGCATCCATTTAATTTTAGGGGTTTAGCTGTTCTATACTGTGCTTTCTGAGAAGTCTAAAATGTTCTTCATTCTTGGAAAAAAGGCATATACCCTTCTGTTAACTCCTAAGAATTTGTATCAGTTCATGGAATAGTTCTGAGGTCTTTAGTCATGACAAGAAACCTCTGAGGAACTAAATGAAGTATGGATGGAGCATAATTTATTATAGATTTGATATTCAGCCTAGCTGGTCTGTGGATTTTCATTTCATTTCTGAGGAATGAGCATGATAGAGTTCTGAATGTGCAGATTTATTAGCTTTGTACAGATGTGATTCTTAATTACTTGAGTTCTGGTCATAAAATAACAGGCAGATCAGTCTACTGTACCTTCTGGCTATTGAACTTTGATCTGACCTGTGTCTGCACTCTTATGTAGAATCAAAAATGTCTCTCTTATTTACATGTATTCCAGAACATCTGGATAAGGAGGTGACACAGTCTATATCAGTCTACTGATACTATGTCTGTAAACAAGGCAAGTTCTGTCTGTGAAGAATTGCACATCTTAGAGATTCGAGTGACTGAGTAATAAAACAAACAACTAGATTATGGATAGGTAATGTGTATGGAGGGTGAGACAGGGAGAAATCCCAACTCTGAATATGCAGCGATGGAGTGTGAGTTATGAGTGTTGAATTTTGCTTTGAAATCATCTTGGTTATAACCAATAAGTTGTAAAGGAAATGGAATTTTAGCAATTATTTTGAAATTAAGACCAGAGAATGTAATGTCATTGTGTGGATACCTTGCAACTTGAATACTGTCTGCAGGTCTGGTCTGCTTATCTCAAAAGCGTATTACAGAATTCAAGCATTAAAAGTTTGGACAAGGATCGAAGGTGTCAGACGTCTCCCATCTGAAGAACAACCAGATTGAGCTGAAAAGAAATGGCTTAAGTTAGATATGATAGAGGCTAAGTAACAGTGAAAAGCTGATTTCTATTAACCTTTTCTAAAGGGTTTCAATGAAACCTGGCAGACTTGATATAAAAGGAAGTAGTTCTTCGTTCAGCATGAAGCTGCAGAGGTCCTTGCAGCTGAAAGCCTGTAGCTTTGAGGTGAATATCTCATCATTCTGGAATCTTCTTCCGTGAATTTGCCCAACCTCTGACCTATGAAATTCCAGATTTACAAATCATTGGAGAATACCCTAGAGAAGGATCCCTGTATGCCTGCTCTGTCATTCTTCCCTGTATGTTTCCTTTTGTTCACTGCTGGAAACAGGGCAAAACCAATCTTTCAGTCTGACTAGGTACAGCCTTTTTTGCATTAGGAAATGATGCTTCTTCATATTGTAGCTTGAATGTTTCTGTAGGAGGGTTGAGGAAACAAGTCTCATAGGTAGAATTCCTGTATCTAAAAATTTGGCACTTAAAACCAAATTTGCTACTATTCATTTTTTAGTTAGGAAATTTGCCTTCAGGGAATCAACTGGTGTAGGCTTGGCTTCTGTTTTGGTTATGTGAAGTAGAAGACTACCTTATAAATCCAGTTAAGTATCTGCTTGTAGCTTTAACCTGATTCTCAAAACTTTGAGCCTCACTTGAGACAGCATTTTTGCTATTCTGACAAAGCTCCCTTTTTTCTTCAGTGAGTGTTACATAGCATCTGTTGTATATAACATCTGGTTTTCCCCAGAAATGTTGCAGTTCTTTTTAACTAAGATACATCCCAGAATGTTTGTTTGGTTTTTAAAAGGAAACAAACTCTGATGCAGAAAGTTTTCAAATAACCTCATTAAATATAATGTAATATTCTGAGGTTCCTTCCCAGATCTTGCTCTGCCTACAGATGCTACAGCAACTATGGAATTGTGAACATGTGAATGGTTTTAATTATGTTTAGTGGAAACAACTCCAAATCAAAAAAATGTGCCTACTTTTGGATATATTACTGAGAGTTATATAGGAGATACCACTGAACTTTCATTTATTATATTCCAATAGTACTCTGAAGAGTTGGAGTACTCTGTAAGGTTGGTTTCATGGTTTTGTTGTCCAATTGTCGTTCCCATTTCAAGCAGTGTTTGAAATTAATTGAGTTACCTAACCTTTGTAAGCAGCGTTTGCCAGTAACATCACAGTACAAAGTTAATCTGATTGGCAATGAGTAGCAGTATTCATAGGGAAGTAGCTTAGACACCATCCTGAACGTGTGCCCTGCTGGAGACAATACTGTAGAAAGTCAACAAAAACCCCACATGCAGTGTTTGAGAATAGAATTACAATAGGGTTAGAATTTCTATTAGAATTTGATAGAAGGATTCAAAACCATGTAGAAAATGCGCATATGATATAGTATAATGTAGTAATTGTGTAAACTGTATGGTAAGAGTATACGTATTGTGAAAGTATAGAACTATAAATGTGCTTAAAATAATATTAATTATGTAAATGAAATTATATGAAGAAAAGCTTTCTTCAGATACCAGATAAAGTACTTTCAACAGTCCCCACAGTAGCCAAATTTCAGGCAAATATGAAATTGCCGCTCAGAAGCGGGTTTTTTCTGATAAGAAAAACCGCAGGTGCTAAGCTTGATAATCAGAACTATTCCCCCCCACCCCGTAGCAGGACTCTTAAATTATTTAATTAAATTGGAACTCAGTCTCAGACTTGGCCCCCTTCCCATTGAAACTCTTGATCATATTGTCATGTATTTGGAGTCATTAACTGTGTGCTTCTTGCCATCCTTGGTTTTGTCAGTACTGCTGGGAAAATATTACACTTGGTTTTCTGTTTGGAAGCTTTGAAACATATGTGAGCTTGGTTAGTCTTTATCATCTGATAAGATATTAGTCAGATTTGTATCAGTAGACTATTTTATGAGTTACTTGAGAGGCATCTCTGTGATCTGAAGTGAACCATGGTTGACTTGGAAAATCTCAATCAGATGGAATTCCATCAAGTTGGATGTTCTGTATGTAGAAAAAGGAAGATTGATTAAAAGACAAACAATAAAAAGTTTACTATCTCTTTAAAAGTATTTCTTGTTGAATTTTCTCTTGACAGTAACAAGTATGTTACAGTACTGCAAGTCCTTGTTTTACCCTTATCCACTAATAGAAGCTTGTATTAATAAACACTTTCTCCAAAATATGGCATTGCTAGTAGTCTCAAGCATCTCTTGCATTTCTTCCTGTAAAAGTGACAGAATTCTGTTGCTGTGGTTGATTCCACTTTTAGAAGCTGTGGAGGAATTGGCTCCTGTAAGAATGTTGATATTCAAAACTATATTAGTGGTTTGGAAAGTTTAAGTGAAAAGACTTTGCTGTGCAAATTCTCTTTGCTGTTTTGCAGTTTGGAAAGAGATTTTTGGCCGTTGTAGCATTCTGAAGAATCACGTATGTCTTCAGAGACATTTATCTTGTTTGCCTATGCTTGGAAAGTTTTATTTAATCTGAATCATTTGAATGTATCATTTCAGTCTGAAGTATTTCTTTTTATCTGCTGATGCTCTGTGGTTCCCATGCTGCTTTATGATAAGGGCAAAAGGAATGCCGCAATTCCTTTTAAGGGAATCCATGAGATTACTTCTGGAAGAGTCTTTGCAGTAAATTTGCTAGTACTTTACCAGTACAGAAAGCTTCTGAATGACATGAAATATTTCCGCTGTGAGTTCCAAAAGAAAATTATGCATTGCAATTCCTGGGCAAAAGGTTTTTGAATTGCAGGCAATGCCTGTGAAATCTCAGTCTAAAACTGTGATCCTCTAACTGCTCAGTTAGTGACAGCTCCTCTTGGTGATTCAGCTATTGGAGGAAGGAGGTGGGGGGAAAAAACCCCCACCCTTGGGGGATGGTAGCACAATTTAGGTCACTTTAGCAAGTTGAATTCAGACACTGCATCTGCCATGAGAATGCCTTGTTCCTCTGCATTACCACAGGAAGATGAGTTACTCTGTATTGTTGTAGACTAGATGTAATCTACACTTCGAAGTATTTGGCTTTATGGTCTTTTCATTTGTTAATGTAGTCTTTCATAGACAGATATACACACTTTTCATATCTATAAATATAATTTAACAGAATTCCTAGAAATTCCTAACTATGAGCATTTTCATTTGACGTGAGTAGCTGCTCCCCCAAATCAACGAGGACATTGGAACTCTTGAACTGTTCAGCAGTTGATGTATATAGAGGCAAAGGTTGGGGAAAGCTTCTATTCTTTTGTTTACCCACATATTGTTAATGCTTCTGTTTTATCATGGTGAGAAGCCTGCCACAATGGGATGTGTATCTTCTGTAAGAAAGCAGGGTGCTGCACTGAACACTTATTTGACTGAATTGCACATTAGTTAATTCATATTTTTTTGAAAAAATAGTTCTATATGATGACCCTTGTGAACTACATATGTTGTCCTGGTTTTTCTAAGCCGATACTTTCTAAAATTGTATTGTGCCTGAGAATGCAACATCTGTCTAGAGAAGCAAGAGAGTGACTGATGCCGATAAGCCGTGATTAGGAAGGCTGGAAGGCTTTTTCTTAATACTGCCATCTGCTCTTCTCAACAGATGATGTCATCCCTGTGAGATACCCTACATTCGCTTTTACAGTTGAGCTTTCTCTGTTCTACTCCATGCTAGTTGTTCTACATGTTTGCCAGTTCACTTATTTTGATATATGACAGAAGGGGAAATCTGTGAGTTGGGGTCACTTGAGGGTGCTCAAAATACCAGTTGTTCACTGTCTCTCGTGACATGGAACTGAGAGCAAGTAACAGACTTGCTCCAAGAGTTCAGCAAGCAGTATTTCTTCAGTTAAAAACAAGAGATCCAGTAGTAACTGAGCAGGATTACTTAAAAATGCTGCAGCAGCATGAAATTGATATGAGCACTGTTTTCTTTCCTGCATGGGTTAATGCATTTGGTTACTGCCTTAAACTTTTATAATCTTTAACTTTTGAAGTAAAAATCCTTCACTTACTGGGGAATGAGTTGTTTAAAAGTAAAGGAAGGCTTCACAGAAACATCAGTCCATTGAGCTAATTAAAGTAGTGAAGTACCTCTGTTTTGGCGACAATAAATTCCTGCAACAGTCTTGCTCCTGATTTAATGTGACTAGAACAGAGTCAACTGATCCTGATTTTAACCTAATGCAGAAGTGAAAGCTTTTGAACACATATCTGCCTGAAGCCTTCCCAGTGTATGAAGCTGGGGTGACCACTGACTTCTCTTCTGGGGTTGAATTTAAAAATACCATTTTGCCTGTGTATGTTTGGGGTTTTTGGTTGGGTGTTTTAATTTTTTTTTTAAGGAATTGGTTTTGTAAATTCTCTGTGGTTGTGTATGTGCCTCAGATATTTGAGTTTATACATATTTTTGCAAGGTATATCCATATGTTTTATGACTAGTATCAAAAATGGCAGTCCCTCTTCAGCCTGTCTCAACTAGAAACAGCTTCTTACTGTATACATAGAGTTTAAAAAAACCTTTGGCATATGTTAGCTTCTTTAATAGGTATTTTCTTCCGTGTTGGAGAAAAGTATATCTCAGGAAACATTTTGTTCACAAACACGTCACTTTGCAAACACAGAAGGACAGGGATGCAGCTGCTGGTTTGTCTTCTGGACAAGTTAGTCTTCACCACAGCCAACGGGCATACCCTTTCCCTTGCCAGTACCTTTTAGAAAACTGAGCAAGTAAATAAGAAATCTGTTCCTCAAAACTTCTGTGCTAGCAGTACAGAACTGGAATACTTTTCTGATCTGTTGTAGGATGGAGAAGTTGGTGGTAAGGGGGAGGAATTCTTCCTGTGGAGTCTGTCTCACTCTAATATCTCTCTGCCTTATGAAACGTGGATGTGCTGTGGTGCTGAAACAGGTGAACAGCCTGCTCTGTTCTCAGGATGCAGTCGCAGTACTTTCTAACACTAGTTGCTAGTACTCATGATTAAGGCCAGCTTTTTTAGTAGAATATCAATGCATTTAGGGCTACCCATAGTAATGACTACATATGGGAGAGACTCAGGGTTTACTTTGCACAACTCAGGGAAGGGGGGAGGAACATGACAACCATTGAGCAGAAAATGGAATTGCTGCTGTTGGATACAGTGAACCTCAGCATCTTTGGCACCAACTTTCAGAATGGTTCTCCGCCTGAATGAGGGCAATAAAATTAATTTTCATGTATGTGAAGGGCAAGACAGTCTATACGGTCACCCATTACCTGATGTCAAAAAAGCTGGAAATTGCTTTTCTGCATATTTTAGAGGAGGTTTGTTAGAGGGGTTGGATGTCCATGTCCCATGGTAATGTTTCATTCCATCAATGACCGTAAAAAAAAATACGAGGTTTTGTTGTTTTTTTAAAAAAATTATCATGTCTGCAATAGTTTGCAGCTAGATTTTAAAAGTCCTCTTGTTTTTCAGTAAGTTGTGGAAAAGTGACAAAGGACTTAAAAGGGTAACTTTGTTCCTAGATAAAATAACAAGATCCTGCATTCAGTTTACAGATCAAGCATAGTATTCGTAATACTTCTTTTTTAATGTCTCATTAGCCATTTTTGTCATTCTACTCTTTCGGACAGTAACATTTGAACACTTATGTCTTGATGACAGCACTTTTTTCTGAGAATGATTGTTAAGGTAGTGCTGATGCAATAAATCTCTGAAGGCGCTTGACTTGCAACCAGTGGTTTTTATTAAAAAGCTAGAATGATACAAAACCCAGTACATGAAATGTTTTATAAACCTAGTTCACAGTAGAGCTGCAGAAAGAGGGAGGTGATTCTGCCCTGCTACTTTGCTCTCATGATATCCCACCTGGAGTACTGTGTCCAGTTCTGGGGTCCGCAGCACAGGAAAGACATGGACCTGTTGGAGGGAGTCCAGAGGAGGGCCACAAAGATGATGAGAGGGATGAACACCTCCCTGATGAGGAAAGTCTGAGAGAGTTGGGGTTGTTCAGCCTGGAGAAGGCTTCGGGGAGACGTTATTGTGTCTTTTGAATACTTAAAGGGGGCTTATAAGAAAGATGAGGACAAACTTTTTAGTAGGGCCTGTTGTGATACAATGAGGGGTGATGGTTTTAAACTAAAAGAGGGTAGATTCAGACTAGATAAAAGGAAGACTTTTTTTTTACAATGAGGGTGGTGAAACACTGGAACAGGTTGCCTAGAGAGCTGGTAGATGTCCCATCCCTGGAAGCATTCAAGGTGAGGTTGGACAGGGCTCTGAGCAACCTGATGTAGTTGAAGATGTCACTGCTCATTGCAGGGGAGGTGGGACTAAATGACCTTTAAAGGTCCCTTCCAACCCAAACTATTCTATGAGCCTATGAACACCAACCAACCTTGGTTGACTGCAGTGGGAGCTTCAGTTGTGGTCATCTAAATGCAAAGTGGCTTTTATCTGCTAATTGAATCTCACTAAAAAAAGCAACTGTATAGTTACAGCCAGTGGTCAGCAGGACAATGAACTCCCTGTGTAATTTGTCTGAAAGGGCTAACACAAGCCATCAGTATAGGAACAATAGGGTATTTCTGATGGAGTACTTCTGGAATATTGTATTGGACAGCTAGTTAATGAGGGGTTTAGTGAAGAACAATAAGAAAGATTAAAAGACTTTTTTCTTCACAGGAAAAGTTTCACATAATACACTGAGGAGTAGAATTTTGTGATAGACTCTTCATGCTAGCAGACAGCGATATAACTGCTTTAAAGCTAGTAATGGAAATTAAAAACATGTAACTAATGAGTGTAAATTTAAGTGAGGATAGTTAGCTGTTGAGATAACTTATGTATTGCTTATCTTCCAAAGCTGAAAATGCTTACCAAATTCAAGTGCAACTATTACATTTGAAGCAGAAATTAACAGGGAATTCCCTTTTGTTTTTTAAAACCAGAGAAGGTCCGTCTGTGTCACCCAATCTGAACAGGTAGGCTGGCAGGTAGTAGGTCCTGTTGCATGAACCTGGCGTTGTGCTTTGAAGTATATTACACAGATTTGAGATGTTTGTGGTTCTTTTTTTAAATAGTTTTTCAAAAGAAAACTCCTGCAAGAAAAGCCTTTAGTTAAAATATGTATTAAACTCAAGACAACACTCAGGTCCTCCTTGGTTTTGTTGGGTCTTTGGCTGTGGCATGTGTATGGAAATGGGTATATCAGCTTTAGGCTCTTGCATGTTCTGTTTCCATTTGTTTACATATACATTTGTAGATGTTTCTACTGAGTCTAGCTGGATTGGAGTTAATATTCTTCATAGCCACTCTGGGGTGCTGTGTTTTAGATTTGCGACCAAAACAACGCTAATGACACGCTAATGTTCCAGCTATTGCTGAACAATGTTTGCACAGTGTTTCTTACTCTGCCTTCCCAGTGAATAGACTGGGGGTGCGCAGGAGATTGGGAGAGGACACAACCAGGCAGATGACCCGCACTAACCAAAGAGATATTCCGTAACACCATATAACATCATGCTCAGCAATAAAGAGGGAAAAGAGAGGGCTTCAGTGAGGTTAGGCATCTTTTGCTCAGGACCTGGCTGGGCATAGGTCTACCTGTGGGAGGTGGTGAATGATTGCTTTTGCATCACTGGTTGTGTGTGTTCTCTTTCTCTCTTCTCCCACTTTGCTGATTAAACAATTTTATCTTGCCCCACAAGTTTTCTTGCCTTCATTCTTCCTTTCTTCTTCCTCCATCTGGGATGGGGAGGGGGAAGAAGTGAGTGAGTGGCTTTTGTGGTGCTTAGCTGCCTACCAGGGTTAGCCCACAACAATAGTTTACATCTATATACATATAGATGTGTGTGGATACGTATACTAATAAACATATACACATATGAAATGTATCTTTTATATTTATAGTCCTCCTAAAATGAAATTAAATAAAAATCTTCATGCTTTGCTAAGTTAAACTTCATTGTTTGCAAATAGGAGATGATTTGAAAATGTTTTAGAACAATGCATTAAATCTTGTCCACTTGTCAATTTACAGTAGCTGAAATTCTCCTTTTCCTGCTGCACTGTAGATTAGTCTTATCTTCAATGGACTGATTGTGCAAGTGAAAATAATTAGACTGACTGGAAAAAGAATGACTTCAATAGGAATAATTTGGAGGGCATAAGGGAGCTTGCTCACTACTAACTCGAAAAAATAGCTTTTGAGAATTCTCTCTAGTGGATCATACAATTACATGTGAAACAATGTTTTAATCAGAAAAAATTTAAGTTGGATGCACAAAATATAAAATAATACTGTGAATTTAGAGTAGAATTTAATCTGTATGTAACTTTAAGTGTTCTCTATGATAGACAAAAATATGTAATATTGTCATACATTATTTTCAAGTATCATTATAGATATTTCGACCTTACAGATTACGTATTGTATGTATCAGCTTTACAGCTATGAATGAAAACTTTTTCTTTTAATCAGGATGAAAATAATACAGAGAATGCTGTCAGTTCTTCAGATGCTGAGAAACAGGATTCTCCTCCACCAAAGCCTCCACGGACCCGCAGGTAGTTAACCATGTTAATATACTATTTTAAGCTGACAGATTGACACGCTTCATGAATAAAAAGTAGAGTAAAACTACTGATACTATAAAGACTTTTAAGATGCAATTTTTTCTGTTTATAAAGAGCAACATACATAATACAAATAGAAATCTTGTAAGTGACTCTGTAAATATAAGCTTTAATATCTTTGCAAGGTATATATTTGAATATACCAATCTTGCAATGACTACATGTGAGTAGACAAGCATACCCCTTTGGTAGTAAGACACATTAGATCTACTCGTGCTTTCATTCTGCTAGTTGATAGTAGCAAAAACATACTTCAAAATAGGCTCAAATAATGACTGAACTCTCATTTTTGGATGCAATAATACCCATTTATTCAAGAAAACGTTACCTCACAGACGAGTACTGCTACTGACTAGAGTATGCCAACAAAATGCTTTTCTTTTTGAGAGGAAAAATTGGTCTCACCAATCCTTCATTCAACAGAGGAAAATCCTCTCTAGCTCTTAAAATACATAGACGTGACTTTAAGGAAGCCAAAAATAAATCTGAACTAACTGATCTGTCTGCCTAAAATGGGTACCCAATCTGCGTGTTAGCTGAAGAAGCAATTCTCCTGAAGTACCTAAGTTCCCTAGCTAGTTTCTGGAAGGCTTATAGGGCCTTTGCCAGGTGATTGTGCCTGTGCTACATTGCCTGTAGTTGGACATTCAAGGTAAACACTTGGCTTTCCTAAAGTTGTAGAATGATGTAAGAAACCACCAGCCAGTTATTATTTTTACATAACTTTTAGTCATATAAGGAAAGTAGTTTTACTGCTTTAAAATATAAACAAACTGGAGACGTGCAAGGTCAGGTCAGTAGTGGGAATTCCTATTCATTTGAAACTTTAATGGTTAAAGGTAGATGAGCATTAACCCCTTGTTTCCAGTACTGCATTTGGCAGGGTACAAATGATGTGGTAAAGTGAGACTGTTTTTGAGGGACTAGCAAGATGAGAACAGTTATTAAACAGTACAATGAATTTTAAATCCTAAGATATTCTAGATTTGGTAAAGGAGGAAGTTTAAATATGTGCGTATGTATATAGAAAATGTAATTGGACGTAGAAAGCTGTTTGAAAATTGGTGACTCCAAATGGGTAGCAGTATGCATATTCAATATTGCAACATCATCTTCTTATCACAGGAAAAAACTATAGTTTAAAACTGGGCATGGAAGTGTTCCACTTTGCTGTCAGCTAGTCATTTGGGCCAGACCTGGAATATTGCATGTGATTCTAATGCCCATTCTAATGAGGATATCAGTCCTCAGGATATTAAAACGTAGTCACTGAACTTAGATATGATTTCTGTCCAATAGGTAATTTCCTTATGAGTGTTCCTTGAAATAATCTTTAAGTGTACCTAGGTTTTTATCACTTTTATATATTCATGTAATAATCATAGATGCATAATTCATGTTTTAGCACACATCTGTTCTGTCTTATCTGTGTTGCGTTGTTCTTTCCTTGCTGTGTTAAGTGAAAATCTTTTAATTTCTCTTATAAAACTTGGTCTTTTTTGAGCCTGCTTCCATAAACTCATACTTCCCATCTACCAGCACTGGCAGGAAGATTGGTTTCTTAGAGGTGAATAAATGGAAGCTTTTAGCAAAGCTGTTGTCTTTTTCAAATGGAGATTATTTTTGAATAAACAATTAATTACATCCCTCATGGAAGATGCTTCTGAGGAAAGACTTTATTTGCTATTAGTCACATCTATTCAGAATACCCACTAATGAGCCTGGTTTTTTCTTGATATAGGAGGTGATTTTACAAATCCACAGCTTGATTCGGTCAAGACTTGGAGCCAGGTTTTGTGGATGTTCTGGCATAGGTTGACATCCTTTTCTTGGGGGGGATGGGAGAGCAGAATCTGTGAAAGATTCTAATTTAATTGCTGTATGGAGAAGGAAACCGTTAAACATGATACATCTCCTTTATTGCATCTGTAGCTTTTTTTTTTTCCTCAAACCATTCTCTTACCACTTTTTTTTCAAGTACCTTCTATTTTTTTTCTCTACTAAAAATATCTTGGTGTAACTATTCTAAGTATTTGTCCACATCTTTTCTGTAGTGAATGTTTTCAAGTGGTGTCTAAGAGTCATTGCCCTTACAGATAAGTTCACATTCAATAGGTACTCTAAAATAATCCAGTTTAACCCACATTTTTAGTTTGAATTAGAATTTTCTCTGGGAACTTCCTTAAAGTATTTTGTTCAGTAACATTTTTAGGTTGCCAGCCAAATGTGTACTTGAGTTATACATGCACTGCCTCTGAAGAAGTTACAAGCCAGTTGCTAAAGTTAATATTTTTTAAAAGGAATAAGGCTTTTAAATTCTCCATATGCTGTGTTGCAGTTGGCTCTGGAATGTGTAATTAGTAAAGCAACTTGCATTTTTTTTAAAGGAAAGTTTAACAGTTGCTTTTTTTCTAAAGCAAAAGGGACTACGGTGACTAACAGTGAACAGTACTGTGTGCCAGTTTGGGTCTGGTGAACTTGCCTGAGATGATTCTGACTGAGCAGGAGGAAAATTGCTTTACATCTCTTGACCGCAGGATGCTTGTCTTCCATATTGCTATCAGACCAAGCTATGTTTGCTTAGATGGTAACAATTATGATTCCTGTTAGTTGTTTTCTGACAGCCCTGAGGCTGCTTGCTGGATGATATGGTGACATCTCCTCTACAGCACTTCTCAGTGGCTAACCACTTGGTACATAGTAGAGCTTTTCCAGAAAGGTGGCTTTCTCACCTGTCTTGTCTCTTGTCTGTGACGGGATCATAGGACAGGTAATCTCCGTCTTATCTTGAAATTTGTAGATGTCTTACTCTTAAAAGTGTAGCTAGGATCAAGTTAATTCCCATGTCCGTACTAATTAAGGATGAGATGCCACTAAAGACTTTGTCCATATAAGATTGGAAGCTTACTCAGGGAGGGATAATTAATCTTTTTAGTACTTGCTTTGGCTTGGGGAAGGAGTGCTACAAAGTATAACTTCTACTTGTGCTTTCCTAGGTTTCTTTTATGTCTGTCTCTTCTTGGAAGTTACAAATAGCTTTAGGCTATTGATACTAAATCAATGTTACACTGGAATTTTGTTTACTTTTATTAACTCACTGCGAAGCCTCTAACTGTGCTTGTTTTGCAGGGGTTCTGGAATTGTATTGCCTTCCAACCTTTTATCACCTTGTAATGCTTTAATGTAATTCACATTTGCTGTACAATATGTGAACATAGTCATTTAGGTTAAGGTCTATTTGCATTTAATGTCAACATTAAAAAAATCTAAATAATATTACTCCTTGATTATTATGAAGGTAAACAAGAACAACTCATGAATGCATACATCAGCACTTTATTCTAGAAGTTGCTTGGCTTTGCAGTTTATGATCACTTCTTCTGAAAGTTACCTTGAACTTGCATCTATATTAAATTTCTTCAGAGGACTCAGTGGGGTAGAAATCATTCTTCGGTTTAACTATTCTGAAGTTAAGGCAGGAAGAGGGCATAAGTAAGTTTTTGCTTTCTTGTTGGATATAAGACTGTAAAGAACTAAAGTTTTAAATTTTCAGTTTAAGACTCTACATGATTTTTACATGACTGTACAATTGGAGTTTTTACTTCAAATCTAGAAGCAATGATTGGTACTTCAGAATTCAGTGGGAGCATCTTAATACCTTTAAGGAATAGTCCTTGAAATATTTGTGTGTTTAGTAGTTCATTTTAAAGTATTTGGAAAAAGGAGTTGTTAATTTTAATCAGGCTTGGTTACAGAAAGTTCTTTATTTTCAAGTTCAAATGCAATTTGAAAGAAAAGGAGAAACTGAGACATAAACTCACAAAAAGAAAAGATGAGGTAACAACTTTTTTGTGTGTAGTGTAATGAAGAGCTACGTGCTACTGACTGAAGGAGAAAAGGTAAAATAGTGTAGCAGTTTCACTTTCCTTCAAATTATGCTTGGACTTCAATCTAATGACCTTAAAATACATTTCAAGGGTTACGTGTAGCTCTGTTTCATTTCAAGCCCTGCAGAACCCTCTCTTTGCGTCTTCTGCAAAGCTAAGATAAAAGCTGTTGATTGGTGTTCCTTGTTAGTTAGCACCCTCTGATTTGTAAGTCACAATTAAAAAAACCAAAAAGCCTTGTGTAACTAAATTTTACAAGAAAAAATCAGCAGTTGGTTATTTTTATTCATTTCCTTACACTTGTATATAAATTATCTGTAGTATAGTTTGTGACAGCTTCACTAAACTGCAGCTTTTCTTCCACGTGGATGACGCTGATTTAATGCTTAAGTAGAATAATGTGGTTGTCTAGCTTCAGCTTGCTTACATTGAATTTAATTTTCCCATTTTAATTATGTGGGAGGATGTAGAGCTTGGTATCTATTTTTGGTTGATCACAGCAGCTGCATTCCATGACCTTGGCATCACTCTCTTTTTTTATTTGAAAATCCTACAGTATACTGTGTAGAATAACCATAGATTACTTAAGGGGTTTTTTCTTTTGAACACTGGCCAAGTTTCATTTAAATCTGAACCCATGGTGCCCTGTTTTAATAATATAGTTCTTTTCCACTAAGGCTAGAATAGCATAGATTTTAAAACATTAAAAAAATTAGAATATATTGCAAAAAAAGCAAAAAACATATTGCCATTGCTTTGTTTTGTTTGGGGTTTTTTCCCCATGTGTACTTTTTTGGTGGAAAGTTGTGGGAAGGCTTTTTTTTTTTACAAATTATAATTAATTTTTATTATGACAAATAATGTAAAAAAAATATTATTACCTAATGCATGGTTTACCTGACAGCTGAGAAGTCATTAACTTTGATGTCTTTGGCACTAAGACTCTGCATCAGCTGCTCTGATTGTGTGGCAATAAAAGCATATGAAAAAGCTGCCTTGATCACCTAGGGAAATTCCATATACAGTTATGTATGAGGAAGTGCTGAGGTAGTGGAATTACAAGATAATTGGTAGCAGTTGGATATGAAGAGACATTGTCGAGGCTGAGTTATGAGAAGGCTTTCTGTTTTTTATCGCACAGTGTGATTTTACAAATGTACTTGAGAAATGCTTGCTTTTGTAATATATAAAAGCAATGCAGGGTTAGTTTAAAGGTCTAATACAGGAAAGCTTACTTCTCTTTCTCAAATGGTCTGGCATTCTTTGGTTCACTGACCCTTTTCTGTCTCAATATCCTCTTTCATGAGCTTTCTATTAGTTTCCTGGTAATTTAAATCAAGCTGGTTTTACTACAGTGTCTCCTGTTGTTTGGAATAATATTAGTAGTTCATCTTCAGATAATTTTCTGCCTCTGGGGGGAGAAGTGTCTGTAGAGCACAGCTGTTGGAGGAAGTGCCCAAAGAAAACATTATACAGCAGCCCAAAATGTCCAAGATTTTCTGGCAAGAGTTTTAGAAGAAGCTACTGCCAAACAAAGACCTCTTAAAGGTATACATATCTTAATATTTCTGCTTTGTAAAAAAGAAAGAAAAACATTATTTGCAATGTAGAACGTGTGAACTAATACTATGATGTCAGTAAAATGGAAAAATTGTTACATATTGAGAAAACCGTGAAATCCTTGGTGGCATCTATTTGCTTCAAAAAAAAACCCCAGAACATCAGAATGCTATTTGGGCATCTCATTTTCTGAGGATGGATATCCTTCAATATTAATACGGCAAAGAATGATTTCGATAGAGAATTTCTCATTTTATCACTGTAAGCTCTCATTTAAGAGTGAAGGAATGAAATTTAACTTCAAACATAGTGGGGCACATTTTAATAGCTCTGTTTAGCTGTGTACAAGGAAGATGATTAAATGACAAAGACTTCTGGGTTGCTGACTTGTGCAGTATTTCCTGTATCGTCAGTTCTACACATACCTCTAAGGGAGCTGTTTGTATACATGTGGGGTTCTGTTTACTGGCAAATCAAATGGGAGAGTGATTTCATTAAACAGTAATCAGTGAAGAACTTCATGAATTTTGGCTGGTGTTATGAGCCTGTAATCTTGTCATATCTAGTTTAATGCTAATTTGCTGCTTTAGCTAATTGTAATGCTTAATGATATGTCTGTACCAGATAAGAAATTGGTTTTGCTGATTGCATGCATGAGTCTGGGTCAGGAAAATGAGGTCAATAAGGGAAAAACCTCATTTTCAGGAGGAGAATTTAGTAGACATTACCAATGAGCATCACTGCTGGTAAAGGGGGCAAGTAACCATCTATGCAAGTGAACTCCCTCTGTCCATCTCTCCCCTCCCCCGGAACAGAGGAGAGAAATCCAAGGGAAATTCTCCTGTCCTTCTTAGTATGTATTAAGTTGGAGCAAGACTGACTTTTTCTTTTTTTTTTCTGCTCAGCTTATCTTTACTAATTCAAGCAAACAACTTATTCTCAAGCGTGTTCATTTTTCAAGAACATCTAAAGGCAAAACAGTTCCCAAATTACTTTTGCATAAGTTGTTTGGAGGTGCTTTGTCTTCCTCCTATCTTAATGTAAAGCAAAGTAGCAGTATATAAGTGCAGGCTGGGGAGGAAGAGAAGGAATTTGAGGCCCGACCCTTTGTGAAGGGAGTCAGGCAGGGAATGGAAGAATAGGATAACTGCAGGGACATCTGGCGTTTTCCAGATACAAAGATAGAGTAACTTGTGGATGATCATTTGGAAGCTGGGGAGCTTGCAGTACTTCAGTGGATGGGGATGTTCATAAACTGAAAATCCAAACAGTTCTCTTCAGTTTGGAATCCCTTGTGTAAGGATCGTGGTTATCCAGCCCATACTGCTATAGCTTGGTGCTAACGAAATCACAAGGATAAAACTTATGCAGTAGTCTGTCCCAAGACAGGTGTGCTTTCAATATTATAGAAGATTCAAGTGTGAGGCAGTCTCCTATCTTTTTTTTTTTTTTTTTTTTTAATATAGGTTACGATAGTCTGAAGAATTTGTACTGGCCAAGTCCTTTTTAGGCCTTGCTTGCAAGTAGGGGAGCTAATAGTATTGCTTTGATTTTGTTTGTGATGTGACATGCAGGCAAGTAATGAGCCTGTCTGATGCCTTTCACTAGTGAGTAGACAGGAATTGTTGCGCAATTGTGTGGTCTTTAGCTCTATTCCCTGTAACTCTTAAAAGCAAGCACTCTGTTGGCTTTATTCCAGTGCAACAGAAACAGCGTGTTTGATACTTAATGTTGGGGTTTTTTTGTTTCACTTAAATAATGCCCTTTGGGAAGAGGTAGCAGTTCAATTTTGTAGGTATCGGGTTTTTTTATTTGTCTGCTATCCTCTCCAGTAACCTTTTTGAAAATATGATCAAGATTTCTGAATCATTCTTGCTTCCTCTCTTGCTGTCTGACAAAGACAGGTTGGCATATGTGAGCAGTATGAGAAGAAACCTCACCATGGATTGCTGGATAATGCGATACTGAAAGGATACAGAGTGTAACTCGGTACTCTGCCTTATTCTTACAAGCCTTTCTATTTGTTTTTTAAAATTAATACTTTCTTATTAATTCTGGCTGAGAAGGTGGAAAATTGTTTGGCCTATAGAGCTATGTTGCTAGCCCATGTTCTCAACTAAAAAGGCTTTTTCAGACTTAAAAGGAGCAACAAGAGGAAGATGGAGACTTGTCTTGGAAAGCCAAATGCCTTAATTAACAAGTGCAGGAGACTGACACTAGCCTCTGTCAGTCTTCAAGGTGAAATGATTGATTTATCAAATTTCAGAATGTCTTTTGTAAAGTATCTGTGTCTTCTAGCCAGCCAAGACGTGATATTAATAGCAAGCCTTTTCTTTGCTTTTGTCTGTCCATGACTCTACACGGTCTTGCTAATGTTTTGGCAGTAGTGACAGCCTTTCTCTGTCAAGGTAGTTTTCTCATTAAAAAGGGTTTGAAAGACATGCCTCCTATTTCTCATCATCTTACACGTGTGACACTGATGATCCAGCTGAGATTTCTTGGAGCTCCCCCTGCGGTTGCTGAAATTTATTAGGCCTATGTTAGATTTCTGATTCCAGACTGGGCTTCCTCTGTGAAAGATTTGTAGGAGCAAGACAGATAGTGGTAGAGCTGGATGCTTTCTGACTGTTCCATGTTAAGTGGCAACCTGTATTTGGATGCCAGACTTCACCTACAATCTCTAAAGGTGTGGTTTCATTATGTAGCTGGTGGCTCATTATGAGATTCCTTTTTCCTCCACAAAGTCTGTCGAGTCTCTAAAGTACAAATACCTTTTCATTCTCATTCTTCATCTGAGTTAACAACATATGATTAGCTACTAACGCTGTCATGGAAGTTCCATTTAAATAGCCCGAAAGCACAGGGCCTGCGGAATATAATCTGCGTATCATCCTGCTGATCCTTACAACATGGGATTTATTACTGGCACACCTTCTTCCAGATCTGCCAGATATGCTGTATTCTCCCAAGTTTTATGCTGCAGGAAAATACTGTCACAGTGGTCTGTCATCTAGTAGGTAGTAAGAGTTTTTGCCTTTTTGGAAGCCTCTGCTTTCTGGCTTTTGGTGTGTATCCTTGAATTCATTTGCAAATAAAAGTCTGTTTCATAAGAGTACTGTGGACACTCTTCTGAATAGATTCGGTTCTTCAGGATATTGGCTCATGACAGGAAGGTACAGTCCAAGGTCTACCAGTGACTTCATTTTCAAGGGAAGAGAATGTCCTTATCTCCAAGTTCCAAGTCTCCTGCTGCAGAGCTGGATTTCAGTAATTCATGGTGCCTCTGACATAGATTATCTTAAAAAACTAAAGTATTTGAGGATTTGGCTGACTCCTGCTTGTTCAAGGTTATTTGGGGGCTGGGACCACCTGAACTTCTCAGTAAAGACTCTGTGACCTTGGGAACTGTTCATTTCCATAACATGGGGGAATGGGAGCATCAGTCTTATAAATATTACTGTTTTGGACATTATGTGCCGGCCTGTATACAAGGTTTATTACTTCCCCATGAAGGGCATCTCTGCCAACAGCAGGAGGTGATCTGAGCTTTGTACGTAAAATGGGCTGGTTTCTCAGCTCAAGCACATGGCCAAATTGTGCTCATTTGCAAACAGTAGTCCATTGCGCTTTGATTTATCTGCCTGGATTGAAAGTATAATTTCTTTACATGATTTCATTGTGCTTCTGTTCTTGTTGCACATTTATTTTGCACCTCAGTTATCACTCTGTTACTAGTCTTACATAATGAAAAGAAGTATTTTTAAAGGCTCTGAAGGAAGATGCCCAATTACTGTTTGTAGACAAGACCTTAGTCGTTTGTGCAAAATGTTTGTACTCAATCTAATCTCAAAATAAATTGACCATATGCCTGAGAGCTTCTCCTTTTAAGTAGCTTAAGATGAGCTGTAATAATAAGTGCTGTGGTCTCACTAATATGCACTGTAATTTGGATCATATATTCTACTGTGAATTGTTTTTATACAGTGTGCACCTGATGTCAGCTAAATTTGGTCTGCATCATTAGCCTTGAAACTATGGAGAAACTATTAAATACACAAATAGCAAAATAAAATCCTCCTGGACATGTGGAGAAGAATAAAAGCAAAGGAAGATATTTGGTATTAAACAGGCTGTAAGCTTTTTTTAAAGAAATTTTTCCTGGCTTTATTGAAAATTAAATTCCATATGCTGAGTTCCTCTGAGCCAGTTCTTAAGAAAGAAGCAAGCAAAAAAGTACTGAAATCCTGCCACAAGAGGGCCTTTCTTACAGTCTTTGAAAAAAATGCTTCTGGGAAAGGATGTGAGCAATCTTTGAACTGTCAATGAGGATTAGTTGTGGCCTGAATGCATGTCTTTGTGATATGCTGAAAGACATTTCGAGTGTGTTGACTTAGTTCTTGCCTACCCCATTAGTCATATTTTATAACCGTTTTCTGTGTGCAGTGGCAGCACTGCTTGGAGTTCAATATTGGTATGAAAGTATTACTACTGCAGAGATATATGGATAGATATCTAAAATACTGTCAAAATACAGAAAATGTACACAATTGTGGTTTGTGGGGTTTTGTTTTTTTTTTTTTGCAGTTGCCTTGTAGAAGGAGACGCTAAAGAAGAAATCTTGCAGCCTCCGGAGCCGCAGCCAGTACCACCAATCTTAACACCATCTCCCCCATCAGCTTATCCAACAGTCACTACTGTGTGGCAGGACAATGATAGATACCATCCAAAGCCAGTTTTGCACATGGTTTCGTCAGAGCATTCAACAGACCTCAACGAGAATTATAATAAATCAACCGAACTTTCAGGGAAGAATGAACCCAGTGCAGAGAAAAGGCTGGAACGCAACTTAAGTTTTGAAATCAAGAAGGTACCTCTTCAGGAGGGACCACGAAGCTTTGATGGGAACTCCCTGTTGAACAGGGGGCATGCAATTAAAATTAAGTCTGTGTCATCCTG
Source organism: Grus americana (assembly GCF_028858705.1). Lineage (NCBI taxonomy): Eukaryota > Metazoa > Chordata > Aves > Gruiformes > Gruidae > Grus > Grus americana. The sequence goes on along the minus strand of NC_072852.1, from coordinate 13,741,002 downwards.
TGTAATTGATAAGAGCTTTAAGCCACAGGAACAGATTTCAGGGGATTCATTTGTAGATGCTTCTCAAAACTCATGTCTGGAATGCAGCGTGCCACAGTCTAGCACAGCCTTAATACCTTCACCGGAAAGTCTGCAGAGTCAGCAGGCTTCTGATACTCCACCAAGACCAGATCGTCTGCCTCTGACAGAAAAGGGACATGCCACGTGGTCACTGCATGGGCCTGAAAATGCACTGCGTACATCAGTGTCTGAAGACATGTCTTCAGACATCGTATGTCATGGCGTTACAACTCTCTCTCTGGTATCAAACACCACAATTGAACATGCTTCCAGCGATAATGTTGATCATACTACTATTTCTGTTCGAGCACCCCTCTGTTTTACTAATCCTCTTCATTCAGATGATTCTGACACAGATGAGATGAACTTTGACGGAGCCATGAGCAAAAGCACATCTAATATTTCAACCGCAAGTGCCACAGTTTCTGCTGCCACTAGTACTGAAAACATTTCTGCCAGAAAAGTGTTGCCAATGTCTATTGCTAGGCAAGACTTAACAGCCATAACATGTTCTGAAGATGGCAAAGGTAGGTTCCATTGGGGTTCAGAAGTGCTACTCTTTAACCTGGTTGCATCTTTAGAGTTGGACAACATAAACTTCTCTACAATGCAATTTCCTAAATGTAAATTGAAACAGAGCTGTGTGGCAGCTTCAGAAGGGACGCAACTCATTTCCTCCCAGTTTTTGTTTTGCTTGTGAGCTGTCTGTTACACTGTTGGTACTGCAGACCTTGATAAGCTGCTTCAAAGCTTTATTGTGAGGTGTGAATGCATTCTTAATTACAGGTTTCTGTGTTATTGGTGGGCGCATTTTTTTTTCCATGTCCGATTTCATGGAAGTGTCTATAATAGTGGCAGTTTTTAGTAGTCAAAGTATTTTAAACAGGCTTGTCCAAACACACATCAAATTCATGCTTACTGGTTGAAGTGCTGGTCCTAAAAACGTAGATGTAACCTCTTTCACTGTATCAGTCTTCAAAGTTGGTCATGATTTAGCTCCTGTATTTTAATAGCATTGTAAATATTTAGCCCTGCTTTCCTCTTTTGCTGTACATGACAAAGGAAAGACAAGGTAATATTGCTGTTCATCTAAAAATCCACGTTCTGCTTTAGTAGTACTTTGAAAATTGTTCAGTTGCTTTTAGTCTTTTACTGCTTTTTGGAATTCTTTTAAGCAAGGAAAGTTTGCAAGACTGCTTCTGCGAAAAGTTACAATACCATTTATCAAAGGCAAAAGGGTCCTAAAATGTGCAGATTCAGGTTTCAGTCGGGCTGGCACACTTAGATCAGGTGGAGGAACAAATTAGGCCTCCATAAGTGCCTGTGCAAAGTCCAACAAAGCACGTAGTGAGGCAGTGGAGCTGAAAGGAGAATGTGAGCTTCTGTGTTTAGATCAGACTCTTGTGCTAGGAGCTCCTTACAGCCACGGCCTCACTTCAGGAGTCTCTGCAGGCTACCTGACTTTCTGAGCTGAAATGGGGCTTAGTGTCTGATGCAAGACGCAGAGCCAGCTTTATTGAAAATACTTGCTTTGCAAACTAAGCTTTCACCAAAAGTCATATATTCAGAAACGCGAAATATTTTGCAACTTTAAAACCAATCTGTTTCTATAGATTTAGTGATTATGTATACACACAAAACAATACTTGCACATATGTGTAGGTTTTTAACCCTGTGGCACTTTGGAAATGCTCTGCATAGCAAAGACAGAGCGCTTCATGTCCTAGTTACTTCAACATTTATACCAAGCAATCCTCCTTGGATTTCTTTTCGGTAGATTTGCATGCTACAGTATTTTTCCAACACTGCTTTTAGCCAGACTTTTTTTCTTCTTTCCCAGGGCAATCATTGTTTATCACTGAAAATTGTTACCTCTCTGCACGTCTCTTTATGTAGATGCTGTAAGACATGCAAATAAAATAAGTCATAAGTCTTAAATATGATAAAGAATGGGAGAAATGTCACTCAAGAATTTGTTTCATGTAACTGCATATCAGAAACATCCTGAAATAACAGTACCATTTTTGTGCTGCTGTTGTGTTCCTGATTTCACAGGAATGGCTTAAAATGTTTATATTATTTTTTTATAATTTATCTCTCGTTATCGAGGGTGTATTTGTTCCCTTTTGTATGATAGTGAACACTTCCCATTATATATTCAGGTTGAAGGTCTTGTAATCCATCTTGGACTCAAGAATACAGAGTTAGATCACTTTGCACTGGTGATCCTAAACCCTGTTTTATAGTGGCGTTTTCATTCCACACTTGTTCAGGACTCCTCTGACTGAACCTGGGGATGTGGGTACAATCATCAGTGAGCTTGCCTGTCAACTTACCCGCGCCCTGGTTGCTTAACCATAACTGTTGGTGAGCTTACCACATAATTAAATCCTCTTTTTAATTCAAATGAAGTGAAAAGTAGCTGTACCCTGAGGTTAAAAAAAAACCCCCAAAACAACAACAACCCCACAATTAAAAAAAAGTGAAACAAAACAGAAAACCCCTCACTTTCAGTGCATTTATTTGCTGATTTTACAGAGACTTTTTCAATAAATGAAGGTTTTCTTACGCCAAATAGTAAATGTGAGATGGAGTGTGAAGTCACTTTGAACACAGTGGTTTGTACAATGTGATGGAGTTCCTGTCCCTGCTGCTGGCATGTTGGCAGGGCAAGCTTCATGGCTCCTTTAGTTGAAATATGTCTTTATCTTTTTATGAATCTTGTGTAGAATACACTTGTCTGATGAGACTTCTTGTGGTAGCAGCTACTTTGAATTGTTATAAATCTTTAATTTCTAGTCCAAATTCCTGAGCAGGCAGGAGCAGGGCTTTTGCTGCCAGAACAGCTTGCATAGTACATAGGGAACTGGCTGTGTCACTGGCAGCAATGGTAGCCATCTCCTCTGTCTCCTGTTTACCCTTCTGGCCAGTAAACCACGTGCTAGATGATTTAACTAGTTTATATCAGTGGTGTGGGAGCCAGCCTGGGTGGGCCCCGAGATGGACTTGGGGAGCAAAACCAAGACTTGGGGCTTTAGAGAAATGGCTAATGTGGAGCTTCCCTAGAACTTGCTGTTGCACGGCGCAGGCCTGAAAAACAACCTTGTCCTTGTGCCATGCAATCTAGCTGTGCTGTTTTGACTTTGGAAGTAAGTGTGGTTAGAGCCACGTAAGCAAAAATAAAAATCGCTGCTCATCAGCAGTAAGTTACTGTCTTCAGCACAGCTGAAGAACTTGTACATATGTTCAACACACTTCTTACTACGGTTTGGGAGCTTTGTCGGTGGTTGAGTTGGTGGCACCAACTGTGTATAAGTTACCAGTGTCTGCAGAAGAGTTCAAGAAGCCGATGTGTTGTAATGAGCTTAACTCTTACTTGCAGTGGCTGCAAATAGACATCTAATGAACTGCAATTAAATTACAATAACGACTATGGTTACGCTTACTGGCAATACCAAGTTTAGGATGATCTCCCTTATCAAAAAATCAACTTCTAAAAATCTGGGAGGAAAATCTAAATGTGTTTTTTAACTTATCTAAATGTCATATTTGATTTAGATGCTGAATCTAGTGAAGATTCCTCTCCCCCGCTCCCAGAAAGAACACCAGAATCATTTGTATTAGCAAGTGAACAGAGTGAGTTTTTAATGTTTTGTGCTAATTGGGGATAAAACGTGAAATTCATTTCAGTATTGTATTTGTATGCCCCTGCTTTTTGGCCAATCTTAAAGCACTGGAGCAAATTGTAAAACGGGATGAAATCTAGCATGTGTAATGGCTTATTTTGAGGCTTAACACTTACAAGCCCTTGAACACAGTCAAATGATTTCTCATTTTCTGACTAAGCATGCTGTTACATGATATTTAAGTATATTTGAGACTTCAATATTGATTTTAGTGGAGCTGGTTTTCAATCCGGAAGGCATGGAAATGAGATGCAGTGGGGAAATGCACTGCAGTTAGGGGATTCCCCAGCTATTTTTGGTAGTTTCCTACTGCTCCCAGGTAGGGAATGGGAAAACACATGAACGGTGCTTATCTGATTCTCCTTTTCTGGGCAAAAGGAAGATGATGACATTTCATACTGCACTGCATCTAGTGAACAAGCCCAGTTTCTTTAAGCTTTAACATAGTTTACTCATTGCATGTATCAAAAGGGTAACTGAAAGAGAAAACTGACACAAATGATATGCTTATATCTTCATGCTTCATTCATCAAGCCAGTAATGGCAGAATAAAAAAAAAAATAATTGGAATGAAATAATAAATTAAGTTGATGTTTGGTATCTTCCAAAAAGCCTAGTATGGTGTAGTTATTTACTGAGGCTTTTTTTGGTGAAACTTTCAAATTTTTTTACCAAAGTAGTTAATATAGATATTTTCAGCATAAAAACATTAAAGTTTTGTAAATATGTCCCTCGAGTATCATAAGCATAAGTAGTTCAGAGTCAAAGTGATCCTTTCTTTGGATATTATGGACTTGCTTCTTTTGTGAGAATCAAGAAACAAAGTTCTTTTTTTTTCTTAAAAAAACCCAAATAAATGAAAATTAAAAAAAAAAAATCTTTGGGACTGGAATCACTAAAACCACTTCAGTTTTTATTGTGTTTTTGCATTATGTCAGGAAAGGACAGGTATGGCTGTCCTGACTTGTGTGTTTTCTTTACTTAGTATGTCTTTTTCAGATCTGTTGTTATTTCAAAGCTTATATAACAAAATTTTAAAAAGATTATTGAAAAAGAAGCAAATTCTGCTCTTGGTTAGGAACCTCCAAATGAAGTAAATGTACATCCATAATGCAAACACTGCAGTCTCGTGTTCTGAATTATGTTGTGGAGTCTTCCCTTAACTTGGAATCTCTTCGTGTAAAGAGATTCATGTTTATACAAGAGTTTAATTTTTAAAAAGTTGCTTTATAGCACATTTCTAAAGCTATGTTCTAATGCCACATCACGGAGAGAACTCAAGTATGTTGAGTTTGATTTAATTTTTCTTAGGCACGCTCTTGCCGAAGCCAGTTACGATTGTACAGTCTGAGTGGAGCATATTGCGCGATCAGCATCTCCCTGAACGAACAGTCTCTACAGTAAGTATAGGAGACAAGTCTGTACTAATCAGTCATTTCTAGTTTGGTTGGGAGCTACGACAAAAAGCAAAATGCATAATGCATCCTGGTGAGAAGTTGCAGCTCTTAATCATCTACAACTAGCCAGCTCTTCCTCTGCCTGAACTGATGCATTAAAAGCATATTTTCTTTCCAGGAAAACTATCTGATTTTCTAAGCTCAGCAATACTTTTAAAGGTCATCCTTAATATACCTTAAATTGTGGCTTTAAGAGGGTAAATATGCTGCTTTTATGGAGCTTGCTGTCTGCTCTTAATCGATCATAGGCTAATTCAAGCTGGAGGAGAATTGCAGTCTGTAGTCTAACCTGCTGCGTGAAGCAAGGACTCAGACCAGGCTGCCCAGGGCTTTATCCAGCCAGGTCTTGGAAACCTCCAGAGATGGAGATTTCATATTCTCTGTGGGCAACCTGTTTCACTGCCTGATAAAGTTTTTCCTTATATCCATATTTATTTTAAACAAACCCTTTTCTGCCCATCAGATTTCACTTTTCGCATCAGGCTACTATTTGTTCAAAGTCATCCAGCATAAACAGCTGGCAAAACTTCAAAAGCGTGTAAATCCTCTTTAAATTTGTGCTTTTTTTTCATGCACTCCCTGATACACTTTACAGCCACCTTTACACACCACTCAAAATTTGACGAAAAAGATAGATGTGAATTTTCAAAGACTGTAAATGTAGTACGAGAACTAAACTACCAAATTTTTGCAAATAAATTGTAATGTGACAATTTTATCTTTTTATTAAATATTAAGTAAAGCTCTAATAGTAAATTCTTTATTACTACTGTAGCATTTTTTTTGTCAGTGCTATAGCAAGTCAGAAATGTGGGAGCAAGTAGGTATTTCCACGGATATTGTCTATTTTTGAAGATGTCTTCATCATCTTAAATTTATGGTGTTTTTTTAGTATTTTGGAAGCATTTTATAGAATCATTTTAAATATTTCTCATTAACAGGGTTTGAAAACAACTTCACCTGTACTACCCGGTAAGTGATGGAAAAGATTTTTTTTTTTTTAATACAAAAAGGAATGTTTTTTTCCACTTGTTAATCTGTCCAGTTAGCCCTTAAGAGTAGAAAGTTCAAGTAACCTAACCATTGAACTGATAAAGTGTTTGGGGAGTATTTTATTAGAAGATTAGAAACTACCAGGGAGAAATTTTTCTCCTGGAAATTCACAAATGATCTAACCTTGAAACAAATGTATCCATATGATTACTTTGAAAGCTACTTCTAACCCACAATTCTTTTAATTTCACTGGCAAACCTCTAAAAATTACATTAGTCTTGCAACAAGTGCATCTCTTACTTAAAATGCACCTTTCCTACCGAACAAACATTTGTCTGAACTTGGCTTCTGCTCTGAAGATATCTAAATATATTGCCAAAACGCTGGCATTTCTGAAAAGGCCTTCTGTTTTTAAAGTTTCTAAGGTTTTCCAAGGAAGCAAGTTACAAGTCTAATTTAAAAATTAACATTAAACTTTGGGTATGCTAAAATAATGAAGACACCAAAAATACTGAATTTAAATGCATATAATAATAATTTTTCAGCTTAATTAGAACCATCCCATGTTACTGCAATAGAAATTGTAAAAGTCGGTGAATTAATTTCTTTAATTTCATAAAGACAGGAGTAAACCTGAAATAAGTTCAGCAGTGATGTGTATGTATAGATATGTACATGTATGTATGTTGCATATTTACCAAAGTCTTTAGTCTTTAATTTTTGACCTTTTGAAAAGGCTTTGGTAAGAAATGTAGTCTGTCATCAGCTGATGCTTAACTTTGCAGCAACCTGCTTCTGCTATAAGCCTTTTATTTAAATTTATTTAAAATAAATTAGTTTTCAGAAACATTACAGATTTGCTAATAGGGTGGTTATACAAGTAATGCAACAGTTACTTATCATGTCGTCTTAAGCACCTTTAGTTTAGAAAGAACATGAACAGATGCATTTATATTGATGTATTAAATGGTACTGTGAGCTCTTGCTATAAATAGGTGATACATGGGATTTTAAATATTCATACAAATTTAAAAAAAAAATCCATATTTGGTGAACAGGAGTGTGTCACTGTCATTGAACATCTGCTTTATAAACAATTTGGAAGTATGTTTTTTTTAAGAAATGAGAAATGGGCTTTTCAATCTTTATTTTTGCAAAGAATATTTGATGCAGCGGTGTTCTGGACTGAGCTATACTTAAAATAGTGTTCACATAGTGGTAAGTGACTGTTACAGTAAGGGGGGTGTGTATGTGTTTTCCAGATCGTCCTGAGAGAAGCAACAAAACACCAACTGACGTTTTACCTCAGATTTCTTTTTCTGGTTCCACTGATACAAGAGGTCAAATTTCAGAATTTCCTGCAGAAGTAACAGAGATTGGTAATTACAATTAACTCAAAACATAATCACTAGATAATTGAAATAGAAGACTCGTTAACAGTACTAACTTGGATAGCTGCTACTACTGTCTCTAGCTTGCTGAGGTGCAGAACCCAGCCAAATAAATAAGCCTGCCTTGTCTCTTCAGCATCGCTGAAAGAGTTTTTCCCAGAATGAGCGATTCAGTCAATCTTCACTTTGTTTTTTAGAGCATATGAAACATAGAATTAGTCACATGGGATATAATTTCTGCAGAGCACTGACAACTTTGCGAAATAATACCTGAGAAAACTGCTTTGGTACACAGAGAGGAAAAAAAAAACAACAAACCAATAAATGATAACGAAGGCTGTCATACCATATTTACTGAGAAGTACTTTCCAACTGAGGTTTAAATAGTGAACTGTAACTATATACAAATTCTTCATGTTTGTATTTCTTGTGGCCATAGTGCCTTTAGAACTCTGAATACTACAAAGTTGTGTTCTAGCCCTGAGAATAAACCTTTTCCGTAAGAGCTGGAGCATGTCTTACAGTGATCCTTCTGACTGCTGCCAACATTTGTGAGACCGTGTTGTCTGAGGGCACAGAAGCATTAAATCCATTTCTTTCCTTAGGTTTTGGTAACCGCTGCGGAAAGCCCCGAGGACCGAGAGAGCCACCCTCAGAATGGACATGATCCAAGAACCAATGGACATACTATCAATAAATTATACTGGAAAACTCAAGTGCCACTGAGAACTAGAAAAATAGTATTCCACTTCTTTGGGGAGCGACTAACACAGAGCAGAGTAGATCTAACTACCAATGGTACATTCTTACAGTACATCCCACGCAAAACCTTAAACGTTGTTCGCAGCAGTGGATTCCAGTATTACAACTTAACTTTTTGCTGGGGCCATCTACCTGCCTTATTACACTTAGGAGAAAGTATTACATATGATTTATTTTGTAACTTCAAGTATTATTGCCTTAATGTCTTTTAACCCTGTTACACGCTGCTTGTAGACATATGTTAATATAGTAATACTTTTGACAGATTGTGTTTACGGACTACTTTTTGCTAACGTTTGATTACCATGTATGCATTATTTTGTATATGTACAGGGCAAGTAAGTATATAATTTGATAAAGTTGCAATCATAAAATATTAACAGAAGATGTAAGAAATCTCTGCATGATCTAAAATTTTGTGTACCTTATTTGTAAATTATTTGCCCTGAAGTTTTAGAAAATAGTTTCTGGGGTTTTTTACAAAACTTGCTGGACACACACAGCCAGAATTGCAGGTTAGCAGAGATAAAGATTGTAATACATTTTGTAAATTGTAAGCAAAAGGTTATTTTTATATTATATACTGTTTAATTGTCAGACCTAATGTGTTCTGGTTTTCATCTAGTCATGGAGATTCAGTAAGTGCCTTGGAACAGTATTGAATTCTCTTAGCCTGTGTATGTTACTTCAGTGTTTTGAGTTCATCTGGAATTAGATTATCAAAAATATTTGTATGTTTCTAGTATATTTGACCTGCCAGTAAAAGAGAAACCATTCTACATAATCAACACTCCTTAGTTTTCATTTTAATGTTTCATCAGTTGCAATCTTTAGAAAATTCATCTCTATCAACTTTCTGTATAATAGGGTTTTACAGTTTTAATATGGCGTGTTTCTAATTTGGGAAAGCCAGAACACACTGGTAAAAGGACTGTTTAAATACCACTGTCTTCTCTGACAAATGGTAAATACCATTTTTGTTGTTCAGCGACTGTGTATGTAAGAAAGCAACTTATATGAAGGTTCACATAGAGCCCTTGCAGCTACACTGTATCTTGGCAATATATTATGTCAAGAGTTAATCCTTATAAGGATTCCTTACTTAAACTTTTCTGTAATACAATCTTTAAATTAAAGAAGTCAAAAATCTCACTATGGGTGTTTTTACTCTTAGAAAAAAACACTGTATTCAGAAGCAAACTGAAATAGAGGGAAGGAAGGCAGTCGGGCTTAGCTTATAGATCTTGCACTTGAACAAATCAGTGACCCTGAGGACCTTATTTTTAGTAACTACTTTAAAAGTTCTGGCTAGCAATAATGCCAGAGAAGTGAAGAAGAATGTTTAGAGGAAACTTGTTTATTTTGGGTAGTGAAACTATTAACCTGAACTTTGGCCATGGAAACATTAGGTCTAATTTACTACTTGTACCTTTAGGGCCTCTCTGCTGAAAGAGAGCTAATGCCCAGATAGCAGCCCTACTATGACTTCCGAAAGGTACATAACTTGCAATTACTGTCTTTGACTGTGGATTAATCACCGTGCCTTTGGTACACATGACAGACTGCCAAGCTGGGGAGCTCTTTCAGAGAAAAGAGCTGTATGCGCTGTAAGTACGTATCTTAACTTCCCATGGATATAGTTTTGCAATTATTCATTTAAAAATAAATAATTCAGTGATATATGCTGTTTGGGATAACCTATATCAACTAGATTTCTGCTTTGTAAATGGTTCAGACAGTTGGAATGTCTTGCACTGGCAGAATTAAGTTGGCCTGAACTTTGTTCTTCTTCCCCTGGAGTGAAGATGATTAGCTTAGACTTTCACTCTGACGGACCTCCTGCAGTTTTGTGATGCGTGACAGGCTGTCACTACCACTGCACCGTCCAAGGCAGTGTAACTTTTTGAAACAACTGTTTAATTAGAAAATTTCTAAATATGCTTTGGATCTACTTTTTAAGGATCATTTCCATATTTGTCTACCAAGAAAATAGAGGACACTGCAGATTGTAGATTTTTCCGCTTTCTGCGTTTGAATTTCACTTAGGGCAAAGGCTGACAAAAATCTGTGTGCTATATACAGGCCATCTGGTAATGTTTAATTAAAGTACATCCAGGTTCTTATTTTTTCCCTTAGATGTGCACGGATTTGGATAGTATTTCAGACTGAGTTCATCACAGAAAGTTCTCGGCCTTTCTTTGCTTTAGGAATATGAAACTGCACTTGTCCTGTATGGATTTCTGCATCCTTTGACAGACCTGTTTCACAGCTCACTGTTGCCTGCTTACATTCATCTGAGCTTTATATTTTCACCTATTTTATTTCAGGTAAACTGACAGTTTACCTGGTTCCTGTACCCACACTTGTGGGTGGTACAGAGATGGTGCAGGGCTGGGTGCTGTATGGATAGTTTCACATCATAATTTCAAAATGTCACCCATTCTAACAGCTTCTTCAAAACCCAAGATCTTTCTTTGCTGTGGTGGTTTATTTGAAATTGAATCTAAAGGGGTTTAGAATATTACATTAGTTTGCAAATGGTCACCGAATACAGATCTAGACCAAGTCATTTTACATATATTTTGAAATCAATCATGGAATACTCTTTCATTTTGTTTAGCTCCTGCCTTCCACATTATTTTTTCCAAAAGCAGTCTTCAACTTCAGTCTCTCAAGTGCAGCTTTTATCAGGCACCCAGTTGACTTGATCACTATAGCAGAGAACCAGTAACATTACTCAACCCAGTTATTCCCATTAATAACTACTGCATCGGCTTGTTTATTCCTTCAGGGTTTTTCTAATATTCCATTTATTACATTGTCTAAATGTATTAATATTGAACAAGTCATGCAGTAAATTGTCACATCAAGAGAAGAATGAGTTCTCCATCTTTTAGAAATGTCAATACTCAAGTCTCAGAAGAAAGCTGACCTCTACTAATATCATTGCTCATCTCTATTATGCAGCATATTTTTGGTTTTGCACTGATTTAGCAGGTAGCTTTCTGCTTCTTAGTGATTAGAGCATTACTTTAGCATTTTTATTTCTTATTTATGTGTTAGGAAAGCCTGCTGCATTTACATGTGGCTTTCCTTAAAGAAGTTTCTAACTTGGGAACTGTGCAGAACAATGAAAAATCTCAAAGCATCACCTCTGGGGTTTTGTATACTGAAACCTTGGACTGGGTTTCTTTGGAGACCAATTTCTAAAAGAATGAATGCAGATCAATTGTGATGCAGTGACAGGGCAGCGTGATAACCCCATGCTGCTGGAGGAGTTGCTTTTAGCTGTAGATCAGACTGTCGTTAAACAGAGTCTCCTGACAATTGAACACTTAAGTATTTGCATTTGAGGATTAAACTGTGTGTTCCAGGTTGTAATTTCCCACTGTGCCACATGGCACTTGGTATGAAAGTGGTGAGTTATGCTTCAATATATAAGAAGTACAAATTCCATGTTTCTAATGGAGTAATGTTACCACTGCTGGTTTATTTCCAGGTCACTTAACACAATAATGGATCTTATCTATTTCGTTGTGCTTTTCACATACTTGGTAACACTGTGCGGTGGGCGACACGTGCCTCCTCTGGTGTTACCTGGTGGACGTGGAAGGAGAGTTACAACCTGGAACACACAGTTTAATCCTCAAATGCAAATATTTAAGTGTTCAATTGTACAGCAGTTAAAGCCACTTGCATCAAAGTTGGGCAGAGGCTTTGGGTTGCAAAGGGAGAGCTGGGCAATGACTGCTCTGTGTGTCGAAGAGCCTCTGCTCCTCAGTGTAGCTGAGGACTGAGAAGATGGTGGTAAGGAGGAGGGTTGTCAAGAGTGGGGATGAGGGAAGCTCCATGTGGCCTGGACACTTCTGGGACTCTTTGCGGTGCCACGCAGACCACCCCCAATCCAGCTGTAGCCATTCATCATTTATTCAACTCCGGATTAATGTATCTGCTTAATGTAAGATGATTAAGATGTTCTCGTGACAATCGGTCAGAACAATTACGATTGTTGAAGCAAGGGAATAACCTGGTAAAAAGTGAAGATCACAAATGGCATCCAGGGGAAAAAAACAATACAAAAATTGCTTATTATTATTTGCAGTCTGAAACTACTCTTTCCACTGCTAGATCACAGAAGAAACGAGAGCTAAGCCTCAGGCTTCCTGGCTGGAGGAAGGGAATGGATTGTCGGTGTTAAGCCAGGTGATAAACCTTGGACCATGCAGAGCACACTGCAAACAAGACCGTGTTTCTCCCAGTCTGATTTGGCAGTTCAGCTGGGTTAAGAAAAGCTTGCAAACACTGGCAAGGATATCCTAAGGTATAATGACCCGAGCATAAAGGCTTTTTTGTTATTTTTGTCTGTGCTGATTTGTACCTGCAGCAGGGGAATAAAAGAATAAAGAACTTTGAAAATGTAATGTGAGTTTAGTAACAGCCTTGCTGGCTTTCAGAGCACTGGCATGAAAGGGCTTACGTGTTGCAAAGGCTGTGAGAGCCAATAGTAAGGGTGGAAAAGAAGAGTATCTCTGCGATCTTGTCGGAGTACTTGCATGACTCTTCTGAGTGGGAAGCACAGAAAGCCAGGACCGCTGCCTAGGAGGTGTCTTCAGGGGGGAACACAGCAGGTACTAAAGATCAGGTTTAACCTTAAACAAAATAAATAATTTGAACAAGTCACGATAAGAAGTTACGAATACAAACGGGCTGTGTAATACAGCAAATTACTCGAAACTGATGAACTCCAGTTTTAACACAATATTTCCATGGTGAATATTACCCAGAGGCAAACCACCATCTTTTAGACAGTAATAAATGCACAGCTATAACTGGATTTTTTGCAGTCAGACTGAATTTGCCTGACTAGTTGAGTAACTACATATTTACGCTGATATATTTAACTGAAAGTATTTTCTTCCTCCTCTCCCATGATAGGAATATTTGCAGGTCAGTAGACTGAACTAGTAACACTCATACAGTGCCTGACTGACTCCCAACCTGATTTACTTACCCTGTTAACAGAAGCTTACGAAGCAAAGCGGCTTCATGAGTGGTGGAGAGTCAGAGACTGAGTTTGTGCCGCTGCTGGCTGGCTGCTCACAGGGCTCCTCCAAGAGCTACCCCCGTGCTGGTTCTTCCATGGATGCTCCCAGCTCTGTTCCTCCCACTTCTCTCTTGACTCAGTGTTTTCTTCTCATTCACTTGTTTTCCAACTGCCATGACAGCAGTACCTTTTTTCTAATAGTTGTCTGGTATTTTGCTGTGTCAAATTTTATTTTGACTAAATCTTGCTGCTGCATTTGTGTGTTCTCTTCCTTTTAGCTACCTTGGTGCTGCGTCTTTGTGGCCAGGTTAGTAACTCTTATTTAGGCAGATGTAATACCTGATATGATGGGTGAGAATAGTGCAAATTCAAATGTGCAAGTGGGTTTTTTCTGCTCAAATCTTAATTTGCAGACTTTGCTGTAAACAGTCCCACGTGGGGTACTTCCTTCCGTTGACCTCACAGGCTAGATCACTAGGTTATCATTGGTGTGGGAACATGACTCAAACTTTTGGGGGATTAATGTTTAGGTCATGGTGAGAGTACAGCTTATTTTGTGCATAATATAACGTCAAGACATCAGAGAAATACTATGAAACAAGCTAAATAGAAGATTGACATTCTATATCCTAACAGCATTTATTTTATTAATTTTTTCCCCAACCATTTTTTCTCACTCATGCAGCTCTAAATTGGAGAGAACAGAGATAGCCTACTCCTAAACAAAGTTGAAGTATAAAGTGTAAATACCTAAAATGATTGTACAGTGACTTTTTTTCTTATCTTCATGTTTTTCCAGGGCATTGGGTTACCTAAAAATTAATTTCTTTAGTCTTGCAGGAGCTTGTGGACCAAGAAATGGCATATGAATCCTAGGCAGGAAGGCAGCTGATCAAAAGCTGCACGCTTCCATAGAGCAACTGGTGTTTGGTTTGGACACACTTCTCTTTTGGCTCGAGTGTAAATGTGGGCTGATTTAAGTTCCATTAGGTGATAGTCTGCTGTTTCTCATCTCTCATATGACATCAAGTATGTCTGGTAAAAAGGAGCTTCAGCTGATGGTTAGGTATCTATAAAGAGAGAGGAAATAAATAGTGTAACACCTTTGTGCAGGAGGAAACAAATCTGGGTTGTAAGAGCACACCTATGTGATCTTAGGGCTTGTCAGGGACTACTCAAGAGTGCCTGCACTGCTAGAAGGCTTGGGGAAGGAGTCTCCTGAAGGACACTGAAAGGGTTAAAAAGATGAGAAAGAAGTCAGAAAAAGCATGAACCGTGGGAAGAAGAATTTTCAGGATAGTGTGAGGAGGAAAAGGATCCTACATTTGATGTGTCTGCAGTCAAAAAGCCTTTGGAAGCTGGTTTGAGAGAGAAGCCAGACTGGAAATAGTCCAAAAAAAAAAAAAAATGCAGGAGATAAACACCAGAAGCGATCATGGAGGTGAAAATGAAAACAAATGTTAAATGTTTTGGGAGGCAAAAAGCTCAAGCATTACATTCACCCACGTGCACACACCCACACAGAGACTGGAGCGTGCACTGTGAGGGAAAAGAAGAGCTTTAAGGGGGAGAGCAAAAGCCAACAGCCGAGATGGAGATCAAGGTTAGGATAGAATTGAGGGCAAGCAGAAAAACTTGAGGAGAAAAGACAAAAAATACACGCATTTGATGGTAGAAAGCAGAGATGTGAAAGAGGTAAATCAGTGGGAGAAAATGGAGCTGTTAGAGGTTCCCTACAGTTAAGGGAGAGCAGAAGTAAAGAAGAAATGGCCTCAAGTTGTGCCAGGGGAGGTTTAGATTGGGTATCAGGAAAAATTTCTTTACTGACAGACTTGTCAAGCATTGGAACGGGCTGCCCAGGGAAGTGGTGGAGTCACCATCCCTGGAGGTATTTAAAAGACGTGTAGGTGTGGTGCTTAGGGACATGGTTTAGTGGTGGACTGGGCAGTGCCAGGTTAACGATTGGACTTGATAATCTGAAAGTTCTTTTCCAACCAAAATGACTCTATGATTGTATGATTCTAAGCAGAGGAGAATTTGAGGAGCTGAATCCAGAGGTATTTCAGCTTCCCCAAGGGGACTCGTCTCCTGTCATCATTATTTCTGTGTAAAGCTCACTTCCACATTATCCCTTACAGCTGTGCATGTGGAGGTTTAAGACACTTCTTGAAACACTCTACTTCCCTTTCTTTGAGGATGAACTATGCAGCATATGTATAGACCTGCAGTGAAAATCTCTCAAACATAAAGACAAACTCTGCAGCTCAAAGCCACTTCACCCTGGCTCCCGGCTGAACTACAAACCCACTGATTTTGACCTCTGAGCCTTGTCTAGGATGTTACCATTAAGATACCATTAAGATATGTGTATGGAAGCTCTGGCTCGCTCTTTCTCAAAGGTTTATCATAATCTTTGCTGTCAACAACATGCAAACAATGTGCAATTTTTTATACATACTCATTGCAGCCGTTAGCTCTCTTGATGCGTATAGAACTGGAGAACATTAACCCAGTTGGCTTGGACTGAAATGAAGGGTCATCTCAGTCAGAGTGGATAAAGATGACAGGACATTGATGTAGACAGGCTCAAAGACAAGATTTACTATCTGAGGGCTTTTTGTAGCAACGTAAGTGCAAATCACTTTAAAATTCTCTAAATTGATAGAGCGTAAGCTGAAACTTTCTAATAAGCTGTATAGAAGTAAATTCCCTACCTCATAGGGTTCTCTCTGTAGGTACAGGCTGTATATAAGGGTGTATCTTTTTTCAAAGTCAGCTGTTAAACATTGTCAGGGTTCCACTTTGTTAGCTGAGTTGTCATTCAGTCTGAAAGTCTTAAAATCTGCACTTGACATTGAATGTGAGATCAGTACATGTCTATACATACCGTGAAATCACTACTGCTCCTGATGCAACTGCAGCTGTGTTTTAATAGACTGCTTCTGCCGCGTCCCTTGTGCCAAACTGCCAAAGTAGCCTCACTCAGCTGCAGGTTCTAGGGTACGCTCCTGCTTTTGATTTGGAGCCTTTTCTTGCTTTCCAAGTACCTTTTTACCTCCAAGCATGAAAAACAGCGCCAAAGAGGCCATGCCCAAACTCTGCTGCTGGGGGTTTTATTGCTGCTGCCGCTGCCGCAGGTGTGATTTGGTAGTGAAAGCTCAAATACAGTTGGATGATACGAAAGTACGTGAGTGTGCTCGGGGTGCAGGCTGAGTCTCAGTAGCCAGGCAGGGCAGGACGGCTTTAGGCGCTGTGCCGCCATCCCAGCTGCCTTCCCACTCAACTGGGATTTGCCTGCAGCATTGGGGAGCTCCTAATTGTAACGCTCTTGCCTGCAGCATAACCCTGGCACGTTGCAGCCAGAGAGAGAAAACCAAGCAGGAGAGGGTTGGACTGGAGAAAGACTAGAAATGAAAAAACCTTGAAAAGGGGTGTTTGAGGAGGGACAAGGAGCTAAGGACTTTGGACAATGCAGGCTTCGTGTAACTGAGCAAATAGGCAAGCATATACAATTGGGGGTTGGAACTGGATCATCTTTAAGGTCCCTTCCAACCCAGACCATTCTGTGATTCTGTGAATTGCACGCAACTACCACTCAGTTTTCTCAATGCTTGAGGGAGAAGTAACATCTCGGCAGTATAAACAAGTTGCAGTCACTGCAGACCTTCACCTAAAAAGGGCCTCTCACGTGATCTTAAAATGCTCTTCAGATGTTACCTGAGGAGTTGAACCAGCTTCCACGGGAGGTTATGCTGTGTGGGCTAAAAAGCAGGGCTAAATGCAAAGAACGCATTAAACTAGGACACAGTGCGGCTGGGGCAAGCCAGTGCAACGCACCGACCGGCCTCCTGGAACCCTCAGCACGTTTTAAGCCTGCTAAGATAGTTAGAAAGTCTGCAAAGAGGTTACTAACAGTCTTAGTAACATCCAGTAATAGCCAGGCTCTCTCTGATGTGACTTTTTCTGACCGTTTTAATGCATGCGCTTAATCAAAACATGGCTTCGTTGAGTCCTGGGCTATGAACTAGAGCTAGAAAATACTGTTTTCTCTGCTGCAATACCGTGGTATCCTCAATCACCCTCGAGGTCTGTACCAAATGCTGAACTTCATCACCTCTAAGACCGTATGTGGCAAAAGCTTAGTATTCACAGCCTTACAACAGTGAGTAAATAAAATCTTGTTTGCCTGTGTGCTCAAATCTCACAGTCTGAACTTCAGAGGTAAACGGTCTTTCCTTGAAGCGACCTAGCTGAAAACATCTTCTGTTTTGATCTATTAAGTCGTTGCTGCTCTAACAGTTGATTTCTTTAACCACTTGACTCTTGCCTCTGAAAATGTAGTGTGTCTGTATGAAGAACTTACTGTGGTGAAGCCAAGGCAAGAAATTAGTTTTGCATTTTGGCTTAAATCCTGCAAACAGCTACGTGAGTAACTTATGTGACTAAACAGCTGTAGTGAGCTCAATGAGGCTATTCATCTGCAGAGTTAAGCATGCGTGTAAATGTTTGCAGTTCTGGGGCTCTCCTCAGGAGTGGTTAGCTCTGTCTTCGGCAGCGCGACTGAGATCCGTGGAAGTCGTCTTCCACATCTACAGTTCCCACTTTGATCCACAGTTACAGTCCTTAGCACAGAAGATCACAAGCACGTAAGAAAATTGATCTTTTGGGTGGGTAGGGCCAAAATCCCATGGCGAGTTTGACTGCCCAGTCAAAGGAGAGCTGGAGCTGGTGCAAAGAGGATCCCATTGTTAAAACATGGAGTACCAAACCATGTGCTGAGCTTTCTGCTTACTGCTTCTGCTCACTCATCACCAGCAGATATCTGGTGTGTGGTTCCATCCCAGTATATCCTCCACCTGACAACTCTGGCCTAATGTCAAAAGGACAAAAAACCCCCCAGGTTTATGAATCTGAGTATTTTTACATATTTTGCTACATTTGTTTAAATGTTTATTAGCTCTCGTGCTGTTTTCACTTCTTTTAAGTGATGTACTTGTTGTTCAAGTAAGCCTAGAGAAGTTGGCAGGAAGAAGACACAAATCTTCTGAGGAAACATGCAAGCTCTCTGGTGTCCACTGGCTGTAGCTGCTCTCCTTTTCCTTGCTGCATCTCCAAAATAGTTTCACCATTCACCACATCTGCTTTATGGTGAATATTTAACTTTGTAATATCACTTATACATTTCATCAGCACGGCCCAGTACACTCCTCTCTTTAGGATTTTACTCTTACAGGCACTGAACACAA